>NC_140778.1:0-680000 GCF_044657685.1 Stegodyphus dumicola
GAATAAATCCGCACTACGTTACACCGCTCGAACGCGACGAAGCATTCCTGATCGCCCATCCGCACTACGTTACACCGCTCGAACGCCAGGATACATAAACTCACACTACGTTACACGCTCTAACGCCAGGATACATAAACTCGCACTACGTTACACCGCTCTAACGCCACGAAGCATAAATCCGCACTACGTTACGCCGCTCTAAACGTCAGGATACATAAACTCGCACTACGTTACACCGCTTTAACGCCGGGATACATAAACTCGAACTACGATACACCGATCTAACGCCACGAAGCATAAATCCGCACTACCTTACACCACTCCAACACCACGAAACATAAACTCGCACTACGTTAAACCGCTCTAACACAACGAAGAATAAATCCGCACTACGTTACGCCGCTCTAAAGCCACGAAGCATAAATCCGCATTACGTTACACCGCTGTAACGCCACGAAGCATAAACTCGCACTACTTTACACCGCTCGAACGCCAGGATATATAAACTTGCACTACGTTACACCGCTCCAACGCCACGAAACATAAATCCGCATTACGTTACACCGCTGTAACGCCACGAAGCATAAACTCGCACTACGTTACACCGCTCGAACGCGACGAAGAATAAATCCGCACTACGTTACACCGCTCTAAACGTCAGGATACATAAACTCGCATTACGTTACACCGCTTTAACGCCAGGATACATACACTCGCACTACGTTACACCGCTTTAGCCCCAGGATACATAAACTCGCACTACGATACACCGCTCTAACGCCACGAAACATAAATCCGCACTACGTTACACCGCTCCAACGCCACGAAACATAAACTCGCACTACGTTACACCGCTCTAAACGTCAGGATACATAAACTCGCATTACGTTACACCGCTCTAACGCCACGAAGCATAAATCCGCACTACGTTACGCCGCTCTAACGCCACGAAACATAAATCCACACTACGTTACACCGCTCTAACGCAACGAAGCATAAATACGCACTATGTTACACCGCTCTAACGCCACGAAACATAAATCCGCACTACGTTACTTCGCTCGAACGCCACGAAACATAAACTGGCACTACGTTACACCGCTCTAAACGCCAGGATACATAAACTCGCACTACGTTACACCGCTCTAACGCCACGAAGCATTCCTGATCGCCTATCCGCACTACGTTACGCCGCTCTAAACGTCAGGATACATAAACTCGCATTACGTTACGCCGCTCTAACGCCACGAAACATAAATCCACACTACGTTACACCGCTCTAACGCCACGAAGAATAAATCCGCACTACGTTATACCGCTCTAACGCAAGGAAGCATAAATCCGCATTACGTTACGCCGCTCGAACGCCACGAAACATAAATCCGCATTACGTTACACCGCTGTAACGCCACGAAGCATAAACTCGCACTACGTTACACCGCTCGAACGCCACGAAGAATAAATCCGCACTACGTTACACCGCTCTAAACGTCAGGATACATAAACTCGCATTACGTTACACAACTTTAACGCCACGAAGAATAAATCCGCACTACGTTACGCCGCTCTAACGCCACGAAACATAAATCCGCACTACGTTACGCCGCTCTAAAGGTCAGGATATATAAACTCGCATTACGTTACGCCGCTCTAACGCCACGAAGAATAAATCCGCACTACGTTACACCGCTCGAACGCCACGAAGTATTCCTAATGGCCTATCCGCACTACGTTACACCGCTCGAACGCCAGGATACATAAACTCGCACTACGTTACACGCTCTAACGCCATGAAGAAAAAATCCGCACTACGTTACACCGCTCGAACGCCAGGATACATAAACTCGCACTACATTACACCGCTCTAACTCCACGAAGCATAAATCCGCACTACGTTACGCCGCTCTAAACGTCAGGATACATAAACTCGCACTACGTTACACCGCTCCAACGCCACGAAACATAAATCCGCCCTACGTTACGCCGCTCTAACGCCACGAAGGAAAAATCCGCACTACGTTACACCGCTCGAACGCCACGAAGAATAAATCCGCACTACGTAACACCGCTCGAACGCCAGGATACATAAACTCGCACTACGTTACACCGCTCTAACACCACGAAACATAAATCCGCACTACGTTACACCGCTTTAACGCCAGGATACATAAACTCGCACTACGTTACACCGCTCTAACGCCACGAAGCATAAATCCGCACTACGTTACGCCGCTCTAAACGTCAGGATACATAAACTCGCATTACGTTACACCGCTCTAACGCCACGAAGCATAAATCCGCACTACGTTACGCCGCTCTAACGCCACGAAACATAAATCCACATTACGTTACACCGCTCTAACGCCACGAAGAATAAATCCGCATTACGTTACACCGCTCTAACGCAACGAAGCATAAATCCGCACTACGTTACCCCGCTCTAACGCCACGAAACATAAATCCGCACCACGTTACTTCGCTCGAACGCCACGAAACATAAACTCGAACTACGTTACACCGCTCTAAACGCCAGGATACATAAACTCGCACTACGTTACACCGCTCTAACGCCAGGATACATAAACTCGAACTACGTTACACCGCTTTGACGCCATGAAGAATAAATCCGCACTACGTTACACCGCTCGAACGCCACGAATCATTCCTGCTCGCCTATCCGCACTACGTTACACCGCTCTAAACGTCAGGATACATAAACTCGCACTACGTTACACCGCTTTAACGCCAGGATACATACACTCGCACTACGTTACACCGCTTTAGCGCCAGGATACATAAACTCGCACTACGTTACACCGCTCGAACGCCACGAAACATAAATCCGCACTACGTTACACCGCTCTAACGCCACGAAACATAAATCCGCACTACGTTACGCCGCTCGAACGCGACGAAGCATAAATCCACATTACGTTACACCGCTCTAAACGCCAGGATACATAAACTCGCACTACGTTACACCGCTCTAACACCACGAAGAATAAATCCGCACTACGTTACACCGCTCGAACGCCTGGATACATAAACTCGCACTACGTTACACCGCTCTAACACCACGAAACATAAATCCGCACTACGTTACACCGCTTTAACGCCAGGATACATAAACTCGCACTACGTTACACCGCTCTAAAGCCACGAAGCATAAATCCGCACTACGTTACGCCGCTCTAAACGTCAGGATACATAAACTCGCATTACGTTACACCGCTCTAACGCCACGAAGCATAAATCCGCACTACGTTACGCCGCTCTAACACCACGAAACAGAAATCCACACTACGTTACACCGCTCTAACGCCACGAAGAATAAATCTGCACTACGTTACACCGCTCTAACGCAACGAAGCATAAATCCGCACTACGTTACACCGCTCTAACGCCACGAAACATAAATCCGCACTACGTTACTTCGCTCGAACGCCACGAAACATAAACTCGAACTACGTTACACCGCTCTAAACGCCAGGATACATAAACTCGCACTACGTTACACCGCTGTAACGCCACGAAGCATTCCTGATCGCCTATCCGCACTACGTTAAACGGCTCGAACGCCAGGATACATAAACTCGCACTACGTTACACCGCTTTGACGCCACGAAGAATAAATCCGCACTACGTTACACCGCTCGAACGCGACGAAGCATTCCTGATCGCCCATCCGCACTACGTTACACCGCTCGAACGCCAGGATACATAAACTCACACTACGTTACACGCTCTAACGCCAGGATACATAAACTCGCACTACGTTACACCGCTCTAACGCCACGAAGCATAAATCCGCACTACGTTACGCCGCTCTAAACGTCAGGATACATAAACTCGCACTACGTTACACCGCTTTAACGCCGGGATACATAAACTCGAACTACGATACACCGATCTAACGCCACGAAGCATAAATCCGCACTACCTTACACCACTCCAACACCACGAAACATAAACTCGCACTACGTTAAACCGCTCTAACACCACGAAGAATAAATCCGCACTACGTTACGCCGCTCTAAAGCCACGAAGCATAAATCCGCATTACGTTACACCGCTGTAACGCCACGAAGCATAAACTCGCACTACTTTACACCGCTCGAACGCCAGGATATATAAACTTGCACTACGTTACACCGCTCCAACGCCACGAAACATAAATCCGCATTACGTTACACCGCTGTAACGCCACGAAGCATAAACTCGCACTACGTTACACCGCTCGAACGCGACGAAGAATAAATCCGCACTACGTTACACCGCTCTAAACGTCAGGATACATAAACTCGCATTACGTTACACCGCTTTAACGCCAGGATACATACACTCGCACTACGTTACACCGCTTTAGCCCCAGGATACATAAACTCGCACTACGATACACCGCTCTAACGCCACGAAACATAAATCCGCACTACGTTACACCGCTCCAACGCCACGAAACATAAACTCGCACTACGTTACACCGCTCTAAACGTCAGGATACATAAACTCGCATTACGTTACACCGCTCTAACGCCACGAAGCATAAATCCGCACTACGTTACGCCGCTCTAACGCCACGAAACATAAATCCACACTACGTTACACCGCTCTAACGCAACGAAGCATAAATACGCACTATGTTACACCGCTCTAACGCCACGAAACATAAATCCGCACTACGTTACTTCGCTCGAACGCCACGAAACATAAACTCGCACTACGTTACACCGCTCTAAACGCCAGGATACATAAACTCGCACTACGTTACACCGCTCTAACGCCACGAAGCATTCCTGATCGCCTATCCGCACTACGTTACGCCGCTCTAAACGTCAGGATACATAAACTCGCATTACGTTACGCCGCTCTAACGCCACGAAACATAAATCCACACTACGTTACACCGCTCTAACGCCACGAAGAATAAATCCGCACTACGTTATACCGCTCTAACGCAAGGAAGCATAAATCCGCATTACGTTACGCCGCTCGAACGCCACGAAACATAAATCCGCATTACGTTACACCGCTGTAACGCCACGAAGCATAAACTCGCACTACGTTACACCGCTCGAACGCCACGAAGAATAAATCCGCACTACGTTACACCGCTCTAAACGTCAGGATACATAAACTCGCATTACGTTACACAACTTTAACGCCACGAAGAATAAATCCGCACTACGTTACGCCGCTCTAACGCCACGAAACATAAATCCGCACTACGTTACGCCGCTCTAAAGGTCAGGATATATAAACTCGCATTACGTTACGCCGCTCTAACGCCACGAAGAATAAATCCGCACTACGTTACACCGCTCGAACGCCACGAAGTATTCCTAATGGCCTATCCGCACTACGTTACACCGCTCGAACGCCAGGATACATAAACTCGCACTACGTTACACGCTCTAACGCCATGAAGAAAAAATCCGCACTACGTTACACCGCTCGAACGCCAGGATACATAAACTCGCACTACATTACACCGCTCTAACTCCACGAAGCATAAATCCGCACTACGTTACGCCGCTCTAAACGTCAGGATACATAAACTCGCACTACGTTACACCGCTCCAACGCCACGAAACATAAATCCGCCCTACGTTACGCCGCTCTAACGCCACGAAGGAAAAATCCGCACTACGTTACACCGCTCGAACGCCACGAAGAATAAATCCGCACTACGTAACACCGCTCGAACGCCAGGATACATAAACTCGCACTACGTTACACCGCTCTAACACCACGAAACATAAATCCGCACTACGTTACACCGCTTTAACGCCAGGATACATAAACTCGCACTACGTTACACCGCTCTAACGCCACGAAGCATAAATCCGCACTACGTTACGCCGCTCTAAACGTCAGGATACATAAACTCGCATTACGTTACACCGCTCTAACGCCACGAAGCATAAATCCGCACTACGTTACGCCGCTCTAACGCCACGAAACATAAATCCACATTACGTTACACCGCTCTAACGCCACGAAGAATAAATCCGCATTACGTTACACCGCTCTAACGCAACGAAGCATAAATCCGCACTACGTTACCCCGCTCTAACGCCACGAAACATAAATCCGCACCACGTTACTTCGCTCGAACGCCACGAAACATAAACTCGAACTACGTTACACCGCTCTAAACGCCAGGATACATAAACTCGCACTACGTTACACCGCTCTAACGCCAGGATACATAAACTCGAACTACGTTACACCGCTTTGACGCCATGAAGAATAAATCCGCACTACGTTACACCGCTCGAACACCACGAATCATTCCTGCTCGCCTATCCGCACTACGTTACACCGCTCGAACGCCAGGATACATAAACTCGCACTACGTTACACGATCTAACGCCATGAAGAATAAATCCGCACTACGTTACACCGCTCGAACGCCAGGATACATAAATTTGCACTACGTTACACCGCTCTAACTCCACGAAGCATAAATCCGGACTACGTTACGCCGCTCTAAACGCCAGGATACATACACTCGCACTACGTTACACCGCTTTAGCGCCAGGATACATAAACTCGCACTACGATACACCGCTCTAACGCCACGAAACATAAATCCGCACTACGTTACACCGCTCCAACGCCACGAAACATAAACTCGCACTACGTTACACCGCTCTAAACGTCAGGATACATAAACTCGCATTACGTTACACCGCTCTAACGCCACGAAGCATAAATCCGCACTACGTTACGCCGCTCTAACGCCACGAAACATAAATCCACACTACGTTACACCGCTCTAACGCAACGAAGCATAAATACGCACTACGTTACACCGCTCTAACGCCACGAAACATAAATCCGCACTACGTTACTTCGCTCGAACGCCACGAAACATAAACTCGCACTACGTTACACCGCTCTAAACGCCAGGATACATAAACTCGCACTACGTTACACCGCTCTAACGCCACGAAGCATTCCTGATCGCCTATCCGCACTACCTTACGCCGCTCTAAACGTCAGGATACATAAACTCGCATTACGTTACGCCGCTCTAACGCCACGAAACATAAATCCACACTACGTTACACCGCTCTAACGCCACGAAGAATAAATCCGCACTACGTTATACCGCTCTAACGCAACGAAGCATAAATCCGCATTACGTTACGCCGCTCGAACGCCACGAAACATAAATCCGCATTACGTTACACCGCTGTAACGCCACGAAGCATAAACTCGCACTACGTTACACCGCTCGAACGCCACGAAGAATAAATCCGCACTACGTTACACCGCTCTAAACGTCAGGATACATAAACTCGCATTACGTTACACAACTTTAACGCCACGAAGAATAAATCCGCACTACGTTACGCCGCTCTAACGACACGAAACATAAATCCGCACTACGTTACGCCGCTCTACAGGTCAGGATATATAAACTCGCATTACGTTACGCCGCTCTAACGCCACGAAGAATAAATCCGCACTACGTTACACCGCTCGAACGCCACGAAGTATTCCTGATCGCCTATCCGCACTACGTTACACCGCTCGAACGCCAGGATACATAAACTCGCACTACGTTACACGCTCTAACGCCACGAAGAATAAATCCGCACTACGTTACACCGCTCGAACGCCAGGATACATAAACTCGCATTACGTTACACCGCTTTAACGCCACGAAGAATAAATCCGCACTACGTTACGCCGCTCTAACGCCACGAAACATAAATCCGCACTACGTTACGCCGCTCTAAACGTCAGGATATATAAACTCGCACTACGTTACACCGCTCGAACGCCAGGATACATAAACTCGCACTACGTTACACCGCTCCAACGCCACGAAACATAAATCCGCACTACGTTACGCCGCTCTAACGCCACGAAGGAGAAATCCGCACTACGTTACACCGCTCGAACGCCACGAAGAATAAATCCGCACTACGTTACACCGCTCGAACGCCAGGATACATAAACTCGCACTACGTTACACCGCTCCAACGCCACGAAACATAAACTCGCACTACGTTACACCGCTCTAAACGTCAGGATACATAAACTCGCATTACGTTACACCGCTCTAACGCCACGAAGCATAAATCCGCACTACGTTACGCCGCTCTAACGCCACGAAACATAAATCCACACTACGTTACACCGCTCTAACGCAACGAAGCATAAATACGCACTATGTTACACCGCTCTAACGCCACGAAACATAAATCCGCACTACGTTACTTCGCTCGAACGCCACGAAACATAAACTCGCACTACGTTACACCGCTCTAAACGCCAGGATACATAAACTCGCACTACGTTACACCGCTCTAACGCCACGAAGCATTCCTGATCGCCTATCCGCACTACGTTACGCCGCTCTAAACGTCAGGATACATAAACTCGCATTACGTTACGCCGCTCTAACGCCACGAAACATAAATCCACACTACGTTACACCGCTCTAACGCCACGAAGAATAAATCCGCACTACGTTATACCGCTCTAACGCAAGGAAGCATAAATCCGCATTACGTTACGCCGCTCGAACGCCACGAAACATAAATCCGCATTACGTTACACCGCTGTAACGCCACGAAGCATAAACTCGCACTACGTTACACCGCTCGAACGCCACGAAGAATAAATCCGCACTACGTTACACCGCTCTAAACGTCAGGATACATAAACTCGCATTACGTTACACAACTTTAACGCCACGAAGAATAAATCCGCACTACGTTACGCCGCTCTAACGCCACGAAACATAAATCCGCACTACGTTACGCCGCTCTAAAGGTCAGGATATATAAACTCGCATTACGTTACGCCGCTCTAACGCCACGAAGAATAAATCCGCACTACGTTACACCGCTCGAACGCCACGAAGTATTCCTAATGGCCTATCCGCACTACGTTACACCGCTCGAACGCCAGGATACATAAACTCGCACTACGTTACACGCTCTAACGCCATGAAGAAAAAATCCGCACTACGTTACACCGCTCGAACGCCAGGATACATAAACTCGCACTACATTACACCGCTCTAACTCCACGAAGCATAAATCCGCACTACGTTACGCCGCTCTAAACGTCAGGATACATAAACTCGCACTACGTTACACCGCTCCAACGCCACGAAACATAAATCCGCCCTACGTTACGCCGCTCTAACGCCACGAAGGAAAAATCCGCACTACGTTACACCGCTCGAACGCCACGAAGAATAAATCCGCACTACGTAACACCGCTCGAACGCCAGGATACATAAACTCGCACTACGTTACACCGCTCTAACACCACGAAACATAAATCCGCACTACGTTACACCGCTTTAACGCCAGGATACATAAACTCGCACTACGTTACACCGCTCTAACGCCACGAAGCATAAATCCGCACTACGTTATGCCGCTCTAAACGTCAGGATACATAAACTCGCATTACGTTACACCGCTCTAACGCCACGAAGCATAAATCCGCACTACGTTACGCCGCTCTAACGCCACGAAACATAAATCCACATTACGTTACACCGCTCTAACGCCACGAAGAATAAATCCGCATTACGTTACACCGCTCTAACGCAACGAAGCATAAATCCGCACTACGTTACCCCGCTCTAACGCCACGAAACATAAATCCGCACCACGTTACTTCGCTCGAACGCCACGAAACATAAACTCGAACTACGTTACACCGCTCTAAACGCCAGGATACATAAACTCGCACTACGTTACACCGCTCTAACGCCAGGATACATAAACTCGAACTACGTTACACCGCTTTGACGCCATGAAGAATAAATCCGCACTACGTTACACCGCTCGAACGCCAGGATACATAAACTCGCACTACGTTACACGCTCTAACGCCACGAAGAATAAATCCGCACTACGTTACACCGCTCGAACGCCAGGATACATAAACTCGCATTACGTTACACCGCTTTAACACCACGAAGAATAAATCCGCACTACGTTACGCCGCTCTAACGCCACGAAACATAAATCCGCACTACGTTACGCCGCTCTAAACGTCAGGATATATAAACTCGCACTACGTTACACCGCTCGAACGCCAGGATACATAAACTCGCACTACGTTACACCGCTCCAACGCCACGAAACATAAATCCGCACTACGTTACGCCGCTCTAACGCCACGAAGGAGAAATCCGCACTACGTTACACCGCTCGAACGCCACGAAGAATAAATCCGCACTACGTTACACCGCTCGAACGCCAGGATACATAAACTCGCACTACGTTACACCGCTCCAACGCCACGAAACATAAACTCGCACTACGTTACACCGCTCTAAACGTCAGGATACATAAACTCGCATTACGTTACACCGCTCTAACGCCACGAAGCATAAATCCGCACTACGTTACGCCGCTCTAACGCCACGAAACATAAATCCACACTACGTTACACCGCTCTAACGCAACGAAGCATAATTACGCACTACGTTACACCGCTCTAACGCCACGAAACATAAATCCGCACTACGTTACTTCGCTCGAACGCCACGAAACATAAACTCGCACTACGTTACACCGCTCTAAACGCCAGGATACATAAACTCGCACTACGTTACACCGCTCTAACGCCACGAAGCATTCCTGATCGCCTATCCGCACTACGTTACACCGCTCGAAAGCCAGGATACATAAACTCGCACTACGTTACATGCTCTAACGCCACCAAGAATAAATCCGCACTACGTTACACCGCTCGAACGCCAGGATACATAAACTCGCACTACGTTACACCGCTCTAAACGTCAGGATACATAAACTCGCACTACGTTACACCGCTTTAACGCCAGGATACATACACTCGCACTACGTTACACCGCTTTAGCGCCAGGATACATAAACTCGCACTACGTTACACCGCTCGAACGCCACGAAACATAAATCCGCACTACGTTACACCGCTCTAACGCCACGAAACATAAATCCGCACTACGTTACGCCGCTCGAACGCGACGAAGCATAAATCCACATTACGTTACACCGCTCTAAACGCCAGGATACATAAACTCGCACTACGTTACACCGCTCTAACACCACGAAGAATAAATCCGCACTACGTTACACCGCTCGAACGCCTGGATACATAAACTCGCACTACGTTACACCGCTCTAACACCACGAAACATAAATCCGCACTACGTTACACCGCTTTAACGCCAGGATACATAAACTCGCACTACGTTACACCGCTCTAAAGCCACGAAGCATAAATCCGCACTACGTTACGCCGCTCTAAACGTCAGGATACATAAACTCGCATTACGTTACACCGCTCTAACGCCACGAAGCATAAATCCGCACTACGTTACGCCGCTCTAACACCACGAAACAGAAATCCACACTACGTTACACCGCTCTAACGCCACGAAGAATAAATCTGCACTACGTTACACCGCTCTAACGCAACGAAGCATAAATCCGCACTACGTTACACCGCTCTAACGCCACGAAACATAAATCCGCACTACGTTACTTCGCTCGAACGCCACGAAACATAAACTCGAACTACGTTACACCGCTCTAAACGCCAGGATACATAAACTCGCACTACGTTACACCGCTGTAACGCCACGAAGCATTCCTGATCGCCTATCCGCACTACGTTAAACGGCTCGAACGCCAGGATACATAAACTCGCACTACGTTACACCGCTTTGACGCCACGAAGAATAAATCCGCACTACGTTACACCGCTCGAACGCGACGAAGCATTCCTGATCGCCCATCCGCACTACGTTACACCGCTCGAACGCCAGGATACATAAACTCACACTACGTTACACGCTCTAACGCCAGGATACATAAACTCGCACTACGTTACACCGCTCTAACGCCACGAAGCATAAATCCGCACTACGTTACGCCGCTCTAAACGTCAGGATACATAAACTCGCACTACGTTACACCGCTTTAACGCCGGGATACATAAACTCGAACTACGATACACCGATCTAACGCCACGAAGCATAAATCCGCACTACCTTACGCCGCTCTAAACGTCAGGATACATAAACTCGCACTACGTTACACCGCTTTAACGCCGGGATACATAAACTCGAACTACGATACACCGATCTAACGCCACGAAGCATAAATCCGCACTACCTTACACCACTCCAACACCACGAAACATAAACTCGCACTACGTTAAACCGCTCTAACACAACGAAGAATAAATCCGCACTACGTTACGCCGCTCTAAAGCCACGAAGCATAAATCCGCATTACGTTACACCGCTGTAACGCCACGAAGCATAAACTCGCACTACTTTACACCGCTCGAACGCCAGGATATATAAACTTGCACTACGTTACACCGCTCCAACGCCACGAAACATAAATCCGCATTACGTTACACCGCTGTAACGCCACGAAGCATAAACTCGCACTACGTTACACCGCTCGAACGCGACGAAGAATAAATCCGCACTACGTTACACCGCTCTAAACGTCAGGATACATAAACTCGCATTACGTTACACCGCTTTAACGCCAGGATACATACACTCGCACTACGTTACACCGCTTTAGCCCCAGGATACATAAACTCGCACTACGATACACCGCTCTAACGCCACGAAACATAAATCCGCACTACGTTACACCGCTCCAACGCCACGAAACATAAACTCGCACTACGTTACACCGCTCTAAACGTCAGGATACATAAACTCGCATTACGTTACACCGCTCTAACGCCACGAAGCATAAATCCGCACTACGTTACGCCGCTCTAACGCCACGAAACATAAATCCACACTACGTTACACCGCTCTAACGCAACGAAGCATAAATACGCACTATGTTACACCGCTCTAACGCCACGAAACATAAATCCGCACTACGTTACTTCGCTCGAACGCCACGAAACATAAACTGGCACTACGTTACACCGCTCTAAACGCCAGGATACATAAACTCGCACTACGTTACACCGCTCTAACGCCACGAAGCATTCCTGATCGCCTATCCGCACTACGTTACGCCGCTCTAAACGTCAGGATACATAAACTCGCATTACGTTACGCCGCTCTAACGCCACGAAACATAAATCCACACTACGTTACACCGCTCTAACGCCACGAAGAATAAATCCGCACTACGTTATACCGCTCTAACGCAAGGAAGCATAAATCCGCATTACGTTACGCCGCTCGAACGCCACGAAACATAAATCCGCATTACGTTACACCGCTGTAACGCCACGAAGCATAAACTCGCACTACGTTACACCGCTCGAACGCCACGAAGAATAAATCCGCACTACGTTACACCGCTCTAAACGTCAGGATACATAAACTCGCATTACGTTACACAACTTTAACGCCACGAAGAATAAATCCGCACTACGTTACGCCGCTCTAACGCCACGAAACATAAATCCGCACTACGTTACGCCGCTCTAAAGGTCAGGATATATAAACTCGCATTACGTTACGCCGCTCTAACGCCACGAAGAATAAATCCGCACTACGTTACACCGCTCGAACGCCACGAAGTATTCCTAATGGCCTATCCGCACTACGTTACACCGCTCGAACGCCAGGATACATAAACTCGCACTACGTTACACGCTCTAACGCCATGAAGAAAAAATCCGCACTACGTTACACCGCTCGAACGCCAGGATACATAAACTCGCACTACATTACACCGCTCTAACTCCACGAAGCATAAATCCGCACTACGTTACGCCGCTCTAAACGTCAGGATACATAAACTCGCACTACGTTACACCGCTCCAACGCCACGAAACATAAATCCGCCCTACGTTACGCCGCTCTAACGCCACGAAGGAAAAATCCGCACTACGTTACACCGCTCGAACGCCACGAAGAATAAATCCGCACTACGTAACACCGCTCGAACGCCAGGATACATAAACTCGCACTACGTTACACCGCTCTAACACCACGAAACATAAATCCGCACTACGTTACACCGCTTTAACGCCAGGATACATAAACTCGCACTACGTTACACCGCTCTAACGCCACGAAGCATAAATCCGCACTACGTTACGCCGCTCTAAACGTCAGGATACATAAACTCGCATTACGTTACACCGCTCTAACGCCACGAAGCATAAATCCGCACTACGTTACGCCGCTCTAACGCCACGAAACATAAATCCACATTACGTTACACCGCTCTAACGCCACGAAGAATAAATCCGCATTACGTTACACCGCTCTAACGCAACGAAGCATAAATCCGCACTACGTTACCCCGCTCTAACGCCACGAAACATAAATCCGCACCACGTTACTTCGCTCGAACGCCACGAAACATAAACTCGAACTACGTTACACCGCTCTAAACGCCAGGATACATAAACTCGCACTACGTTACACCGCTCTAACGCCAGGATACATAAACTCGAACTACGTTACACCGCTTTGACGCCATGAAGAATAAATCCGCACTACGTTACACCGCTCGAACGCCACGAATCATTCCTGCTCGCCTATCCGCACTACGTTACACCGCTCTAAACGTCAGGATACATAAACTCGCACTACGTTACACCGCTTTAACGCCAGGATACATACACTCGCACTACGTTACACCGCTCTAAACGTCAGGATACATAAACTCGCATTACGTTACACCGCTTTAACGCCAGGATACATACACTCGCACTACGTTACACCGCTTTAGCGCCAGGATACATAAACTCGCACTACGATACACCGCTCTAACGCCACGAAACATAAATCCGCACTACGTTACACCGCTCCAACGCCACGAAACATAAACTCGCACTACGTTACACCGCTCTAAACGCCAGGATACATAAACTCGCACTACGTTACACCGCTCGAACGCCACGAAACATAAATCCGCACTACGTTACACCGCTCTAACGCCACGAAACATAAATCCGCACTACGTTACGCCGCTCGAACGCGACGAAGCATAAATCCACATTACGTTACACCGCTCTAAACGCCAGGATACATAAACTCGCACTACGTTACACCGCTCTAACACCACGAAGAATAAATCCGCACTACGTTACACCGCTCGAACGCCTGGATACATAAACTCGCACTACGTTACACCGCTCTAACACCACGAAACATAAATCCGCACTACGTTACACCGCTTTAACGCCAGGATACATAAACTCGCACTACGTTACACCGCTCTAAAGCCACGAAGCATAAATCCGCACTACGTTACGCCGCTCTAAACGTCAGGATACATAAACTCGCATTACGTTACACCGCTCTAACGCCACGAAGCATAAATCCGCACTACGTTACGCCGCTCTAACACCACGAAACAGAAATCCACACTACGTTACACCGCTCTAACGCCACGAAGAATAAATCTGCACTACGTTACACCGCTCTAACGCAACGAAGCATAAATCCGCACTACGTTACACCGCTCTAACGCCACGAAACATAAATCCGCACTACGTTACTTCGCTCGAACGCCACGAAACATAAACTCGAACTACGTTACACCGCTCTAAACGCCAGGATACATAAACTCGCACTACGTTACACCGCTGTAACGCCACGAAGCATTCCTGATCGCCTATCCGCACTACGTTAAACGGCTCGAACGCCAGGATACATAAACTCGCACTACGTTACACCGCTTTGACGCCACGAAGAATAAATCCGCACTACGTTACACCGCTCGAACGCGACGAAGCATTCCTGATCGCCCATCCGCACTACGTTACACCGCTCGAACGCCAGGATACATAAACTCACACTACGTTACACGCTCTAACGCCAGGATACATAAACTCGCACTACGTTACACCGCTCTAACGCCACGAAGCATAAATCCGCACTACGTTACGCCGCTCTAAACGTCAGGATACATAAACTCGCACTACGTTACACCGCTTTAACGCCGGGATACATAAACTCGAACTACGATACACCGATCTAACGCCACGAAGCATAAATCCGCACTACCTTACACCACTCCAACACCACGAAACATAAACTCGCACTACGTTAAACCGCTCTAACACCACGAAGAATAAATCCGCACTACGTTACGCCGCTCTAAAGCCACGAAGCATAAATCCGCATTACGTTACACCGCTGTAACGCCACGAAGCATAAACTCGCACTACTTTACACCGCTCGAACGCCAGGATATATAAACTTGCACTACGTTACACCGCTCCAACGCCACGAAACATAAATCCGCATTACGTTACACCGCTGTAACGCCACGAAGCATAAACTCGCACTACGTTACACCGCTCGAACGCGACGAAGAATAAATCCGCACTACGTTACACCGCTCTAAACGTCAGGATACATAAACTCGCATTACGTTACACCGCTTTAACGCCAGGATACATACACTCGCACTACGTTACACCGCTTTAGCCCCAGGATACATAAACTCGCACTACGATACACCGCTCTAACGCCACGAAACATAAATCCGCACTACGTTACACCGCTCCAACGCCACGAAACATAAACTCGCACTACGTTACACCGCTCTAAACGTCAGGATACATAAACTCGCATTACGTTACACCGCTCTAACGCCACGAAGCATAAATCCGCACTACGTTACGCCGCTCTAACGCCACGAAACATAAATCCACACTACGTTACACCGCTCTAACGCAACGAAGCATAAATACGCACTATGTTACACCGCTCTAACGCCACGAAACATAAATCCGCACTACGTTACTTCGCTCGAACGCCACGAAACATAAACTCGCACTACGTTACACCGCTCTAAACGCCAGGATACATAAACTCGCACTACGTTACACCGCTCTAACGCCACGAAGCATTCCTGATCGCCTATCCGCACTACGTTACGCCGCTCTAAACGTCAGGATACATAAACTCGCATTACGTTACGCCGCTCTAACGCCACGAAACATAAATCCACACTACGTTACACCGCTCTAACGCCACGAAGAATAAATCCGCACTACGTTATACCGCTCTAACGCAAGGAAGCATAAATCCGCATTACGTTACGCCGCTCGAACGCCACGAAACATAAATCCGCATTACGTTACACCGCTGTAACGCCACGAAGCATAAACTCGCACTACGTTACACCGCTCGAACGCCACGAAGAATAAATCCGCACTACGTTACACCGCTCTAAACGTCAGGATACATAAACTCGCATTACGTTACACAACTTTAACGCCACGAAGAATAAATCCGCACTACGTTACGCCGCTCTAACGCCACGAAACATAAATCCGCACTACGTTACGCCGCTCTAAAGGTCAGGATATATAAACTCGCATTACGTTACGCCGCTCTAACGCCACGAAGAATAAATCCGCACTACGTTACACCGCTCGAACGCCACGAAGTATTCCTAATGGCCTATCCGCACTACGTTACACCGCTCGAACGCCAGGATACATAAACTCGCACTACGTTACACGCTCTAACGCCATGAAGAAAAAATCCGCACTACGTTACACCGCTCGAACGCCAGGATACATAAACTCGCACTACATTACACCGCTCTAACTCCACGAAGCATAAATCCGCACTACGTTACGCCGCTCTAAACGTCAGGATACATAAACTCGCACTACGTTACACCGCTCCAACGCCACGAAACATAAATCCGCCCTACGTTACGCCGCTCTAACGCCACGAAGGAAAAATCCGCACTACGTTACACCGCTCGAACGCCACGAAGAATAAATCCGCACTACGTAACACCGCTCGAACGCCAGGATACATAAACTCGCACTACGTTACACCGCTCTAACACCACGAAACATAAATCCGCACTACGTTACACCGCTTTAACGCCAGGATACATAAACTCGCACTACGTTACACCGCTCTAACGCCACGAAGCATAAATCCGCACTACGTTACGCCGCTCTAAACGTCAGGATACATAAACTCGCATTACGTTACACCGCTCTAACGCCACGAAGCATAAATCCGCACTACGTTACGCCGCTCTAACGCCACGAAACATAAATCCACATTACGTTACACCGCTCTAACGCCACGAAGAATAAATCCGCATTACGTTACACCGCTCTAACGCAACGAAGCATAAATCCGCACTACGTTACCCCGCTCTAACGCCACGAAACATAAATCCGCACCACGTTACTTCGCTCGAACGCCACGAAACATAAACTCGAACTACGTTACACCGCTCTAAACGCCAGGATACATAAACTCGCACTACGTTACACCGCTCTAACGCCAGGATACATAAACTCGAACTACGTTACACCGCTTTGACGCCATGAAGAATAAATCCGCACTACGTTACACCGCTCGAACACCACGAATCATTCCTGCTCGCCTATCCGCACTACGTTACACCGCTCGAACGCCAGGATACATAAACTCGCACTACGTTACACGATCTAACGCCATGAAGAATAAATCCGCACTACGTTACACCGCTCGAACGCCAGGATACATAAATTTGCACTACGTTACACCGCTCTAACTCCACGAAGCATAAATCCGGACTACGTTACGCCGCTCTAAACGCCAGGATACATACACTCGCACTACGTTACACCGCTTTAGCGCCAGGATACATAAACTCGCACTACGATACACCGCTCTAACGCCACGAAACATAAATCCGCACTACGTTACACCGCTCCAACGCCACGAAACATAAACTCGCACTACGTTACACCGCTCTAAACGTCAGGATACATAAACTCGCATTACGTTACACCGCTCTAACGCCACGAAGCATAAATCCGCACTACGTTACGCCGCTCTAACGCCACGAAACATAAATCCACACTACGTTACACCGCTCTAACGCAACGAAGCATAAATACGCACTACGTTACACCGCTCTAACGCCACGAAACATAAATCCGCACTACGTTACTTCGCTCGAACGCCACGAAACATAAACTCGCACTACGTTACACCGCTCTAAACGCCAGGATACATAAACTCGCACTACGTTACACCGCTCTAACGCCACGAAGCATTCCTGATCGCCTATCCGCACTACCTTACGCCGCTCTAAACGTCAGGATACATAAACTCGCATTACGTTACGCCGCTCTAACGCCACGAAACATAAATCCACACTACGTTACACCGCTCTAACGCCACGAAGAATAAATCCGCACTACGTTATACCGCTCTAACGCAACGAAGCATAAATCCGCATTACGTTACGCCGCTCGAACGCCACGAAACATAAATCCGCATTACGTTACACCGCTGTAACGCCACGAAGCATAAACTCGCACTACGTTACACCGCTCGAACGCCACGAAGAATAAATCCGCACTACGTTACACCGCTCTAAACGTCAGGATACATAAACTCGCATTACGTTACACAACTTTAACGCCACGAAGAATAAATCCGCACTACGTTACGCCGCTCTAACGACACGAAACATAAATCCGCACTACGTTACGCCGCTCTAAAGGTCAGGATATATAAACTCGCATTACGTTACGCCGCTCTAACGCCACGAAGAATAAATCCGCACTACGTTACACCGCTCGAACGCCACGAAGTATTCCTGATCGCCTATCCGCACTACGTTACACCGCTCGAACGCCAGGATACATAAACTCGCACTACGTTACACGCTCTAACGCCACGAAGAATAAATCCGCACTACGTTACACCGCTCGAACGCCAGGATACATAAACTCGCACTACATTACACCGCTCTAACTCCACGAAGCATAAATCCGCACTACGTTACGCCGCTCTAAACGTCAGGATACATAAACTCGCACTACGTTACACCGCTCCAACGCCACGAAACATAAATCCGCACTACGTTACGCCGCTCTAACGCCACGAAGGAAAAATCCGCACTACGTTACACCGCTCGAACGCCACGAAGAATAAATCCGCACTACGTTACACCGCTCGAACGCCACGATACATAAACTCGCACTACGTTACACCGCTCTAACACCACGAAATATAATTCCGCACTACGTTACACCGCTTTAACGCCAGGATACATAAACTCGCACTACGTTACACCGCTCTAACGCCACGAAGCATAAATCCGCACTACGTTACGCCGCTCTAAACGTCAGGATACATAAACTCGCATTACGTTACACCGCTCTAACGCCACGAAGCATAAATCCGCACTACGTTACGCCGCTCTAACGCCACGAAACATAAATCCACACTACGTTACACCGCTCTAACTCCACGAAGAATAAATCCGCATTACGTTACACCGCTCTAACGCAACGAAGCATAAATCCGCACTACGTTACCCCGCTCTAACGCCACGAAACATAAATCCGCACTACGTTACTTCGCTCGAACGCCACGAAACATAAACTCGAACTACGTTACACCGCTCTAAACGCCAGGATACATAAACTCGCACTACGTTACACCGCTTTAACGCCACGCAGAATAAATCCGCACTACGTTACACCGCTCGAACGCCACGAAGCATTCCTGATCGCCTATCCGCACTACGTTACACCGCTCGAACGCCAGGATACATAAACTCGCACTACGTTACACGCTCTAACGCCACGAAGAATAAATCCGCACTACGTTACACCGCTCGAACGCCAGGATACATAAACTCGCACTACGTTACACCGCTCCAACGCCACGAAACATAAATCCGCACTACGTTACGCCGCTCTAACGCCACGAAGGAAAAATCCGCACTACGTTACACCGCTCGAACGCCAGGATACATAAACTCGCACTACGTTACACGCTCTAACGCCAGGATACATAAACTCGCACTACGATACACCGATCTAACGCCACGAAGCATAAATCCGCACTACGTTACGCCGCTCTAAACGTCAGGATACATAAACTCGCACTACGTTACACCGCTTTAACGCCAGGATACATAAACTCGCACTACGTTACACCGCTTTAACGCCAGGATACATAAACTCGAACTACGATACACCGATCTAACGCCACGAAGAATAAATCCGCACTACGTTACACCGCTCGAACGCCAGGATACATAAACTCGCACTACGTTACACCACTCCAACGCCACGAAACATAAATCCGCACTACGTTACGCCGCTCTAACGCCACGAAGGAAAAATCCGCACTACGTTACACCGCTCGAACGCCACGAAGAATAAATCCGCACTACGTTACACCGCTCGAACGCCAGGATACATAAACTCGCGCTACGTTACACCGCTCCAACGCCACGAAACATAAACTCGCACTACGTTACACCGCTCTAAACGTCAGGATACATAAACTCGCACTACGTTACACCGCTTTAACGCCAGGATACATACACTCGCACTACGTTACACCGCTTTAGCGCCAGGATACATAAACTCGCACTACGTTACACCGCTCTAACGCCACGAAGCATTCCTGATCGCCTATCCGCACTACGTTACGCCGCTCTAAACGTCAGGATACATAAACTCGCATTACGTTACGCCGCTCTAACGCCACGAAACATAAATCCACACTACGTTACACCGCTCTAACGCCACGAAGAATAAATCCGCACTACGTTACACCGCACTAACGCAACGAAGCATAAATCCGCACTACGTTACGCCGCTCGAACGCCACGAAACATAAATCCGCATTACGTTACACCGCTGTAACGCCATGAAGCATAAACTCGCACTACGTTACACCGCTAGAACGCCACGAAGAATAAATCCGCACTACGTTACACCGCTCTAAACGTCAGGATACATAAACTCGCATTACGTTACACCGCTTTAACGCCACGAAGAATAAATCCGCACTACGTTACACCGCTCTAAACGCCAGGATACATAAACTCGCACTACGTTACACGCTCTAACGCCACGAAGAATAAATCCGCACTACGTTACACCGCTTGAACGCCAGGATACATAAACTCGCACTACGTTACACCGCTCCAACGCTACGAAACATAAACTCGCACTATGTTACACCGCTCTAAGCGTCAGGATACATAAACTCGCACTACGTTACACCGATTTAACGCCAGGATACATAAACTCGCACTATGTTACACCGCTCTAAGCGTCAGGATACATAAACTCGCACTACGTTACACCGATTTAACGCCAGGATACATAAACTCGCACTACGATACACCGCTCTAACGCCACGAAGCATAAATCCGCACTACGTTACACCGCTCTAATGCCACGAAACATAAATCCACACTACGTTACACCGCTCTAACGCCACGAAACATAAATCCGCACTACGTTACTTCGCTCGAACGCCACGAAACATAAACTCGCACTACGTTACACCGCTCTAAACGCCAGGATACATAAACTCGCACTACGTTACACCGCTCGAACGCCACGAAGCATAAACTCGCACTACTTTACACCGCTCGAACGGCAGGATATATAAACTTGCACTACGTTACACCGCTCCAACGCCACGAAACATAAATCCGCATTACGTTACACCGCTGTAACGCCACGAAGCATAAACTCGCACTACGTTACACCGCTCGAACGCGACGAAGAATAAATCCGCACAACGTTACACCGCTCTAAACGTCAGGATACATAAACTCGCATTACGTTACACCGCTTTAACGGCAGGATACATACACTCGCACTACGTTACACCGCTTTAGCGCCAGGATACATAAACTCGCACTACGATACACCGCTCTAACGCCACGAAACATAAATCCGCACTACGTTACACCGCTCCAACGCCACGAAACATAAACTCGCACTACGTTACACCGCTCTAAACGTCAGGATACATAAACTCGCATTACGTTACACCGCTCTAACGCCACGAAGCATAAATCCGCACTACGTTACGCCGCTCTAACGCCACGAAACATAAATCCACACTACGTTACACCGCTCTAACGCAATGAAGCATAAATACGCACTACGTTACACCGCTCTAACGCCACGAAACATAAATCCGCACTACGTTACTTCGCTCGAGCGCCACGAAACATAAACTCGCACTACGTTACACCGCTCTAAACGCCAGGATACATAAACTCGCACTACGTTACACCGCTCTAACGCCACGAAGCATTCCTGATCGCCTATCCGCACTACGTTACGCCGCTCTAAACGTCAGGATACATAAACTCGCATTACGTTACACCGCTCTAACGCCACGAAACATAAATCCACACTACGTTACACCGCTCTAACGCCACGAAGAATAAATCCGCACTACGTTATACCGCTCTAACGCAACGAAGCATAAATCCGCATTACGTTACGCCGCTCGAACGCCACGAAACATAAATCCGCATTACGTTACACCGCTGTAACGCCACGAAGCATAAACTCGCACTACGTTACACCGCTCGAACGCCACGAAGAACAAATCCGCACTACGTTACACCGCTCTAAACGTCAGGATACATAAACTCGCATTACGTTACACCGCTTTAACGCCACGAAGAATAAATCCGCACTACGTTACGCCGCTCTAACGCCACGAAACATAAATCCGCACTACGTTACGCCGCTCTACAGGTCAGGATATATAAACTCGCATTACGTTACGCCGCTCTAACGCCACGAAGAATAAATCCGCACTACGTTACACCGCTCGAACGCCACGAAGTATTCCTGATCGCCTATCCGCACTACGTTACACCGCTCGAACGCCAGGATACATAAACTCGCACTACGTTACACGCTCTAACGCCACGAAGAATAAATCCGCACTACGTTACACCGCTCGAACGCCAGGATACATAAACTCGCATTACGTTACACCGCTTTAACGCCACGAAGAATAAATCCGCACTACGTTACGCCGCTCTAACGCCACGAAACATAAATCCGCACTACGTTACGCCGCTCTAAACGTCAGGATATATAAACTCGCACTACGTTACACCGCTCGAACGCCAGGATACATAAACTCGCACTACGTTACACCGCTCCAACGCCACGAAACATAAATCCGCACTACGTTACGCCGCTCTAACGCCACGAAGGAGAAATCCGCACTACGTTACACCGCTCGAACGCCACGAAGAATAAATCCGCACTACGTTACACCGCTCGAACGCCAGGATACATAAACTCGCACTACGTTACACCGCTCCAACGCCACGAAACATAAACTCGCACTACGTTACACCGCTCTAAACGTCAGGATACATAAACTCGCATTACGTTACACCGCTCTAACGCCACGAAGCATAAATCCGCACTACGTTACGCCGCTCTAACGCCACGAAACATAAATCCACACTACGTTACACCGCTCTAACGCAACGAAGCATAATTACGCACTACGTTACACCGCTCTAACGCCACGAAACATAAATCCGCACTACGTTACTTCGCTCGAACGCCACGAAACATAAACTCGCACTACGTTACACCGCTCTAAACGCCAGGATACATAAACTCGCACTACGTTACACCGCTCTAACGCCACGAAGCATTCCTGATCGCCTATCCGCACTACGTTACACCGCTCGAAAGCCAGGATACATAAACTCGCACTACGTTACATGCTCTAACGCCACCAAGAATAAATCCGCACTACGTTACACCGCTCGAACGCCAGGATACATAAACTCGCACTACGTTACTTCGCTCGAACGCCACGAAACATAAACTCGCACTACGTTACACCGCTCTAAACGTCAGGATACATAAACTCGCACTACGTTACACCGCTTTAACGCCAGGATACATACACTCGCACTACGTTACACCGCTTTAGCGCCAGGATACATAAACTCGCACTACGTTACACCGCTCGAACGCCACGAAACATAAATCCGCACTACGTTACACCGCTCTAACGCCACGAAACATAAATCCGCACTACGTTACGCCGCTCGAACGCGACGAAGCATAAATCCACATTACGTTACACCGCTCTAAACGCCAGGATACATAAACTCGCACTACGTTACACCGCTCTAACACCACGAAGAATAAATCCGCACTACGTTACACCGCTCGAACGCCTGGATACATAAACTCGCACTACGTTACACCGCTCTAACACCACGAAACATAAATCCGCACTACGTTACACCGCTTTAACGCCAGGATACATAAACTCGCACTACGTTACACCGCTCTAAAGCCACGAAGCATAAATCCGCACTACGTTACGCCGCTCTAAACGTCAGGATACATAAACTCGCATTACGTTACACCGCTCTAACGCCACGAAGCATAAATCCGCACTACGTTACGCCGCTCTAACACCACGAAACAGAAATCCACACTACGTTACACCGCTCTAACGCCACGAAGAATAAATCTGCACTACGTTACACCGCTCTAACGCAACGAAGCATAAATCCGCACTACGTTACACCGCTCTAACGCCACGAAACATAAATCCGCACTACGTTACTTCGCTCGAACGCCACGAAACATAAACTCGAACTACGTTACACCGCTCTAAACGCCAGGATACATAAACTCGCACTACGTTACACCGCTGTAACGCCACGAAGCATTCCTGATCGCCTATCCGCACTACGTTAAACGGCTCGAACGCCAGGATACATAAACTCGCACTACGTTACACCGCTTTGACGCCACGAAGAATAAATCCGCACTACGTTACACCGCTCGAACGCGACGAAGCATTCCTGATCGCCCATCCGCACTACGTTACACCGCTCGAACGCCAGGATACATAAACTCACACTACGTTACACGCTCTAACGCCAGGATACATAAACTCGCACTACGTTACACCGCTCTAACGCCACGAAGCATAAATCCGCACTACGTTACGCCGCTCTAAACGTCAGGATACATAAACTCGCACTACGTTACACCGCTTTAACGCCGGGATACATAAACTCGAACTACGATACACCGATCTAACGCCACGAAGCATAAATCCGCACTACCTTACACCACTCCAACACCACGAAACATAAACTCGCACTACGTTAAACCGCTCTAACACAACGAAGAATAAATCCGCACTACGTTACGCCGCTCTAAAGCCACGAAGCATAAATCCGCATTACGTTACACCGCTGTAACGCCACGAAGCATAAACTCGCACTACTTTACACCGCTCGAACGCCAGGATATATAAACTTGCACTACGTTACACCGCTCCAACGCCACGAAACATAAATCCGCATTACGTTACACCGCTGTAACGCCACGAAGCATAAACTCGCACTACGTTACACCGCTCGAACGCGACGAAGAATAAATCCGCACTACGTTACACCGCTCTAAACGTCAGGATACATAAACTCGCATTACGTTACACCGCTTTAACGCCAGGATACATACACTCGCACTACGTTACACCGCTTTAGCCCCAGGATACATAAACTCGCACTACGATACACCGCTCTAACGCCACGAAACATAAATCCGCACTACGTTACACCGCTCCAACGCCACGAAACATAAACTCGCACTACGTTACACCGCTCTAAACGTCAGGATACATAAACTCGCATTACGTTACACCGCTCTAACGCCACGAAGCATAAATCCGCACTACGTTACGCCGCTCTAACGCCACGAAACATAAATCCACACTACGTTACACCGCTCTAACGCAACGAAGCATAAATACGCACTATGTTACACCGCTCTAACGCCACGAAACATAAATCCGCACTACGTTACTTCGCTCGAACGCCACGAAACATAAACTGGCACTACGTTACACCGCTCTAAACGCCAGGATACATAAACTCGCACTACGTTACACCGCTCTAACGCCACGAAGCATTCCTGATCGCCTATCCGCACTACGTTACGCCGCTCTAAACGTCAGGATACATAAACTCGCATTACGTTACGCCGCTCTAACGCCACGAAACATAAATCCACACTACGTTACACCGCTCTAACGCCACGAAGAATAAATCCGCACTACGTTATACCGCTCTAACGCAAGGAAGCATAAATCCGCATTACGTTACGCCGCTCGAACGCCACGAAACATAAATCCGCATTACGTTACACCGCTGTAACGCCACGAAGCATAAACTCGCACTACGTTACACCGCTCGAACGCCACGAAGAATAAATCCGCACTACGTTACACCGCTCTAAACGTCAGGATACATAAACTCGCATTACGTTACACAACTTTAACGCCACGAAGAATAAATCCGCACTACGTTACGCCGCTCTAACGCCACGAAACATAAATCCGCACTACGTTACGCCGCTCTAAAGGTCAGGATATATAAACTCGCATTACGTTACGCCGCTCTAACGCCACGAAGAATAAATCCGCACTACGTTACACCGCTCGAACGCCACGAAGTATTCCTAATGGCCTATCCGCACTACGTTACACCGCTCGAACGCCAGGATACATAAACTCGCACTACGTTACACGCTCTAACGCCATGAAGAAAAAATCCGCACTACGTTACACCGCTCGAACGCCAGGATACATAAACTCGCACTACATTACACCGCTCTAACTCCACGAAGCATAAATCCGCACTACGTTACGCCGCTCTAAACGTCAGGATACATAAACTCGCACTACGTTACACCGCTCCAACGCCACGAAACATAAATCCGCCCTACGTTACGCCGCTCTAACGCCACGAAGGAAAAATCCGCACTACGTTACACCGCTCGAACGCCACGAAGAATAAATCCGCACTACGTAACACCGCTCGAACGCCAGGATACATAAACTCGCACTACGTTACACCGCTCTAACACCACGAAACATAAATCCGCACTACGTTACACCGCTTTAACGCCAGGATACATAAACTCGCACTACGTTACACCGCTCTAACGCCACGAAGCATAAATCCGCACTACGTTACGCCGCTCTAAACGTCAGGATACATAAACTCGCATTACGTTACACCGCTCTAACGCCACGAAGCATAAATCCGCACTACGTTACGCCGCTCTAACGCCACGAAACATAAATCCACATTACGTTACACCGCTCTAACGCCACGAAGAATAAATCCGCATTACGTTACACCGCTCTAACGCAACGAAGCATAAATCCGCACTACGTTACCCCGCTCTAACGCCACGAAACATAAATCCGCACCACGTTACTTCGCTCGAACGCCACGAAACATAAACTCGAACTACGTTACACCGCTCTAAACGCCAGGATACATAAACTCGCACTACGTTACACCGCTCTAACGCCAGGATACATAAACTCGAACTACGTTACACCGCTTTGACGCCATGAAGAATAAATCCGCACTACGTTACACCGCTCGAACGCCACGAATCATTCCTGCTCGCCTATCCGCACTACGTTACACCGCTCTAAACGTCAGGATACATAAACTCGCACTACGTTACACCGCTTTAACGCCAGGATACATACACTCGCACTACGTTACACCGCTTTAGCGCCAGGATACATAAACTCGCACTACGTTACACCGCTCGAACGCCACGAAACATAAATCCGCACTACGTTACACCGCTCTAACGCCACGAAACATAAATCCGCACTACGTTACGCCGCTCGAACGCGACGAAGCATAAATCCACATTACGTTACACCGCTCTAAACGCCAGGATACATAATCTCGCACTACGTTACACCGCTCTAACACCACGAAGAATAAATCCGCACTACGTTACACCGCTCGAACGCCTGGATACATAAACTCGCACTACGTTACACCGCTCTAACACCACGAAACATAAATCCGCACTACGTTACACCGCTTTAACGCCAGGATACATAAACTCGCACTACGTTACACCGCTCTAAAGCCACGAAGCATAAATCCGCACTACGTTACGCCGCTCTAAACGTCAGGATACATAAACTCGCATTACGTTACACCGCTCTAACGCCACGAAGCATAAATCCGCACTACGTTACGCCGCTCTAACACCACGAAACAGAAATCCACACTACGTTACACCGCTCTAACGCCACGAAGAATAAATCTGCACTACGTTACACCGCTCTAACGCAACGAAGCATAAATCCGCACTACGTTACACCGCTCTAACGCCACGAAACATAAATCCGCACTACGTTACTTCGCTCGAACGCCACGAAACATAAACTCGAACTACGTTACACCGCTCTAAACGCCAGGATACATAAACTCGCACTACGTTACACCGCTGTAACGCCACGAAGCATTCCTGATCGCCTATCCGCACTACGTTAAACGGCTCGAACGCCAGGATACATAAACTCGCACTACGTTACACCGCTTTGACGCCACGAAGAATAAATCCGCACTACGTTACACCGCTCGAACGCGACGAAGCATTCCTGATCGCCCATCCGCACTACGTTACACCGCTCGAACGCCAGGATACATAAACTCACACTACGTTACACGCTCTAACGCCAGGATACATAAACTCGCACTACGTTACACCGCTCTAACGCCACGAAGCATAAATCCGCACTACGTTACGCCGCTCTAAACGTCAGGATACATAAACTCGCACTACGTTACACCGCTTTAACGCCGGGATACATAAACTCGAACTACGATACACCGATCTAACGCCACGAAGCATAAATCCGCACTACCTTACACCACTCCAACACCACGAAACATAAACTCGCACTACGTTAAACCGCTCTAACACCACGAAGAATAAATCCGCACTACGTTACGCCGCTCTAAAGCCACGAAGCATAAATCCGCATTACGTTACACCGCTGTAACGCCACGAAGCATAAACTCGCACTACTTTACACCGCTCGAACGCCAGGATATATAAACTTGCACTACGTTACACCGCTCCAACGCCACGAAACATAAATCCGCATTACGTTACACCGCTGTAACGCCACGAAGCATAAACTCGCACTACGTTACACCGCTCGAACGCGACGAAGAATAAATCCGCACTACGTTACACCGCTCTAAACGTCAGGATACATAAACTCGCATTACGTTACACCGCTTTAACGCCAGGATACATACACTCGCACTACGTTACACCGCTTTAGCCCCAGGATACATAAACTCGCACTACGATACACCGCTCTAACGCCACGAAACATAAATCCGCACTACGTTACACCGCTCCAACGCCACGAAACATAAACTCGCACTACGTTACACCGCTCTAAACGTCAGGATACATAAACTCGCATTACGTTACACCGCTCTAACGCCACGAAGCATAAATCCGCACTACGTTACGCCGCTCTAACGCCACGAAACATAAATCCACACTACGTTACACCGCTCTAACGCAACGAAGCATAAATACGCACTATGTTACACCGCTCTAACGCCACGAAACATAAATCCGCACTACGTTACTTCGCTCGAACGCCACGAAACATAAACTCGCACTACGTTACACCGCTCTAAACGCCAGGATACATAAACTCGCACTACGTTACACCGCTCTAACGCCACGAAGCATTCCTGATCGCCTATCCGCACTACGTTACGCCGCTCTAAACGTCAGGATACATAAACTCGCATTACGTTACGCCGCTCTAACGCCACGAAACATAAATCCACACTACGTTACACCGCTCTAACGCCACGAAGAATAAATCCGCACTACGTTATACCGCTCTAACGCAAGGAAGCATAAATCCGCATTACGTTACGCCGCTCGAACGCCACGAAACATAAATCCGCATTACGTTACACCGCTGTAACGCCACGAAGCATAAACTCGCACTACGTTACACCGCTCGAACGCCACGAAGAATAAATCCGCACTACGTTACACCGCTCTAAACGTCAGGATACATAAACTCGCATTACGTTACACAACTTTAACGCCACGAAGAATAAATCCGCACTACGTTACGCCGCTCTAACGCCACGAAACATAAATCCGCACTACGTTACGCCGCTCTAAAGGTCAGGATATATAAACTCGCATTACGTTACGCCGCTCTAACGCCACGAAGAATAAATCCGCACTACGTTACACCGCTCGAACGCCACGAAGTATTCCTAATGGCCTATCCGCACTACGTTACACCGCTCGAACGCCAGGATACATAAACTCGCACTACGTTACACGCTCTAACGCCATGAAGAAAAAATCCGCACTACGTTACACCGCTCGAACGCCAGGATACATAAACTCGCACTACATTACACCGCTCTAACTCCACGAAGCATAAATCCGCACTACGTTACGCCGCTCTAAACGTCAGGATACATAAACTCGCACTACGTTACACCGCTCCAACGCCACGAAACATAAATCCGCCCTACGTTACGCCGCTCTAACGCCACGAAGGAAAAATCCGCACTACGTTACACCGCTCGAACGCCACGAAGAATAAATCCGCACTACGTAACACCGCTCGAACGCCAGGATACATAAACTCGCACTACGTTACACCGCTCTAACACCACGAAACATAAATCCGCACTACGTTACACCGCTTTAACGCCAGGATACATAAACTCGCACTACGTTACACCGCTCTAACGCCACGAAGCATAAATCCGCACTACGTTACGCCGCTCTAAACGTCAGGATACATAAACTCGCATTACGTTACACCGCTCTAACGCCACGAAGCATAAATCCGCACTACGTTACGCCGCTCTAACGCCACGAAACATAAATCCACATTACGTTACACCGCTCTAACGCCACGAAGAATAAATCCGCATTACGTTACACCGCTCTAACGCAACGAAGCATAAATCCGCACTACGTTACCCCGCTCTAACGCCACGAAACATAAATCCGCACCACGTTACTTCGCTCGAACGCCACGAAACATAAACTCGAACTACGTTACACCGCTCTAAACGCCAGGATACATAAACTCGCACTACGTTACACCGCTCTAACGCCAGGATACATAAACTCGAACTACGTTACACCGCTTTGACGCCATGAAGAATAAATCCGCACTACGTTACACCGCTCGAACACCACGAATCATTCCTGCTCGCCTATCCGCACTACGTTACACCGCTCGAACGCCAGGATACATAAACTCGCACTACGTTACACGATCTAACGCCATGAAGAATAAATCCGCACTACGTTACACCGCTCGAACGCCAGGATACATAAATTTGCACTACGTTACACCGCTCTAACTCCACGAAGCATAAATCCGGACTACGTTACGCCGCTCTAAACGCCAGGATACATACACTCGCACTACGTTACACCGCTTTAGCGCCAGGATACATAAACTCGCACTACGATACACCGCTCTAACGCCACGAAACATAAATCCGCACTACGTTACACCGCTCCAACGCCACGAAACATAAACTCGCACTACGTTACACCGCTCTAAACGTCAGGATACATAAACTCGCATTACGTTACACCGCTCTAACGCCACGAAGCATAAATCCGCACTACGTTACGCCGCTCTAACGCCACGAAACATAAATCCACACTACGTTACACCGCTCTAACGCAACGAAGCATAAATACGCACTACGTTACACCGCTCTAACGCCACGAAACATAAATCCGCACTACGTTACTTCGCTCGAACGCCACGAAACATAAACTCGCACTACGTTACACCGCTCTAAACGCCAGGATACATAAACTCGCACTACGTTACACCGCTCTAACGCCACGAAGCATTCCTGATCGCCTATCCGCACTACCTTACGCCGCTCTAAACGTCAGGATACATAAACTCGCATTACGTTACGCCGCTCTAACGCCACGAAACATAAATCCACACTACGTTACACCGCTCTAACGCCACGAAGAATAAATCCGCACTACGTTATACCGCTCTAACGCAACGAAGCATAAATCCGCATTACGTTACGCCGCTCGAACGCCACGAAACATAAATCCGCATTACGTTACACCGCTGTAACGCCACGAAGCATAAACTCGCACTACGTTACACCGCTCGAACGCCACGAAGAATAAATCCGCACTACGTTACACCGCTCTAAACGTCAGGATACATAAACTCGCATTACGTTACACAACTTTAACGCCACGAAGAATAAATCCGCACTACGTTACGCCGCTCTAACGACACGAAACATAAATCCGCACTACGTTACGCCGCTCTACAGGTCAGGATATATAAACTCGCATTACGTTACGCCGCTCTAACGCCACGAAGAATAAATCCGCACTACGTTACACCGCTCGAACGCCACGAAGTATTCCTGATCGCCTATCCGCACTACGTTACACCGCTCGAACGCCAGGATACATAAACTCGCACTACGTTACACGCTCTAACGCCACGAAGAATAAATCCGCACTACGTTACACCGCTCGAACGCCAGGATACATAAACTCGCATTACGTTACACCGCTTTAACGCCACGAAGAATAAATCCGCACTACGTTACGCCGCTCTAACGCCACGAAACATAAATCCGCACTACGTTACGCCGCTCTAAACGTCAGGATATATAAACTCGCACTACGTTACACCGCTCGAACGCCAGGATACATAAACTCGCACTACGTTACACCGCTCCAACGCCACGAAACATAAATCCGCACTACGTTACGCCGCTCTAACGCCACGAAGGAGAAATCCGCACTACGTTACACCGCTCGAACGCCACGAAGAATAAATCCGCACTACGTTACACCGCTCGAACGCCAGGATACATAAACTCGCACTACGTTACACCGCTCCAACGCCACGAAACATAAACTCGCACTACGTTACACCGCTCTAAACGTCAGGATACATAAACTCGCATTACGTTACACCGCTCTAACGCCACGAAGCATAAATCCGCACTACGTTACGCCGCTCTAACGCCACGAAACATAAATCCACACTACGTTACACCGCTCTAACGCAACGAAGCATAATTACGCACTACGTTACACCGCTCTAACGCCACGAAACATAAATCCGCACTACGTTACTTCGCTCGAACGCCACGAAACATAAACTCGCACTACGTTACACCGCTCTAAACGCCAGGATACATAAACTCGCACTACGTTACACCGCTCTAACGCCACGAAGCATTCCTGATCGCCTATCCGCACTACGTTACACCGCTCGAAAGCCAGGATACATAAACTCGCACTACGTTACATGCTCTAACGCCACCAAGAATAAATCCGCACTACGTTACACCGCTCGAACGCCAGGATACATAAACTCGCACTACGTTACTTCGCTCGAACGCCACGAAACATAAACTCGCACTACGTTACACCGCTCTAAACGTCAGGATACATAAACTCGCACTACGTTACACCGCTTTAACGCCAGGATACATACACTCGCACTACGTTACACCGCTTTAGCGCCAGGATACATAAACTCGCACTACGTTACACCGCTCGAACGCCACGAAACATAAATCCGCACTACGTTACACCGCTCTAACGCCACGAAACATAAATCCGCACTACGTTACGCCGCTCGAACGCGACGAAGCATAAATCCACATTACGTTACACCGCTCTAAACGCCAGGATACATAAACTCGCACTACGTTACACCGCTCTAACACCACGAAGAATAAATCCGCACTACGTTACACCGCTCGAACGCCTGGATACATAAACTCGCACTACGTTACACCGCTCTAACACCACGAAACATAAATCCGCACTACGTTACACCGCTTTAACGCCAGGATACATAAACTCGCACTACGTTACACCGCTCTAAAGCCACGAAGCATAAATCCGCACTACGTTACGCCGCTCTAAACGTCAGGATACATAAACTCGCATTACGTTACACCGCTCTAACGCCACGAAGCATAAATCCGCACTACGTTACGCCGCTCTAACACCACGAAACAGAAATCCACACTACGTTACACCGCTCTAACGCCACGAAGAATAAATCTGCACTACGTTACACCGCTCTAACGCAACGAAGCATAAATCCGCACTACGTTACACCGCTCTAACGCCACGAAACATAAATCCGCACTACGTTACTTCGCTCGAACGCCACGAAACATAAACTCGAACTACGTTACACCGCTCTAAACGCCAGGATACATAAACTCGCACTACGTTACACCGCTGTAACGCCACGAAGCATTCCTGATCGCCTATCCGCACTACGTTAAACGGCTCGAACGCCAGGATACATAAACTCGCACTACGTTACACCGCTTTGACGCCACGAAGAATAAATCCGCACTACGTTACACCGCTCGAACGCGACGAAGCATTCCTGATCGCCCATCCGCACTACGTTACACCGCTCGAACGCCAGGATACATAAACTCACACTACGTTACACGCTCTAACGCCAGGATACATAAACTCGCACTACGTTACACCGCTCTAACGCCACGAAGCATAAATCCGCACTACGTTACGCCGCTCTAAACGTCAGGATACATAAACTCGCACTACGTTACACCGCTTTAACGCCGGGATACATAAACTCGAACTACGATACACCGATCTAACGCCACGAAGCATAAATCCGCACTACCTTACACCACTCCAACACCACGAAACATAAACTCGCACTACGTTAAACCGCTCTAACACCACGAAGAATAAATCCGCACTACGTTACGCCGCTCTAAAGCCACGAAGCATAAATCCGCATTACGTTACACCGCTGTAACGCCACGAAGCATAAACTCGCACTACTTTACACCGCTCGAACGCCAGGATATATAAACTTGCACTACGTTACACCGCTCCAACGCCACGAAACATAAATCCGCATTACGTTACACCGCTGTAACGCCACGAAGCATAAACTCGCACTACGTTACACCGCTCGAACGCGACGAAGAATAAATCCGCACTACGTTACACCGCTCTAAACGTCAGGATACATAAACTCGCATTACGTTACACCGCTTTAACGCCAGGATACATACACTCGCACTACGTTACACCGCTTTAGCCCCAGGATACATAAACTCGCACTACGATACACCGCTCTAACGCCACGAAACATAAATCCGCACTACGTTACACCGCTCCAACGCCACGAAACATAAACTCGCACTACGTTACACCGCTCTAAACGTCAGGATACATAAACTCGCATTACGTTACACCGCTCTAACGCCACGAAGCATAAATCCGCACTACGTTACGCCGCTCTAACGCCACGAAACATAAATCCACACTACGTTACACCGCTCTAACGCAACGAAGCATAAATACGCACTATGTTACACCGCTCTAACGCCACGAAACATAAATCCGCACTACGTTACTTCGCTCGAACGCCACGAAACATAAACTCGCACTACGTTACACCGCTCTAAACGCCAGGATACATAAACTCGCACTACGTTACACCGCTCTAACGCCACGAAGCATTCCTGATCGCCTATCCGCACTACGTTACGCCGCTCTAAACGTCAGGATACATAAACTCGCATTACGTTACGCCGCTCTAACGCCACGAAACATAAATCCACACTACGTTACACCGCTCTAACGCCACGAAGAATAAATCCGCACTACGTTATACCGCTCTAACGCAAGGAAGCATAAATCCGCATTACGTTACGCCGCTCGAACGCCACGAAACATAAATCCGCATTACGTTACACCGCTGTAACGCCACGAAGCATAAACTCGCACTACGTTACACCGCTCGAACGCCACGAAGAATAAATCCGCACTACGTTACACCGCTCTAAACGTCAGGATACATAAACTCGCATTACGTTACACAACTTTAACGCCACGAAGAATAAATCCGCACTACGTTACGCCGCTCTAACGCCACTAAACATAAATCCGCACTACGTTACGCCGCTCTAAAGGTCAGGATATATAAACTCGCATTACGTTACGCCGCTCTAACGCCACGAAGAATAAATCCGCACTACGTTACACCGCTCGAACGCCACGAAGTATTCCTAATGGCCTATCCGCACTACGTTACACCGCTCGAACGCCAGGATACATAAACTCGCACTACGTTACACGCTCTAACGCCATGAAGAAAAAATCCGCACTACGTTACACCGCTCGAACGCCAGGATACATAAACTCGCACTACATTACACCGCTCTAACTCCACGAAGCATAAATCCGCACTACGTTACGCCGCTCTAAACGTCAGGATACATAAACTCGCACTACGTTACACCGCTCCAACGCCACGAAACATAAATCCGCCCTACGTTACGCCGCTCTAACGCCACGAAGGAAAAATCCGCACTACGTTACACCGCTCGAACGCCACGAAGAATAAATCCGCACTACGTAACACCGCTCGAACGCCAGGATACATAAACTCGCACTACGTTACACCGCTCTAACACCACGAAACATAAATCCGCACTACGTTACACCGCTTTAACGCCAGGATACATAAACTCGCACTACGTTACACCGCTCTAACGCCACGAAGCATAAATCCGCACTACGTTACGCCGCTCTAAACGTCAGGATACATAAACTCGCATTACGTTACACCGCTCTAACGCCACGAAGCATAAATCCGCACTACGTTACGCCGCTCTAACGCCACGAAACATAAATCCACATTACGTTACACCGCTCTAACGCCACGAAGAATAAATCCGCATTACGTTACACCGCTCTAACGCAACGAAGCATAAATCCGCACTACGTTACCCCGCTCTAACGCCACGAAACATAAATCCGCACCACGTTACTTCGCTCGAACGCCACGAAACATAAACTCGAACTACGTTACACCGCTCTAAACGCCAGGATACATAAACTCGCACTACGTTACACCGCTCTAACGCCAGGATACATAAACTCGAACTACGTTACACCGCTTTGACGCCATGAAGAATAAATCCGCACTACGTTACACCGCTCGAACACCACGAATCATTCCTGCTCGCCTATCCGCACTACGTTACACCGCTCGAACGCCAGGATACATAAACTCGCACTACGTTACACGATCTAACGCCATGAAGAATAAATCCGCACTACGTTACACCGCTCGAACGCCAGGATACATAAATTTGCACTACGTTACACCGCTCTAACTCCACGAAGCATAAATCCGGACTACGTTACGCCGCTCTAAACGCCAGGATACATACACTCGCACTACGTTACACCGCTTTAGCGCCAGGATACATAAACTCGCACTACGATACACCGCTCTAACGCCACGAAACATAAATCCGCACTACGTTACACCGCTCCAACGCCACGAAACATAAACTCGCACTACGTTACACCGCTCTAAACGTCAGGATACATAAACTCGCATTACGTTACACCGCTCTAACGCCACGAAGCATAAATCCGCACTACGTTACGCCGCTCTAACGCCACGAAACATAAATCCACACTACGTTACACCGCTCTAACGCAACGAAGCATAAATACGCACTACGTTACACCGCTCTAACGCCACGAAACATAAATCCGCACTACGTTACTTCGCTCGAACGCCACGAAACATAAACTCGCACTACGTTACACCGCTCTAAACGCCAGGATACATAAACTCGCACTACGTTACACCGCTCTAACGCCACGAAGCATTCCTGATCGCCTATCCGCACTACCTTACGCCGCTCTAAACGTCAGGATACATAAACTCGCATTACGTTACGCCGCTCTAACGCCACGAAACATAAATCCACACTACGTTACACCGCTCTAACGCCACGAAGAATAAATCCGCACTACGTTATACCGCTCTAACGCAACGAAGCATAAATCCGCATTACGTTACGCCGCTCGAACGCCACGAAACATAAATCCGCATTACGTTACACCGCTGTAACGCCACGAAGCATAAACTCGCACTACGTTACACCGCTCGAACGCCACGAAGAATAAATCCGCACTACGTTACACCGCTCTAAACGTCAGGATACATAAACTCGCATTACGTTACACAACTTTAACGCCACGAAGAATAAATCCGCACTACGTTACGCCGCTCTAACGACACGAAACATAAATCCGCACTACGTTACGCCGCTCTAAAGGTCAGGATATATAAACTCGCATTACGTTACGCCGCTCTAACGCCACGAAGAATAAATCCGCACTACGTTACACCGCTCGAACGCCACGAAGTATTCCTGATCGCCTATCCGCACTACGTTACACCGCTCGAACGCCAGGATACATAAACTCGCACTACGTTACACGCTCTAACGCCACGAAGAATAAATCCGCACTACGTTACACCGCTCGAACGCCAGGATACATAAACTCGCACTACATTACACCGCTCTAACTCCACGAAGCATAAATCCGCACTACGTTACGCCGCTCTAAACGTCAGGATACATAAACTCGCACTACGTTACACCGCTCCAACGCCACGAAACATAAATCCGCACTACGTTACGCCGCTCTAACGCCACGAAGGAAAAATCCGCACTACGTTACACCGCTCGAACGCCACGAAGAATAAATCCGCACTACGTTACACCGCTCGAACGCCACGATACATAAACTCGCACTACGTTACACCGCTCTAACACCACGAAATATAATTCCGCACTACGTTACACCGCTTTAACGCCAGGATACATAAACTCGCACTACGTTACACCGCTCTAACGCCACGAAGCATAAATCCGCACTACGTTACGCCGCTCTAAACGTCAGGATACATAAACTCGCATTACGTTACACCGCTCTAACGCCACGAAGCATAAATCCGCACTACGTTACGCCGCTCTAACGCCACGAAACATAAATCCACACTACGTTACACCGCTCTAACTCCACGAAGAATAAATCCGCATTACGTTACACCGCTCTAACGCAACGAAGCATAAATCCGCACTACGTTACCCCGCTCTAACGCCACGAAACATAAATCCGCACTACGTTACTTCGCTCGAACGCCACGAAACATAAACTCGAACTACGTTACACCGCTCTAAACGCCAGGATACATAAACTCGCACTACGTTACACCGCTTTAACGCCACGCAGAATAAATCCGCACTACGTTACACCGCTCGAACGCCACGAAGCATTCCTGATCGCCTATCCGCACTACGTTACACCGCTCGAACGCCAGGATACATAAACTCGCACTACGTTACACGCTCTAACGCCACGAAGAATAAATCCGCACTACGTTACACCGCTCGAACGCCAGGATACATAAACTCGCACTACGTTACACCGCTCCAACGCCACGAAACATAAATCCGCACTACGTTACGCCGCTCTAACGCCACGAAGGAAAAATCCGCACTACGTTACACCGCTCGAACGCCAGGATACATAAACTCGCACTACGTTACACGCTCTAACGCCAGGATACATAAACTCGCACTACGATACACCGATCTAACGCCACGAAGCATAAATCCGCACTACGTTACGCCGCTCTAAACGTCAGGATACATAAACTCGCACTACGTTACACCGCTTTAACGCCAGGATACATAAACTCGCACTACGTTACACCGCTTTAACGCCAGGATACATAAACTCGAACTACGATACACCGATCTAACGCCACGAAGAATAAATCCGCACTACGTTACACCGCTCGAACGCCAGGATACATAAACTCGCACTACGTTACACCACTCCAACGCCACGAAACATAAATCCGCACTACGTTACGCCGCTCTAACGCCACGAAGGAAAAATCCGCACTACGTTACACCGCTCGAACGCCACGAAGAATAAATCCGCACTACGTTACACCGCTCGAACGCCAGGATACATAAACTCGCGCTACGTTACACCGCTCCAACGCCACGAAACATAAACTCGCACTACGTTACACCGCTCTAAACGTCAGGATACATAAACTCGCACTACGTTACACCGCTTTAACGCCAGGATACATACACTCGCACTACGTTACACCGCTTTAGCGCCAGGATACATAAACTCGCACTACGTTACACCGCTCTAACGCCACGAAGCATTCCTGATCGCCTATCCGCACTACGTTACGCCGCTCTAAACGTCAGGATACATAAACTCGCATTACGTTACGCCGCTCTAACGCCACGAAACATAAATCCACACTACGTTACACCGCTCTAACGCCACGAAGAATAAATCCGCACTACGTTACACCGCACTAACGCAACGAAGCATAAATCCGCACTACGTTACGCCGCTCGAACGCCACGAAACATAAATCCGCATTACGTTACACCGCTGTAACGCCATGAAGCATAAACTCGCACTACGTTACACCGCTAGAACGCCACGAAGAATAAATCCGCACTACGTTACACCGCTCTAAACGTCAGGATACATAAACTCGCATTACGTTACACCGCTTTAACGCCACGAAGAATAAATCCGCACTACGTTACACCGCTCTAAACGCCAGGATACATAAACTCGCACTACGTTACACGCTCTAACGCCACGAAGAATAAATCCGCACTACGTTACACCGCTTGAACGCCAGGATACATAAACTCGCACTACGTTACACCGCTCCAACGCTACGAAACATAAACTCGCACTATGTTACACCGCTCTAAGCGTCAGGATACATAAACTCGCACTACGTTACACCGATTTAACGCCAGGATACATAAACTCGCACTATGTTACACCGCTCTAAGCGTCAGGATACATAAACTCGCACTACGTTACACCGATTTAACGCCAGGATACATAAACTCGCACTACGATACACCGCTCTAACGCCACGAAGCATAAATCCGCACTACGTTACACCGCTCTAATGCCACGAAACATAAATCCACACTACGTTACACCGCTCTAACGCCACGAAACATAAATCCGCACTACGTTACTTCGCTCGAACGCCACGAAACATAAACTCGCACTACGTTACACCGCTCTAAACGCCAGGATACATAAACTCGCACTACGTTACACCGCTCGAACGCCACGAAGCATAAACTCGCACTACTTTACACCGCTCGAACGGCAGGATATATAAACTTGCACTACGTTACACCGCTCCAACGCCACGAAACATAAATCCGCATTACGTTACACCGCTGTAACGCCACGAAGCATAAACTCGCACTACGTTACACCGCTCGAACGCGACGAAGAATAAATCCGCACAACGTTACACCGCTCTAAACGTCAGGATACATAAACTCGCATTACGTTACACCGCTTTAACGGCAGGATACATACACTCGCACTACGTTACACCGCTTTAGCGCCAGGATACATAAACTCGCACTACGATACACCGCTCTAACGCCACGAAACATAAATCCGCACTACGTTACACCGCTCCAACGCCACGAAACATAAACTCGCACTACGTTACACCGCTCTAAACGTCAGGATACATAAACTCGCATTACGTTACACCGCTCTAACGCCACGAAGCATAAATCCGCACTACGTTACGCCGCTCTAACGCCACGAAACATAAATCCACACTACGTTACACCGCTCTAACGCAATGAAGCATAAATACGCACTACGTTACACCGCTCTAACGCCACGAAACATAAATCCGCACTACGTTACTTCGCTCGAGCGCCACGAAACATAAACTCGCACTACGTTACACCGCTCTAAACGCCAGGATACATAAACTCGCACTACGTTACACCGCTCTAACGCCACGAAGCATTCCTGATCGCCTATCCGCACTACGTTACGCCGCTCTAAACGTCAGGATACATAAACTCGCATTACGTTACACCGCTCTAACGCCACGAAACATAAATCCACACTACGTTACACCGCTCTAACGCCACGAAGAATAAATCCGCACTACGTTATACCGCTCTAACGCAACGAAGCATAAATCCGCATTACGTTACGCCGCTCGAACGCCACGAAACATAAATCCGCATTACGTTACACCGCTGTAACGCCACGAAGCATAAACTCGCACTACGTTACACCGCTCGAACGCCACGAAGAACAAATCCGCACTACGTTACACCGCTCTAAACGTCAGGATACATAAACTCGCATTACGTTACACCGCTTTAACGCCACGAAGAATAAATCCGCACTACGTTACGCCGCTCTAACGCCACGAAACATAAATCCGCACTACGTTACGCCGCTCTACAGGTCAGGATATATAAACTCGCATTACGTTACGCCGCTCTAACGCCACGAAGAATAAATCCGCACTACGTTACACCGCTCGAACGCCACGAAGTATTCCTGATCGCCTATCCGCACTACGTTACACCGCTCGAACGCCAGGATACATAAACTCGCACTACGTTACACGCTCTAACGCCACGAAGAATAAATCCGCACTACGTTACACCGCTCGAACGCCAGGATACATAAACTCGCATTACGTTACACCGCTTTAACGCCACGAAGAATAAATCCGCACTACGTTACGCCGCTCTAACGCCACGAAACATAAATGCGCACTACGTTACGCCGCTCTAAACGTCAGGATATATAAACTCGCACTACGTTACACCGCTCGAACGCCAGGATACATAAACTCGCACTACGTTACACCGCTCCAACGCCACGAAACATAAATCCGCACTACGTTACGCCGCTCTAACGCCACGAAGGAGAAATCCGCACTACGTTACACCGCTCGAACGCCACGAAGCATAAATCCGCACTACGTTACACCGCTCGAACGCCAGGATACATAAACTCGCACTACGTTACACCGCTCCAACGCCACGAAACATAAACTCGCACTACGTTACACCGCCGCTCTAAACGTCAGGATATATAAACTCGCACTACGTTACACCGCTCGAACGCCAGGATACATAAACTCGCACTACGTTACACCGCTCCAACGCCACGAAACATAAATCCGCACTACGTTACGCCGCTCTAACGCCACGAAGGAGAAATCCGCACTACGTTACACCGCTCGAACGCCACGAAGAATAAATCCGCACTACGTTACACCGCTCGAACGCCAGGATACATAAACTCGCACTACGTTACACCGCTCCAACGCCACGAAACATAAACTCGCACTACGTTACACCGCTCTAAACGTCAGGATACATAAACTCGCATTACGTTACACCGCTCTAACGCCACGAAGCATAAATCCGCACTACGTTACGCCGCTCTAACGCCACGAAACATAAATCCACACTACGTTACACCGCTCTAACGCAACGAAGCATAATTACGCACTACGTTACACCGCTCTAACGCCACGAAACATAAATCCGCACTACGTTACTTCGCTCGAACGCCACGAAACATAAACTCGCACTACGTTACACCGCTCTAAACGCCAGGATACATAAACTCGCACTACGTTACACCGCTCTAACGCCACGAAGCATTCCTGATCGCCTATCCGCACTACGTTACACCGCTCGAAAGCCAGGATACATAAACTCGCACTACGTTACATGCTCTAACGCCACCAAGAATAAATCCGCACTACGTTACACCGCTCGAACGCCAGGATACATAAACTCGCACTACGTTACTTCGCTCGAACGCCACGAAACATAAACTCGCACTACGTTACACCGCTCTAAACGTCAGGATACATAAACTCGCACTACGTTACACCGCTTTAACGCCAGGATACATACACTCGCACTACGTTACACCGCTTTAGCGCCAGGATACATAAACTCGCACTACGTTACACCGCTCGAACGCCACGAAACATAAATCCGCACTACGTTACACCGCTCTAACGCCACGAAACATAAATCCGCACTACGTTACGCCGCTCGAACGCGACGAAGCATAAATCCACATTACGTTACACCGCTCTAAACGCCAGGATACATAAACTCGCACTACGTTACACCGCTCTAACACCACGAAGAATAAATCCGCACTACGTTACACCGCTCGAACGCCTGGATACATAAACTCGCACTACGTTACACCGCTCTAACACCACGAAACATAAATCCGCACTACGTTACACCGCTTTAACGCCAGGATACATAAACTCGCACTACGTTACACCGCTCTAAAGCCACGAAGCATAAATCCGCACTACGTTACGCCGCTCTAAACGTCAGGATACATAAACTCGCATTACGTTACACCGCTCTAACGCCACGAAGCATAAATCCGCACTACGTTACGCCGCTCTAACACCACGAAACAGAAATCCACACTACGTTACACCGCTCTAACGCCACGAAGAATAAATCTGCACTACGTTACACCGCTCTAACGCAACGAAGCATAAATCCGCACTACGTTACACCGCTCTAACGCCACGAAACATAAATCCGCACTACGTTACTTCGCTCGAACGCCACGAAACATAAACTCGAACTACGTTACACCGCTCTAAACGCCAGGATACATAAACTCGCACTACGTTACACCGCTGTAACGCCACGAAGCATTCCTGATCGCCTATCCGCACTACGTTAAACGGCTCGAACGCCAGGATACATAAACTCGCACTACGTTACACCGCTTTGACGCCACGAAGAATAAATCCGCACTACGTTACACCGCTCGAACGCGACGAAGCATTCCTGATCGCCCATCCGCACTACGTTACACCGCTCGAACGCCAGGATACATAAACTCACACTACGTTACACGCTCTAACGCCAGGATACATAAACTCGCACTACGTTACACCGCTCTAACGCCACGAAGCATAAATCCGCACTACGTTACGCCGCTCTAAACGTCAGGATACATAAACTCGCACTACGTTACACCGCTTTAACGCCGGGATACATAAACTCGAACTACGATACACCGATCTAACGCCACGAAGCATAAATCCGCACTACCTTACACCACTCCAACACCACGAAACATAAACTCGCACTACGTTAAACCGCTCTAACACAACGAAGAATAAATCCGCACTACGTTACGCCGCTCTAAAGCCACGAAGCATAAATCCGCATTACGTTACACCGCTGTAACGCCACGAAGCATAAACTCGCACTACTTTACACCGCTCGAACGCCAGGATATATAAACTTGCACTACGTTACACCGCTCCAACGCCACGAAACATAAATCCGCATTACGTTACACCGCTGTAACGCCACGAAGCATAAACTCGCACTACGTTACACCGCTCGAACGCGACGAAGAATAAATCCGCACTACGTTACACCGCTCTAAACGTCAGGATACATAAACTCGCATTACGTTACACCGCTTTAACGCCAGGATACATACACTCGCACTACGTTACACCGCTTTAGCCCCAGGATACATAAACTCGCACTACGATACACCGCTCTAACGCCACGAAACATAAATCCGCACTACGTTACACCGCTCCAACGCCACGAAACATAAACTCGCACTACGTTACACCGCTCTAAACGTCAGGATACATAAACTCGCATTACGTTACACCGCTCTAACGCCACGAAGCATAAATCCGCACTACGTTACGCCGCTCTAACGCCACGAAACATAAATCCACACTACGTTACACCGCTCTAACGCAACGAAGCATAAATACGCACTATGTTACACCGCTCTAACGCCACGAAACATAAATCCGCACTACGTTACTTCGCTCGAACGCCACGAAACATAAACTGGCACTACGTTACACCGCTCTAAACGCCAGGATACATAAACTCGCACTACGTTACACCGCTCTAACGCCACGAAGCATTCCTGATCGCCTATCCGCACTACGTTACGCCGCTCTAAACGTCAGGATACATAAACTCGCATTACGTTACGCCGCTCTAACGCCACGAAACATAAATCCACACTACGTTACACCGCTCTAACGCCACGAAGAATAAATCCGCACTACGTTATACCGCTCTAACGCAAGGAAGCATAAATCCGCATTACGTTACGCCGCTCGAACGCCACGAAACATAAATCCGCATTACGTTACACCGCTGTAACGCCACGAAGCATAAACTCGCACTACGTTACACCGCTCGAACGCCACGAAGAATAAATCCGCACTACGTTACACCGCTCTAAACGTCAGGATACATAAACTCGCATTACGTTACACAACTTTAACGCCACGAAGAATAAATCCGCACTACGTTACGCCGCTCTAACGCCACGAAACATAAATCCGCACTACGTTACGCCGCTCTAAAGGTCAGGATATATAAACTCGCATTACGTTACGCCGCTCTAACGCCACGAAGAATAAATCCGCACTACGTTACACCGCTCGAACGCCACGAAGTATTCCTAATGGCCTATCCGCACTACGTTACACCGCTCGAACGCCAGGATACATAAACTCGCACTACGTTACACGCTCTAACGCCATGAAGAAAAAATCCGCACTACGTTACACCGCTCGAACGCCAGGATACATAAACTCGCACTACATTACACCGCTCTAACTCCACGAAGCATAAATCCGCACTACGTTACGCCGCTCTAAACGTCAGGATACATAAACTCGCACTACGTTACACCGCTCCAACGCCACGAAACATAAATCCGCCCTACGTTACGCCGCTCTAACGCCACGAAGGAAAAATCCGCACTACGTTACACCGCTCGAACGCCACGAAGAATAAATCCGCACTACGTAACACCGCTCGAACGCCAGGATACATAAACTCGCACTACGTTACACCGCTCTAACACCACGAAACATAAATCCGCACTACGTTACACCGCTTTAACGCCAGGATACATAAACTCGCACTACGTTACACCGCTCTAACGCCACGAAGCATAAATCCGCACTACGTTACGCCGCTCTAAACGTCAGGATACATAAACTCGCATTACGTTACACCGCTCTAACGCCACGAAGCATAAATCCGCACTACGTTACGCCGCTCTAACGCCACGAAACATAAATCCACATTACGTTACACCGCTCTAACGCCACGAAGAATAAATCCGCATTACGTTACACCGCTCTAACGCAACGAAGCATAAATCCGCACTACGTTACCCCGCTCTAACGCCACGAAACATAAATCCGCACCACGTTACTTCGCTCGAACGCCACGAAACATAAACTCGAACTACGTTACACCGCTCTAAACGCCAGGATACATAAACTCGCACTACGTTACACCGCTCTAACGCCAGGATACATAAACTCGAACTACGTTACACCGCTTTGACGCCATGAAGAATAAATCCGCACTACGTTACACCGCTCGAACGCCACGAATCATTCCTGCTCGCCTATCCGCACTACGTTACACCGCTCTAAACGTCAGGATACATAAACTCGCACTACGTTACACCGCTTTAACGCCAGGATACATACACTCGCACTACGTTACACCGCTTTAGCGCCAGGATACATAAACTCGCACTACGTTACACCGCTCGAACGCCACGAAACATAAATCCGCACTACGTTACACCGCTCTAACGCCACGAAACATAAATCCGCACTACGTTACGCCGCTCGAACGCGACGAAGCATAAATCCACATTACGTTACACCGCTCTAAACGCCAGGATACATAAACTCGCACTACGTTACACCGCTCTAACACCACGAAGAATAAATCCGCACTACGTTACACCGCTCGAACGCCTGGATACATAAACTCGCACTACGTTACACCGCTCTAACACCACGAAACATAAATCCGCACTACGTTACACCGCTTTAACGCCAGGATACATAAACTCGCACTACGTTACACCGCTCTAAAGCCACGAAGCATAAATCCGCACTACGTTACGCCGCTCTAAACGTCAGGATACATAAACTCGCATTACGTTACACCGCTCTAACGCCACGAAGCATAAATCCGCACTACGTTACGCCGCTCTAACACCACGAAACAGAAATCCACACTACGTTACACCGCTCTAACGCCACGAAGAATAAATCTGCACTACGTTACACCGCTCTAACGCAACGAAGCATAAATCCGCACTACGTTACACCGCTCTAACGCCACGAAACATAAATCCGCACTACGTTACACCGCTTTAACGCCAGGATACATAAACTCGCACTACGTTACACCGCTCTAAAGCCACGAAGCATAAATCCGCACTACGTTACGCCGCTCTAAACGTCAGGATACATAAACTCGCATTACGTTACACCGCTCTAACGCCACGAAACATAAATCCGCACTACGTTACGCCGCTCTAACGCCACGAAGGAGAAATCCGCACTACGTTACACCGCTCGAACGCCACGAAGAATAAATCCGCACTACGTTACACCGCTCGAACGCCAGGATACATAAACTCGCACTACGTTACACCGCTCCAACGCCACGAAACATAAACTCGCACTACGTTACACCGCTCTAAACGTCAGGATACATAAACTCGCATTACGTTACACCGCTCTAACGCCACGAAGCATAAATCCGCACTACGTTACGCCGCTCTAACGCCACGAAACATAAATCCACACTACGTTACACCGCTCTAACGCAACGAAGCATAATTACGCACTACGTTACACCGCTCTAACGCCACGAAACATAAATCCGCACTACGTTACTTCGCTCGAACGCCACGAAACATAAACTCGCACTACGTTACACCGCTCTAAACGCCAGGATACATAAACTCGCACTACGTTACACCGCTCTAACGCCACGAAGCATTCCTGATCGCCTATCCGCACTACGTTACACCGCTCGAAAGCCAGGATACATAAACTCGCACTACGTTACATGCTCTAACGCCACCAAGAATAAATCCGCACTACGTTACACCGCTCGAACGCCAGGATACATAAACTCGCACTACGTTACTTCGCTCGAACGCCACGAAACATAAACTCGCACTACGTTACACCGCTCTAAACGTCAGGATACATAAACTCGCACTACGTTACACCGCTTTAACGCCAGGATACATACACTCGCACTACGTTACACCGCTTTAGCGCCAGGATACATAAACTCGCACTACGTTACACCGCTCGAACGCCACGAAACATAAATCCGCACTACGTTACACCGCTCTAACGCCACGAAACATAAATCCGCACTACGTTACGCCGCTCGAACGCGACGAAGCATAAATCCACATTACGTTACACCGCTCTAAACGCCAGGATACATAAACTCGCACTACGTTACACCGCTCTAACACCACGAAGAATAAATCCGCACTACGTTACACCGCTCGAACGCCTGGATACATAAACTCGCACTACGTTACACCGCTCTAACACCACGAAACATAAATCCGCACTACGTTACACCGCTTTAACGCCAGGATACATAAACTCGCACTACGTTACACCGCTCTAAAGCCACGAAGCATAAATCCGCACTACGTTACGCCGCTCTAAACGTCAGGATACATAAACTCGCATTACGTTACACCGCTCTAACGCCACGAAGCATAAATCCGCACTACGTTACGCCGCTCTAACACCACGAAACAGAAATCCACACTACGTTACACCGCTCTAACGCCACGAAGAATAAATCTGCACTACGTTACACCGCTCTAACGCAACGAAGCATAAATCCGCACTACGTTACACCGCTCTAACGCCACGAAACATAAATCCGCACTACGTTACTTCGCTCGAACGCCACGAAACATAAACTCGAACTACGTTACACCGCTCTAAACGCCAGGATACATAAACTCGCACTACGTTACACCGCTGTAACGCCACGAAGCATTCCTGATCGCCTATCCGCACTACGTTAAACGGCTCGAACGCCAGGATACATAAACTCGCACTACGTTACACCGCTTTGACGCCACGAAGAATAAATCCGCACTACGTTACACCGCTCGAACGCGACGAAGCATTCCTGATCGCCCATCCGCACTACGTTACACCGCTCGAACGCCAGGATACATAAACTCACACTACGTTACACGCTCTAACGCCAGGATACATAAACTCGCACTACGTTACACCGCTCTAACGCCACGAAGCATAAATCCGCACTACGTTACGCCGCTCTAAACGTCAGGATACATAAACTCGCACTACGTTACACCGCTTTAACGCCGGGATACATAAACTCGAACTACGATACACCGATCTAACGCCACGAAGCATAAATCCGCACTACCTTACACCACTCCAACACCACGAAACATAAACTCGCACTACGTTAAACCGCTCTAACACAACGAAGAATAAATCCGCACTACGTTACGCCGCTCTAAAGCCACGAAGCATAAATCCGCATTACGTTACACCGCTGTAACGCCACGAAGCATAAACTCGCACTACTTTACACCGCTCGAACGCCAGGATATATAAACTTGCACTACGTTACACCGCTCCAACGCCACGAAACATAAATCCGCATTACGTTACACCGCTGTAACGCCACGAAGCATAAACTCGCACTACGTTACACCGCTCGAACGCGACGAAGAATAAATCCGCACTACGTTACACCGCTCTAAACGTCAGGATACATAAACTCGCATTACGTTACACCGCTTTAACGCCAGGATACATACACTCGCACTACGTTACACCGCTTTAGCCCCAGGATACATAAACTCGCACTACGATACACCGCTCTAACGCCACGAAACATAAATCCGCACTACGTTACACCGCTCCAACGCCACGAAACATAAACTCGCACTACGTTACACCGCTCTAAACGTCAGGATACATAAACTCGCATTACGTTACACCGCTCTAACGCCACGAAGCATAAATCCGCACTACGTTACGCCGCTCTAACGCCACGAAACATAAATCCACACTACGTTACACCGCTCTAACGCAACGAAGCATAAATACGCACTATGTTACACCGCTCTAACGCCACGAAACATAAATCCGCACTACGTTACTTCGCTCGAACGCCACGAAACATAAACTGGCACTACGTTACACCGCTCTAAACGCCAGGATACATAAACTCGCACTACGTTACACCGCTCTAACGCCACGAAGCATTCCTGATCGCCTATCCGCACTACGTTACGCCGCTCTAAACGTCAGGATACATAAACTCGCATTACGTTACGCCGCTCTAACGCCACGAAACATAAATCCACACTACGTTACACCGCTCTAACGCCACGAAGAATAAATCCGCACTACGTTATACCGCTCTAACGCAAGGAAGCATAAATCCGCATTACGTTACGCCGCTCGAACGCCACGAAACATAAATCCGCATTACGTTACACCGCTGTAACGCCACGAAGCATAAACTCGCACTACGTTACACCGCTCGAACGCCACGAAGAATAAATCCGCACTACGTTACACCGCTCTAAACGTCAGGATACATAAACTCGCATTACGTTACACAACTTTAACGCCACGAAGAATAAATCCGCACTACGTTACGCCGCTCTAACGCCACGAAACATAAATCCGCACTACGTTACGCCGCTCTAAAGGTCAGGATATATAAACTCGCATTACGTTACGCCGCTCTAACGCCACGAAGAATAAATCCGCACTACGTTACACCGCTCGAACGCCACGAAGTATTCCTAATGGCCTATCCGCACTACGTTACACCGCTCGAACGCCAGGATACATAAACTCGCACTACGTTACACGCTCTAACGCCATGAAGAAAAAATCCGCACTACGTTACACCGCTCGAACGCCAGGATACATAAACTCGCACTACATTACACCGCTCTAACTCCACGAAGCATAAATCCGCACTACGTTACGCCGCTCTAAACGTCAGGATACATAAACTCGCACTACGTTACACCGCTCCAACGCCACGAAACATAAATCCGCCCTACGTTACGCCGCTCTAACGCCACGAAGGAAAAATCCGCACTACGTTACACCGCTCGAACGCCACGAAGAATAAATCCGCACTACGTAACACCGCTCGAACGCCAGGATACATAAACTCGCACTACGTTACACCGCTCTAACACCACGAAACATAAATCCGCACTACGTTACACCGCTTTAACGCCAGGATACATAAACTCGCACTACGTTACACCGCTCTAACGCCACGAAGCATAAATCCGCACTACGTTACGCCGCTCTAAACGTCAGGATACATAAACTCGCATTACGTTACACCGCTCTAACGCCACGAAGCATAAATCCGCACTACGTTACGCCGCTCTAACGCCACGAAACATAAATCCACATTACGTTACACCGCTCTAACGCCACGAAGAATAAATCCGCATTACGTTACACCGCTCTAACGCAACGAAGCATAAATCCGCACTACGTTACCCCGCTCTAACGCCACGAAACATAAATCCGCACCACGTTACTTCGCTCGAACGCCACGAAACATAAACTCGAACTACGTTACACCGCTCTAAACGCCAGGATACATAAACTCGCACTACGTTACACCGCTCTAACGCCAGGATACATAAACTCGAACTACGTTACACCGCTTTGACGCCATGAAGAATAAATCCGCACTACGTTACACCGCTCGAACGCCACGAATCATTCCTGCTCGCCTATCCGCACTACGTTACACCGCTCTAAACGTCAGGATACATAAACTCGCACTACGTTACACCGCTTTAACGCCAGGATACATACACTCGCACTACGTTACACCGCTTTAGCGCCAGGATACATAAACTCGCACTACGTTACACCGCTCGAACGCCACGAAACATAAATCCGCACTACGTTACACCGCTCTAACGCCACGAAACATAAATCCGCACTACGTTACGCCGCTCGAACGCGACGAAGCATAAATCCACATTACGTTACACCGCTCTAAACGCCAGGATACATAAACTCGCACTACGTTACACCGCTCTAACACCACGAAGAATAAATCCGCACTACGTTACACCGCTCGAACGCCTGGATACATAAACTCGCACTACGTTACACCGCTCTAACACCACGAAACATAAATCCGCACTACGTTACACCGCTTTAACGCCAGGATACATAAACTCGCACTACGTTACACCGCTCTAAAGCCACGAAGCATAAATCCGCACTACGTTACGCCGCTCTAAACGTCAGGATACATAAACTCGCATTACGTTACACCGCTCTAACGCCACGAAGCATAAATCCGCACTACGTTACGCCGCTCTAACACCACGAAACAGAAATCCACACTACGTTACACCGCTCTAACGCCACGAAGAATAAATCTGCACTACGTTACACCGCTCTAACGCAACGAAGCATAAATCCGCACTACGTTACACCGCTCTAACGCCACGAAACATAAATCCGCACTACGTTACTTCGCTCGAACGCCACGAAACATAAACTCGAACTACGTTACACCGCTCTAAACGCCAGGATACATAAACTCGCACTACGTTACACCGCTGTAACGCCACGAAGCATTCCTGATCGCCTATCCGCACTACGTTAAACGGCTCGAACGCCAGGATACATAAACTCGCACTACGTTACACCGCTTTGACGCCACGAAGAATAAATCCGCACTACGTTACACCGCTCGAACGCGACGAAGCATTCCTGATCGCCCATCCGCACTACGTTACACCGCTCGAACGCCAGGATACATAAACTCACACTACGTTACACGCTCTAACGCCAGGATACATAAACTCGCACTACGTTACACCGCTCTAACGCCACGAAGCATAAATCCGCACTACGTTACGCCGCTCTAAACGTCAGGATACATAAACTCGCACTACGTTACACCGCTTTAACGCCGGGATACATAAACTCGAACTACGATACACCGATCTAACGCCACGAAGCATAAATCCGCACTACCTTACACCACTCCAACACCACGAAACATAAACTCGCACTACGTTAAACCGCTCTAACACCACGAAGAATAAATCCGCACTACGTTACGCCGCTCTAAAGCCACGAAGCATAAATCCGCATTACGTTACACCGCTGTAACGCCACGAAGCATAAACTCGCACTACTTTACACCGCTCGAACGCCAGGATATATAAACTTGCACTACGTTACACCGCTCCAACGCCACGAAACATAAATCCGCATTACGTTACACCGCTGTAACGCCACGAAGCATAAACTCGCACTACGTTACACCGCTCGAACGCGACGAAGAATAAATCCGCACTACGTTACACCGCTCTAAACGTCAGGATACATAAACTCGCATTACGTTACACCGCTTTAACGCCAGGATACATACACTCGCACTACGTTACACCGCTTTAGCCCCAGGATACATAAACTCGCACTACGATACACCGCTCTAACGCCACGAAACATAAATCCGCACTACGTTACACCGCTCCAACGCCACGAAACATAAACTCGCACTACGTTACACCGCTCTAAACGTCAGGATACATAAACTCGCATTACGTTACACCGCTCTAACGCCACGAAGCATAAATCCGCACTACGTTACGCCGCTCTAACGCCACGAAACATAAATCCACACTACGTTACACCGCTCTAACGCAACGAAGCATAAATACGCACTATGTTACACCGCTCTAACGCCACGAAACATAAATCCGCACTACGTTACTTCGCTCGAACGCCACGAAACATAAACTCGCACTACGTTACACCGCTCTAAACGCCAGGATACATAAACTCGCACTACGTTACACCGCTCTAACGCCACGAAGCATTCCTGATCGCCTATCCGCACTACGTTACGCCGCTCTAAACGTCAGGATACATAAACTCGCATTACGTTACGCCGCTCTAACGCCACGAAACATAAATCCACACTACGTTACACCGCTCTAACGCCACGAAGAATAAATCCGCACTACGTTATACCGCTCTAACGCAAGGAAGCATAAATCCGCATTACGTTACGCCGCTCGAACGCCACGAAACATAAATCCGCATTACGTTACACCGCTGTAACGCCACGAAGCATAAACTCGCACTACGTTACACCGCTCGAACGCCACGAAGAATAAATCCGCACTACGTTACACCGCTCTAAACGTCAGGATACATAAACTCGCATTACGTTACACAACTTTAACGCCACGAAGAATAAATCCGCACTACGTTACGCCGCTCTAACGCCACGAAACATAAATCCGCACTACGTTACGCCGCTCTAAAGGTCAGGATATATAAACTCGCATTACGTTACGCCGCTCTAACGCCACGAAGAATAAATCCGCACTACGTTACACCGCTCGAACGCCACGAAGTATTCCTAATGGCCTATCCGCACTACGTTACACCGCTCGAACGCCAGGATACATAAACTCGCACTACGTTACACGCTCTAACGCCATGAAGAAAAAATCCGCACTACGTTACACCGCTCGAACGCCAGGATACATAAACTCGCACTACATTACACCGCTCTAACTCCACGAAGCATAAATCCGCACTACGTTACGCCGCTCTAAACGTCAGGATACATAAACTCGCACTACGTTACACCGCTCCAACGCCACGAAACATAAATCCGCCCTACGTTACGCCGCTCTAACGCCACGAAGGAAAAATCCGCACTACGTTACACCGCTCGAACGCCACGAAGAATAAATCCGCACTACGTAACACCGCTCGAACGCCAGGATACATAAACTCGCACTACGTTACACCGCTCTAACACCACGAAACATAAATCCGCACTACGTTACACCGCTTTAACGCCAGGATACATAAACTCGCACTACGTTACACCGCTCTAACGCCACGAAGCATAAATCCGCACTACGTTACGCCGCTCTAAACGTCAGGATACATAAACTCGCATTACGTTACACCGCTCTAACGCCACGAAGCATAAATCCGCACTACGTTACGCCGCTCTAACGCCACGAAACATAAATCCACATTACGTTACACCGCTCTAACGCCACGAAGAATAAATCCGCATTACGTTACACCGCTCTAACGCAACGAAGCATAAATCCGCACTACGTTACCCCGCTCTAACGCCACGAAACATAAATCCGCACCACGTTACTTCGCTCGAACGCCACGAAACATAAACTCGAACTACGTTACACCGCTCTAAACGCCAGGATACATAAACTCGCACTACGTTACACCGCTCTAACGCCAGGATACATAAACTCGAACTACGTTACACCGCTTTGACGCCATGAAGAATAAATCCGCACTACGTTACACCGCTCGAACACCACGAATCATTCCTGCTCGCCTATCCGCACTACGTTACACCGCTCGAACGCCAGGATACATAAACTCGCACTACGTTACACGATCTAACGCCATGAAGAATAAATCCGCACTACGTTACACCGCTCGAACGCCAGGATACATAAATTTGCACTACGTTACACCGCTCTAACTCCACGAAGCATAAATCCGGACTACGTTACGCCGCTCTAAACGCCAGGATACATACACTCGCACTACGTTACACCGCTTTAGCGCCAGGATACATAAACTCGCACTACGATACACCGCTCTAACGCCACGAAACATAAATCCGCACTACGTTACACCGCTCCAACGCCACGAAACATAAACTCGCACTACGTTACACCGCTCTAAACGTCAGGATACATAAACTCGCATTACGTTACACCGCTCTAACGCCACGAAGCATAAATCCGCACTACGTTACGCCGCTCTAACGCCACGAAACATAAATCCACACTACGTTACACCGCTCTAACGCAACGAAGCATAAATACGCACTACGTTACACCGCTCTAACGCCACGAAACATAAATCCGCACTACGTTACTTCGCTCGAACGCCACGAAACATAAACTCGCACTACGTTACACCGCTCTAAACGCCAGGATACATAAACTCGCACTACGTTACACCGCTCTAACGCCACGAAGCATTCCTGATCGCCTATCCGCACTACCTTACGCCGCTCTAAACGTCAGGATACATAAACTCGCATTACGTTACGCCGCTCTAACGCCACGAAACATAAATCCACACTACGTTACACCGCTCTAACGCCACGAAGAATAAATCCGCACTACGTTATACCGCTCTAACGCAACGAAGCATAAATCCGCATTACGTTACGCCGCTCGAACGCCACGAAACATAAATCCGCATTACGTTACACCGCTGTAACGCCACGAAGCATAAACTCGCACTACGTTACACCGCTCGAACGCCACGAAGAATAAATCCGCACTACGTTACACCGCTCTAAACGTCAGGATACATAAACTCGCATTACGTTACACAACTTTAACGCCACGAAGAATAAATCCGCACTACGTTACGCCGCTCTAACGACACGAAACATAAATCCGCACTACGTTACGCCGCTCTAAAGGTCAGGATATATAAACTCGCATTACGTTACGCCGCTCTAACGCCACGAAGAATAAATCCGCACTACGTTACACCGCTCGAACGCCACGAAGTATTCCTGATCGCCTATCCGCACTACGTTACACCGCTCGAACGCCAGGATACATAAACTCGCACTACGTTACACGCTCTAACGCCACGAAGAATAAATCCGCACTACGTTACACCGCTCGAACGCCAGGATACATAAACTCGCACTACATTACACCGCTCTAACTCCACGAAGCATAAATCCGCACTACGTTACGCCGCTCTAAACGTCAGGATACATAAACTCGCACTACGTTACACCGCTCCAACGCCACGAAACATAAATCCGCACTACGTTACGCCGCTCTAACGCCACGAAGGAAAAATCCGCACTACGTTACACCGCTCGAACGCCACGAAGAATAAATCCGCACTACGTTACACCGCTCGAACGCCACGATACATAAACTCGCACTACGTTACACCGCTCTAACACCACGAAATATAATTCCGCACTACGTTACACCGCTTTAACGCCAGGATACATAAACTCGCACTACGTTACACCGCTCTAACGCCACGAAGCATAAATCCGCACTACGTTACGCCGCTCTAAACGTCAGGATACATAAACTCGCATTACGTTACACCGCTCTAACGCCACGAAGCATAAATCCGCACTACGTTACGCCGCTCTAACGCCACGAAACATAAATCCACACTACGTTACACCGCTCTAACTCCACGAAGAATAAATCCGCATTACGTTACACCGCTCTAACGCAACGAAGCATAAATCCGCACTACGTTACCCCGCTCTAACGCCACGAAACATAAATCCGCACTACGTTACTTCGCTCGAACGCCACGAAACATAAACTCGAACTACGTTACACCGCTCTAAACGCCAGGATACATAAACTCGCACTACGTTACACCGCTTTAACGCCACGCAGAATAAATCCGCACTACGTTACACCGCTCGAACGCCACGAAGCATTCCTGATCGCCTATCCGCACTACGTTACACCGCTCGAACGCCAGGATACATAAACTCGCACTACGTTACACGCTCTAACGCCACGAAGAATAAATCCGCACTACGTTACACCGCTCGAACGCCAGGATACATAAACTCGCACTACGTTACACCGCTCCAACGCCACGAAACATAAATCCGCACTACGTTACGCCGCTCTAACGCCACGAAGGAAAAATCCGCACTACGTTACACCGCTCGAACGCCACGAAGAATAAATCCGCACTACGTTACGCCGCTCTAAACGTGAGGATACATAAACTCGCACTACGTTACACCGCTTTAAGGCCAGGATACATAAACTCGAACTACGATACACCGATCTAACGCCACGAAGCATAAATCCGCACTACGTTACGCCGCTCTAAACGTCAGGATACATAAACTCGCACTACGTTACACCGCTTTAACGCCAGGATACATAAACTCGCACTACGTTACACCGCTTTAACGCCAGGATACATAAACTCGAACTACGATACACCGATCTAACGCCACGAAGAATAAATCCGCACTACGTTACACCGCTCGAACGCCAGGATACATAAACTCGCACTACGTTACACCACTCCAACGCCACGAAACATAAATCCGCACTACGTTACGCCGCTCTAACGTCACGAAGGAAAAATCCGCACTACGTTACACCGCTCGAACGCCACGAAGAATAAATCCGCACTACGTTACACCGCTCGAACGCCAGGATACATAAACTCGCGCTACGTTACACCGCTCCAACGCCACGAAACATAAACTCGCACTACGTTACACCGCTCTAAACGTCAGGATACATAAACTCGCACTACGTTACACCGCTTTAACGCCAGGATACATACACTCGCACTACGTTACACCGCTTTAGCGCCAGGATACATAAACTCGCACTACGTTACACCGCTCTAACGCCACGAAGCATTCCTGATCGCCTATCCGCACTACGTTACGCCGCTCTAAACGTCAGGATACATAAACTCGCATTACGTTACGCCGCTCTAAGGCCACGAAACATAAATCCACACTACGTTACACCGCTCTAACGCCACGAAGAATAAATCCGCACTACGTTACACCGCACTAACGCAACGAAGCATAAATCCGCACTACGTTACGCCGCTCGAACGCCACGAAACATAAATCCGCATTACGTTACACCGCTGTAACGCCATGAAGCATAAACTCGCACTACGTTACACCGCTAGAACGCCACGAAGAATAAATCCGCACTAAGTTTCACCGCTCTAAACGTCAGGATACATAAACTCGCATTACGTTACACCGCTTTAACTCCACGAAGAATAAATCCGCACTACGTTACACCGCTCTAAACGCCAGGATACATAAACTCGCACTACGTTACACGCTCTAACGCCACGAAGAATAAATCCGCACTACGTTACACCGCTTGAACGCCAGGATACATAAACTCGCACTACGTTACACCGCTCCAACGCTACGAAACATAAACTCGCACTATGTTACACCGCTCTAAGCGTCAGGATACATAAACTCGCACTACGTTACACCGATTTAACGCCAGGATACATAAACTCGCACTATGTTACACCGCTCTAAGCGTCAGGATACATAAACTCGCACTACGTTACACCGATTTAACGCCAGGATACATAAACTCGCACTACGATACACCGCTCTAACGCCACGAAGCATAAATCCGCACTACGTTACACCGCTCTAATGCCACGAAACATAAATCCACACTACGTTACACCGCTCTAACGCCACGAAACATAAATCCGCACTACGTTACTTCGCTCGAACGCCACGAAACATAAACTCGCACTACGTTACACCGCTCTAAACGCCAGGATACATAAACTCGCACTACGTTACACCGCTCGAACGCCACGAAGCATTCCTGATCGTCTATCCGTACTACGTTACACCGCTCGAACGCCAGGATACATAAACTCGCACTACGTTACACCGCTTTAACGCCACGCAGAATAAATCCGCACTAAGTTACACCGCTCGAACGCCACGAAGCATTCCTGATCGCCTATCCGCACTACGTTACACCGCTCGAACGCCAGGATACATAAACTCGCACTACGTTACACGCTCTAACGCCACGAAGAATAAATCCGCACTACGTTACACCGCTCGAACGCCAGGATACATAAACTCGCACTACGTTACACCGCTCCAACGCCACGAAACATAAATCCGCACTACGTTACGCCGCTCTAACGCCACGAAGGAAAAATCCGCACTACGTTACACCGCTCGAACGCCACGAAGAATAAATCCGCACTACGTTACGCCGCTCTAAACGTCAGGATACATAAACTCGCACTACGTTACACCGCTTTAACGCCAGGATACATAAACTCGAACTACGATACACCGATCTAACGCCACGAAGCATAAATCCGCACTACGTTACGCCGATCTAAACGTCAGGATACATAAACTCGCACTACGTTACACCGCTTTAACGCCAGGATACATAAACTCGCACTACGTTACACGGCTTTAACGCCAGGATACATAAACTCGAACTACGATACACCGATCTAACGCCACGAAGAATAAATCCGCACTACGTTACACCGCTCGAACGCCAGGATACATAAACTCGCACTACGTTACACCACTCCAACGCCACGAAACATAAATTCGCACTACGTTACGCCGCTCTAACGCCACGAAGAAAAAATCCGCACTACGTTACACCGCTCGAACGCCACGAAGCATTCCTGATCGCCTATCCGCACTACGTTACACCGCTCGAACGCCAGGATACATAAACTCGCACTACGTTACACGCTCTAAAGTCACGAAGAATAAATCCGCACTACGTTACACCGCTCGAACGCCAGGATACATAAACTCGCACTACGTTACACCGCTCCAACGCCACGAAACATAAATCCGCACTACGTTACGCCGCTCTAACGCCACGAAGGAAAAATCCGCACTACGTTACACCGCTCGAACGCCACGAAGAATAAATCCGCACTACGTTACGCCGCTCTAAACGTCAGGATACATAAACTCGCACTACGTTACACCGCTTTAACGCCAGGATACATAAACTCGAACTACGATACACCGATCTAACGCCACGAAGCATAAATCCGCACTACGTTACGCCGCTCTAAACGTCAGGATACATAAACTCGCACTACGTTACACCGCTTTAACGCCAGGATACATAAACTCGCACTACGTTACACCGCTTTAACGCCAGGATACATAAACTCGAACTACGATACACCGATCTAACGCCACGAAGAATAAATCCGCACTACGTTACACCGCTCGAACGCCAGGATACGTAAACTCGCACTACGTTACACCACTCCAACGCCACGAAACATAAACTCGCACTACGTTACACCGCTCTAAACGTCAGGATACATAAACTCGCACTACGTTACACCGCTTTAACGCCAGGATACATACACTCGCACTACGTTACACCGCTTTAGCGCCAGGATACATAAACTCGCACTACGTTACACCGCTCGAACGCCACGAAACATAAATCCGCACTACGTTACACCGCTCTAACGCCACGAAACATAAATCCCCACTACGTTACGCCGCTCGAACGCGACGAAGCATAAATCCACATTACGTTACACCGCTCTAAACGCCAGGATACATAAACTCGCACTACGTTACACCGCTCTAAAGCCACGAAGCATAAATCCGCACTACGTTACGCCGCTCTAAACGTCAGGATACATAAACTCGCATTACGTTACACCGCTCTAACGCCACGAAGCATAAATCCGCACTACGTTACGCCGCTCTAACGCCACGAAACATAAATCCACACTACGTTACACCGCTCTAACGCCACGAAGAATAAATCCGCACTACGTTACACCGCTCTAACGCAACGAAGCATAAATTCGCACTACGTTACACCGCTCTAACGCCACGAAACATAAATCCGCACTACGTTACTTCGCTCGAGCGCCACGAAACATAAACTCGCACTACGTTACACCGCTCTAAACGCCAGGATACATAAACTCGCACTACGTTACACCGCTCTAACGCCACGAAGCATTCCTGATCGCCTATCCGCACTACGTTACGCCGCTCTAAACGTCAGGATACATAAACTCGCATTACGTTACACCGCTCTAACGCCACGAAACATAAATCCACACTACGTTACACCGCTCTAACGCCACGAAGAATAAATCCGCACTACGTTATACCGCTCTAACGCAACGAAGCATAAATCCGCATTACGTTACGCCGCTCGAACGCCACGAAACATAAATCCGCATTACGTTACACCGCTGTAAAGCCACGAAGCATAAACTCGCACTACGTTACACCGCTCGAACGCCACGAAGAACAAATCCGCACTACGTTACACCGCTCTAAACGTCAGGATACATAAACTCGCATTACGTTACACCGCTTTAACGCCACGAAGAATAAATCCGCACTACGTTACGCCGCTCTAACGCCACGAAACATAAATCCGCACTACGTTACGCCGCTCTAAAGGTCAGGATATATAAACTCGCATTACGTTACGCCGCTCTAACGCCACGAAGAATAAATCCGCACTACGTTACACCGCTCGAACGCCACGAAGTATTCCTGATCGCCTATCCGCACTACGTTACACCGCTCGAACGCCAGGATACATAAACTCGCACTACGTTACACGCTCTAACGCCACGAAGAATAAATCCGCACTACGTTACACCGCTCGAACGCCAGGATACATAAACTCGCATTACGTTACACCGCTTTAACGCCACGAAGAATAAATCCGCACTACGTTACGCCGCTCTAACGCCACGAAACATAAATCCGCACTACGTTACGCCGCTCTAAACGTCAGGATATATAAACTCGCACTACGTTACACCGCTCGAACGCCAGGATACATAAACTCGCACTACGTTACACCGCTCCAACGCCACGAAACATAAATCCGCACTACGTTACGCCGCTCTAACGCCACGAAGGAGAAATCCGCACTACGTTACACCGCTCGAACGCCACGAAGAATAAATCCGCACTACGTTACACCGCTCGAACGCCAGGATACATAAACTCGCACTACGTTACACCGCTCTAACACCACGAAACATAAATCCGCACTACGTTACACCGCTTTAACGCCACGAAGCATAAATCCGCACTACGTTACGCCGCTCTAAACGTCAGGATACATAAACTCGCATTACGTTACACCGCTCTAACGCCACGAAGCATAAATCCGCACTACGTTACGCCGCTCTAACGCCACGAAACATAAATCCACACTACGTTACACCGCTCTAACGCCACGAAGAATAAATCCGCATTACGTTACACCGCTCTAACGCAACGAAGCATAAATCCGCACTACGTTACGCCGCTCGAACACCACGAAGAATAAATCCGCACTACGTTACACTGCTCGAACGCCAGGATACATAAACTTGCACTACGTTACACCGCTCCAACGCCACGAAACATAAACTCGCACTACGTTACACCGCTCTAAACGTCAGGATACATAAACTCGCATTACGTTACACCGCTTTAACGCCAAGATACATACACTCGCACTACGTTACACCGCTTTAGCGTCAGGATACATAAGCTCGCATTACGTTACACCGCTCTAACGCCACGAAGCATAAATCCGCACTACGTTACGCCACTCTAACGCCACGAAACATAAATCCACACTACGTTACACCGCTCTAACGCAACGAAGGATAAATACGCACTACGTTACACCGCTCTAACGCCACGAAACATAAATCCGCACTACGTTACTTCGCTCGAACGCCACGAAACATAAACTCGCACTACGTTACACCGCTCTAAACGCCAGGATACATAAACCCGCACTACGTTACACCGCTTTAACGCCACGAAGCATAAATCCGCACTACGTTACGCCACTCTAAACGTCAGGATACATAAACTCGCATTACGTTACGCCGCTCTAACGCCACGAAACATAAATCCACACTACGTTACACCGCTCTAACGCCACGAAGAATAAATCCGCACTACGTTACACCGCTCTAACGCAACGAAGCAGAAATCCGCACTACGTTACGCCGCTCGAACGCCACGAAACATAAATCCGCATTACGTTACACCGCTGTAACACCACGAAGCTTAAACTCGCACTACGTTACACCGCTCGAACGCCACGAAGAATAAATCCGCACTACGTTACACCGCTCGAACGCCAGGATACATAAACTCGCACTACGTTACACCGCTCTAAACGTCAGGATACATAAACTCGCATTACGTTACACCGCTTTAACGCCAGGATACATACACTCGCACTACGTTACACCGCTTTAGCGCCAGGATACATAAACTCGCACTACGATACACCGCTCTAACGCCACGAAACATAAATCCGCACTACGTTACACCGCTCCAACGCCACGAAACATAAACTCGCACTACGTTACACCGCTCTAAACGTCAGGATACATAAACTCGCATTATGTTACACCGCTCTAACGCCACGAAGCATAAATCCGCACTACGTTACGCCGCTCTAACGCCAAGAAACAAATCCACACTACGTTGCACCGCTCTAACGCCACGAAGAATAAATCCACATTACGTTACACCGCTCTAAACGCCAGGATACATAAACTCGCACTACGTTACACCGCTCTAACACCACGAAGAATAAATTCGCACTACGTTACACCGCTCGAAAGCCTGGATACATAAACTCGCACTACGTTACACCGCTGTAACGCCACGAAGCATTCCTGATCGCCTATCCGCACTACGTTAAACCGCTCGAACGCCAGGATACATAAACTCGCACTACGTTACACCGCTTTGACGCCACGAAGAACAAATCCGCACTACGTTACACCGCTCGAACGCGACGAAGCATTCCTGATCGCCCATCCGCACTACGTTACACCGCTCGAACGCCAGGATACATAAACTCGCACTACGTTACACGCTCTAACGCCAGGATACATAAACTCGCACTACGTTACACCGCTCTAACTCCACGAAGCATAAATCCGCACTACGTTACACCGCTCTAAACGTCAGGATACATAAACTCGCACTACGTTACACCGCTTTAATGCCAGGATACATAAACTCGAACTACGATACACCGATCTAACGCCACGAAGCATAAATCCGCACTACGTTACACCACTCCAACACCACGAAACATAAACTCGCACTACGTTAAACCGCTTTAACACCACGAAGAATAAATCCGCACTACGTTACGCCGCTCTAACGCCACGAAGCATAAATCCGCATTACGTTACACCGCTCTAACGACACAAAGCATAAACTCGCACTACTTTACACCGCTCGAACGCCAGGATATATAAACTTGCACTACGTTACACCGCTCCAACGCCACGAAACATAAATCCGCATTACGTTACACCGCTGTAACGCCACGAAGCATAAACTCGCAGTACGTTACACCGCTCGAACGCGACGAAGAATAAATCCGCACTACGTTACACCGCTCTAAACGTCAGGATACATAAACTCGCATTACGTTACACCGCTTTAACGCCACGAAGAATAAATCCGCACTACGTTACACCGCTCGAACGCCAGGATACATAAACTCGCACTACATTACACCGCTCTAACTCCACGAAGCATAAATCCGCACTACGTTACGCCGCTCTAAACGTCAGGATACATAAACTCGCACTACGTTACACCGCTCGAACGCCAGGATACATAAACTCGCACTACGTTACACCGATCTAACGCCACGAAGCATAAATCCGCACCACCTTACACCACTCCAACACCCCGAAACATAAACTCGCACTACGTTAAACCGCTCTAACACCACGAAGCATAAATCCGCACTACGTTACGCCGCTCTAACGCCACGAAACATAAATCCACACTACGTTACACCGCTCTAACTCCACGAAGAATAAATCCGCATTACGTTACACCGCTCTAACGCAACGAAGCATAAATCCGCACTACGTTACCCCGCTCTAACGCCACGAAACATAAATCCGCACTACGTTACTTCGCTCGAACGCCACGAAACATAAACTCGAACTACGTTACACCGCTCTAAACGCCAGGATACATAAACTCGCACTACGTTACACCGCTTTAACGCCACGCAGAATAAATCCGCACTACGTTACACCGCTCGAACGCCACGAAGCATTCCTGATCGCCTATCCGCACTACGTTACACCGCTCGAACGCCAGGATACATAAACTCGCACTACGTTACACGCTCTAACGCCACGAAGAATAAATCCGCACTACGTTACGCCGCTCTAAACGTGAGGATACATAAACTCGCACTACGTTACACCGCTTTAACGCCAGGATACATAAACTCGAACTACGATACACCGATCTAACGCCACGAAGCATAAATCCGCACTACGTTACGCCGCTCTAAACGTCAGGATACATAAACTCGCACTACGTTACACCGCTTTAACGCCAGGATACATAAACTCGCACTACGTTACACCGCTTTAACGCCAGGATACATAAACTCGAACTACGATACACCGATCTAACGCCACGAAGAATAAATCCGCACTACGTTACACCGCTCGAACGCCAGGATACATAAACTCGCACTACGTTACACCACTCCAACGCCACGAAACATAAATCCGCACTACGTTACGCCGCTCTAACGCCACGAAGGAAAAATCCGCACTACGTTACACCGCTCGAACGCCACGAAGAATAAATCCGCACTACGTTACACCGCTCGAACGCCAGGATACATAAACTCGCGCTACGTTACACCGCTCCAACGCCACGAAACATAAACTCGCACTACGTTACACCGCTCTAAACGTCAGGATACATAAACTCGCACTACGTTACACCGCTTTAACGCCAGGATACATACACTCGCACTACGTTACACCGCTTTAGCGCCAGGATACATAAACTCGCACTACGTTACACCGCTCTAACGCCACGAAGCATTCCTGATCGCCTATCCGCACTACGTTACGCCGCTCTAAACGTCAGGATACATAAACTCGCATTACGTTACGCCGCTCTAAGGCCACGAAACATAAATCCACACTACGTTACACCGCTCTAACGCCACGAAGAATAAATCCGCACTACGTTACACCGCACTAACGCAACGAAGCATAAATCCGCACTACGTTACGCCGCTCGAACGCCACGAAACATAAATCCGCATTACGTTACACCGCTGTAACGCCATGAAGCATAAACTCGCACTACGTTACACCGCTAGAACGCCACGAAGAATATATCCGCACTACGTTTCACCGCTCTAAACGTCAGGATACATAAACTCGCATTACGTTACACCGCTTTAACTCCACGAAGAATAAATCCGCACTACGTTACACCGCTCTAAACGCCAGGATACATAAACTCGCACTACGTTACACGCTCTAACGCCACGAAGAATAAATCCGCACTACGTTACACCGCTCGAACGCCAGGATACATAAACTCGCACTACGTTACACCGCTCCAACGCCACGAAACATAAATCCGCACTACGTTACGCCGCTCTAACGCCACGAAGGAAAAATCCGCACTACGTTACACCGCTCGAACGCCACGAAGAATAAATCCGCACTACGTTACGCCGCTCTAAACGTGAGGATACATAAACTCGCACTACGTTACACCGCTTTAAGGCCAGGATACATAAACTCGAACTACGATACACCGATCTAACGCCACGAAGCATAAATCCGCACTACGTTACGCCGCTCTAAACGTCAGGATACATAAACTCGCACTACGTTACACCGCTTTAACGCCAGGATACATAAACTCGCACTACGTTACACCGCTTTAACGCCAGGATACATAAACTCGAACTACGATACACCGATCTAACGCCACGAAGAATAAATCCGCACTACGTTACACCGCTCGAACGCCAGGATACATAAACTCGCACTACGTTACACCACTCCAACGCCACGAAACATAAATCCGCACTACGTTACGCCGCTCTAACGTCACGAAGGAAAAATCCGCACTACGTTACACCGCTCGAACGCCACGAAGAATAAATCCGCACTACGTTACACCGCTCGAACGCCAGGATACATAAACTCGCGCTACGTTACACCGCTCCAACGCCACGAAACATAAACTCGCACTACGTTACACCGCTCTAAACGTCAGGATACATAAACTCGCACTACGTTACACCGCTTTAACGCCAGGATACATACACTCGCACTACGTTACACCGCTTTAGCGCCAGGATACATAAACTCGCACTACGTTACACCGCTCTAACGCCACGAAGCATTCCTGATCGCCTATCCGCACTACGTTACGCCGCTCTAAACGTCAGGATACATAAACTCGCATTACGTTACGCCGCTCTAAGGCCACGAAACATAAATCCACACTACGTTACACCGCTCTAACGCCACGAAGAATAAATCCGCACTACGTTACACCGCACTAACGCAACGAAGCATAAATCCGCACTACGTTACGCCGCTCGAACGCCACGAAACATAAATCCGCATTACGTTACACCGCTGTAACGCCATGAAGCATAAACTCGCACTACGTTACACCGCTAGAACGCCACGAAGAATAAATCCGCACTACGTTTCACCGCTCTAAACGTCAGGATACATAAACTCGCATTACGTTACACCGCTTTAACTCCACGAAGAATAAATCCGCACTACGTTACACCGCTCTAAACGCCAGGATACATAAACTCGCACTACGTTACACGCTCTAACGCCACGAAGAATAAATCCGCACTACGTTACACCGCTTGAACGCCAGGATACATAAACTCGCACTACGTTACACCGCTCCAACGCTACGAAACATAAACTCGCACTATGTTACACCGCTCTAAGCGTCAGGATACATAAACTCGCACTACGTTACACCGATTTAACGCCAGGATACATAAACTCGCACTATGTTACACCGCTCTAAGCGTCAGGATACATAAACTCGCACTACGTTACACCGATTTAACGCCAGGATACATAAACTCGCACTACGATACACCGCTCTAACGCCACGAAGCATAAATCCGCACTACGTTACACCGCTCTAATGCCACGAAACATAAATCCACACTACGTTACACCGCTCTAACGCCACGAAACATAAATCCGCACTACGTTACTTCGCTCGAACGCCACGAAACATAAACTCGCACTACGTTACACCGCTCTAAACGCCAGGATACATAAACTCGCACTACGTTACACCGCTCGAACGCCACGAAGCATTCCTGATCGTCTATCCGTACTACGTTACACCGCTCGAACGCCAGGATACATAAACTCGCACTACGTTACACCGCTTTAACGCCACGCAGAATAAATCCGCACTAAGTTACACCGCTCGAACGCCACGAAGCATTCCTGATCGCCTATCCGCACTACGTTACACCGCTCGAACGCCAGGATACATAAACTCGCACTACGTTACACGCTCTAACGCCACGAAGAATAAATCCGCACTACGTTACACCGCTCGAACGCCAGGATACATAAACTCGCACTACGTTACACCGCTCCAACGCCACGAAACATAAATCCGCACTACGTTACGCCGCTCTAACGCCACGAAGGAAAAATCCGCACTACGTTACACCGCTCGAACGCCACGAAGAATAAATCCGCACTACGTTACGCCGCTCTAAACGTCAGGATACATAAACTCGCACTACGTTACACCGCTTTAACGCCAGGATACATAAACTCGAACTACGATACACCGATCTAACGCCACGAAGCATAAATCCGCACTACGTTACGCCGATCTAAACGTCAGGATACATAAACTCGCACTACGTTACACCGCTTTAACGCCAGGATACATAAACTCGCACTACGTTACACGGCTTTAACGCCAGGATACATAAACTCGAACTACGATACACCGATCTAACGCCACGAAGAATAAATCCGCACTACGTTACACCGCTCGAACGCCAGGATACATAAACTCGCACTACGTTACACCACTCCAACGCCACGAAACATAAATCCGCACTACGTTACGCCGCTCTAACGCCACGAAGAAAAAATCCGCACTACGTTACACCGCTCGAACGCCACGAAGCATTCCTGATCGCCTATCCGCACTACGTTACACCGCTCGAACGCCAGGATACATAAACTCGCACTACGTTACACGCTCTAAAGTCACGAAGAATAAATCCGCACTACGTTACACCGCTCGAACGCCAGGATACATAAACTCGCACTACGTTACACCGCTCCAACGCCACGAAACATAAATCCGCACTACGTTACGCCGCTCTAACGCCACGAAGGAAAAATCCGCACTACGTTACACCGCTCGAACGCCACGAAGAATAAATCCGCACTACGTTACGCCGCTCTAAACGTCAGGATACATAAACTCGCACTACGTTACACCGCTTTAACGCCAGGATACATAAACTCGAACTACGATACACCGATCTAACGCCACGAAGCATAAATCCGCACTACGTTACGCCGCTCTAAACGTCAGGATACATAAACTCGCACTACGTTACACCGCTTTAACGCCAGGATACATAAACTCGCACTACGTTACACCGCTTTAACGCCAGGATACATAAACTCGAACTACGATACACCGATCTAACGCCACGAAGAATAAATCCGCACTACGTTACACCGCTCGAACGCCAGGATACGTAAACTCGCACTACGTTACACCACTCCAACGCCACGAAACATAAACTCGCACTACGTTACACCGCTCTAAACGTCAGGATACATAAACTCGCACTACGTTACACCGCTTTAACGCCAGGATACATACACTCGCACTACGTTACACCGCTTTAGCGCCAGGATACATAAACTCGCACTACGTTACACCGCTCGAACGCCACGAAACATAAATCCGCACTACGTTACACCGCTCTAACGCCACGAAACATAAATCCCCACTACGTTACGCCGCTCGAACGCGACGAAGCATAAATCCACATTACGTTACACCGCTCTAAACGCCAGGATACATAAACTCGCACTACGTTACACCGCTCTAAAGCCACGAAGCATAAATCCGCACTACGTTACGCCGCTCTAAACGTCAGGATACATAAACTCGCATTACGTTACACCGCTCTAACGCCACGAAGCATAAATCCGCACTACGTTACGCCGCTCTAACGCCACGAAACATAAATCCACACTACGTTACACCGCTCTAACGCCACGAAGAATAAATCCGCACTACGTTACACCGCTCTAACGCAACGAAGCATAAATTCGCACTACGTTACACCGCTCTAACGCCACGAAACATAAATCCGCACTACGTTACTTCGCTCGAGCGCCACGAAACATAAACTCGCACTACGTTACACCGCTCTAAACGCCAGGATACATAAACTCGCACTACGTTACACCGCTCTAACGCCACGAAGCATTCCTGATCGCCTATCCGCACTACGTTACGCCGCTCTAAACGTCAGGATACATAAACTCGCATTACGTTACACCGCTCTAACGCCACGAAACATAAATCCACACTACGTTACACCGCTCTAACGCCACGAAGAATAAATCCGCACTACGTTATACCGCTCTAACGCAACGAAGCATAAATCCGCATTACGTTACGCCGCTCGAACGCCACGAAACATAAATCCGCATTACGTTACACCGCTGTAAAGCCACGAAGCATAAACTCGCACTACGTTACACCGCTCGAACGCCACGAAGAACAAATCCGCACTACGTTACACCGCTCTAAACGTCAGGATACATAAACTCGCATTACGTTACACCGCTTTAACGCCACGAAGAATAAATCCGCACTACGTTACGCCGCTCTAACGCCACGAAACATAAATCCGCACTACGTTACGCCGCTCTAAAGGTCAGGATATATAAACTCGCATTACGTTACGCCGCTCTAACGCCACGAAGAATAAATCCGCACTACGTTACACCGCTCGAACGCCACGAAGTATTCCTGATCGCCTATCCGCACTACGTTACACCGCTCGAACGCCAGGATACATAAACTCGCACTACGTTACACGCTCTAACGCCACGAAGAATAAATCCGCACTACGTTACACCGCTCGAACGCCAGGATACATAAACTCGCATTACGTTACACCGCTTTAACGCCACGAAGAATAAATCCGCACTACGTTACGCCGCTCTAACGCCACGAAACATAAATCCGCACTACGTTACGCCGCTCTAAACGTCAGGATATATAAACTCGCACTACGTTACACCGCTCGAACGCCAGGATACATAAACTCGCACTACGTTACACCGCTCCAACGCCACGAAACATAAATCCGCACTACGTTACGCCGCTCTAACGCCACGAAGGAGAAATCCGCACTACGTTACACCGCTCGAACGCCACGAAGAATAAATCCGCACTACGTTACACCGCTCGAACGCCAGGATACATAAACTCGCACTACGTTACACCGCTCTAACACCACGAAACATAAATCCGCACTACGTTACACCGCTTTAACGCCACGAAGCATAAATCCGCACTACGTTACGCCGCTCTAAACGTCAGGATACATAAACTCGCATTACGTTACACCGCTCTAACGCCACGAAGCATAAATCCGCACTACGTTACGCCGCTCTAACGCCACGAAACATAAATCCACACTACGTTACACCGCTCTAACGCCACGAAGAATAAATCCGCATTACGTTACACCGCTCTAACGCAACGAAGCATAAATCCGCACTACGTTACGCCGCTCGAACACCACGAAGAATAAATCCGCACTACGTTACACTGCTCGAACGCCAGGATACATAAACTTGCACTACGTTACACCGCTCCAACGCCACGAAACATAAACTCGCACTACGTTACACCGCTCTAAACGTCAGGATACATAAACTCGCATTACGTTACACCGCTTTAACGCCAAGATACATACACTCGCACTACGTTACACCGCTTTAGCGTCAGGATACATAAGCTCGCATTACGTTACACCGCTCTAACGCCACGAAGCATAAATCCGCACTACGTTACGCCACTCTAACGCCACGAAACATAAATCCACACTACGTTACACCGCTCTAACGCAACGAAGGATAAATACGCACTACGTTACACCGCTCTAACGCCACGAAACATAAATCCGCACTACGTTACTTCGCTCGAACGCCACGAAACATAAACTCGCACTACGTTACACCGCTCTAAACGCCAGGATACATAAACCCGCACTACGTTACACCGCTTTAACGCCACGAAGCATAAATCCGCACTACGTTACGCCACTCTAAACGTCAGGATACATAAACTCGCATTACGTTACGCCGCTCTAACGCCACGAAACATAAATCCACACTACGTTACACCGCTCTAACGCCACGAAGAATAAATCCGCACTACGTTACACCGCTCTAACGCAACGAAGCAGAAATCCGCACTACGTTACGCCGCTCGAACGCCACGAAACATAAATCCGCATTACGTTACACCGCTGTAACACCACGAAGCTTAAACTCGCACTACGTTACACCGCTCGAACGCCACGAAGAATAAATCCGCACTACGTTACACCGCTCGAACGCCAGGATACATAAACTCGCACTACGTTACACCGCTCTAAACGTCAGGATACATAAACTCGCATTACGTTACACCGCTTTAACGCCAGGATACATACACTCGCACTACGTTACACCGCTTTAGCGCCAGGATACATAAACTCGCACTACGATACACCGCTCTAACGCCACGAAACATAAATCCGCACTACGTTACACCGCTCCAACGCCACGAAACATAAACTCGCACTACGTTACACCGCTCTAAACGTCAGGATACATAAACTCGCATTATGTTACACCGCTCTAACGCCACGAAGCATAAATCCGCACTACGTTACGCCGCTCTAACGCCAAGAAACAAATCCACACTACGTTGCACCGCTCTAACGCCACGAAGAATAAATCCACATTACGTTACACCGCTCTAAACGCCAGGATACATAAACTCGCACTACGTTACACCGCTCTAACACCACGAAGAATAAATTCGCACTACGTTACACCGCTCGAAAGCCTGGATACATAAACTCGCACTACGTTACACCGCTGTAACGCCACGAAGCATTCCTGATCGCCTATCCGCACTACGTTAAACCGCTCGAACGCCAGGATACATAAACTCGCACTACGTTACACCGCTTTGACGCCACGAAGAACAAATCCGCACTACGTTACACCGCTCGAACGCGACGAAGCATTCCTGATCGCCCATCCGCACTACGTTACACCGCTCGAACGCCAGGATACATAAACTCGCACTACGTTACACGCTCTAACGCCAGGATACATAAACTCGCACTACGTTACACCGCTCTAACTCCACGAAGCATAAATCCGCACTACGTTACACCGCTCTAAACGTCAGGATACATAAACTCGCACTACGTTACACCGCTTTAATGCCAGGATACATAAACTCGAACTACGATACACCGATCTAACGCCACGAAGCATAAATCCGCACTACGTTACACCACTCCAACACCACGAAACATAAACTCGCACTACGTTAAACCGCTTTAACACCACGAAGAATAAATCCGCACTACGTTACGCCGCTCTAACGCCACGAAGCATAAATCCGCATTACGTTACACCGCTCTAACGACACAAAGCATAAACTCGCACTACTTTACACCGCTCGAACGCCAGGATATATAAACTTGCACTACGTTACACCGCTCCAACGCCACGAAACATAAATCCGCATTACGTTACACCGCTGTAACGCCACGAAGCATAAACTCGCAGTACGTTACACCGCTCGAACGCGACGAAGAATAAATCCGCACTACGTTACACCGCTCTAAACGTCAGGATACATAAACTCGCATTACGTTACACCGCTTTAACGCCACGAAGAATAAATCCGCACTACGTTACACCGCTCGAACGCCAGGATACATAAACTCGCACTACATTACACCGCTCTAACTCCACGAAGCATAAATCCGCACTACGTTACGCCGCTCTAAACGTCAGGATACATAAACTCGCACTACGTTACACCGCTCGAACGCCAGGATACATAAACTCGCACTACGTTACACCGATCTAACGCCACGAAGCATAAATCCGCACCACCTTACACCACTCCAACACCCCGAAACATAAACTCGCACTACGTTAAACCGCTCTAACACCACGAAGCATAAATCCGCACTACGTTACGCCGCTCTAACGCCACGAAACATAAATCCACACTACGTTACACCGCTCTAACTCCACGAAGAATAAATCCGCATTACGTTACACCGCTCTAACGCAACGAAGCATAAATCCGCACTACGTTACCCCGCTCTAACGCCACGAAACATAAATCCGCACTACGTTACTTCGCTCGAACGCCACGAAACATAAACTCGAACTACGTTACACCGCTCTAAACGCCAGGATACATAAACTCGCACTACGTTACACCGCTTTAACGCCACGCAGAATAAATCCGCACTACGTTACACCGCTCGAACGCCACGAAGCATTCCTGATCGCCTATCCGCACTACGTTACACCGCTCGAACGCCAGGATACATAAACTCGCACTACGTTACACGCTCTAACGCCACGAAGAATAAATCCGCACTACGTTACGCCGCTCTAAACGTGAGGATACATAAACTCGCACTACGTTACACCGCTTTAACGCCAGGATACATAAACTCGAACTACGATACACCGATCTAACGCCACGAAGCATAAATCCGCACTACGTTACGCCGCTCTAAACGTCAGGATACATAAACTCGCACTACGTTACACCGCTTTAACGCCAGGATACATAAACTCGCACTACGTTACACCGCTTTAACGCCAGGATACATAAACTCGAACTACGATACACCGATCTAACGCCACGAAGAATAAATCCGCACTACGTTACACCGCTCGAACGCCAGGATACATAAACTCGCACTACGTTACACCACTCCAACGCCACGAAACATAAATCCGCACTACGTTACGCCGCTCTAACGCCACGAAGGAAAAATCCGCACTACGTTACACCGCTCGAACGCCACGAAGAATAAATCCGCACTACGTTACACCGCTCGAACGCCAGGATACATAAACTCGCGCTACGTTACACCGCTCCAACGCCACGAAACATAAACTCGCACTACGTTACACCGCTCTAAACGTCAGGATACATAAACTCGCACTACGTTACACCGCTTTAACGCCAGGATACATACACTCGCACTACGTTACACCGCTTTAGCGCCAGGATACATAAACTCGCACTACGTTACACCGCTCTAACGCCACGAAGCATTCCTGATCGCCTATCCGCACTACGTTACGCCGCTCTAAACGTCAGGATACATAAACTCGCATTACGTTACGCCGCTCTAACACCACGAAACATAAATCCACACTACGTTACACCGCTCTAACGCCACGAAGAATAAATCCGCACTACGTTACACCGCACTAACGCAACGAAGCATAAATCCGCACTACGTTACGCCGCTCGAACGCCACGAAACATAAATCCGCATTACGTTACACCGCTGTAACGCCATGAAGCATAAACTCGCACTACGTTACACCGCTAGAACGCCACGAAGAATAAATCCGCACTACGTTACACCGCTCTAAACGTCAGGATACATAAACTCGCATTACGTTACACCGCTTTAACGCCACGAAGAATAAATCCGCACTACGTTACACCGCTCTAAACGCCAGGATACATAAACTCGCACTACGTTACACGCTCTAACGCCACGAAGAATAAATCCGCACTATGTTACACCGCTTGAACGCCAGGATACATAAACTCGCACTACGTTACACCGCTCCAACGCTACGAAACATAAACTCGCACTATGTTACACCGCTCTAAGCGTCAGGATACATAAACTCGCACTACGTTACACGCTCTAACGCCACGAAGAATAAATCCGCACTACGTTACACCGCTTGAACGCCAGGATACATAAACTCGCACTACGTTACACCGCTCCAACGCTACGAAACATAAACTCGCACTATGTTACACCGCTCTAAGCGTCAGGATACATAAACTCGCACTACGTTACACCGATTTAACGCCAGGATACATAAACTCGCACTATGTTACACCGCTCTAAGCGTCAGGATACATAAACTCGCACTACGTTACACCGATTTAACGCCAGGATACATAAACTCGCACTACGATACACCGCTCTAACGCCACGAAGCATAAATCCGCACTACGTTACACCGCTCTAATGCCACGAAACATAAATCCACACTACGTTACACCGCTCTAACGCCACGAAACATAAATCCGCACTACGTTACTTCGCTCGAACGCCACGAAACATAAACTCGCACTACGTTACACCGCTCTAAACGCCAGGATACATAAACTCGCACTACGTTACACCGCTCGAACGCCACGAAGCATTCCTGATCGTCTATCCGTACTACGTTACACCGCTCGAACGCCAGGATACATAAACTCGCACTACGTTACACCGCTTTAACGCCACGCAGAATAAATCCGCACTAAGTTACACCGCTCGAACGCCACGAAGCATTCCTGATCGCCTATCCGCACTACGTTACACCGCTCGAACGCCAGGATACATAAACTCGCACTACGTTACACGCTCTAACGCCACGAAGAATAAATCCGCACTACGTTACACCGCTCGAACGCCAGGATACATAAACTCGCACTACGTTACACCGCTCCAACGCCACGAAACATAAATCCGCACTACGTTACGCCGCTCTAACGCCACGAAGGAAAAATCCGCACTACGTTACACCGCTCGAACGCCTCGAAGAATAAATCCGCACTACGTTACGCCGCTCTAAACGTCAGGATACATAAACTCGCACTACGTTACACCGCTTTAACGCCAGGATACATAAACTCGAACTACGATACACCGATCTAACGCCACGAAGCATAAATCCGCACTACGTTACGCCGATCTAAACGTCAGGATACATAAACTCGCACTACGTTACACCGCTTTAACGCCAGGATACATAAACTCGCACTACGTTACACCGCTCTAACGCCACGAAGAATAAATCCGCACTACGTTATACCGCTCTAACGCAACGAAGCATAAATCCGCATTACGTTACGCCGCTCGAACGCCACGAAACATAAATCCGCATTACGTTACACCGCTGTAACGCCACGAAGCATAAACTCGCACTACGTTACACCGCTCGAACGCCACGAAGAACAAATCCGCACTACGTTACACCGCTCTAAACGTCAGGATACATAAACTCGCATTACGTTACACCGCTTTAACGCCACGAAGAATAAATCCGCACTACGTTACGCCGCTCTAACGCCACGAAACATAAATCCGCACTACGTTACGCCGCTCTAAAGGTCAGGATATATAAACTCGCATTACGTTACGCCGCTCTAACGCCACGAAGAATAAATCCGCACTACGTTACACCGCTCGAACGCCACGAAGTATTCCTGATCGCCTATCCGCACTACGTTACACCGCTCGAACGCCAGGATACATAAACTCGCACTACGATACACCGCTCTAACGCCACGAAGCATAAATCCTCACTACGTTACACCGCTCTAATGCCACGAAACATAAATCCACACTACGTTACACCGCTCTAACGCCATGAAACATAAATCCGCACTACGTTACTTCGCTCGAACGCCACGAAACATAAACTCGCACTACGTTACACCGCTCTAAACGCCAGGATACATAAACTCGCACTACGTTACACCGCTCGAACGCCACGAAGCATTCCTGATCGTCTATCCGTACTACGTTACACCGCTCGAACGCCAGGATACATAAACTCGCACTACGTTACACCGCTTTAACGCCACGCAGAATAAATCCGCACTAAGTTACACCGCTCGAACGCCACGAAGCATTCCTGATCGCCTATCCGCACTACGTTACACCGCTCGAACGCCAGGATACATAAACTCGCACTACGTTACACGCTCTAACGCCACGAAGAATAAATCCGCACTACGTTACACCGCTCGAACGCCAGGATACATAAACTCGCACTACGTTACACCGCTCCAACGCCACGAAACATAAATCCGCACTACGTTACGCCGCTCTAACGCCACGAAGGAAAAATCCGCACTACGTTACACCGCTCGAACGCCACGAAGAATAAATCCGCACTACGTTACGCCGCTCTAAACGTCAGGATACATAAACTCGCACTACGTTACACCGCTTTAACGCCAGGATACATAAACTCGAACTACGATACACCGATCTAACGCCACGAAGCATAAATCCGCACTACGTTACGCCGATCTAAACGTCAGGATACATAAACTCGCACTACGTTACACCGCTTTAACGCCAGGATACATAAACTCGCACTACGTTACACCGCTCTAACGCCACGAAGAATAAATCCGCACTACGTTATACCGCTCTAACGCAACGAAGCATAAATCCGCATTACGTTACGCCGCTCGAACGCCACGAAACATAAATCCGCATTACGTTACACCGCTGTAACGCCATGAAGCATAAACTCGCACTACGTTACACCGCTCGAACGCCACGAAGAACAAATCCGCACTACGTTACACCGCTCTAAACGTCAGGATACATAAACTCGCATTACGTTACACCGCTTTAACGCCACGAAGAATAAATCCGCACTACGTTACGCCGCTCTAACGCCACGAAACATAAATCCGCACTACGTTACGCCGCTCTAAAGGTCAGGATATATAAACTCGCATTACGTTACGCCGCTCTAACGCCACGAAGAATAAATCCGCACTACGTTACACCGCTCGAACGCCACGAAGTATTCCTGATCGCCTATCCGCACTACGTTACACCGCTCGAACGCCAGGATACATAAACTCGCACTACGTTACACGCTCTAACGCCACGAAGAATAAATCCGCACTACGTTACACCGCTCGAACGCCAGGATACATAAACTCGCATTACGTTACACCGCTTTAACGCCACGAAGAATAAATCCGCACTACGTTACGCCGCTCTAACGCCACGAAACATAAATCCGCACTACGTTACGCCGCTCTAAACGTCAGGATATATAAACTCGCACTACGTTACACCGCTCGAACGCCAGGATACATAAACTCGCACTACGTTACACCGCTCCAACGCCACGAAACATAAATCCGCACTACGTTACGCCGCTCTAACGCCACGAAGGAGAAATCCGCACTACGTTACACCGCTCGAACGCCACGAAGAATAAATCCGCACTACGTTACACCGCTCGAACGCCAGGATACATAAACTCGCACTACGTTACACCGCTCTAACACCACGAAACATAAATCCGCACTACGTTACACCGCTTTAACGCCACGAAGCATAAATCCGCACTACGTTACGCCGCTCTAAACGTCAGGATACATAAACTCGCACTACGTTACACCGCTTTAATGCCAGGATACATAAACTCGAACTACGATACACCGATCTAACGCCACGAAGCATAAATCCGCACTACGTTACACCACTCCAACACCACGAAACATAAACTCGCACTACGTTAAACCGCTTTAACACCACGAAGAATAAATCCGCACTACGTTACGCCGCTCTAACGCCACGAAGCATAAATCCGCATTACGTTACACCGCTCTAACGACACAAAGCATAAACTCGCACTACTTTACACCGCTCGAACGCCAGGATATATAAACTTGCACTACGTTACACCGCTCCAACGCCACGAAACATAAATCCGCATTACGTTACACCGCTGTAACGCCACGAAGCATAAACTCGCAGTACGTTACACCGCTCGAACGCGACGAAGAATAAATCCGCACTACGTTACACCGCTCTAAACGTCAGGATACATAAACTCGCATTACGTTACACCGCTTTAACGCCACGAAGAATAAATCCGCACTACGTTACACCGCTCGAACGCCAGGATACATAAACTCGCACTACATTACACCGCTCTAACTCCACGAAGCATAAATCCGCACTACGTTACGCCGCTCTAAACGTCAGGATACATAAACTCGCACTACGTTACACCGCTCGAACGCCAGGATACATAAACTCGCACTACGTTACACCGATCTAACGCCACGAAGCATAAATCCGCACTACCTTACACCACTCCAACACCCCGAAACATAAACTCGCACTACGTTAAACCGCTCTAACACCACGAAGCATAAATCCGCACTACGTTACGCCGCTCTAACGCCACGAAACATAAATCCACACTACGTTACACCGCTCTAACTCCACGAAGAATAAATCCGCATTACGTTACACCGCTCTAACGCAACGAAGCATAAATCCGCACTACGTTACCCCGCTCTAACGCCACGAAACATAAATCCGCACTACGTTACTTCGCTCGAACGCCACGAAACATAAACTCGAACTACGTTACACCGCTCTAAACGCCAGGATACATAAACTCGCACTACGTTACACCGCTTTAACGCCACGCAGAATAAATCCGCACTACGTTACACCGCTCGAACGCCACGAAGCATTCCTGATCGCCTATCCGCACTACGTTACACCGCTCGAACGCCAGGATACATAAACTCGCACTACGTTACACGCTCTAACGCCACGAAGAATAAATCCGCACTACGTTACACCGCTCGAACGCCAGGATACATAAACTCGCACTACGTTACACCGCTCCAACGCCACGAAACATAAATCCGCACTACGTTACGCCGCTCTAACGCCCCGAAGGAAAAATCTGCACTACGTTACACCGCTCGAACGCCACGAAGAATAAATCCGCACTACGTTACGCCGCTCTAAACGTGAGGATACATAAACTCGCACTACGTTACACCGCTTTAACGCCAGGATACATAAACTCGAACTACGATACACCGATCTAACGCCACGAAGCATAAATCCGCACTACGTTACGCCGCTCTAAACGTCAGGATACATAAACTCGCACTACGTTACACCGCTTTAACGCCAGGATACATAAACTCCCACTACGTTACACCGCTTTAACGCCAGGATACATAAACTCGAACTACGATACACCGATCTAACGCCACGAAGAATAAATCCGCACTACGTTACACCGCTCGAACGCCAGGATACATAAACTCGCACTACGTTACACCACTCCAACGCCACGAAACATAAATCCGCACTACGTTACGCCGCTCTAACGCCACGAAGGAAAAATCCGCACTACGTTACACCGCTCGAACGCCACGAAGAATAAATCCGCACTACGTTACACCGCTCGAACGCCAGGATACATAAACTCGCGCTACGTTACACCGCTCCAACGCCACGAAACATAAACTCGCACTACGTTACACCGCTCTAAACGTCAGGATACATAAACTCGCACTACGTTACACCGCTTTAACGCCAGGATACATACACTCGCACTACGTTACACCGCTTTAGCGCCAGGATACATAAACTCGCACTACGTTACACCGCTCTAACGCCACGAAGCATTCCTGATCGCCTATCCGCACTACGTTACGCCGCTCTAAACGTCAGGATACATAAACTCGCATTACGTTACGCCGCTCTAACGCCACGAAACATAAATCCACACTACGTTACACCGCTCTAACGCCACGAAGAATAAATCCGCACTACGTTACACCGCACTAACGCAACGAAGCATAAATCCGCACTACGTTACGCCGCTCGAACGCCACGAAACATAAATCCGCATTACGTTACACCGCTGTAACGCCATGAAGCATAAACTCGCACTACGTTACACCGCTAGAACGCCACGAAGAATAAATCCGCACTACGTTACACCGCTCTAAACGTCAGGATACATAAACTCGCATTACGTTACACCGCTTTAACGCCACGAAGAATAAATCCGCACTACGTTACACCGCTCTAAACGCCAGGATACATAAACTCGCACTACGTTACACGCTCTAACGCCACGAAGAATAAATCCGCACTACGTTACACCGCTTGAACGCCAGGATACATAAACTCGCACTACGTTACACCGCTCCAACGCTACGAAACATAAACTCGCACTATGTTACACCGCTCTAAGCGTCAGGATACATAAACTCGCACTACGTTACACCGATTTAACGCCAGGATACATAAACTCGCACTATGTTACACCGCTCTAAGCGTCAGGATACATAAACTCGCACTACGTTACACCGATTTAACGCCAGGATACATAAACTCGCACTACGATACACCGCTCTAACGCCACGAAGCATAAATCCGCACTACGTTACACCGCTCTAATGCCACGAAACATAAATCCACACTACGTTACACCGCTCTAACGCCACGAAACATAAATCCGCACTACGTTACTTCGCTCGAACGCCACGAAACATAAACTCGCACTACGTTACACCGCTCTAAACGCCAGGATACATAAACTCGCACTACGTTACACCGCTCGAACGCCACGAAGCATTCCTGATCGTCTATCCGTACTACGTTACACCGCTCGAACGCCAGGATACATAAACTCGCACTACGTTACACCGCTTTAACGCCACGCAGAATAAATCCGCACTAAGTTACACCGCTCGAACGCCACGAAGCATTCCTGATCGCCTATCCGCACTACGTTACACCGCTCGAACGCCAGGATACATAAACTCGCACTACGTTACACGCTCTAACGCCACGAAGAATAAATCCGCACTACGTTACACCGCTCGAACGCCAGGATACATAAACTCGCACTACGTTACACCCCTCCAACGCCACGAAACATAAATCCGCACTACGTTACGCCGCTCTAACGCCACGAAGGAAAAATCCGCACTACGTTACACCGCTCGAACGCCACGAAGAATAAATCCGCACTACGTTACGCCGCTCTAAACGTCAGGATACATAAACTCGCACTACGTTACACCGCTTTAACGCCAGGATACATAAACTCGAACTACGATACACCGATCTAACGCCACGAAGCATAAATCCGCACTACGTTACGCCGATCTAAACGTCAGGATACATAAACTCGCACTACGTTACACCGCTTTAACGCCAGGATACATAAACTCGCACTACGTTACACCGCTCTAACGCCACGAAGAATAAATCCGCACTACGTTATACCGCTCTAACGCAACGAAGCATAAATCCGCATTACGTTACGCCGCTCGAACGCCACGAAACATAAATCCGCATTACGTTACACCGCTGTAACGCCACGAAGTATAAACTCGCACTACGTTACACCGCTCGAACGCCACGAAGAACAAATCCGCACTACGTTACACCGCTCTAAACGTCAGGATACATAAACTCGCATTACGTTACACCGCTTTAACGCCACGAAGAATAAATCCGCACTACGTTACGCCGCTCTAACGCCACGAAACATAAATCCGCACTACGTTACGCCGCTCTAAAGGTCAGGATATATAAACTCGCATTACGTTACGCCGCTCTAACGCCACGAAGAATAAATCCGCACTACGTTACACCGCTCGAACGCCACGAAGTATTCCTGATCGCCTATCCGCACTACGTTACACCGCTCGAACGCCAGGATACATAAACTCGCACTACGTTACACGCTCTAACGCCACGAAGAATAAATCCGCACTACGTTACACCGCTCGAACGCCAGGATACATAAACTCGCATTACGTTACACCGCTTTAACGCCACGAAGAATAAATCCGCACTACGTTACGCCGCTCCAACGCCACGAAACATAAATCCGCACTACGTTACGCCGCTCTAACGCCACGAAGGAGAAATCCGCACTACGTTACACCGCTCGAACGCCACGAAGAATAAATCCGCACTACGTTACACCGCTCGAACGCCAGGATACATAAACTCGCACTACGTTACACCGCTCTAACACCACGAAACATAAATCCGCACTACGTTACACCGCTTTAACGCCACGAAGCATAAATCCGCACTACGTTACGCCGCTCTAAACGTCAGGATACATAAACTCGCATTACGTTACACCGCTCTAACGCCACGAAGCATAAATCCGCACTACGTTACGCCGCTCTAACGCCACGAAACATAAATCCACACTACGTTACACCGCTCTAACGCCACGAAGAATAAATCCGCATTACGTTACACCGCTCTAACGCAACGAAGCATAAATCCGCACTACGTTACGCCGCTCGAACACCACGAAAAATAAATCCGCACTACGTTACACTGCTCGAACGCCAGGATACATAAACTTGCACTACGTTACACCGCTCCAACGCCACGAAACATAAACTCGCACTACGTTACACCGCTCTAAACGTCAGGATACATAAACTCGCATTACGTTACACCGCTTTAACGCCAAGATACATACACTCGCACTACGTTACACCGCTTTAGCGTCAGGATACATAAGCTCGCATTACGTTACACCGCTCTAACGCCACGAAGCATAAATCCGCACTACGTTACGCCACTCTAACGCCACGAAACATAAATCCACACTACGTTACACCGCTCTAACGCAACGAAGGATAAATACGCACTACGTTACACCGCTCTAACGCCACGAAACATAAATCCGCACTACGTTACTTCGCTCGAACGCCACGAAACATAAACTCGCACTACGTTACACCGCTCTAAACGCCAGGATACATAAACCCGCACTACGTTACACCGCTTTAACGCCACGAAGCATAAATCCGCACTACGTTACGCCACTCTAAACGTCAGGATACATAAACTCGCATTACGTTACGCCGCTCTAACGCCACGAAACATAAATCCACACTACGTTACACCGCTCTAACGCCACGAAGAATAAATCCGCACTACGTTACACCGCTCTAACGCAACGAAGCAGAAATCCGCACTACGTTACGCCGCTCGAACGCCACGAAACATAAATCCGCATTACGTTACACCGCTGTAACGCCACGAAGCATAAACTCGCACTACGTTACACCGCTCGAACGCCACGAAGAATAAATCCGCACTACGTTACACCGCTCGAACGCCAGGATACATAAACTCGCACTACGTTACACCGCTCTAAACGTCAGGATACATAAACTCGCATTACGTTACACCGCTTTAACGCCAGGATACATACACTCGCACTACGTTACACCGCTTTAGCGCCAGGATACATAAACTCGCACTACGATACACCGCTCTAACGCCACGAAACATAAATCCACACTACGTTACACCGCTCCAACGCCACGAAACATAAACTCGCACTACGTTACACCGCTCTAAACGTCAGGATACATAAACTCGCATTATGTTACACCGCTCTAACGCCACGAAGCATAAATCCGCACTACGTTACGCCGCTCTAACGCCAAGAAACATAAATCCACACTACGTTACACCGCTCTAACGCCACGAAGAATAAATCCACATTACGTTACACCGCTCTAAACGCCAGGATACATAAACTCGCACTACGTTACACCGCTCTAACACCACGAAGAATAAATCCGCACTACGTTACACCGCTCGAAAGCCTGGATACATAAACTCGCACTACGTTACACCGCTCTAACACCACGAAACATAAATCCGCACTACGTTACACCGCTTTAACGCCAGGATACATAAACTCGCACTACGTTACACCGCTCTAACGCCACGAAGCATAAATCCGCACTACGTTACACCGCTCTAAACGCCAGGATACATAAACTCGCACTACGTTACACCGCTGTAACGCCACGAAGCATTCCTGATCGCCTATCCGCACTACGTTAAACCGCTCGAACGCCAGGATACATAAACTCGCACTACGTTACACCGCTTTGACGCCACGAAGAACAAATCCGCACTACATTACACCGCTCGAACGCGACAAAGCATTCCTGATCGCCCATCCGCACTACGTTACACCGCTCGAACGCCAGGATACATAAACTCGCACTACGTTACACGCTCTAACGCCAGGATACATAAACTCGCACTACGTTACACCGCTCTAACTCCACGAAGCATAAATCCGCACTACGTTACACCGCTCTAAACGTCAGGATACATAAACTCGCACTACGTTACACCGCTTTAATGCCAGGATACATAAACTCGAACTACGATACACCGATCTAACGCCACGAAGCATAAATCCGCACTACGTTACACCACTCCAACACCACGAAACATAAACTCGCACTACGTTAAACCGCTTTAACACCACGAAGAATAAATCCGCACTACGTTACGCCGCTCTAACGCCACGAAGCATAAATCCGCATTACGTTACACCGCTCTAACGACACAAAGCATAAACTCGCACTACTTTACACCGCTCGAACGCCAGGATATATAAACTTGCACTACGTTACACCGCTCCAACGCCACGAAACATAAATCCGCATTACGTTACACCGCTGTAAGGCCACGAAGCATAAACTCGCAGTACGTTACACCGCTCGAACGCGACGAAGAATAAATCCGCACTACGTTACACCGCTCTAAACGTCAGGATACATAAACTCGCATTACGTTACACCGCTTTAACGCCACGAAGAATAAATCCGCACTACGTTACACCGCTCGAACGCCAGGATACATAAACTCGCACTACATTACACCGCTCTAACTCCACGAAGCATAAATCCGCACTACGTTACGCCGCTCTAAACGTCAGGATACATAAACTCGCACTACGTTACACCGCTCGAACGCCAGGATACATAAACTCGCACTACGTTACACCGATCTAACGCCACGAAGCATAAATCCGCACTACCTTACACCACTCCAACACCCCGAAACATAAACTCGCACTACGTTAAACCGCTCTAACACCACGAAGAATAAATCCGCACTACGTTACGCCGCTCTAAAGCCACGAAGCATAAATCCGCATTACGTTACACCACTGTAACGCCACGAAGCATAAACTCGCACTACTTTACACCGCTCGAACGCCAGGATATATAAACTTGCACTACGTTACACCGCTCCAACGCCACGAAACATAAATCCGCATTACGTTACACCGCTGTAACGCCACGAAGCATAAACTCGCAGTACGTTACACCGCTCGAACGCGACGAAGAATAAATCCGCACTACGTTACACCGCTCTAAACGTCAGGATACATAAACTCGCATTACGTTACACCGCTTTAACGCCAGGATACATACACTCGCACTACGTTACACCGCTTTAGCGCCAAGATACATAAACTCGCACTACGATACACCGCTCTAACGCCACGAAACATAAATCCGCACTACGTTACACCGCTCCAACGCCACGAAACATAAACTCGCACTACGTTACACCGCTCTAAACGTCAGGATACATAAACTCGCATTACGTTACACCGCTCTAACGCCACGAAGCATAAATCCGCACTACGTTACGCCGCTCTAACGCCACGAAACATAAATCCAAACTACGTTACACCGCTCTAACGCAACGAAGCATAAATACTCACTACGTTACACCGCTCTAACGCTACGAAACATAAATCCGCACTACGTTACTTCGCTCGAGCGCCACGAAACATAAACTCGCACTACGTTATACCGCTCTAAACGCCAGGATACATAAACTCGCACTACGTTACACCGCTCTAACGCCACGAAGCATTCCTGATCGCCTATCCGCACTACGTTACGCCGCTCTGTACGTCAGGATACATAAACTCGCATTACGTTACGCCGCTCTAACGCCACGAAACATAAATCCACACTACGTTACACCGCTCTAACGCCACGAAGAATAAATCCGCACTACGTTATACCGCCCTAACGCAACGAAGCATAAATCCGCATTACGTTACGCCGCTCGAACGCCACGAAACATAAATCCGCATTACGTTACACCGCTGTAACGCCACGAAGCATAAACTCGCACTACGTTACACCGCTCGAACGCCACGAAGAATAAATCCGCACTACGTTACACCGCTCTAAACGTCAGGATACATAAACTCGCATTACGTTACACCGCTTTAACGCCACGAAGAATAAATCCGCACTACGTTACGCCGCTCTAACGCCACGAAACATAAATCCGCACTACGTTACGCCGCTCTAAAGGTCAGGATATATAAACTCGCATTACGTTACGCCGCTCTAACGCCACGAAGAATAAATCCGCACTACGTTACACCGCTCGAACGCCACGAAGTATTCCTGATCGCCTATCCGCACTACGTTACACCGCTCGAACGCCAGGATACATAAACTCGCACTACGTTACACGCTCTAACGCCACGAAGAATAAATCCGCACTACGTTACACCGCTCGAACGCCAGGATACATAAACTCGCACTACATTACACCGCTCTAACTCCACGAAGCATAAATCCGCACTACGTTACGCCGCTCTAAACGTCAGGATACATAAACTCGCACTACGTTACACCGCTCGAACGCCAGGATACATAAACTCGCACTACGTTACACCGCTCACACGCCACGAAACATAAATCCGCACTACGTTACGCCGTACTAACGCCACGAAGGAAAAATCCGCACTACGTTACACCGCTCGAACGCCACGAAGAATAAATCCGCACTACGTTACACCGCTCGAACGCCAGGATACATAAACTCGCACTACGTTACACCGCTCTAACACCACGAAACATAAATCCGCACTACGTTACACCGCTTTAACGCCAGGATACATAAACTCGCACTACGTTACACCGCTCTAACGCCACGAAGCATAAATCCGCACTACGTTACGCCGCTCTAACGCCACGAAACATAAATCCACACTACGTTACTTCGCTCGAACGCCAAGAAACATAAACTCGAACTACGTTACACCGCTCTAAACGCCAGGATACATAAACTCGCACTACGTTACACCGCTCTAACGCCAGGATACATAAACTCGAACTACGTTACACCGCTTTGACGCCATGAAGAATAAATCCGCACCACGTTACACCGCTCGAACGCCACGAATCATTCCTGCTCGCCTATCCGCACTACGTTACACCGCTCGAATGCCAGGATACATAAACTCGCACTACGTTACACGATCTAACGCCACGAAGAATAAATCCGCACTACGTTACACCGCTCGAAAGCCAGGATACATAAATTCGCACTACGTTACACCGCTCTAACTCCACGAAGCATAAATCCGGACTACGTTACGCCGCTCTAAACGTCAGGTTACATAAACTCGCACTACGTTACACCGCTTTAACGCCAGGATACATAAACTCGAACTACGATACACCGATCTAACGCCACGAAGCATAAATCCGCACTACGTTACACCGCTCCAACGCCACGAAACATAAATCCGCACTACGTTACGCCGCTCGAACGCCACGAAACATAAATCCGCATTACGTTACACCGCTGTAACGCCACGAAGCATAAACTCGCACTACGTTACGCCGCTCGAACGCCACGAAGAATAAATCCGCACTACGTTACACTGCTCGAACGCCAGGATACATAAACTTGCACTACGTTACACCGCTCCAACGCCACGAAACATAAACTCGAACTACGTTACACCGCTCTAAACGTCAGGATACATAAACTCGCATTACGTTACACCGCTTTAACGCCAAGATACATACACTCGCACTACGTTACACCGCTTTAGCGCCAGGATACATAAACTCGCACTACGTTACACCGCTCTAAACGTCAGGATACATAAGCTCGCATTACGTTACACGGCTCTAACGCCACGAAGCATAAATCCGCACTACGTTACGCCGCTCTAACGCCACGAAACATAAATCCACACTACGTTACACCGCTCTAACGCAACGAAGGATAAATACGCACTACGTTACACCGCTCTAACGCCACGAAACATAAATCCTCACTACGTTACTTCGCTCGAACGCCACGAAACAAAAACTCGCACTACGTTACACCGCTCTAAACGCCAGGATACATAAACTCGCACTACGTCACACCGCTCTAACGCCACGAAGCATTCCTGATCGCCTATCCGCACTACGTTACACCGCTCGAACGCCAGGATACATAAACCCGAACTACGTTACACCGCTTTAACGCCACGAAGCATAAATCCGCACTACGTTACGCCGCTCTAAACGTCAGGATACATAAACTCGCATTACGTTACGCCGCTCTAACGCCACGAAACATAAATCCACACTACGTTACACCGCTCTAACGCCACGAAGAATAAATCCGCACTACGTTACACCGCTCTAACGCAACGAAGCAGAAATCCGCACTACGTTACGCCGCTCGAACGCCACGAAACATAAATCCGCATTACGTTACACCGCTGTAACGCCACGAAGCATAAACTCGCACTACGTTACACCGCTCGAACGCCACGAAGAATAAATCCGCACTACGTTACACCGCTCGAACGCCAGGATACATAAACTCGCACTACGTTACACCGCTCTAAACGTCAGGATACATAAACTCGCACTACGTTACACCGCTCTAACTCCACGAAGCATAAATCCGCACTACGTTACGCCGCTCTAAACGTCAGGATACATAAACTCGCACTACGTTACACCGCTTTAACGCCAGGATACATAAACTCGAACTACGATACACCGATCTAACGCCACGAAGCATAAATCCGCACTACGTTACACCACTCCAACACCACGAAACATAAACTCGCACTACGTTAAACCGCTCTAACACCACGAAGAATAAATCCGCACTACGTTACGCCGCTCTAACGCCACGAAGCATAAATCCGCATTACGTTACACCGCTCTAACGCCACGAAGCATAAACTCGCACTACTTTACACCGCTCGAACGCCAGGATATATAAACTTGCACTACGTTACACCGCTCCAACGCCACGAAACATAAATCCGCATTACGTTACACCGCTGTAACGCCAGGAAGCATAAACTCGCACTACGTTACACCGCTCGAACGCCACGAAGAATAAATCCGCACTACGTTACACCGCTCTAAACGTCAGGATACATAAACTCGCATTACGTTACACCGCTTTAACGCCAGGATACATACACTCGCACTACGTTACACCGCTTTAGCGCCAGGATACATAAACTAGCACTACGATACACCGCTCTAACGCCACGAAACATAAATCCGCACTACGTTACACCGCTCCAACGCCACGAAACATAAACTCGCACTACGTTACACCGCTCTAAACGTCAGGATACATAAACTCGCATTACGTTACACCGCTCTAACGCCACGAAGCATAAATCCGCACTACGTTACGCCGGTCTAACGCCACGAAACATAAATCCACACTACGTTACACCGCTCTAACGCAACGAAGCATAAATACGCACTACGTTACACCGCTCTAACGCCACGAAACATAAATCCGCACTACGTTACTTCGCTCGAACGCCACGAAACATAAACTCGCACTACGTTACACCGCTCTAAACGCCAGGATACATAAACTCGCACTACGTTACACCGCTCTAACGCCACGAAGCATTCCTGATCGCCTATCCGCACTACGTTACGCCGCTCTAAACGTCAGGATACATAAACTCGCATTACGTTACGCCGCTCGAACGCCACGAAACATAAATCCGCATTACGTTACACCGCTGTAACGCCACGAAGCATAAACTCGCACTACGTTACACCGCTCGAACGCCACGAAGAATAAATCCGCACTACGTTACACCGCTCTAAACGTCAGGATACTTAAACTCGCATTACGTTACACCGCTTTAACGCCACGAAGAATAAATCCGCACTACGTTACACCGCTCTAAACGCCAGGATACATAAACTCGCAATACGTTACACGCTCTAACGCCACGAAGAATAAATCCGCACTACGTTACACCGCTCGAACGCCACGAAGCATTCCTGATCGTCTATCCATACTACGTTACACCGCTCGAACGCCAGGATACATAAACTCGCACTACGTTACACCGCTCTAACACCACGAAACATAAATCCGCACTACGTTACACCGCTTTAACGCCAGGATACATAAAGTCGCACTACGTTACACCGCTCTAACGCCACGAAGCATAAATCCGCACTACGTTACGCCGCTCTAAACGTCAGGATACATAAACTCGCATTACGTTACACCGCTCTAACGCCACGAAGCATAAATCCGCACTACGTTACGCCGCTCTAACGCCACGAAACATAAATCCACACTACGTTACACCGCTCTAACGCCACGAAGAATAAATCCGCACTACGTTACACCGCTCTAACGCAACGAAGCATAAATCCGCACTACGATACACCGCTCTAACGCCACGAAACATAAATCCGCACTACGTTACACCGCTCCAACGCCACGAAACATAAACTCGCACTACGTTACACCGCTCTAAACGTCAGGATACATAAACTCGCATTATGTTACACCGCTCTAACGCCACGAAGCATAAATCCGCACTACGTTACGCCGCTCTAACGCCAAGAAACATAAATCCACACTACGTTACACCGCTCTAACGCCACGAAGAATAAATCCGCACTATGTTACACCGCTCTAACGCAACGAAGCATAAATCCGCACTACGTTACACCGCTCTAACGCCACGAAACATAAATCCGCACTACGTTACTTCGCTCGAACGCCACGAAACATAAACTCGCACTACGTTACACCGCTCTAACGCCACGAAGCATAAATCCGCACTACGTTACGCCGCTCTAAACGTCAGGATACATAAACTCGCATTACGTTACACCGCTCTAACGCCACGAAGCATAAATCCGCACTACGTTACGCCGCTCTAACGCCACGAAACATAAATCCACACTACGTTACACCGCTCTAACGCCAAGAAGAATAAATCCGCACTACGTTACACCACTCTAACGCAACGAAGCATAAATCCGCACTACGTTACACCGCTCTAACGCCACGAAACATAAATCCGCACTACGTTACTTCGCTCGAACGCCACGAAACATAAACTCGAACTACGTTACACCGCTCTAACGCCACGAAGAATAAATCCGCACTACGTTACACCGCTCTAACGCAACGAAGCATAAATCCGCACTACGTTACACCGCTCTAACGCCACGAAGCATAAATCCGCACTACGTTTCTTCGCTCGAACGCCACGAAACATAAACTCGAACTACGTTACACCGCTCTAAACGCCAGGATACATAAACTCGCACTACGTTACAGCGCTGTAACGCCACGAAGCATTCCTGATCGCCTATCCGCACTACGTTAAACCGCTCGAACGCCAGGATACATAAACTCGCACTACGTTACACCGCTTTGACGCCACGAAGAATAAATCCGCACTACGTTACACCGCTCGAACGCGACGAAGCATTCCTGATCGCCCATCCGCACTACGTTACACCGCTCGAACGCCAGGATACATAAACTCGCACTACGTTACACCGCTCTAACTCCACGAAGCATAAATCCGCACTACGTTACGCCGCTCTAAACGTCAGGATACATAAACTCGCACTACGTTACACCGCTTTAATGCCAGGATACATAAACTCGAACTACGATACACCGATCTAACGCCACGAAGCATAAATCCGCACTACCTTACACCACTCCAACACCACGAAACATAAACTCGCACTACGTTAAACCGCTCTAACACCACGAAGAATAAATCCGCACTACGTTACGCCGCTCTAACGCCACGAAGCATAAATCCGCATTACGTTACACCGCTCTAACGCCACAAAGCATAAACTCGCACTACTTTACACCGCTCGAACGCCAGGATATATAAACTTGCACTGCGTTACACCGCTCCAACGCCACGAAACATAAATCCGCATTACGTTACACCGCTGTAACGCCAGGAAACATAAACTCGCACTACGTTACACCGCTCGAACGCCACGAAGAATAAATCCACACTACGTTACACCGCTCTAAACGTCAGGATACATAAACTCGCATTACGTTACACCGCTTTAACGCCAGGATACATACACTCGCACTACGTTACACCGCTTTAGCGCCAGGATACATAAACTCGCACTACGATACACCGCTCTAACGCCACGAAACATAAATCCGCACTACGTTACACCGCTCCAACGCCACGAAACATAAACTCGCACTACGTTACACCGCTCTAAACGTCAGGATACATAAACTCGCATTACGTTACACCGCTCTAACGCCACGAAGCATAAATCCGCACTACGTTACGCCGCTCTAACGCCACGAAACATAAATCCACACTACGTTACACCGCTTTAGCGCCAGGATACATAAACTCGCACTACGATACACCGCTCTAACGCCACGAAACATAAATCCGCACTACGTTACACCGCTCCAACGCCACGAAACATAAACTCGCACTACGTTACACCGCTCTAAACGTCAGGATACATAAACTCGCATTACGTTACACCGCTCTAACGCCACGAAGCATAAATCCGCACTACGTTACGCCGCTCTAACGCCACGAAACATAAATCCACACTACGTTACACCGCTCTAACGCAACGAAGCATAATTACGCACTACGTTACACCGCTCTAACGCCACGAAACATAAATCCGCACTACGTTACTTCGCTCGAACGCCACGAAACATAAACTCGCACTACGTTACACCGCTCTAAACGCCAGGATACATAAACTCGCACTACGTTACACCGCTCTAACGCCACGAAGCATTCCTGATCGCCTATCCGCACTACGTTACACCGCTCGAAAGCCAGGATACATAAACTCGCACTACGTTACATGCTCTAACGCCACCAAGAATAAATCCGCACTACGTTACACCGCTCGAACGCCAGGATACATAAACTCGCACTACGTTACACCGCTCTAACCCCACGAAGCATAAATCCGCACTACGTTACGCCGCTCTAAACGTCAGGATACATAAACTCGCACTACGTTACACCGCTTTAACGCCAGGATACATAAACTCGCACTACGTTACACCGCTTTAACGCCAGGATACATAAACTCGAAATACGATACACCGATCTAACGCCACGAAGAATAAATCCGCACTACGTTACACCGCTCGAACGCCAGGATACATAAACTCGCACTACGTTACACCGCTCCAACGCCACGAAACATAAATCCGCACTACGTTACGCCGCTCTAACGCCACGAAGGAAAAATCCGCACTACGTTACACCGCTCGAACGCCACGAAGAATAAATCCGCACTACGTTACACCGCTCGAACGCCGGGATACATAAACTCGCGCTACGTTACACCGCTCCAACGCCACGAAACATAAACTCGCACTACGTTACACCGCTCTAAACGTCAGGATACATAAACTAGCACTACGTTACACCGCTTTAACGCCAGGATACATACACTCGCACTACGTTACACCGCTTTAGCGCCAGGATACATAAACTCGCACTACGTTACACCGCTCGAACGCCACGAAACATAAATCCGCACTACGTTTTACCGCTCTAACGCCACGAAACATAAATCCGCACTACGTTACGCCGCTCGAACGCGACGAAGCATAAATCCACATTACGTTACACAGCTCTAAACGCCAGGATACATAAACTCGCACTACGTTACACCGCTCTAACACCACGAAGAATAAATCCGCACTACGTTACACCGCTCGAACGCCTGGATACATAAACTCGCACTACGTTACACCGCTCTAACACCACGAAACATAAATCCGCACTACGTTACACCGCTTTAACGCCAGGATACATAAACTCGCACTACGTTACACCGCTCTAACGCCACGAAGCATAAATCCGCACTACGTTACGCCGCTCTAAACGTCAGGATACATAAACTCGCATTACGTTACACCGCTCTAACGCCACGAAGCATAAATCCGCACTACGTTACGCCGCTCTAACGCCAAGAAACATAAATCCACACTACGTTACACCGCTCTAACGCCACGAAGAATAAATCCGCACTACGTTACACCGCTCTAACGCAACGAAGCATAAATCCGCACTACGTTACACCGCTCTAACGCCACGAAACATAAATCCGCACTACGTTACTTCGCTCGAACGCTACGAAACATAAACTCGCACTACGTTACACCGCTCTAAACGCCAGGATACATAAACTCGCACTACGTTACACCGCTCTAACGCCACGAATCATTCCTAATCGCCTATCCGCACTACGTTACACCGCTCGAACGCAGGATACATAAACTCGCACTACGTTACACCGCTTTAACGCCACGAGCAATAAATCCGCACTACGTTACACCGCTCGAAAGCCACGAAGCATTCCTGATCGCCTATCCGCACTACGTTACACCGCTCGAAAGCCAGGATACATAAACTCGCACTACGTTACACGCTCTAACGCCACGAAGAATAAATCCGCACTACGTTACACCGCTCGAACGCCAGGATACATAAACTCGCACTACGTTACACCGCTCTAACTCCACGAAGCATAAATCCGCACTACGTTACGCCGCTCTAAACGTCAGGATACATAACTTCGCACTGCGTTACACCGCTTTAACGCCAGGATACATAAACTCGCTCTACGTTACACCGCTTTAACGCCAGGATACATAAACTCGAACTACGATACACCGATCTAACGCCACGAAGCATAAATCCGCACTACGTTACACCGCTCCAACGCCACGAAACATAAACTCGCACTACGTTACACCGCTCTAAACGCCAGGATACATAAACTCGCACTACGTTACACCGCTCTAACTCCACGAAGCATAAATCCGCACTACGTTACGCCGCTCTAACGCCACGAAGCATAAATCCGCATTACGTTACACCGCTGTAACGCCACGAAGCATAAACTCGCACTACGTTACACCGCTCGAACGCCACGAAGAATAAATCCGCACTACGTTACACCGCTCGAACGCAAGGATACATAAACTCGCACTACGTTACACCGCTCCAACGCCACGAAACATAAACTCGCACTACGTTACACCGCTCTAAACGTCAGGATACATAAACTCGCATTACGTTACACCGCTTTAACGCCAGGATACATACACCCGCACTACGTTACACCGCTTTAGCGCCAGGATACATAAACTCGCACTACGATACACCGCTCTAACGCCACGAAACATAATTCCGCACTACGTTACACCGCTCCAACGCCACGAAACATAAACTCGCACTACGTTACACCGCTCTAACGCAACGAAGCATAAATCCGCACTACCTGACACCGCTGTAACGCCACGAAACGTAAATCCGCACTACGTTACTTCGCTCGAACGCTACGAAACATAAACTCGCAGTACGTTACACCGCTCTAAACGCCAGGATACATAAACTCGCACTACGTTACACCGCTCTAACGCCATGAAGCATTCCTGATCGCCTATCCGCACTACGTTACACCGCTCGAACGCCAGGATACATAAACTCGCACTACGTTACACCGCTTTAACGACACGAAGAATAAATCCGCACTACGTTACACCGCTCGAGCGCCACGAAGCATTCCTGATCGCCTATCCGCACTACGTTACACCGCTCGACAGCCAGGATACATAAACTCGCACTACGTTACACGCTCTAACGCCACCAAGAATAAATCCGCACTACGTTACACCGCTCGAACGCTCGGATACATAAACTCGCACTACGTTACACCGCTCGAACGCCTGGATACATAAACTCGCACTACGTTACACCGCTCTAACTACACGAAGCATAAATCCGCACTACGTTACGCCGCTCTAAACGTCAGGATACATAAACTCGCACTACGTTACACCGCTGTAACGCCAGGATACATAAACTCGCACTACGTTACACCGCTTTAACGACACGAAGAATAAATCCGCACCCGTTACACCGCTCGAACGCCACGAAACATTCCTGATCGCCTATCCGCACTACGTTACACCGCTCGAAAGCCAGGATACATAAACTCGCACTACGTTACACGCTCTAACGCCACCAAGAATAAATCCGCACTACGTTACACCGCTCGAACGCCAGGATACATAAACTCGCACTACGTTACACCGCTTTAACGCCAGGATACATAAACTCGAACTACGATACACCGATCTAACGCCACGAAGAATAAATCCGCACTACGTTACACCGCTCGAACGCCAGGATACATAAACTCGCACTACGTTACACCGCTCCAACGCCACGAAACATAAATCCGCACTACGTTACGCCGCTCTAACGCCACGAAGGAAAAATCCGCACTACGTTACGCCGCTCTAAACGTCAGGATACATAAACTCGCATTACGTTACACCGCTCTAACGCCACGAAGCATAAATCCGCACTACGTTACGCCGCTCTAACGCCACGAAACATAAATCCACACTACGTTACACCGCTCTAACGCCACGAAGAATAAATCCGCACTACGTTACACCGCTCTAACGCAACGAAGCATAAATCCGCACTACGTTACACCGCTCTAACGCCACGAATTATAAATCCGCACTACGTTACTTCGCTCGAACGCCACGAAACATAAACTCGCACTACGTTACACCGCTCTAACGCCACGAAGAATAAATCCGCACTACGTTACACCGCTCTAACGCCAAGAAACATAAACTCGCACTACGTTACACCGCTGTAACGCCACGAAGCATTCCTGATCGCCTATCTGCACTACGTTACACCGCTCGAAAGCCAGGATACATAAACTCGCACTACGTTACACGCTCTAACGCCAGGATACATAAACTCGCACTACGTTACACCGCTCTAACTCCACGAAGCATAAATCCGCACTACGTTACGCCGCTCTAAACGTCAGGATACATAAACTCGCACTACGTTATACCGCTTTAACGCCAGGATACATAAACTCGAACTACGATACACCGATCTAACGCCACGAAGCATAAATCCGCACTACGTTACAAAACTCCAACACCACGAAACATAAACTCGCACTACGTTAAACCGCTCTAACACCACGAAGAATAAATCCGCACTACGTTACGCCGCTCTAACGCCACGAAGCATAAATCCGCATTACGTTACACCGCTGTAACGCCAGGATATATAAACTTGCACTACGTTACACTGCTCCAACGCCACGAAACATAAATCCGCATTACGTTACACCGCTGTAACGCCACGAAGCATAAACTCGCACTACGTTACACCGCTCGAACGCCACGAAGAATAAATCCGCACTACGTTACACCGCTCTAAACGTCAGGATACATAAATCCGCACTACGTTACTTCGCTCGAACGCCACGAAACATAAACTCGCACTACGTTACACCGCTCTAAACGCCAGGATACATAAACTCGCACTACGTTACACCGCTCTAACGCCATGAAACATTCCTGATCGCCTATCCGCACTACGTTACGCCGCTCTAAACGTCAGGATACATAAACTCGCATTACGTTACGCCGCTCTAACGCCACGAAACATAAATCCACACTATGTTACACCGCTCTAACGCCACGAAGAATAAATCCGCACTACGTTACACCGCTCTAACGCAACGAAGCATAAATCCGCACTACGTTACGCCGCTCGAACGCCACGAAACATAAATCCGCATTACGTTACACCGCTGTAACGCCACGAAGCATAAACTCGCACTACGTTACACCGCTCGAACGCCACGAAGAATAAATCCGCACTACGTTACACCGCTCTAAACGTCAGGATACATAAACTCGCATTACGTTACACCGCATTACGTTACACTACGTTACACCGCTTTAACGCCACGAAGAATAAATCCGCACTACGTTACGCCGCTCTAACGCCACGAAACATAAATCCGCACTACGTAACGCCGCTCTAAAGGTCAGGATATATAAACTCGCATTACGTTACGCCGCTCTAACGCCACGAAGAATAAATCCGCACTACGTTACACCGCTGTAACGCCACGAAGCATTCCTGATCGCCTATCCGCACTACGTTACACCGCTCGAACGCCAGGATACATAAACTCGCACTACGTTACACGCTCTAACGCCAGGATACATAAACTCGCACTACGTTACACCGCTTTAACGCCACGAAGAATAAATCCGCACTACGTTACGCCGCTCTAACGCCACGAAGCATAAATCCGCATTACGTTACACCGCTGTAACCCCACGAAGCATAAACTCGCACTACTTTACACCGCCCTAACGCCAGGATATATAAACTTGCACTACGTTACACCGCTCCAACGCCACGAAACATAAATCCGCATTACGTTACACCGCTGTAACGCCACGAAGCATAAACTCGCACTACGTTACACCGCTCGAACGCCACGAAGAATAAATCCGCACTACGTTACACCGCTCTAAACGTTAGGATACATAAACTCGCATTACGTTACACCGCTTTAACGCCAGGATACATACACTCGCACTACGTTACACCGCTTTAGCGCCAGGATACATAAACTCGCACTAAGATACACCGCTCTAACGCCACGAAACATAAATCCGCACTACGTTACACCGCTCCAACGCCACGAAACATAAACTCGCACTACGTTACACCGCTCTAAACGTCAGGATACATAAACTCGCATTACGTTACACCGCTCTAACGCCACGAAGCATAAATCCGCACTACGTTACGCCGCTCTAACGCCACGAAACATAAATCCACACTACGTTACACCGCTCTAACGCCACGAAGAATAAATCCGCACTACGTTACACCGCTCTAACGCAACGAAGCATAAATCCGCACTACGTTACACCGCTCTAACGCCACGAAACATAAATCCGCACTACGTTACTTCGCTCGAACGCGACGAAACATAAACTCGCACTACGTTACACCGCTCTAAACGCCAGGATACATAAACTCGCACTACGTTACACCGCTCTAACGCCACGAAACATTCCTGATCGCCTATCCGCACTACGTTACGCCGCTCTAAACGTCAGGATACATAAACTCGCATTACGTTACGCCGCTCTAACGACACGAAACATAAATCCACACTATGTTACACCGCTCTAACGCCACGAAGAATAAATCCGCACTACGTTACACCGCTCTAACGCAACGAAGCATAAATCCGCACTACGTTACGCCGCTCGAACGCCACGAAACATAAATCCGCATTACGTTACACCGCTGTAACGCCACGAAGCATAAACTCGCACTACGTTACACCGCTCGAACGCCACGAAGAATAAATCCGCACTACGTTACACCGCTTTAACGCCAGGATACATAAACTCGAAATACGATACACCGATCTAACGCCACGAAGAATAAATCCGCACTACGTTACACCGCTCGAACGCCAGGATACATAAACTCGCACTACGTTACACCGCTCCAACGCCACGAAACATAAATCCGCACTACGTTACGCCGCTCTAACGCCACGAAGGAAAAATCCGCACTACGTTACACCGCTCGAACGCCACGAAGAATAAATCCGCACTACGTTACACCGCTCGAACGCCGGGATACATAAACTCGCGCTACGTTACACCGCTCCAACGCCACGAAACATAAACTCGCACTACGTTACACAGCTCTAAACGTCAGGATACATAAACTCGCACTACGTTACACCGCTTTAACGCCAGGATACATACACTCGCACTACGTTACACCGCTTTAGCGCCAGGATACATAAACTCGCACTACGTTACACCGCTCGAACGCCACGAAACATAAATCCGCACTACGTTACACCGCTCTAACGCCACGAAACATAAATCCGCACTACGTTACGCCGCTCGAACGCGACGAAGCATAAATCCACATTACGTTACACCGCTCTAAACGCCAGGATACATAAACTCGCACTACGTTACACCGCTCTAACGCCACGAAGCATAAATCCGCACTACGTTACGCCGCTCTAAACGTCAGGATACATAAACTCGCATTACGTTACACCGCTCTAACGCTACGAAGCATAAATCCGCACTACGTTACGCCGCTCTAACGCCACGAAACATAAATCCACACTACGTTACACCGCTCTAACGCCACGAAACATAAACTCGCACTACGTTACACCGCTCTAAACGCCAGGATACATAAACTCGCACTACGTTACACCGCTCTAACGCCACGAAGCATAAATCCGCACTACGTTACGCCGCTCTAAACGTCAGGATACATAAACTCGCATTACGTTACACCGCTCTAACGCCACGAAGCATAAATCCGCACTACGTTACGCCGCTCTAACGCCACGAAACATAAATCCACACTACGTTACACCGCTCTAACGCCACGAAGAATAAATCCGCACTACGTTACACCGCTCTAACGCAACGAAGCATAAGTCCGCACTACGATACACCGCTCTAACGCCACGAAACATAAATCCGCACTACGTTACACCGCTCCAACGCCACGAAACATAAACTCGCACTACGTTACACCGCTCTAAACGTCAGGATACATAAACTCGCATTATGTTACACCGCTCTAACGCCACGAAGCATAAATCCGCACTACGTTACGCCGCTCTAACGCCAAGAATTATAAATCCACACTACGTTACACCGCTCTAACGCCACGAAGAATAAATCCGCACTACGTTACACCGCTCTAACGCAACGAAGCATAAATCCGCACTACGTTACACCGCTCTAACGCCACGAAACATAAATCCGCACTACGTTACTTCGCTCGAACGCTACGAAACATAAACTCGCACTACGTTACACCGCTCTAAACGCCAGGATACATAAACTCGCACTACGTTACACCGCTCTAACGCCACGAAGCATTCCTAATCGCCTATCCGCACTACGTTACACCGCTCGAACGCAGGATACATAAACTCGCACTACGTTACACGCTCTAACGCCACGAAGAATAAATCCGCACTACGTTACACCGCTCGAACGCCAGGATACATAAACTCGCACTACGTTACACCGCTCTAACTCCACGAAGCATAAATCCGCACTACGTTACGCCGCTCTAAACGTCAGGATACAAAAATTCGCACTGCGTTACACCGCTTTAACGCCAGGATTCATAAACTCGCTCTACGTTACACCGCTTTAACGCCAGGATACATAAACTCGAACTACGATACACCGATCTAACGCCACGAAGCATAAATCCGCACTACGTTACACCGCTCCAACGCCACGAAACATAAACTCGCACTACGTTACACCGCTCTAAACGCCAGGATACATAAACTCGCACTACGTTACACCGCTCTAACTCCACGAAGCATAAATCCGCACTACGTTACGCCGCTCTAACGCCACGAAGCATAAATCCGCACTACGTTACGCCGCTCGAACGCCACGAAACATAAATCCGCATTACGTTACACCGCTGTAACGCCACGAAGCATAAACTCGCACTACGTTACACCGCTCGAACGCCACGAAGAATAAATCCGCACTACGTTACACCGCTCGAACGCAAGGATACATAAACTCGCACTACGTTACACCGCTCTAAACGTCAGGATACATAAACTCGCATTACGTTGCACCGCTTTAACGCCAGGATACATACACCCGCACTACGTTACACCGCTTTAGCGCCAGGATACATAAACTCGCACTACGATACACCGCTCTAACGCCACGAAACATAAATCCGCACTACGTTACACCGCTCCAACGCCACGAAACATAAACTCGCACTAAGTTACACCGCTCTAAACGTCAGGATACATAAACTCGCATTACGTTACACCGCTCTAACGCAACGAAGCATAAATCCGCACTACGTTACACCGCTGTAACGCCACGAAACGTAAATCCGCACTACGTTACTTCGCTCGAACGCTACGAAACATAAACTCGCAGTACGTTACACCGCTCGAACGCCAGGATACATAAACTCGCACTACGTTACACCGCTTTAACGACACGAAGAATAAATCCGCACTACGTTACACCGCTCGAGCGCCACGAAGCATTCCTGATCGCCTATCCGCACTACGTTACACCGCTCGAAAGCCAGGATACATAAACTCGCACTACGTTGCACGCTCTAACGCCACCAAGAATAAATCCGCACTACGTTACACCGCTCGAACGCCTGGATACATAAACTCGCACTACGTTACACCGCTCTAACTACACGAAGCATAAATCCGCACTACGTTACGCCGCTCTAAACGTCAGGATACATAAACTCGCACTACGTTACACCGCTTTAACGCCAGGATACATAAACTCGCACTACGTTACACCGCTTTAACGCCAGGATACATAAACTCGCACTACGTTACACGCTCTAACGCTACCAAGAATAAATCCGCACTACGTTACACCGCTCGAACGCCAGGATACATGAACTCGCACTACGTTACACCGCTTTAACGCCAGGATACATAAACTCGAACTACGATACACCGATCTAACGCCACGAAGAATAAATCCGCACTACGTTACACCGCTCGAACGCCAGGATACATAAACTCGCACTACGTTACACCGCTCCAACGCCACGAAACATAAATCCGCACTACGTTACGCCGCTCTAACGCCACGAAGGAAAAATCCGCCCTACGTTACACCGCTCGAACGCCACGAAGAATAAATCCGCACTACGTTACACCGCTCGAACGCCGGGATACATAAACTCGCGCTACGTTACACCGCTCCAACGCCACGAAACATAAACTCGCACTACGTTACACCGCTCTAAACGTCAGGATACTTAAACTCGCACTACGTTACACCGCTTTAACGCCAGGATACATACACTCGCACTACGTTACACCGCTTTAGCGCCAGGATACATAAACTCGCACTACGTTACACCGCTCGAACGCCACGAAACATAAATCCGCACTACGTTACACCGCTCGAACGCCACGAAACATAAATCCGCACTACGTTACGCCGCTCGAACGCGACGAAGCATAAATCCACATTACGTTACACCTCTCTAAACGCCAGGATACATAAACTCGCACTACGTTACACCGCTCTAACACCACGAAGAATAAATCCGCACTACGTTACACCGCTCTAACGCCTGGATACATAAACTCGCACTACGTTACACCGCTCTAACACCACGAAACATAAATCCGCACTACGTTACACCGCTTTAACGCCAGGATACATAAACTCGCACTACGTTACACCGCTCTAACGCCACGAAGCATAAATCCGCACTACGTTACGCCGCTCTAAACGTCAGGATACATAAACTCGCATTACGTTACACCGCTCTAACGCCACGAAGCATAAATCCGCACTACGTTACGCCGCTCTAACGCCACGAAACATAAATCCACACTACGTTACACCGCTCTAACGCCACGAAGAATAAATCCGCACTACGTTACACCGCTCTAACGCAACGAAGCATAAATCCGCACTACGTTACGCCGCTCGAACGCCACGAAACATAAATCCGCACTACGTTACTTCGCTCGAACGCCACGAAACATAAACTCGAACTACGTTACACCGCTCTAACGCCACGAAGAATAAATCCGCACTACGTTACACGGCTCTAACGCCACGAAACATAAACTCGCACTACGTTACACCGCTGTAACGCCACGAAGCATTCCTGATCGCCTATCCGCACTACGTTACACCGCTCGAACGCCAGGATACATAAACTCGCACTACGTTACACGCTCTAACGCCAGGATACATAAACTCGCACTACGTTACACCGCTCTAACTCCACGAAGCATAAATCCGCACTACGTTACGCCGCTCTAAACGTCAGGATACATAAACTCGCACTACGTTACACCGCTTTAACGCCAGGATACATAAACTCGAACTACGATACACCGATCTAACGCCACGAAGCATAAATCCGCACTACGTTACACCACTCCAACACCACGAAACATAAACTCGCACTACGTTAAACCGCTCTAACACCACGAAGAATAAATCCGCACTACGTTACGCCGCTCTAACGCCACGAAGCATAAATCCGCATTACGTTACACCGCTGTAACGCCACGAAGCATAAACTCGCACTACTTTACACCGCCCGAACGCCAGGATATATAAACTTGCACTACGTTACACCGCTCCAACGCCACGAAACATAAATCCGCATTACGTTACACCGCTGTAACGCCACGAAGCATAAACTCGCACTACGTTACACCGCTCGAACGCCACGAAGAATAAATCCGCACTACGTTACACCGCTCTAAACGTCAGGATACATAAACTCGCATTACGTTACACCGCTTTAACGCCAGGATACATACACTCGCACTACGTTACACCGCTTTAGCGCCAGGATACATAAACTCGCACTAAGATACACCGCTCTAACGCCACGAAACATAAATCCGCACTACGTTACACCGCTCCAACGCCACGAAACATAAACTCGCACTACGTTACACCGCTCTAAACGTCAGGATACATAAACTCGCATTACGTTACACCGCTCTAACGCCACGAAGCATAAATCCGCACTACGTTACGCCGCTCTAACGCCACGAAACATAAATCCACACTACGTTACACCGCTCTAACGCCACGAAGAATAAATCCGCACTACGTTACACCGCTCTAACGCAACGAAGCATAAATCCGCACTACGTTACACCGCTCTAACGCCACGAAACATAAATCCGCACTACGTTACTTCGCTCGAACGCCACGAAACATAAACTCGCACTACGTTACACCGCTCTAAACGCCAGGATACATAAACTCGCACTACGTTACACCGCTCTAACGCCACGAAACATTCCTGATCGCCTATCCGCACTACGTTACGCCGCTCTAAACGTTAGGATACATAAACTCGCATTACGTTACGCCGCTCTAACGCCACGAAACATAAATCCACACTATGTTACACCGCTCTAACGCCACGAAGAATAAATCCGCACTACGTTACACCGCTCTAACGCAACGAAGCATAAATCCGCACTACGTTACGCCGCTCGAACGCCACGAAACATAAATCCGCATTACGTTACACCGCTGTAACGCCACGAAGCATAAACTCCCACTACGTTACACCGCTCGAACGCCACGAAGAATAAATCCGCACTACGTTACACCGCTCTAAACGTCAGGATACATAAACTCGCATTACGTTACACCGCTTTAACGCCACGAAGAATAAATCCGCACTACGTTACGCCGCTCTAACGCCACGAAACATAAATCCGCACTACGTTACGCCGCTCTAAAGGTCAGGATATATAAACTCGCATTACGTTACGCCGCTCTAACGCCACGAAGAATAAATCCGCACTACGTTACACCGCTGTAACGCCACGAAGCATTCCTGATCGCCTATCCGCACTACGTTACACCGCTCGAACGCCAGGATACATAAACTCGCACTACGTTACACGCTCTAACGCCAGGATACATAAACTCGCACTACGTTACACCGCTCTAACTCCACGAAGCATAAATCCGCACTACGTTACGCCGCTCTAAACGTCAGGATACATAAACTCGCACTACGTTACACCGCTTTAATGCCAGGATACATAAACTCGAACTACGATACACCGATCTAACGCCACGAAGCATAAATCCGCACTACGTTACACCACTCCAACACCACGAAACATAAACTCGCACTACGTTAAACCGCTCTAACACCACGAAGAATAAATCCGCACTACGTTACGCCGCTCTAACGCCACGAAGCATAAATCCGCATTACGTTACACCGCTCTAACGCCACAAAGCATAAACTCGCACTACTTTACACCGCTCGAACGCCAGGATATATAAACTTGCACTACGTTACACCGCTCCAACGCCACGAAACATAAATGCGCATTACGTTACACCGCTGTAACGCCAGGAAGCATAAACTCGCACTACGTTACACCGCTCGAACGTCACGAAGAATAAATCCGCACTACGTTACACCGCTCTAAACGTCAGGATACATAAACTCGCATTACGTTACACCGCTTTAACGCCAGGATACATACACTCGCACTACGTTACACCGCTTTAGCGCCAGGATACATAAACTCGCACTACGATACACCGCTCTAACGCCACGAAACATAAATCCGCACTACGTTACACCGCTCCAACGCCACGAAACATAAACTCGCACTACGTTACACCGCTCTAAACGTCAGGATACATAAACTCGCATTACGTTACACCGCTCTAACGCCACGAAGCATAAATCCGCACTACGTTACGCCACTCTAACGCCACGAAACATAAATCCACACTACGTTACATCGCTCTAACGCAACGAAGCATAATTACGCACTACGTTACACCGCTCTAACGCCACGAAAAAAAATCCGCACTACGTTACTTCGCTCGAACGCCACGAAACATAAACTCGCACTACGTTACACCGCTCTAAAGGCCAGGATACATAAACTCGCACTACGTTACACCGCTCTAACGCCACGAAGCATTCCTGATCGCCTATCCGCACTACGTTACACCGCTCGAAAGCCAGGATACATAAACTCGCACTACGTTACATGCTCTAACGCCACCAAGAATAAATCCGCACTACGTTACACCGCTCGAACGCCAGGATACATAAACTCGCACTACGTTACACCGCTCTAACTCCACGAAGCATAAATCCGCACTACGTTACGCCGCTCTAAACGTCAGGATACATAAACACGCACTACGTTACACCGCTTTAACGCCAGGATACATAAACTGGCACTACGTTACACCGCATTAACGACACGAAGAATAAATGCGCACCCGTTACACCGCTCGAACGCCACGAAGCATTCCTGATCGCCTATCCGCACTACGTTACACCGCTCGAAAGCCAGGATACATAAACTCGCACTACGTTACACGCTCTAACGCCACCAAGTATAAATCCGCACTACGTTACACCGCTCGAACGCCAGGATACATAAACTCGCACTACGTTACACCGCTCTAACTCCACGAAGCATAAATCCGCACTACGTTACGCCGCTCTAACGCCACGAAACATAAATCCACACTACGTTACACCGCTCTAACGCCACGAAGAATAAATCCGCACTACGTTACACCGCTCTAACGCAACGAAGCATAAATCCGCACTACGTTACGCCGCTCGAACGCCACGAAACATAAATCCGCATTACGTTACACCGCTGTAACGCCACGAAGCATAAACTCGCACTACGTTACACCGCTCGAACGCCACGAAGAATAAATCCGCACTACGTTACACCGCTCTAAACGTCAGGATACATAAACTCGCATTACGTTACACCGCTTTAACGCCTCGAAGAATAAATCCGCACTACGTTACACCGCTCTAAACGCCAGGATACATAAACTCGCACTACGTTACACGCTCTAACGCCACGAAGAATAAATCCGCACTACGTTACACCGCTTGAACGCCAGGATACATAAACTCGCACTACGTTACACCGCTCCAACGCTACGAAACATAAACTCGCACTATGTTACACCGCTCTAACGCAACGAAGCATAAATCCGCACTACGTTACACCGCTCTAACGCCACGAAACATAAATCCGCACTACGTTACTTCGCTCGAACGCCACGAAACATAAACTCGAACTACGTTACACCGCTCTAAACGCCAGGATACATAAACTCGCACTACGTTACACCGCTGTAACGCCACGAAGCATTCCTGATCGCCTATCCGCACTACGTTAAACCGCTCGAACGCCAGGATACATAAACTCGCACTACGTTACACCGCTCTAACGCCACGAAGCATAAATCCGCACTACGTTACGCCGCTCTAAACGTCAGGATACATAAACTCGCACTACGTTACACCGCTTTAACGCCGGGATACATAAACTCGAACTACGATACACCGATCTAACGCCACGAAGCATAAATCCGCACTACCTTACACCACTCCAACACCCCGAAACATAAACTCGCACTACGTTAAACCGCTCTAACACCACGAAGAATAAATCCGCACTACGTTACGCCGTTCTAAAGCCACGAAGCATAAATCCGCATTACGTTACACCGCTCTAACGCCACGAAGCATAAACTCGCACTACTTTACACCGCTCGAACGCCAGGATATATAAACTTGCACTACGTTACACCGCTCCAACGCCACGAAACATAAATCCGCATTACGTTACACCGCTGTAACGCCAGGAAGCATAAACTCGCACTACGTTACACCGCTCGAACGCCACGAAGAATAAATCCGCACTACGTTACACCGCTCTAAACGTCAGGATACATAAACTCGCATTACGTTACACCGCTTTAACGCCAGGATACATACACTCGCACTACGTTACACCGCTTTAGCGCCAGGATACATAAACTAGCACTACGATACACCGCTCTAACGCCACGAAACATAAATCCGCACTACGTTACACCGCTCCAACGCCACGAAACATAAACTCGCACTACGTTACACCGCTCTAAACGTCAGGATACATAAACTCGCATTACGTTACACCGCTCTAACGCCACGAAGCATAAATCCGCACTACGTTACGCCGGTCTAACGCCACGAAACATAAATCCACACTACGTTACACCGCTCTAACGCAACGAAGCATAAATACGCACTACGTTACACCGCTCTAACGCCACGAAACATAAATCCGCACTACGTTACTTCGCTCGAACGCCACGAAACATAAACTCGCACTACGTTACACCGCTCTAAACGCCAGGATACATAAACTCGCACTACGTTACACCGCTCTAACGCCACGAAGCATTCCTGATCGCCTATCCGCACTACGTTACGCCGCTCTAAACGTCAGGATACATAAACTCGCATTACGTTACGCCGCTCGAACGCCACGAAACATAAATCCGCATTACGTTACACCGCTGTAACGCCACGAAGCATAAACTCGCACTACGTTACACCGCTCGAACGCCACGAAGAATAAATCCGCACTACGTTACACCGCTCTAAACGTCAGGATACTTAAACTCGCATTACGTTACACCGCTTTAACGCCACGAAGAATAAATCCGCACTACGTTACACCGCTCTAAACGCCAGGATACATAAACTCGCAATACGTTACACGCTCTAACGCCACGAAGAATAAATCCGCACTACGTTACACCGCTCGAACGCCACGAAGCATTCCTGATCGTCTATCCATACTACGTTACACCGCTCGAACGCCAGGATACATAAACTCGCACTACGTTACACCGCTCTAACACCACGAAACATAAATCCGCACTACGTTACACCGCTTTAACGCCAGGATACATAAAGTCGCACTACGTTACACCGCTCTAACGCCACGAAGCATAAATCCGCACTACGTTACGCCGCTCTAAACGTCAGGATACATAAACTCGCATTACGTTACACCGCTCTAACGCCACGAAGCATAAATCCGCACTACGTTACGCCGCTCTAACGCCACGAAACATAAATCCACACTACGTTACACCGCTCTAACGCCACGAAGAATAAATCCGCACTACGTTACACCGCTCTAACGCAACGAAGCATAAATCCGCACTACGATACACCGCTCTAACGCCACGAAACATAAATCCGCACTACGTTACACCGCTCCAACGCCACGAAACATAAACTCGCACTACGTTACACCGCTCTAAACGTCAGGATACATAAACTCGCATTATGTTACACCGCTCTAACGCCACGAAGCATAAATCCGCACTACGTTACGCCGCTCTAACGCCAAGAAACATAAATCCACACTACGTTACACCGCTCTAACGCCACGAAGAATAAATCCGCACTATGTTACACCGCTCTAACGCAACGAAGCATAAATCCGCACTACGTTACACCGCTCTAACGCCACGAAACATAAATCCGCACTACGTTACTTCGCTCGAACGCCACGAAACATAAACTCGCACTACGTTACACCGCTCTAACGCCACGAAGCATAAATCCGCACTACGTTACGCCGCTCTAAACGTCAGGATACATAAACTCGCATTACGTTACACCGCTCTAACGCCACGAAGCATAAATCCGCACTACGTTACGCCGCTCTAACGCCACGAAACATAAATCCACACTACGTTACACCGCTCTAACGCCAAGAAGAATAAATCCGCACTACGTTACACCACTCTAACGCAACGAAGCATAAATCCGCACTACGTTACACCGCTCTAACGCCACGAAACATAAATCCGCACTACGTTACTTCGCTCGAACGCCACGAAACATAAACTCGAACTACGTTACACCGCTCTAACGCCACGAAGAATAAATCCGCACTACGTTACACCGCTCTAACGCAACGAAGCATAAATCCGCACTACGTTACACCGCTCTAACGCCACGAAGCATAAATCCGCACTACGTTTCTTCGCTCGAACGCCACGAAACATAAACTCGAACTACGTTACACCGCTCTAAACGCCAGGATACATAAACTCGCACTACGTTACAGCGCTGTAACGCCACGAAGCATTCCTGATCGCCTATCCGCACTACGTTAAACCGCTCGAACGCCAGGATACATAAACTCGCACTACGTTACACCGCTTTGACGCCACGAAGAATAAATCCGCACTACGTTACACCGCTCGAACGCGACGAAGCATTCCTGATCGCCCATCCGCACTACGTTACACCGCTCGAACGCCAGGATACATAAACTCGCACTACGTTACACCGCTCTAACTCCACGAAGCATAAATCCGCACTACGTTACGCCGCTCTAAACGTCAGGATACATAAACTCGCACTACGTTACACCGCTTTAATGCCAGGATACATAAACTCGAACTACGATACACCGATCTAACGCCACGAAGCATAAATCCGCACTACCTTACACCACTCCAACACCACGAAACATAAACTCGCACTACGTTAAACCGCTCTAACACCACGAAGAATAAATCCGCACTACGTTACGCCGCTCTAACGCCACGAAGCATAAATCCGCATTACGTTACACCGCTCTAACGCCACAAAGCATAAACTCGCACTACTTTACACCGCTCGAACGCCAGGATATATAAACTTGCACTGCGTTACACCGCTCCAACGCCACGAAACATAAATCCGCATTACGTTACACCGCTGTAACGCCAGGAAACATAAACTCGCACTACGTTACACCGCTCGAACGCCACGAAGAATAAATCCACACTACGTTACACCGCTCTAAACGTCAGGATACATAAACTCGCATTACGTTACACCGCTTTAACGCCAGGATACATACACTCGCACTACGTTACACCGCTTTAGCGCCAGGATACATAAACTCGCACTACGATACACCGCTCTAACGCCACGAAACATAAATCCGCACTACGTTACACCGCTCCAACGCCACGAAACATAAACTCGCACTACGTTACACCGCTCTAAACGTCAGGATACATAAACTCGCATTACGTTACACCGCTCTAACGCCACGAAGCATAAATCCGCACTACGTTACGCCGCTCTAACGCCACGAAACATAAATCCACACTACGTTACACCGCTTTAGCGCCAGGATACATAAACTCGCACTACGATACACCGCTCTAACGCCACGAAACATAAATCCGCACTACGTTACACCGCTCCAACGCCACGAAACATAAACTCGCACTACGTTACACCGCTCTAAACGTCAGGATACATAAACTCGCATTACGTTACACCGCTCTAACGCCACGAAGCATAAATCCGCACTACGTTACGCCGCTCTAACGCCACGAAACATAAATCCACACTACGTTACACCGCTCTAACGCAACGAAGCATAATTACGCACTACGTTACACCGCTCTAACGCCACGAAACATAAATCCGCACTACGTTACTTCGCTCGAACGCCACGAAACATAAACTCGCACTACGTTACACCGCTCTAAACGCCAGGATACATAAACTCGCACTACGTTACACCGCTCTAACGCCACGAAGCATTCCTGATCGCCTATCCGCACTACGTTACACCGCTCGAAAGCCAGGATACATAAACTCGCACTACGTTACATGCTCTAACGCCACCAAGAATAAATCCGCACTACGTTACACCGCTCGAACGCCAGGATACATAAACTCGCACTACGTTACACCGCTCTAACCCCACGAAGCATAAATCCGCACTACGTTACGCCGCTCTAAACGTCAGGATACATAAACTCGCACTACGTTACACCGCTTTAACGCCAGGATACATAAACTCGCACTACGTTACACCGCTTTAACGCCAGGATACATAAACTCGAAATACGATACACCGATCTAACGCCACGAAGAATAAATCCGCACTACGTTACACCGCTCGAACGCCAGGATACATAAACTCGCACTACGTTACACCGCTCCAACGCCACGAAACATAAATCCGCACTACGTTACGCCGCTCTAACGCCACGAAGGAAAAGTCCGCACTACGTTACACCGCTCGAACGCCACGAAGAATAAATCCGCACTACGTTACACCGCTCGAACGCCGGGATACATAAACTCGCGCTACGTTACACCGCTCCAACGCCACGAAACATAAACTCGCACTACGTTACACCGCTCTAAACGTCAGGATACATAAACTAGCACTACGTTACACCGCTTTAACGCCAGGATACATACACTCGCACTACGTTACACCGCTTTAGCGCCAGGATACATAAACTCGCACTACGTTACACCGCTCGAACGCCACGAAACATAAATCCGCACTACGTTTTACCGCTCTAACGCCACGAAACATAAATCCGCACTACGTTACGCCGCTCGAACGCGACGAAGCATAAATCCACATTACGTTACACAGCTCTAAACGCCAGGATACATAAACTCGCACTACGTTACACCGCTCTAACACCACGAAGAATAAATCCGCACTACGTTACACCGCTCGAACGCCTGGATACATAAACTCGCACTACGTTACACCGCTCTAACACCACGAAACATAAATCCGCACTACGTTACACCGCTTTAACGCCAGGATACATAAACTCGCACTACGTTACACCGCTCTAACGCCACGAAGCATAAATCCGCACTACGTTACGCCGCTCTAAACGTCAGGATACATAAACTCGCATTACGTTACACCGCTCTAACGCCACGAAGCATAAATCCGCACTACGTTACGCCGCTCTAACGCCAAGAAACATAAATCCACACTACGTTACACCGCTCTAACGCCACGAAGAATAAATCCGCACTACGTTACACCGCTCTAACGCAACGAAGCATAAATCCGCACTACGTTACACCGCTCTAACGCCACGAAACATAAATCCGCACTACGTTACTTCGCTCGAACGCTACGAAACATAAACTCGCACTACGTTACACCGCTCTAAACGCCAGGATACATAAACTCGCACTACGTTACACCGCTCTAACGCCACGAATCATTCCTAATCGCCTATCCGCACTACGTTACACCGCTCGAACGCAGGATACATAAACTCGCACTACGTTACACCGCTTTAACGCCACGAGCAATAAATCCGCACTACGTTACACCGCTCGAAAGCCACGAAGCATTCCTGATCGCCTATCCGCACTACGTTACACCGCTCGAAAGCCAGGATACATAAACTCGCACTACGTTACACGCTCTAACGCCACGAAGAATAAATCCGCACTACGTTACACCGCTCGAACGCCAGGATACATAAACTCGCACTACGTTACACCGCTCTAACTCCACGAAGCATAAATCCGCACTACGTTACGCCGCTCTAAACGTCAGGATACATAACTTCGCACTGCGTTACACCGCTTTAACGCCAGGATACATAAACTCGCTCTACGTTACACCGCTTTAACGCCAGGATACATAAACTCGAACTACGATACACCGATCTAACGCCACGAAGCATAAATCCGCACTACGTTACACCGCTCCAACGCCACGAAACATAAACTCGCACTACGTTACACCGCTCTAAACGCCAGGATACATAAACTCGCACTACGTTACACCGCTCTAACTCCACGAAGCATAAATCCGCACTACGTTACGCCGCTCTAACGCCACGAAGCATAAATCCGCATTACGTTACACCGCTGTAACGCCACGAAGCATAAACTCGCACTACGTTACACCGCTCGAACGCCACGAAGAATAAATCCGCACTACGTTACACCGCTCGAACGCAAGGATACATAAACTCGCACTACGTTACACCGCTCCAACGCCACGAAACATAAACTCGCACTACGTTACACCGCTCTAAACGTCAGGATACATAAACTCGCATTACGTTACACCGCTTTAACGCCAGGATACATACACCCGCACTACGTTACACCGCTTTAGCGCCAGGATACATAAACTCGCACTACGATACACCGCTCTAACGCCACGAAACATAATTCCGCACTACGTTACACCGCTCCAACGCCACGAAACATAAACTCGCACTACGTTACACCGCTCTAACGCAACGAAGCATAAATCCGCACTACCTGACACCGCTGTAACGCCACGAAACGTAAATCCGCACTACGTTACTTCGCTCGAACGCTACGAAACATAAACTCGCAGTACGTTACACCGCTCTAAACGCCAGGATACATAAACTCGCACTACGTTACACCGCTCTAACGCCATGAAGCATTCCTGATCGCCTATCCGCACTACGTTACACCGCTCGAACGCCAGGATACATAAACTCGCACTACGTTACACCGCTTTAACGACACGAAGAATAAATCCGCACTACGTTACACCGCTCGAGCGCCACGAAGCATTCCTGATCGCCTATCCGCACTACGTTACACCGCTCGACAGCCAGGATACATAAACTCGCACTACGTTACACGCTCTAACGCCACCAAGAATAAATCCGCACTACGTTACACCGCTCGAACGCTCGGATACATAAACTCGCACTACGTTACACCGCTCGAACGCCTGGATACATAAACTCGCACTACGTTACACCGCTCTAACTACACGAAGCATAAATCCGCACTACGTTACGCCGCTCTAAACGTCAGGATACATAAACTCGCACTACGTTACACCGCTGTAACGCCAGGATACATAAACTCGCACTACGTTACACCGCTTTAACGACACGAAGAATAAATCCGCACCCGTTACACCGCTCGAACGCCACGAAACATTCCTGATCGCCTATCCGCACTACGTTACACCGCTCGAAAGCCAGGATACATAAACTCGCACTACGTTACACGCTCTAACGCCACCAAGAATAAATCCGCACTACGTTACACCGCTCGAACGCCAGGATACATAAACTCGCACTACGTTACACCGCTTTAACGCCAGGATACATAAACTCGAACTACGATACACCGATCTAACGCCACGAAGAATAAATCCGCACTACGTTACACCGCTCGAACGCCAGGATACATAAACTCGCACTACGTTACACCGCTCCAACGCCACGAAACATAAATCCGCACTACGTTACGCCGCTCTAACGCCACGAAGGAAAAATCCGCACTACGTTACGCCGCTCTAAACGTCAGGATACATAAACTCGCATTACGTTACACCGCTCTAACGCCACGAAGCATAAATCCGCACTACGTTACGCCGCTCTAACGCCACGAAACATAAATCCACACTACGTTACACCGCTCTAACGCCACGAAGAATAAATCCGCACTACGTTACACCGCTCTAACGCAACGAAGCATAAATCCGCACTACGTTACACCGCTCTAACGCCACGAATTATAAATCCGCACTACGTTACTTCGCTCGAACGCCACGAAACATAAACTCGCACTACGTTACACCGCTCTAACGCCACGAAGAATAAATCCGCACTACGTTACACCGCTCTAACGCCAAGAAACATAAACTCGCACTACGTTACACCGCTGTAACGCCACGAAGCATTCCTGATCGCCTATCTGCACTACGTTACACCGCTCGAACGCCAGGATACATAAACTCGCACTACGTTACACGCTCTAACGCCAGGATACATAAACTCGCACTACGTTACACCGCTCTAACTCCACGAAGCATAAATCCGCACTACGTTACGCCGCTCTAAACGTCAGGATACATAAACTCGCACTACGTTATACCGCTTTAACGCCAGGATACATAAACTCGAACTACGATACACCGATCTAACGCCACGAAGCATAAATCCGCACTACGTTACAAAACTCCAACACCACGAAACATAAACTCGCACTACGTTAAACCGCTCTAACACCACGAAGAATAAATCCGCACTACGTTACGCCGCTCTAACGCCACGAAGCATAAATCCGCATTACGTTACACCGCTGTAACGCCAGGATATATAAACTTGCACTACGTTACACTGCTCCAACGCCACGAAACATAAATCCGCATTACGTTACACCGCTGTAACGCCACGAAGCATAAACTCGCACTACGTTACACCGCTCGAACGCCACGAAGAATAAATCCGCACTACGTTACACCGCTCTAAACGTCAGGATACATAAATCCGCACTACGTTACTTCGCTCGAACGCCACGAAACATAAACTCGCACTACGTTACACCGCTCTAAACGCCAGGATACATAAACTCGCACTACGTTACACCGCTCTAACGCCACGAAACATTCCTGATCGCCTATCCGCACTACGTTACGCCGCTCTAAACGTCAGGATACATAAACTCGCATTACGTTACGCCGCTCTAACGCCACGAAACATAAATCCACACTATGTTACACCGCTCTAACGCCACGAAGAATAAATCCGCACTACGTTACACCGCTCTAACGCAACGAAGCATAAATCCGCACTACGTTACGCCGCTCGAACGCCACGAAACATAAATCCGCATTACGTTACACCGCTGTAACGCCACGAAGCATAAACTCGCACTACGTTACACCGCTCGAACGCCACGAAGAATAAATCCGCACTACGTTACACCGCTCTAAACGTCAGGATACATAAACTCGCATTACGTTACACCGCATTACGTTACACTACGTTACACCGCTTTAACGCCACGAAGAATAAATCCGCACTACGTTACGCCGCTCTAACGCCACGAAACATAAATCCGCACTACGTAACGCCGCTCTAAAGGTCAGGATATATAAACTCGCATTACGTTACGCCGCTCTAACGCCACGAAGAATAAATCCGCACTACGTTACACCGCTGTAACGCCACGAAGCATTCCTGATCGCCTATCCGCACTACGTTACACCGCTCGAACGCCAGGATACATAAACTCGCACTACGTTACACGCTCTAACGCCAGGATACATAAACTCGCACTACGTTACACCGCTTTAACGCCACGAAGAATAAATCCGCACTACGTTACGCCGCTCTAACGCCACGAAGCATAAATCCGCATTACGTTACACCGCTGTAACCCCACGAAGCATAAACTCGCACTACTTTACACCGCCCGAACGCCAGGATATATAAACTTGCACTACGTTACACCGCTCCAACGCCACGAAACATAAATCCGCATTACGTTACACCGCTGTAACGCCACGAAGCATAAACTCGCACTACGTTACACCGCTCGAACGCCACGAAGAATAAATCCGCACTACGTTACACCGCTCTAAACGTTAGGATACATAAACTCGCATTACGTTACACCGCTTTAACGCCAGGATACATACACTCGCACTACGTTACACCGCTTTACCGCCAGGATACATAAACTCGCACTAAGATACACCGCTCTAACGCCACGAAACATAAATCCGCACTACGTTACACCGCTCCAACGCCACGAAACATAAACTCGCACTACGTTACACCGCTCTAAACGTCAGGATACATAAACTCGCATTACGTTACACCGCTCTAACGCCACGAAGCATAAATCCGCACTACGTTACGCCGCTCTAACGCCACGAAACATAAATCCACACTACGTTACACCGCTCTAACGCCACGAAGAATAAATCCGCACTACGTTACACCGCTCTAACGCAACGAAGCATAAATCCGCACTACGTTACACCGCTCTAACGCCACGAAACATAAATCCGCACTACGTTACTTCGCTCGAACGCGACGAAACATAAACTCGCACTACGTTACACCGCTCTAAACGCCAGGATACATAAACTCGCACTACGTTACACCGCTCTAACGCCACGAAACATTCCTGATCGCCTATCCGCACTACGTTACGCCGCTCTAAACGTCAGGATACATAAACTCGCATTACGTTACGCCGCTCTAACGCCACGAAACATAAATCCACACTATGTTACACCGCTCTAACGCCACGAAGAATAAATCCGCACTACGTTACACCGCTCTAACGCAACGAAGCATAAATCCGCACTACGTTACGCCGCTCGAACGCCACGAAACATAAATCCGCATTACGTTACACCGCTGTAACGCCACGAAGCATAAACTCGCACTACGTTACACCGCTCGAACGCCACGAAGAATAAATCCGCACTACGTTACACCGCTTTAACGCCAGGATACATAAACTCGAAATACGATACACCGATCTAACGCCACGAAGAATAAATCCGCACTACGTTACACCGCTCGAACGCCAGGATACATAAACTCGCACTACGTTACACCGCTCCAACGCCACGAAACATAAATCCGCACTACGTTACGCCGCTCTAACGCCACGAAGGAAAAATCCGCACTACGTTACACCGCTCGAACGCCACGAAGAATAAATCCGCACTACGTTACACCGCTCGAACGCCGGGATACATAAACTCGCGCTACGTTACACCGCTCCAACGCCACGAAACATAAACTCGCACTACGTTACACAGCTCTAAACGTCAGGATACATAAACTCGCACTACGTTACACCGCTTTAACGCCAGGATACATACACTCGCACTACGTTACACCGCTTTAGCGCCAGGATACATAAACTCGCACTACGTTACACCGCTCGAACGCCACGAAACATAAATCCGCACTACGTTACACCGCTCTAACGCCACGAAACATAAATCCGCACTACGTTACGCCGCTCGAACGCGACGAAGCATAAATCCACATTACGTTACACCGCTCTAAACGCCAGGATACATAAACTCGCACTACGTTACACCGCTCTAACGCCACGAAGCATAAATCCGCACTACGTTACGCCGCTCTAAACGTCAGGATACATAAACTCGCATTACGTTACACCGCTCTAACGCTACGAAGCATAAATCCGCACTACGTTACGCCGCTCTAACGCCACGAAACATAAATCCACACTACGTTACACCGCTCTAACGCCACGAAACATAAACTCGCACTACGTTACACCGCTCTAAACGCCAGGATACATAAACTCGCACTACGTTACACCGCTCTAACGCCACGAAGCATAAATCCGCACTACGTTACGCCGCTCTAAACGTCAGGATACATAAACTCGCATTACGTTACACCGCTCTAACGCCACGAAGCATAAATCCGCACTACGTTACGCCGCTCTAACGCCACGAAACATAAATCCACACTACGTTACACCGCTCTAACGCCACGAAGAATAAATCCGCACTACGTTACACCGCTCTAACGCAACGAAGCATAAGTCCGCACTACGATACACCGCTCTAACGCCACGAAACATAAATCCGCACTACGTTACACCGCTCCAACGCCACGAAACATAAACTCGCACTACGTTACACCGCTCTAAACGTCAGGATACATAAACTCGCATTATGTTACACCGCTCTAACGCCACGAAGCATAAATCCGCACTACGTTACGCCGCTCTAACGCCAAGAATTATAAATCCACACTACGTTACACCGCTCTAACGCCACGAAGAATAAATCCGCACTACGTTACACCGCTCTAACGCAACGAAGCATAAATCCGCACTACGTTACACCGCTCTAACGCCACGAAACATAAATCCGCACTACGTTACTTCGCTCGAACGCTACGAAACATAAACTCGCACTACGTTACACCGCTCTAAACGCCAGGATACATAAACTCGCACTACGTTACACCGCTCTAACGCCACGAAGCATTCCTAATCGCCTATCCGCACTACGTTACACCGCTCGAACGCAGGATACATAAACTCGCACTACGTTACACGCTCTAACGCCACGAAGAATAAATCCGCACTACGTTACACCGCTCGAACGCCAGGATACATAAACTCGCACTACGTTACACCGCTCTAACTCCACGAAGCATAAATCCGCACTACGTTACGCCGCTCTAAACGTCAGGATACAAAAATTCGCACTGCGTTACACCGCTTTAACGCCAGGATTCATAAACTCGCTCTACGTTACACCGCTTTAACGCCAGGATACATAAACTCGAACTACGATACACCGATCTAACGCCACGAAGCATAAATCCGCACTACGTTACACCGCTCCAACGCCACGAAACATAAACTCGCACTACGTTACACCGCTCTAAACGCCAGGATACATAAACTCGCACTACGTTACACCGCTCTAACTCCACGAAGCATAAATCCGCACTACGTTACGCCGCTCTAACGCCACGAAGCATAAATCCGCACTACGTTACGCCGCTCGAACGCCACGAAACATAAATCCGCATTACGTTACACCGCTGTAACGCCACGAAGCATAAACTCGCACTACGTTACACCGCTCGAACGCCACGAAGAATAAATCCGCACTACGTTACACCGCTCGAACGCAAGGATACATAAACTCGCACTACGTTACACCGCTCTAAACGTCAGGATACATAAACTCGCATTACGTTGCACCGCTTTAACGCCAGGATACATACACCCGCACTACGTTACACCGCTTTAGCGCCAGGATACATAAACTCGCACTACGATACACCGCTCTAACGCCACGAAACATAAATCCGCACTACGTTACACCGCTCCAACGCCACGAAACATAAACTCGCACTAAGTTACACCGCTCTAAACGTCAGGATACATAAACTCGCATTACGTTACACCGCTCTAACGCAACGAAGCATAAATCCGCACTACGTTACACCGCTGTAACGCCACGAAACGTAAATCCGCACTACGTTACTTCGCTCGAACGCTACGAAACATAAACTCGCAGTACGTTACACCGCTCGAACGCCAGGATACATAAACTCGCACTACGTTACACCGCTTTAACGACACGAAGAATAAATCCGCACTACGTTACACCGCTCGAGCGCCACGAAGCATTCCTGATCGCCTATCCGCACTACGTTACACCGCTCGAAAGCCAGGATACATAAACTCGCACTACGTTGCACGCTCTAACGCCACCAAGAATAAATCCGCACTACGTTACACCGCTCGAACGCCTGGATACATAAACTCGCACTACGTTACACCGCTCTAACTACACGAAGCATAAATCCGCACTACGTTACGCCGCTCTAAACGTCAGGATACATAAACTCGCACTACGTTACACCGCTTTAACGCCAGGATACATAAACTCGCACTACGTTACACCGCTTTAACGCCAGGATACATAAACTCGCACTACGTTACACGCTCTAACGCTACCAAGAATAAATCCGCACTACGTTACACCGCTCGAACGCCAGGATACATGAACTCGCACTACGTTACACCGCTTTAACGCCAGGATACATAAACTCGAACTACGATACACCGATCTAACGCCACGAAGAATAAATCCGCACTACGTTACACCGCTCGAACGCCAGGATACATAAACTCGCACTACGTTACACCGCTCCAACGCCACGAAACATAAATCCGCACTACGTTACGCCGCTCTAACGCCACGAAGGAAAAATCCGCCCTACGTTACACCGCTCGAACGCCACGAAGAATAAATCCGCACTACGTTACACCGCTCGAACGCCGGGATACATAAACTCGCGCTACGTTACACCGCTCCAACGCCACGAAACATAAACTCGCACTACGTTACACCGCTCTAAACGTCAGGATACTTAAACTCGCACTACGTTACACCGCTTTAACGCCAGGATACATACACTCGCACTACGTTACACCGCTTTAGCGCCAGGATACATAAACTCGCACTACGTTACACCGCTCGAACGCCACGAAACATAAATCCGCACTACGTTACACCGCTCGAACGCCACGAAACATAAATCCGCACTACGTTACGCCGCTCGAACGCGACGAAGCATAAATCCACATTACGTTACACCTCTCTAAACGCCAGGATACATAAACTCGCACTACGTTACACCGCTCTAACACCACGAAGAATAAATCCGCACTACGTTACACCGCTCTAACGCCTGGATACATAAACTCGCACTACGTTACACCGCTCTAACACCACGAAACATAAATCCGCACTACGTTACACCGCTTTAACGCCAGGATACATAAACTCGCACTACGTTACACCGCTCTAACGCCACGAAGCATAAATCCGCACTACGTTACGCCGCTCTAAACGTCAGGATACATAAACTCGCATTACGTTACACCGCTCTAACGCCACGAAGCATAAATCCGCACTACGTTACGCCGCTCTAACGCCACGAAACATAAATCCACACTACGTTACACCGCTCTAACGCCACGAAGAATAAATCCGCACTACGTTACACCGCTCTAACGCAACGAAGCATAAATCCGCACTACGTTACGCCGCTCGAACGCCACGAAACATAAATCCGCACTACGTTACTTCGCTCGAACGCCACGAAACATAAACTCGAACTACGTTACACCGCTCTAACGCCACGAAGAATAAATCCGCACTACGTTACACGGCTCTAACGCCACGAAACATAAACTCGCACTACGTTACACCGCTGTAACGCCACGAAGCATTCCTGATCGCCCATCCGCACTACGTTACACCGCTCGAACGCCAGGATACATAAACTCGCACTACGTTACACGCTCTAACGCCAGGATACATAAACTCGCACTACGTTACACCGCTCTAACTCCACGAAGCATAAATCCGCACTACGTTACGCCGCTCTAAACGTCAGGATACATAAACTCGCACTACGTTACACCGCTTTAACGCCAGGATACATAAACTCGAACTACGATACACCGATCTAACGCCACGAAGCATAAATCCGCACTACGTTACACCACTCCAACACCACGAAACATAAACTCGCACTACGTTAAACCGCTCTAACACCACGAAGAATAAATCCGCACTACGTTACGCCGCTCTAACGCCACGAAGCATAAATCCGCATTACGTTACACCGCTGTAACGCCACGAAGCATAAACTCGCACTACTTTACACCGCCCGAACGCCAGGATATATAAACTTGCACTACGTTACACCGCTCCAACGCCACGAAACATAAATCCGCATTACGTTACACCGCTCTAACGCCACGAAACATAAATCCGCACTACGTTACACCGCTCCAACGCCACGAAACATAAACTCGCACTACGTTACACCGCTCTAAACGTCAGGATACATAAACTCGCATTACGTTACACCGCTCTAACGCCACGAAGCATAAATCCGCACTACGTTACGCCGCTCTAACGCCACGAAACATAAATCCACACTACGTTACACCGCTCTAACGCCACGAAGAATAAATCCGCACTACGTTACACCGCTCTAACGCAACGAAGCATAAATCCGCACTACGTTACACCGCTCTAACGCCACGAAACATAAATCCGCACTACGTTACTTCGCTCGAACGCCACGAAACATAAACTCGCACTACGTTACACCGCTCTAAACGCCAGGATACATAAACTCGCACTACGTTACACCGCTCTAACGCCACGAAACATTCCTGATCGCCTATCCGCACTACGTTACGCCGCTCTAAACGTTAGGATACATAAACTCGCATTACGTTACGCCGCTCTAACGCCACGAAACATAAATCCACACTATGTTACACCGCTCTAACGCCACGAAGAATAAATCCGCACTACGTTACACCGCTCTAACGCAACGAAGCATAAATCCGCACTACGTTACGCCGCTCGAACGCCACGAAACATAAATCCGCATTACGTTACACCGCTGTAACGCCACGAAGCATAAACTCGCACTACGTTACACCGCTCGAACGCCACGAAGAATAAATCCGCACTACGTTACACCGCTCTAAACGTCAGGATACATAAACTCGCATTACGTTACACCGCTTTAACGCCACGAAGAATAAATCCGCACTACGTTACGCCGCTCTAACGCCACGAAACATAAATCCGCACTACGTTACGCCGCTCTAAAGGTCAGGATATATAAACTCGCATTACGTTACGCCGCTCTAACGCCACGAAGAATAAATCCGCACTACGTTACACCGCTGTAACGCCACGAAGCATTCCTGATCGCCTATCCGCACTACGTTACACCGCTCGAACGCCAGGATACATAAACTCGCACTACGTTACACGCTCTAACGCCAGGATACATAAACTCGCACTACGTTACACCGCTCTAACTCCACGAAGCATAAATCCGCACTACGTTACGCCGCTCTAAACGTCAGGATACATAAACTCGCACTACGTTACACCGCTTTAATGCCAGGATACATAAACTCGAACTACGATACACCGATCTAACGCCACGAAGCATAAATCCGCACTACGTTACACCACTCCAACACCACGAAACATAAACTCGCACTACGTTAAACCGCTCTAACACCACGAAGAATAAATCCGCACTACGTTACGCCGCTCTAACGCCACGAAGCATAAATCCGCATTACGTTACACCGCTCTAACGCCACAAAGCATAAACTCGCACTACTTTACACCGCTCGAACGCCAGGATATATAAACTTGCACTACGTTACACCGCTCCAACGCCACGAAACATAAATGCGCATTACGTTACACCGCTGTAACGCCAGGAAGCATAAACTCGCACTACGTTACACCGCTCGAACGTCACGAAGAATAAATCCGCACTACGTTACACCGCTCTAAACGTCAGGATATATAAACTCGCATTACGTTACACCGCTTTAACGCCAGGATACATACACTCGCACTACGTTACACCGCTTTAGCGCCAGGATACATAAACTCGCACTACGATACACCGCTCTAACGCCACGAAACATAAATCCGCACTACGTTACACCGCTCCAACGCCACGAAACATAAACTCGCACTACGTTACACCGCTCTAAACGTCAGGATACATAAACTCGCATTACGTTACACCGCTCTAACGCCACGAAGCATAAATCCGCACTACGTTACGCCACTCTAACGCCACGAAACATAAATCCACACTACGTTACATCGCTCTAACGCAACGAAGCATAATTACGCACTACGTTACACCGCTCTAACGCCACGAAAAAAAAATCCGCACTACGTTACTTCGCTCGAACGCCACGAAACATAAACTCGCACTACGTTACACCGCTCTAAACGACAGGATACATAAACTCGCACTACGTTACACCGCTCTAACGCCACGAAGCATTCCTGATCGCCTATCCGCACTACGTTACACCGCTCGAAAGCCAGGATACATAAACTCGCACTACGTTACATGCTCTAACGCCACCAAGAATAAATCCGCACTACGTTACACCGCTCGAACGCCAGGATACATAAACTCGCACTACGTTACACCGCTCTAACTCCACGAAGCATAAATCCGCACTACGTTACGCCGCTCTAAACGTCAGGATACATAAACACGCACTACGTTACACCGCTTTAACGCCAGGATACATAAACTGGCACTACGTTACACCGCATTAACGACACGAAGAATAAATGCGCACCCGTTACACCGCTCGAACGCCACGAAGCATTCCTGATCGCCTATCCGCACTACGTTACACCGCTCGAAAGCCAGGATACATAAACTCGCACTACGTTACACCGCTCGAACGCCACGAAGAATAAATCCGCACTACGTTACACCGCTTTAACGCCAGGATACATAAACTCGAAATACGATACACCGATCTAACGCCACGAAGAATAAATCCGCACTACGTTACACCGCTCGAACGCCAGGATACATAAACTCGCACTACGTTACACCGCTCCAACGCCACGAAACATAAATCCGCACTACGTTACGCCGCTCTAACGCCACGAAGGAAAAATCCGCACTACGTTACACCGCTCGAACGCCACGAAGAATAAATCCGCACTACGTTACACCGCTCGAACGCCGGGATACATAAACTCGCGCTACGTTACACCGCTCCAACGCCACGAAACATAAACTCGCACTACGTTACACAGCTCTAAACGTCAGGATACATAAACTCGCACTACGTTACACCGCTTTAACGCCAGGATACATACACTCGCACTACGTTACACCGCTTTAGCGCCAGGATACATAAACTCGCACTACGTTACACCGCTCGAACGCCACGAAACATAAATCCGCACTACGTTACACCGCTCTAACGCCACGAAACATAAATCCGCACTACGTTACGCCGCTCGAACGCGACGAAGCATAAATCCACATTACGTTACACCGCTCTAAACGCCAGGATACATAAACTCGCACTACGTTACACCGCTCTAACGCCACGAAGCATAAATCCGCACTACGTTACGCCGCTCTAAACGTCAGGATACATAAACTCGCATTACGTTACACCGCTCTAACGCTACGAAGCATAAATCCGCACTACGTTACGCCGCTCTAACGCCACGAAACATAAATCCACACTACGTTACACCGCTCTAACGCCACGAAACATAAACTCGCACTACGTTACACCGCTCTAAACGCCAGGATACATAAACTCGCACTACGTTACACCGCTCTAACGCCACGAAGCATAAATCCGCACTACGTTACGCCGCTCTAAACGTCAGGATACATAAACTCGCATTACGTTACACCGCTCTAACGCCACGAAGCATAAATCCGCACTACGTTACGCCGCTCTAACGCCACGAAACATAAATCCACACTACGTTACACCGCTCTAACGCCACGAAGAATAAATCCGCACTACGTTACACCGCTCTAACGCAACGAAGCATAAGTCCGCACTACGATACACCGCTCTAACGCCACGAAACATAAATCCGCACTACGTTACACCGCTCCAACGCCACGAAACATAAACTCGCACTACGTTACACCGCTCTAAACGTCAGGATACATAAACTCGCATTATGTTACACCGCTCTAACGCCACGAAGCATAAATCCGCACTACGTTACGCCGCTCTAACGCCAAGAATTATAAATCCACACTACGTTACACCGCTCTAACGCCACGAAGAATAAATCCGCACTACGTTACACCGCTCTAACGCAACGAAGCATAAATCCGCACTACGTTACACCGCTCTAACGCCACGAAACATAAATCCGCACTACGTTACTTCGCTCGAACGCTACGAAACATAAACTCGCACTACGTTACACCGCTCTAAACGCCAGGATACATAAACTCGCACTACGTTACACCGCTCTAACGCCACGAAGCATTCCTAATCGCCTATCCGCACTACGTTACACCGCTCGAACGCAGGATACATAAACTCGCACTACGTTACACGCTCTAACGCCACGAAGAATAAATCCGCACTACGTTACACCGCTCGAACGCCAGGATACATAAACTCGCACTACGTTACACCGCTCTAACTCCACGAAGCATAAATCCGCACTACGTTACGCCGCTCTAAACGTCAGGATACAAAAATTCGCACTGCGTTACACCGCTTTAACGCCAGGATTCATAAACTCGCTCTACGTTACACCGCTTTAACGCCAGGATACATAAACTCGAACTACGATACACCGATCTAACGCCACGAAGCATAAATCCGCACTACGTTACACCGCTCCAACGCCACGAAACATAAACTCGCACTACGTTACACCGCTCTAAACGCCAGGATACATAAACTCGCACTACGTTACACCGCTCTAACTCCACGAAGCATAAATCCGCACTACGTTACGCCGCTCTAACGCCACGAAGCATAAATCCGCACTACGTTACGCCGCTCGAACGCCACGAAACATAAATCCGCATTACGTTACACCGCTGTAACGCCACGAAGCATAAACTCGCACTACGTTACACCGCTCGAACGCCACGAAGAATAAATCCGCACTACGTTACACCGCTCGAACGCAAGGATACATAAACTCGCACTACGTTACACCGCTCTAAACGTCAGGATACATAAACTCGCATTACGTTGCACCGCTTTAACGCCAGGATACATACACCCGCACTACGTTACACCGCTTTAGCGCCAGGATACATAAACTCGCACTACGATACACCGCTCTAACGCCACGAAACATAAATCCGCACTACGTTACACCGCTCCAACGCCACGAAACATAAACTCGCACTAAGTTACACCGCTCTAAACGTCAGGATACATAAACTCGCATTACGTTACACCGCTCTAACGCAACGAAGCATAAATCCGCACTACGTTACACCGCTGTAACGCCACGAAACGTAAATCCGCACTACGTTACTTCGCTCGAACGCTACGAAACATAAACTCGCAGTACGTTACACCGCTCGAACGCCAGGATACATAAACTCGCACTACGTTACACCGCTTTAACGACACGAAGAATAAATCCGCACTACGTTACACCGCTCGAGCGCCACGAAGCATTCCTGATCGCCTATCCGCACTACGTTACACCGCTCGAAAGCCAGGATACATAAACTCGCACTACGTTGCACGCTCTAACGCCACCAAGAATAAATCCGCACTACGTTACACCGCTCGAACGCCTGGATACATAAACTCGCACTACGTTACACCGCTCTAACTACACGAAGCATAAATCCGCACTACGTTACGCCGCTCTAAACGTCAGGATACATAAACTCGCACTACGTTACACCGCTTTAACGCCAGGATACATAAACTCGCACTACGTTACACCGCTTTAACGCCAGGATACATAAACTCGCACTACGTTACACGCTCTAACGCTACCAAGAATAAATCCGCACTACGTTACACCGCTCGAACGCCAGGATACATGAACTCGCACTACGTTACACCGCTTTAACGCCAGGATACATAAACTCGAACTACGATACACCGATCTAACGCCACGAAGAATAAATCCGCACTACGTTACACCGCTCGAACGCCAGGATACATAAACTCGCACTACGTTACACCGCTCCAACGCCACGAAACATAAATCCGCACTACGTTACGCCGCTCTAACGCCACGAAGGAAAAATCCGCCCTACGTTACACCGCTCGAACGCCACGAAGAATAAATCCGCACTACGTTACACCGCTCGAACGCCGGGATACATAAACTCGCGCTACGTTACACCGCTCCAACGCCACGAAACATAAACTCGCACTACGTTACACCGCTCTAAACGTCAGGATACTTAAACTCGCACTACGTTACACCGCTTTAACGCCAGGATACATACACTCGCACTACGTTACACCGCTTTAGCGCCAGGATACATAAACTCGCACTACGTTACACCGCTCGAACGCCACGAAACATAAATCCGCACTACGTTACACCGCTCGAACGCCACGAAACATAAATCCGCACTACGTTACGCCGCTCGAACGCGACGAAGCATAAATCCACATTACGTTACACCTCTCTAAACGCCAGGATACATAAACTCGCACTACGTTACACCGCTCTAACACCACGAAGAATAAATCCGCACTACGTTACACCGCTCTAACGCCTGGATACATAAACTCGCACTACGTTACACCGCTCTAACACCACGAAACATAAATCCGCACTACGTTACACCGCTTTAACGCCAGGATACATAAACTCGCACTACGTTACACCGCTCTAACGCCACGAAGCATAAATCCGCACTACGTTACGCCGCTCTAAACGTCAGGATACATAAACTCGCATTACGTTACACCGCTCTAACGCCACGAAGCATAAATCCGCACTACGTTACGCCGCTCTAACGCCACGAAACATAAATCCACACTACGTTACACCGCTCTAACGCCACGAAGAATAAATCCGCACTACGTTACACCGCTCTAACGCAACGAAGCATAAATCCGCACTACGTTACGCCGCTCGAACGCCACGAAACATAAATCCGCACTACGTTACTTCGCTCGAACGCCACGAAACATAAACTCGAACTACGTTACACCGCTCTAACGCCACGAAGAATAAATCCGCACTACGTTACACGGCTCTAACGCCACGAAACATAAACTCGCACTACGTTACACCGCTGTAACGCCACGAAGCATTCCTGATCGCCTATCCGCACTACGTTACACCGCTCGAACGCCAGGATACATAAACTCGCACTACGTTACACGCTCTAACGCCAGGATACATAAACTCGCACTACGTTACACCGCTCTAACTCCACGAAGCATAAATCCGCACTACGTTACGCCGCTCTAAACGTCAGGATACATAAACTCGCACTACGTTACACCGCTTTAACGCCAGGATACATAAACTCGAACTACGATACACCGATCTAACGCCACGAAGCATAAATCCGCACTACGTTACACCACTCCAACACCACGAAACATAAACTCGCACTACGTTAAACCGCTCTAACACCACGAAGAATAAATCCGCACTACGTTACGCCGCTCTAACGCCACGAAGCATAAATCCGCATTACGTTACACCGCTGTAACGCCACGAAGCATAAACTCGCACTACTTTACACCGCCCGAACGCCAGGATATATAAACTTGCACTACGTTACACCGCTCCAACGCCACGAAACATAAATCCGCATTACGTTACACCGCTGTAACGCCACGAAGCATAAACTCGCACTACGTTACACCGCTCGAACGCCACGAAGAATAAATCCGCACTACGTTACACCGCTCTAAACGTCAGGATACATAAACTCGCATTACGTTACACCGCTTTAACGCCAGGATACATACACTCGCACTACGTTACACCGCTTTAGCGCCAGGATACATAAACTCGCACTAAGATACACCGCTCTAACGCCACGAAACATAAATCCGCACTACGTTACACCGCTCCAACGCCACGAAACATAAACTCGCACTACGTTACACCGCTCTAAACGTCAGGATACATAAACTCGCATTACGTTACACCGCTCTAACGCCACGAAGCATAAATCCGCACTACGTTACGCCGCTCTAACGCCACGAAACATAAATCCACACTACGTTACACCGCTCTAACGCCACGAAGAATAAATCCGCACTACGTTACACCGCTCTAACGCAACGAAGCATAAATCCGCACTACGTTACACCGCTCTAACGCCACGAAACATAAATCCGCACTACGTTACTTCGCTCGAACGCCACGAAACATAAACTCGCACTACGTTACACCGCTCTAAACGCCAGGATACATAAACTCGCACTACGTTACACCGCTCTAACGCCACGAAACATTCCTGATCGCCTATCCGCACTACGTTACGCCGCTCTAAACGTTAGGATACATAAACTCGCATTACGTTACGCCGCTCTAACGCCACGAAACATAAATCCACACTATGTTACACCGCTCTAACGCCACGAAGAATAAATCCGCACTACGTTACACCGCTCTAACGCAACGAAGCATAAATCCGCACTACGTTACGCCGCTCGAACGCCACGAAACATAAATCCGCATTACGTTACACCGCTGTAACGCCACGAAGCATAAACTCGCACTACGTTACACCGCTCGAACGCCACGAAGAATAAATCCGCACTACGTTACACCGCTCTAAACGTCAGGATACATAAACTCGCATTACGTTACACCGCTTTAACGCCACGAAGAATAAATCCGCACTACGTTACGCCGCTCTAACGCCACGAAACATAAATCCGCACTACGTTACGCCGCTCTAAAGGTCAGGATATATAAACTCGCATTACGTTACGCCGCTCTAACGCCACGAAGAATAAATCCGCACTACGTTACACCGCTGTAACGCCACGAAGCATTCCTGATCGCCTATCCGCACTACGTTACACCGCTCGAACGCCAGGATACATAAACTCGCACTACGTTACACGCTCTAACGCCAGGATACATAAACTCGCACTACGTTACACCGCTCTAACTCCACGAAGCATAAATCCGCACTACGTTACGCCGCTCTAAACGTCAGGATACATAAACTCGCACTACGTTACACCGCTTTAATGCCAGGATACATAAACTCGAACTACGATACACCGATCTAACGCCACGAAGCATAAATCCGCACTACGTTACACCACTCCAACACCACGAAACATAAACTCGCACTACGTTAAACCGCTCTAACACCACGAAGAATAAATCCGCACTACGTTACGCCGCTCTAACGCCACGAAGCATAAATCCGCATTACGTTACACCGCTCTAACGCCACAAAGCATAAACTCGCACTACTTTACACCGCTCGAACGCCAGGATATATAAACTTGCACTACGTTACACCGCTCCAACGCCACGAAACATAAATGCGCATTACGTTACACCGCTGTAACGCCAGGAAGCATAAACTCGCACTACGTTACACCGCTCGAACGTCACGAAGAATAAATCCGCACTACGTTACACCGCTCTAAACGTCAGGATACATAAACTCGCATTACGTTACACCGCTTTAACGCCAGGATACATACACTCGCACTACGTTACACCGCTTTAGCGCCAGGATACATAAACTCGCACTACGATACACCGCTCTAACGCCACGAAACATAAATCCGCACTACGTTACACCGCTCCAACGCCACGAAACATAAACTCGCACTACGTTACACCGCTCTAAACGTCAGGATACATAAACTCGCATTACGTTACACCGCTCTAACGCCACGAAGCATAAATCCGCACTACGTTACGCCACTCTAACGCCACGAAACATAAATCCACACTACGTTACATCGCTCTAACGCAACGAAGCATAATTACGCACTACGTTACACCGCTCTAACGCCACGAAAAAAAATCCGCACTACGTTACTTCGCTCGAACGCCACGAAACATAAACTCGCACTACGTTACACCGCTCTAAAGGCCAGGATACATAAACTCGCACTACGTTACACCGCTCTAACGCCACGAAGCATTCCTGATCGCCTATCCGCACTACGTTACACCGCTCGAAAGCCAGGATACATAAACTCGCACTACGTTACATGCTCTAACGCCACCAAGAATAAATCCGCACTACGTTACACCGCTCGAACGCCAGGATACATAAACTCGCACTACGTTACACCGCTCTAACTCCACGAAGCATAAATCCGCACTACGTTACGCCGCTCTAAACGTCAGGATACATAAACACGCACTACGTTACACCGCTTTAACGCCAGGATACATAAACTGGCACTACGTTACACCGCATTAACGACACGAAGAATAAATGCGCACCCGTTACACCGCTCGAACGCCACGAAGCATTCCTGATCGCCTATCCGCACTACGTTACACCGCTCGAAAGCCAGGATACATAAACTCGCACTACGTTACACGCTCTAACGCCACCAAGTATAAATCCGCACTACGTTACACCGCTCGAACGCCAGGATACATAAACTCGCACTACGTTACACCGCTCTAACTCCACGAAGCATAAATCCGCACTACGTTACGCCGCTCTAACGCCACGAAACATAAATCCACACTACGTTACACCGCTCTAACGCCACGAAGAATAAATCCGCACTACGTTACACCGCTCTAACGCAACGAAGCATAAATCCGCACTACGTTACGCCGCTCGAACGCCACGAAACATAAATCCGCATTACGTTACACCGCTGTAACGCCACGAAGCATAAACTCGCACTACGTTACACCGCTCGAACGCCACGAAGAATAAATCCGCACTACGTTACACCGCTCTAAACGTCAGGATACATAAACTCGCATTACGTTACACCGCTTTAACGCCTCGAAGAATAAATCCGCACTACGTTACACCGCTCTAAACGCCAGGATACATAAACTCGCACTACGTTACACGCTCTAACGCCACGAAGAATAAATCCGCACTACGTTACACCGCTTGAACGCCAGGATACATAAACTCGCACTACGTTACACCGCTCCAACGCTACGAAACATAAACTCGCACTATGTTACACCGCTCTAACGCAACGAAGCATAAATCCGCACTACGTTACACCGCTCTAACGCCACGAAACATAAATCCGCACTACGTTACTTCGCTCGAACGCCACGAAACATAAACTCGAACTACGTTACACCGCTCTAAACGCCAGGATACATAAACTCGCACTACGTTACACCGCTGTAACGCCACGAAGCATTCCTGATCGCCTATCCGCACTACGTTAAACCGCTCGAACGCCAGGATACATAAACTCGCACTACGTTACACCGCTCTAACGCCACGAAGCATAAATCCGCACTACGTTACGCCGCTCTAAACGTCAGGATACATAAACTCGCACTACGTTACACCGCTTTAACGCCGGGATACATAAACTCGAACTACGATACACCGATCTAACGCCACGAAGCATAAATCCGCACTACCTTACACCACTCCAACACCCCGAAACATAAACTCGCACTACGTTAAACCGCTCTAACACCACGAAGAATAAATCCGCACTACGTTACGCCGTTCTAAAGCCACGAAGCATAAATCCGCATTACGTTACACCGCTCTAACGCCACGAAGCATAAACTCGCACTACTTTACACCGCTCGAACGCCAGGATATATAAACTTGCACTACGTTACACCGCTCCAACGCCACGAAACATAAATCCGCATTACGTTACACCGCTGTAACGCCAGGAAGCATAAACTCGCACTACGTTACACCGCTCGAACGCCACGAAGAATAAATCCGCACTAAGTTACACCGCTCTAAACGTCAGGATACATAAACTCGCATTACGTTACACCGCTTTAACGCCAGGATACATACACTCGCACTACGTTACACCGCTTTAGCGCCAGGATACATAAACTAGCACTACGATACACCGCTCTAACGCCACGAAACATAAATCCGCACTACGTTACACCGCTCCAACGCCACGAAACATAAACTCGCACTACGTTACACCGCTCTAAACGTCAGGATACATAAACTCGCATTACGTTACACCGCTCTAACGCCACGAAGCATAAATCCGCACTACGTTACGCCGGTCTAACGCCACGAAACATAAATCCACACTACGTTACACCGCTCTAACGCAACGAAGCATAAATACGCACTACGTTACACCGCTCTAACGCCACGAAACATAAATCCGCACTACGTTACTTCGCTCGAACGCCACGAAACATAAACTCGCACTACGTTACACCGCTCTAAACGCCAGGATACATAAACTCGCACTACGTTACACCGCTCTAACGCCACGAAGCATTCCTGATCGCCTATCCGCACTACGTTACGCCGCTCTAAACGTCAGGATACATAAACTCGCATTACGTTACGCCGCTCGAACGCCACGAAACATAAATCCGCATTACGTTACACCGCTGTAACGCCACGAAGCATAAACTCGCACTACGTTACACCGCTCGAACGCCACGAAGAATAAATCCGCACTACGTTACACCGCTCTAAACGTCAGGATACTTAAACTCGCATTACGTTACACCGCTTTAACGCCACGAAGAATAAATCCGCACTACGTTACACCGCTCTAAACGCCAGGATACATAAACTCGCAATACGTTACACGCTCTAACGCCACGAAGAATAAATCCGCACTACGTTACACCGCTCGAACGCCACGAAGCATTCCTGATCGTCTATCCATACTACGTTACACCGCTCGAACGCCAGGATACATAAACTCGCACTACGTTACACCGCTCTAACACCACGAAACATAAATCCGCACTACGTTACACCGCTTTAACGCCAGGATACATAAAGTCGCACTACGTTACACCGCTCTAACGCCACGAAGCATAAATCCGCACTACGTTACGCCGCTCTAAACGTCAGGATACATAAACTCGCATTACGTTACACCGCTCTAACGCCACGAAGCATAAATCCGCACTACGTTACGCCGCTCTAACGCCACGAAACATAAATCCACACTACGTTACACCGCTCTAACGCCACGAAGAATAAATCCGCACTACGTTACACCGCTCTAACGCAACGAAGCATAAATCCGCACTACGATACACCGCTCTAACGCCACGAAACATAAATCCGCACTACGTTACACCGCTCCAACGCCACGAAACATAAACTCGCACTACGTTACACCGCTCTAAACGTCAGGATACATAAACTCGCATTATGTTACACCGCTCTAACGCCACGAAGCATAAATCCGCACTACGTTACGCCGCTCTAACGCCAAGAAACATAAATCCACACTACGTTACACCGCTCTAACGCCACGAAGAATAAATCCGCACTATGTTACACCGCTCTAACGCAACGAAGCATAAATCCGCACTACGTTACACCGCTCTAACGCCACGAAACATAAATCCGCACTACGTTACTTCGCTCGAACGCCACGAAACATAAACTCGCACTACGTTACACCGCTCTAACGCCACGAAGCATAAATCCGCACTACGTTACGCCGCTCTAAACGTCAGGATACATAAACTCGCATTACGTTACACCGCTCTAACGCCACGAAGCATAAATCCGCACTACGTTACGCCGCTCTAACGCCACGAAACATAAATCCACACTACGTTACACCGCTCTAACGCCAAGAAGAATAAATCCGCACTACGTTACACCACTCTAACGCAACGAAGCATAAATCCGCACTACGTTACACCGCTCTAACGCCACGAAACATAAATCCGCACTACGTTACTTCGCTCGAACGCCACGAAACATAAACTCGAACTACGTTACACCGCTCTAACGCCACGAAGAATAAATCCGCACTACGTTACACCGCTCTAACGCAACGAAGCATAAATCCGCACTACGTTACACCGCTCTAACGCCACGAAGCATAAATCCGCACTACGTTTCTTCGCTCGAACGCCACGAAACATAAACTCGAACTACGTTACACCGCTCTAAACGCCAGGATACATAAACTCGCACTACGTTACAGCGCTGTAACGCCACGAAGCATTCCTGATCGCCTATCCGCACTACGTTAAACCGCTCGAACGCCAGGATACATAAACTCGCACTACGTTACACCGCTTTGACGCCACGAAGAATAAATCCGCACTACGTTACACCGCTCGAACGCGACGAAGCATTCCTGATCGCCCATCCGCACTACGTTACACCGCTCGAACGCCAGGATACATAAACTCGCACTACGTTACACCGCTCTAACTCCACGAAGCATAAATCCGCACTACGTTACGCCGCTCTAAACGTCAGGATACATAAACTCGCACTACGTTACACCGCTTTAATGCCAGGATACATAAACTCGAACTACGATACACCGATCTAACGCCACGAAGCATAAATCCGCACTACCTTACACCACTCCAACACCACGAAACATAAACTCGCACTACGTTAAACCGCTCTAACACCACGAAGAATAAATCCGCACTACGTTACGCCGCTCTAACGCCACGAAGCATAAATCCGCATTACGTTACACCGCTCTAACGCCACAAAGCATAAACTCGCACTACTTTACACCGCTCGAACGCCAGGATATATAAACTTGCACTGCGTTACACCGCTCCAACGCCACGAAACATAAATCCGCATTACGTTACACCGCTGTAACGCCAGGAAACATAAACTCGCACTACGTTACACCGCTCGAACGCCACGAAGAATAAATCCACACTACGTTACACCGCTCTAAACGTCAGGATACATAAACTCGCATTACGTTACACCGCTTTAACGCCAGGATACATACACTCGCACTACGTTACACCGCTTTAGCGCCAGGATACATAAACTCGCACTACGATACACCGCTCTAACGCCACGAAACATAAATCCGCACTACGTTACACCGCTCCAACGCCACGAAACATAAACTCGCACTACGTTACACCGCTCTAAACGTCAGGATACATAAACTCGCATTACGTTACACCGCTCTAACGCCACGAAGCATAAATCCGCACTACGTTACGCCGCTCTAACGCCACGAAACATAAATCCACACTACGTTACACCGCTTTAGCGCCAGGATACATAAACTCGCACTACGATACACCGCTCTAACGCCACGAAACATAAATCCGCACTACGTTACACCGCTCCAACGCCACGAAACATAAACTCGCACTACGTTACACCGCTCTAAACGTCAGGATACATAAACTCGCATTACGTTACACCGCTCTAACGCCACGAAGCATAAATCCGCACTACGTTACGCCGCTCTAACGCCACGAAACATAAATCCACACTACGTTACACCGCTCTAACGCAACGAAGCATAATTACGCACTACGTTACACCGCTCTAACGCCACGAAACATAAATCCGCACTACGTTACTTCGCTCGAACGCCACGAAACATAAACTCGCACTACGTTACACCGCTCTAAACGCCAGGATACATAAACTCGCACTACGTTACACCGCTCTAACGCCACGAAGCATTCCTGATCGCCTATCCGCACTACGTTACACCGCTCGAAAGCCAGGATACATAAACTCGCACTACGTTACATGCTCTAACGCCACCAAGAATAAATCCGCACTACGTTACACCGCTCGAACGCCAGGATACATAAACTCGCACTACGTTACACCGCTCTAACCCCACGAAGCATAAATCCGCACTACGTTACGCCGCTCTAAACGTCAGGATACATAAACTCGCACTACGTTACACCGCTTTAACGCCAGGATACATAAACTCGCACTACGTTACACCGCTTTAACGCCAGGATACATAAACTCGAAATACGATACACCGATCTAACGCCACGAAGAATAAATCCGCACTACGTTACACCGCTCGAACGCCAGGATACATAAACTCGCACTACGTTACACCGCTCCAACGCCACGAAACATAAATCCGCACTACGTTACGCCGCTCTAACGCCACGAAGGAAAAATCCGCACTACGTTACACCGCTCGAACGCCACGAAGAATAAATCCGCACTACGTTACACCGCTCGAACGCCGGGATACATAAACTCGCGCTACGTTACACCGCTCCAACGCCACGAAACATAAACTCGCACTACGTTACACCGCTCTAAACGTCAGGATACATAAACTAGCACTACGTTACACCGCTTTAACGCCAGGATACATACACTCGCACTACGTTACACCGCTTTAGCGCCAGGATACATAAACTCGCACTACGTTACACCGCTCGAACGCCACGAAACATAAATCCGCACTACGTTTTACCGCTCTAACGCCACGAAACATAAATCCGCACTACGTTACGCCGCTCGAACGCGACGAAGCATAAATCCACATTACGTTACACAGCTCTAAACGCCAGGATACATAAACTCGCACTACGTTACACCGCTCTAACACCACGAAGAATAAATCCGCACTACGTTACACCGCTCGAACGCCTGGATACATAAACTCGCACTACGTTACACCGCTCTAACACCACGAAACATAAATCCGCACTACGTTACACCGCTTTAACGCCAGGATACATAAACTCGCACTACGTTACACCGCTCTAACGCCACGAAGCATAAATCCGCACTACGTTACGCCGCTCTAAACGTCAGGATACATAAACTCGCATTACGTTACACCGCTCTAACGCCACGAAGCATAAATCCGCACTACGTTACGCCGCTCTAACGCCAAGAAACATAAATCCACACTACGTTACACCGCTCTAACGCCACGAAGAATAAATCCGCACTACGTTACACCGCTCTAACGCAACGAAGCATAAATCCGCACTACGTTACACCGCTCTAACGCCACGAAACATAAATCCGCACTACGTTACTTCGCTCGAACGCTACGAAACATAAACTCGCACTACGTTACACCGCTCTAAACGCCAGGATACATAAACTCGCACTACGTTACACCGCTCTAACGCCACGAATCATTCCTAATCGCCTATCCGCACTACGTTACACCGCTCGAACGCAGGATACATAAACTCGCACTACGTTACACCGCTTTAACGCCACGAGCAATAAATCCGCACTACGTTACACCGCTCGAAAGCCACGAAGCATTCCTGATCGCCTATCCGCACTACGTTACACCGCTCGAAAGCCAGGATACATAAACTCGCACTACGTTACACGCTCTAACGCCACGAAGAATAAATCCGCACTACGTTACACCGCTCGAACGCCAGGATACATAAACTCGCACTACGTTACACCGCTCTAACTCCACGAAGCATAAATCCGCACTACGTTACGCCGCTCTAAACGTCAGGATACATAACTTCGCACTGCGTTACACCGCTTTAACGCCAGGATACATAAACTCGCTCTACGTTACACCGCTTTAACGCCAGGATACATAAACTCGAACTACGATACACCGATCTAACGCCACGAAGCATAAATCCGCACTACGTTACACCGCTCCAACGCCACGAAACATAAACTCGCACTACGTTACACCGCTCTAAACGCCAGGATACATAAACTCGCACTACGTTACACCGCTCTAACTCCACGAAGCATAAATCCGCACTACGTTACGCCGCTCTAACGCCACGAAGCATAAATCCGCATTACGTTACACCGCTGTAACGCCACGAAGCATAAACTCGCACTACGTTACACCGCTCGAACGCCACGAAGAATAAATCCGCACTACGTTACACCGCTCGAACGCAAGGATACATAAACTCGCACTACGTTACACCGCTCCAACGCCACGAAACATAAACTCGCACTACGTTACACCGCTCTAAACGTCAGGATACATAAACTCGCATTACGTTACACCGCTTTAACGCCAGGATACATACACCCGCACTACGTTACACCGCTTTAGCGCCAGGATACATAAACTCGCACTACGATACACCGCTCTAACGCCACGAAACATAATTCCGCACTACGTTACACCGCTCCAACGCCACGAAACATAAACTCGCACTACGTTACACCGCTCTAACGCAACGAAGCATAAATCCGCACTACCTGACACCGCTGTAACGCCACGAAACGTAAATCCGCACTACGTTACTTCGCTCGAACGCTACGAAACATAAACTCGCAGTACGTTACACCGCTCTAAACGCCAGGATACATAAACTCGCACTACGTTACACCGCTCTAACGCCATGAAGCATTCCTGATCGCCTATCCGCACTACGTTACACCGCTCGAACGCCAGGATACATAAACTCGCACTACGTTACACCGCTTTAACGACACGAAGAATAAATCCGCACTACGTTACACCGCTCGAGCGCCACGAAGCATTCCTGATCGCCTATCCGCACTACGTTACACCGCTCGACAGCCAGGATACATAAACTCGCACTACGTTACACGCTCTAACGCCACCAAGAATAAATCCGCACTACGTTACACCGCTCGAACGCTCGGATACATAAACTCGCACTACGTTACACCGCTCGAACGCCTGGATACATAAACTCGCACTACGTTACACCGCTCTAACTACACGAAGCATAAATCCGCACTACGTTACGCCGCTCTAAACGTCAGGATACATAAACTCGCACTACGTTACACCGCTGTAACGCCAGGATACATAAACTCGCACTACGTTACACCGCTTTAACGACACGAAGAATAAATCCGCACCCGTTACACCGCTCGAACGCCACGAAACATTCCTGATCGCCTATCCGCACTACGTTACACCGCTCGAAAGCCAGGATACATAAACTCGCACTACGTTACACGCTCTAACGCCACCAAGAATAAATCCGCACTACGTTACACCGCTCGAACGCCAGGATACATAAACTCGCACTACGTTACACCGCTTTAACGCCAGGATACATAAACTCGAACTACGATACACCGATCTAACGCCACGAAGAATAAATCCGCACTACGTTACACCGCTCGAACGCCAGGATACATAAACTCGCACTACGTTACACCGCTCCAACGCCACGAAACATAAATCCGCACTACGTTACGCCGCTCTAACGCCACGAAGGAAAAATCCGCACTACGTTACGCCGCTCTAAACGTCAGGATACATAAACTCGCATTACGTTACACCGCTCTAACGCCACGAAGCATAAATCCGCACTACGTTACGCCGCTCTAACGCCACGAAACATAAATCCACACTACGTTACACCGCTCTAACGCCACGAAGAATAAATCCGCACTACGTTACACCGCTCTAACGCAACGAAGCATAAATCCGCACTACGTTACACCGCTCTAACGCCACGAATTATAAATCCGCACTACGTTACTTCGCTCGAACGCCACGAAACATAAACTCGCACTACGTTACACCGCTCTAACGCCACGAAGAATAAATCCGCACTACGTTACACCGCTCTAACGCCAAGAAACATAAACTCGCACTACGTTACACCGCTGTAACGCCACGAAGCATTCCTGATCGCCTATCTGCACTACGTTACACCGCTCGAACGCCAGGATACATAAACTCGCACTACGTTACACGCTCTAACGCCAGGATACATAAACTCGCACTACGTTACACCGCTCTAACTCCACGAAGCATAAATCCGCACTACGTTACGCCGCTCTAAACGTCAGGATACATAAACTCGCACTACGTTATACCGCTTTAACGCCAGGATACATAAACTCGAACTACGATACACCGATCTAACGCCACGAAGCATAAATCCGCACTACGTTACAAAACTCCAACACCACGAAACATAAACTCGCACTACGTTAAACCGCTCTAACACCACGAAGAATAAATCCGCACTACGTTACGCCGCTCTAACGCCACGAAGCATAAATCCGCATTACGTTACACCGCTGTAACGCCAGGATATATAAACTTGCACTACGTTACACTGCTCCAACGCCACGAAACATAAATCCGCATTACGTTACACCGCTGTAACGCCACGAAGCATAAACTCGCACTACGTTACACCGCTCGAACGCCACGAAGAATAAATCCGCACTACGTTACACCGCTCTAAACGTCAGGATACATAAATCCGCACTACGTTACTTCGCTCGAACGCCACGAAACATAAACTCGCACTACGTTACACCGCTCTAAACGCCAGGATACATAAACTCGCACTACGTTACACCGCTCTAACGCCACGAAACATTCCTGATCGCCTATCCGCACTACGTTACGCCGCTCTAAACGTCAGGATACATAAACTCGCATTACGTTACGCCGCTCTAACGCCACGAAACATAAATCCACACTATGTTACACCGCTCTAACGCCACGAAGAATAAATCCGCACTACGTTACACCGCTCTAACGCAACGAAGCATAAATCCGCACTACGTTACGCCGCTCGAACGCCACGAAACATAAATCCGCATTACGTTACACCGCTGTAACGCCACGAAGCATAAACTCGCACTACGTTACACCGCTCGAACGCCACGAAGAATAAATCCGCACTACGTTACACCGCTCTAAACGTCAGGATACATAAACTCGCATTACGTTACACCGCATTACGTTACACTACGTTACACCGCTTTAACGCCACGAAGAATAAATCCGCACTACGTTACGCCGCTCTAACGCCACGAAACATAAATCCGCACTACGTAACGCCGCTCTAAAGGTCAGGATATATAAACTCGCATTACGTTACGCCGCTCTAACGCCACGAAGAATAAATCCGCACTACGTTACACCGCTGTAACGCCACGAAGCATTCCTGATCGCCTATCCGCACTACGTTACACCGCTCGAACGCCAGGATACATAAACTCGCACTACGTTACACGCTCTAACGCCAGGATACATAAACTCGCACTACGTTACACCGCTTTAACGCCACGAAGAATAAATCCGCACTACGTTACGCCGCTCTAACGCCACGAAGCATAAATCCGCATTACGTTACACCGCTGTAACCCCACGAAGCATAAACTCGCACTACTTTACACCGCCCGAACGCCAGGATATATAAACTTGCACTACGTTACACCGCTCCAACGCCACGAAACATAAATCCGCATTACGTTACACCGCTGTAACGCCACGAAGCATAAACTCGCACTACGTTACACCGCTCGAACGCCACGAAGAATAAATCCGCACTACGTTACACCGCTCTAAACGTTAGGATACATAAACTCGCATTACGTTACACCGCTTTAACGCCAGGATACATACACTCGCACTACGTTACACCGCTTTAGCGCCAGGATACATAAACTCGCACTAAGATACACCGCTCTAACGCCACGAAACATAAATCCGCACTACGTTACACCGCTCCAACGCCACGAAACATAAACTCGCACTACGTTACACCGCTCTAAACGTCAGGATACATAAACTCGCATTACGTTACACCGCTCTAACGCCACGAAGCATAAATCCGCACTACGTTACGCCGCTCTAACGCCACGAAACATAAATCCACACTACGTTACACCGCTCTAACGCCACGAAGAATAAATCCGCACTACGTTACACCGCTCTAACGCAACGAAGCATAAATCCGCACTACGTTACACCGCTCTAACGCCACGAAACATAAATCCGCACTACGTTACTTCGCTCGAACGCGACGAAACATAAACTCGCACTACGTTACACCGCTCTAAACGCCAGGATACATAAACTCGCACTACGTTACACCGCTCTAACGCCACGAAACATTCCTGATCGCCTATCCGCACTACGTTACGCCGCTCTAAACGTCAGGATACATAAACTCGCATTACGTTACGCCGCTCTAACGCCACGAAACATAAATCCACACTATGTTACACCGCTCTAACGCCACGAAGAATAAATCCGCACTACGTTACACCGCTCTAACGCAACGAAGCATAAATCCGCACTACGTTACGCCGCTCGAACGCCACGAAACATAAATCCGCATTACGTTACACCGCTGTAACGCCACGAAGCATAAACTCGCACTACGTTACACCGCTCGAACGCCACGAAGAATAAATCCGCACTACGTTACACCGCTTTAACGCCAGGATACATAAACTCGAAATACGATACACCGATCTAACGCCACGAAGAATAAATCCGCACTACGTTACACCGCTCGAACGCCAGGATACATAAACTCGCACTACGTTACACCGCTCCAACGCCACGAAACATAAATCCGCACTACGTTACGCCGCTCTAACGCCACGAAGGAAAAATCCGCACTACGTTACACCGCTCGAACGCCACGAAGAATAAATCCGCACTACGTTACACCGCTCGAACGCCGGGATACATAAACTCGCGCTACGTTACACCGCTCCAACGCCACGAAACATAAACTCGCACTACGTTACACAGCTCTAAACGTCAGGATACATAAACTCGCACTACGTTACACCGCTTTAACGCCAGGATACATACACTCGCACTACGTTACACCGCTTTAGCGCCAGGATACATAAACTCGCACTACGTTACACCGCTCGAACGCCACGAAACATAAATCCGCACTACGTTACACCGCTCTAACGCCACGAAACATAAATCCGCACTACGTTACGCCGCTCGAACGCGACGAAGCATAAATCCACATTACGTTACACCGCTCTAAACGCCAGGATACATAAACTCGCACTACGTTACACCGCTCTAACGCCACGAAGCATAAATCCGCACTACGTTACGCCGCTCTAAACGTCAGGATACATAAACTCGCATTACGTTACACCGCTCTAACGCTACGAAGCATAAATCCGCACTACGTTACGCCGCTCTAACGCCACGAAACATAAATCCACACTACGTTACACCGCTCTAACGCCACGAAACATAAACTCGCACTACGTTACACCGCTCTAAACGCCAGGATACATAAACTCGCACTACGTTACACCGCTCTAACGCCACGAAGCATAAATCCGCACTACGTTACGCCGCTCTAAACGTCAGGATACATAAACTCGCATTACGTTACACCGCTCTAACGCCACGAAGCATAAATCCGCACTACGTTACGCCGCTCTAACGCCACGAAACATAAATCCACACTACGTTACACCGCTCTAACGCCACGAAGAATAAATCCGCACTACGTTACACCGCTCTAACGCAACGAAGCATAAGTCCGCACTACGATACACCGCTCTAACGCCACGAAACATAAATCCGCACTACGTTACACCGCTCCAACGCCACGAAACATAAACTCGCACTACGTTACACCGCTCTAAACGTCAGGATACATAAACTCGCATTATGTTACACCGCTCTAACGCCACGAAGCATAAATCCGCACTACGTTACGCCGCTCTAACGCCAAGAATTATAAATCCACACTACGTTACACCGCTCTAACGCCACGAAGAATAAATCCGCACTACGTTACACCGCTCTAACGCAACGAAGCATAAATCCGCACTACGTTACACCGCTCTAACGCCACGAAACATAAATCCGCACTACGTTACTTCGCTCGAACGCTACGAAACATAAACTCGCACTACGTTACACCGCTCTAAACGCCAGGATACATAAACTCGCACTACGTTACACCGCTCTAACGCCACGAAGCATTCCTAATCGCCTATCCGCACTACGTTACACCGCTCGAACGCAGGATACATAAACTCGCACTACGTTACACGCTCTAACGCCACGAAGAATAAATCCGCACTACGTTACACCGCTCGAACGCCAGGTTACATAAACTCGCACTACGTTACACCGCTCTAACTCCACGAAGCATAAATCCGCACTACGTTACGCCGCTCTAAACGTCAGGATACAAAAATTCGCACTGCGTTACACCGCTTTAACGCCAGGATTCATAAACTCGCTCTACGTTACACCGCTTTAACGCCAGGATACATAAACTCGAACTACGATACACCGATCTAACGCCACGAAGCATAAATCCGCACTACGTTACACCGCTCCAACGCCACGAAACATAAACTCGCACTACGTTACACCGCTCTAAACGCCAGGATACATAAACTCGCACTACGTTACACCGCTCTAACTCCACGAAGCATAAATCCGCACTACGTTACGCCGCTCTAACGCCACGAAGCATAAATCCGCACTACGTTACGCCGCTCGAACGCCACGAAACATAAATCCGCATTACGTTACACCGCTGTAACGCCACGAAGCATAAACTCGCACTACGTTACACCGCTCGAACGCCACGAAGAATAAATCCGCACTACGTTACACCGCTCGAACGCAAGGATACATAAACTCGCACTACGTTACACCGCTCTAAACGTCAGGATACATAAACTCGCATTACGTTGCACCGCTTTAACGCCAGGATACATACACCCGCACTACGTTACACCGCTTTAGCGCCAGGATACATAAACTCGCACTACGATACACCGCTCTAACGCCACGAAACATAAATCCGCACTACGTTACACCGCTCCAACGCCACGAAACATAAACTCGCACTAAGTTACACCGCTCTAAACGTCAGGATACATAAACTCGCATTACGTTACACCGCTCTAACGCAACGAAGCATAAATCCGCACTACGTTACACCGCTGTAACGCCACGAAACGTAAATCCGCACTACGTTACTTCGCTCGAACGCTACGAAACATAAACTCGCAGTACGTTACACCGCTCGAACGCCAGGATACATAAACTCGCACTACGTTACACCGCTTTAACGACACGAAGAATAAATCCGCACTACGTTACACCGCTCGAGCGCCACGAAGCATTCCTGATCGCCTATCCGCACTACGTTACACCGCTCGAAAGCCAGGATACATAAACTCGCACTACGTTGCACGCTCTAACGCCACCAAGAATAAATCCGCACTACGTTACACCGCTCGAACGCCTGGATACATAAACTCGCACTACGTTACACCGCTCTAACTACACGAAGCATAAATCCGCACTACGTTACGCCGCTCTAAACGTCAGGATACATAAACTCGCACTACGTTACACCGCTTTAACGCCAGGATACATAAACTCGCACTACGTTACACCGCTTTAACGCCAGGATACATAAACTCGCACTACGTTACACGCTCTAACGCTACCAAGAATAAATCCGCACTACGTTACACCGCTCGAACGCCAGGATACATGAACTCGCACTACGTTACACCGCTTTAACGCCAGGATACATAAACTCGAACTACGATACACCGATCTAACGCCACGAAGAATAAATCCGCACTACGTTACACCGCTCGAACGCCAGGATACATAAACTCGCACTACGTTACACCGCTCCAACGCCACGAAACATAAATCCGCACTACGTTACGCCGCTCTAACGCCACGAAGGAAAAATCCGCCCTACGTTACACCGCTCGAACGCCACGAAGAATAAATCCGCACTACGTTACACCGCTCGAACGCCGGGATACATAAACTCGCGCTACGTTACACCGCTCCAACGCCACGAAACATAAACTCGCACTACGTTACACCGCTCTAAACGTCAGGATACTTAAACTCGCACTACGTTACACCGCTTTAACGCCAGGATACATACACTCGCACTACGTTACACCGCTTTAGCGCCAGGATACATAAACTCGCACTACGTTACACCGCTCGAACGCCACGAAACATAAATCCGCACTACGTTACACCGCTCGAACGCCACGAAACATAAATCCGCACTACGTTACGCCGCTCGAACGCGACGAAGCATAAATCCACATTACGTTACACCTCTCTAAACGCCAGGATACATAAACTCGCACTACGTTACACCGCTCTAACACCACGAAGAATAAATCCGCACTACGTTACACCGCTCTAACGCCTGGATACATAAACTCGCACTACGTTACACCGCTCTAACACCACGAAACATAAATCCGCACTACGTTACACCGCTTTAACGCCAGGATACATAAACTCGCACTACGTTACACCGCTCTAACGCCACGAAGCATAAATCCGCACTACGTTACGCCGCTCTAAACGTCAGGATACATAAACTCGCATTACGTTACACCGCTCTAACGCCACGAAGCATAAATCCGCACTACGTTACGCCGCTCTAACGCCACGAAACATAAATCCACACTACGTTACACCGCTCTAACGCCACGAAGAATAAATCCGCACTACGTTACACCGCTCTAACGCAACGAAGCATAAATCCGCACTACGTTACGCCGCTCGAACGCCACGAAACATAAATCCGCACTACGTTACTTCGCTCGAACGCCACGAAACATAAACTCGAACTACGTTACACCGCTCTAACGCCACGAAGAATAAATCCGCACTACGTTACACGGCTCTAACGCCACGAAACATAAACTCGCACTACGTTACACCGCTGTAACGCCACGAAGCATTCCTGATCGCCCATCCGCACTACGTTACACCGCTCGAACGCCAGGATACATAAACTCGCACTACGTTACACGCTCTAACGCCAGGATACATAAACTCGCACTACGTTACACCGCTCTAACTCCACGAAGCATAAATCCGCACTACGTTACGCCGCTCTAAACGTCAGGATACATAAACTCGCACTACGTTACACCGCTTTAACGCCAGGATACATAAACTCGAACTACGATACACCGATCTAACGCCACGAAGCATAAATCCGCACTACGTTACACCACTCCAACACCACGAAACATAAACTCGCACTACGTTAAACCGCTCTAACACCACGAAGAATAAATCCGCACTACGTTACGCCGCTCTAACGCCACGAAGCATAAATCCGCATTACGTTACACCGCTGTAACGCCACGAAGCATAAACTCGCACTACTTTACACCGCCCGAACGCCAGGATATATAAACTTGCACTACGTTACACCGCTCCAACGCCACGAAACATAAATCCGCATTACGTTACACCGCTGTAACGCCACGAAGCATAAACTCGCACTACGTTACACCGCTCGAACGCCACGAAGAATAAATCCGCACTACGTTACACCGCTCTAAACGTCAGGATACATAAACTCGCATTACGTTACACCGCTTTAACGCCAGGATACATACACTCGCACTACGTTACACCGCTTTAGCGCCAGGATACATAAACTCGCACTAAGATACACCGCTCTAACGCCACGAAACATAAATCCGCACTACGTTACACCGCTCCAACGCCACGAAACATAAACTCGCACTACGTTACACCGCTCTAAACGTCAGGATACATAAACTCGCATTACGTTACACCGCTCTAACGCCACGAAGCATAAATCCGCACTACGTTACGCCGCTCTAACGCCACGAAACATAAATCCACACTACGTTACACCGCTCTAACGCCACGAAGAATAAATCCGCACTACGTTACACCGCTCTAACGCAACGAAGCATAAATCCGCACTACGTTACACCGCTCTAACGCCACGAAACATAAATCCGCACTACGTTACTTCGCTCGAACGCCACGAAACAAACTCGCACTACGTTACACCGCTCTAAACGCCAGGATACATAAACTCGCACTACGTTACACCGCTCTAACGCCACGAAACATTCCTGATCGCCTATCCGCACTACGTTACGCCGCTCTAAACGTTAGGATACATAAACTCGCATTACGTTACGCCGCTCTAACGCCACGAAACATAAATCCACACTATGTTACACCGCTCTAACGCCACGAAGAATAAATCCGCACTACGTTACACCGCTCTAACGCAACGAAGCATAAATCCGCACTACGTTACGCCGCTCGAACGCCACGAAACATAAATCCGCATTACGTTACACCGCTGTAACGCCACGAAGCATAAACTCGCACTACGTTACACCGCTCGAACGCCACGAAGAATAAATCCGCACTACGTTACACCGCTCTAAACGTCAGGATACATAAACTCGCATTACGTTACACCGCTTTAACGCCACGAAGAATAAATCCGCACTACGTTACGCCGCTCTAACGCCACGAAACATAAATCCGCACTACGTTACGCCGCTCTAAAGGTCAGGATATATAAACTCGCATTACGTTACGCCGCTCTAACGCCACGAAGAATAAATCCGCACTACGTTACACCGCTGTAACGCCACGAAGCATTCCTGATCGCCTATCCGCACTACGTTACACCGCTCGAACGCCAGGATACATAAACTCGCACTACGTTACACGCTCTAACGCCAGGATACATAAACTCGCACTACGTTACACCGCTCTAACTCCACGAAGCATAAATCCGCACTACGTTACGCCGCTCTAAACGTCAGGATACATAAACTCGCACTACGTTACACCGCTTTAATGCCAGGATACATAAACTCGAACTACGATACACCGATCTAACGCCACGAAGCATAAATCCGCACTACGTTACACCACTCCAACACCACGAAACATAAACTCGCACTACGTTAAACCGCTCTAACACCACGAAGAATAAATCCGCACTACGTTACGCCGCTCTAACGCCACGAAGCATAAATCCGCATTACGTTACACCGCTCTAACGCCACAAAGCATAAACTCGCACTACTTTACACCGCTCGAACGCCAGGATATATAAACTTGCACTACGTTACACCGCTCCAACGCCACGAAACATAAATGCGCATTACGTTACACCGCTGTAACGCCAGGAAGCATAAACTCGCACTACGTTACACCGCTCGAACGTCACGAAGAATAAATCCGCACTACGTTACACCGCTCTAAACGTCAGGATACATAAACTCGCATTACGTTACACCGCTTTAACGCCAGGATACATACACTCGCACTACGTTACACCGCTTTAGCGCCAGGATACATAAACTCGCACTACGATACACCGCTCTAACGCCACGAAACATAAATCCGCACTACGTTACACCGCTCCAACGCCACGAAACATAAACTCGCACTACGTTACACCGCTCTAAACGTCAGGATACATAAACTCGCATTACGTTACACCGCTCTAACGCCACGAAGCATAAATCCGCACTACGTTACGCCACTCTAACGCCACGAAACATAAATCCACACTACGTTACATCGCTCTAACGCAACGAAGCATAATTACGCACTACGTTACACCGCTCTAACGCCACGAAAAAAAAATCCGCACTACGTTACTTCGCTCGAACGCCACGAAACATAAACTCGCACTACGTTACACCGCTCTAAACGACAGGATACATAAACTCGCACTACGTTACACCGCTCTAACGCCACGAAGCATTCCTGATCGCCTATCCGCACTACGTTACACCGCTCGAAAGCCAGGATACATAAACTCGCACTACGTTACATGCTCTAACGCCACCAAGAATAAATCCGCACTACGTTACACCGCTCGAACGCCAGGATACATAAACTCGCACTACGTTACACCGCTCTAACTCCACGAAGCATAAATCCGCACTACGTTACGCCGCTCTAAACGTCAGGATACATAAACACGCACTACGTTACACCGCTTTAACGCCAGGATACATAAACTGGCACTACGTTACACCGCATTAACGACACGAAGAATAAATGCGCACCCGTTACACCGCTCGAACGCCACGAAGCATTCCTGATCGCCTATCCGCACTACGTTACACCGCTCGAAAGCCAGGATACATAAACTCGCACTACGTTACACGCTCTAACGCCACCAAGTATAAATCCGCACTACGTTACACCGCTCGAACGCCAGGATACATAAACTCGCACTACGTTACACCGCTCTAACTCCACGAAGCATAAATCCGCACTACGTTACGCCGCTCTAACGCCACGAAACATAAATCCACACTACGTTACACCGCTCTAACGCCACGAAGAATAAATCCGCACTACGTTACACCGCTCTAACGCAACGAAGCATAAATCCGCACTACGTTACGCCGCTCGAACGCCACGAAACATAAATCCGCATTACGTTACACCGCTGTAACGCCACGAAGCATAAACTCGCACTACGTTACACCGCTCGAACGCCACGAAGAATAAATCCGCACTACGTTACACCGCTCTAAACGTCAGGATACATAAACTCGCATTACGTTACACCGCTTTAACGCCTCGAAGAATAAATCCGCACTACGTTACACCGCTCTAAACGCCAGGATACATAAACTCGCACTACGTTACACGCTCTAACGCCACGAAGAATAAATCCGCACTACGTTACACCGCTTGAACGCCAGGATACATAAACTCGCACTACGTTACACCGCTCCAACGCTACGAAACATAAACTCGCACTATGTTACACCGCTCTAACGCAACGAAGCATAAATCCGCACTACGTTACACCGCTCTAACGCCACGAAACATAAATCCGCACTACGTTACTTCGCTCGAACGCCACGAAACATAAACTCGAACTACGTTACACCGCTCTAAACGCCAGGATACATAAACTCGCACTACGTTACACCGCTGTAACGCCACGAAGCATTCCTGATCGCCTATCCGCACTACGTTAAACCGCTCGAACGCCAGGATACATAAACTCGCACTACGTTACACCGCTCTAACGCCACGAAGCATAAATCCGCACTACGTTACGCCGCTCTAAACGTCAGGATACATAAACTCGCACTACGTTACACCGCTTTAACGCCGGGATACATAAACTCGAACTACGATACACCGATCTAACGCCACGAAGCATAAATCCGCACTACCTTACACCACTCCAACACCCCGAAACATAAACTCGCACTACGTTAAACCGCTCTAACACCACGAAGAATAAATCCGCACTACGTTACGCCGTTCTAAAGCCACGAAGCATAAATCCGCATTACGTTACACCACTGTAACGCCACGAAGCATAAACTCGCACTACTTTACACCGCTCGAACGCCAGGATATATAAACTTGAACTACGTTACACCGCTCCAACGCCACGAAACATAAATCCGCATTACGTTACACCGCTGTAACGCAACGAAGCATAAACTCGCACTACGTTACACCGCTCGAACGCGACGAAGAATAAATCCGCACTACGTTACACCGCTCTAAACGTCAGGATACATAAACTCGCATTACGTTACACCGCTTTAACGCCAGGATACATACACTCGCACTACGTTACACCGCTTTAGCGCCAAGATACATAAACTCGCACTACGATACACCGCTCTAACGCCACGAAACATAAATCCGCACTACGTTACACCGCTCCAACGCCACGAAACATAAAGTCGCACTACGTTACACCGCTCTAAACGTCAGGATACATAAACTCGCATTACGTTACACCGCTCTAACGCCACGAAGCATAAATCCGCACTACGTTACGCCGCTCTAACGCCACGAAACATAAATCCACACTACGTTACACCGCTCTAACGCAACGAAGCATAAATACGCACTACGTTACACCGCTCTAACGCCACGAAACATAAATCCGCACTACGTTACTTCGCTCGAATGCCACGAAACATAAACTCGCACTACGTTACACCGCTGTAAACGCCAGGACACATAAACTCGCACTACGTTACACCGCTCTAACGCCACGAAGCATTCCTGATCGCCTATCCGCACTACGTTACGCCGCTCTAAACGTCAGGATACATAAACTCGCATTACGTTACGCCGCTCTAACGCCACGAAACATAAATCCACACTACGTTACACCGCTCTAACGCCACGAAGAATAAATCCGCACTACGTTATACCGCTCTAACGCAACGAAGCATAAATCCGCATTACGTTACGCCGCTCGAACGCCACGAAACATAAATCCGCATTACGTTACACCGCTCTAACTCCACGAAGCATAAATCCGGACTACGTTACGCCGCTCTAAACGTCAGGATACATAAACTCGCACTACGTTACACCGCTTTAACGCCAGGATACATAAACTCGAACTACGATACACCGATCTAACGCCACGAAGCATAAATCCGCACTACGTTACACCGCTCCAACGCCACGAAACATAAACTCGCACTACGTTAAACCGCTCTAACACCACGAACAATAAATCCGCACTACGTTACGCCGCTCTAACGCCACGAAGCATAAATCCGCACTACGTTACGCCGCTCGAACGCCACGAAACATAAATCCGCATTACGTTACACCGCTGTAACGCCACGAAGCATAAACTCGCACTACGTTACGCCGCTCGAACGCCACGAAGAATAAATCCGCACTACGTTACACTGCTCGAACGCCAGGATACATAAACTTGCACTACGTTGCACCGCTCCAACGCCACGAAACATAAACTCTCACTACGTTACACCGCTCTAAACGTCAGGATACATAAACTCGCATTACGTTACACCGCTTTAACGCCAAGATACATACACTCGCACTACGTTACACCGCTTTAGCGCCAGGATACATAAACTCGCACTACGATACACCGCTCTAACGCCACGAAACATACATCCGCACTACGTTACACCGCTCCAGCGCCACGAAACATAAACTCGCACTAAGTTACACCGCTCTAAACGTCAGGATACATAAGCTCGCATTATGTTACACCGCTCTAACGCCACGAAGCATAAATCCGCACTACGTTACGCCGCTCTAACGCCACGAAACATAAATCCACACTACGTTACACCGCTCTAACGCAACGAAGGATAAATACGCACTACGTTACACCGCTCTAACGCCACGAAACATAAATCCGCACTACGTTACTTCGCTCGAACGCCACGAAACATAAACTCGCACTACGTTACACCGCTCTAAACGCCAGGATACATAAACTCGCACTACGTCACACCGCTCTAACGCCACGAAGCATTCCTGATCGCCTATCCGCACTAGGTTACACCGCTCGAACGCCAGGATACATAAACCCGCACTACGTTACACCGCTTTAACGCCACGAAGCATAAATCCGCACTACGTTACGCCGCTCTAAACGTCAGGATACATAAACTCGCATTACGTTACGCCGCTCTAACGCCACGAAACATAAATCCACACTACGTTACACCGCTCTAACGCCACGAAGAATAAATCCGCACTACGTTACACCGCTCTAACGCAACGAAGCAGAAATCCGCACTACGTTACGCCGCTCGAACGCCACAAAACATAAATCCGCATTACGTTACACCGCTGTAACGCCACGAAGCATAAACTCGCACTACGTTACACCGCTCGAACGCCACGAAGAATAAATCCGCACTACGTTACACCGCTCGAACGCCAGGATACATAAACTCGCACTACGTTACACCGCTCTAAACGTCAGGATACATAAACTCGCATTACGTTACACCGCTTTAACGCCAGGATACATACACTCGCACTACGTTACACCGCTTTAGCGCCAGGATACATAAACTCGCACTACGTTACACGCTCTAACGCCACGAAGAATAAATCCGCACTACGTTACACCGCTTGAACGCCAGGATACATAAACTCGCACTACGTTACACCGCTCCAACGCTACGAAACATAAACTCGCACTATGTTACACCGCTCTAACGCAACGAAGCATAAATCCGCACTACGTTACACCGCTCTAACGCCACGAAACATAAATCCGCACTACGTTACTTCGCTCGAACGCCACGAAACATAAACTCGAACTACGTTACACCGCTCTAAACGCCAGGATACATAAACTCGCACTACGTTACACCGCTGTAACGCCACGAAGCATTCCTGATCGCCTATCCGCACTACGTTAAACCGCTCGAACGCCAGGATACATAAACTCGCACTACGTTACACCGCTTTGACGCCACGAAGAATAAATCCGCACTACGTTACACCGCTCGAACGCGACGAAGCATTCCTGATCGCCCATCCGCACTACGTTACACCGCTCGAACGCCAGGATACATAAACTCGCACTACGTTACACGCTCTAACGCCAGGATACATAAACTCGCACTACGTTACACCGCTCTAACGCCACGAAGCATAAATCCGCACTACGTTACGCCGCTCTAAACGTCAGGATACATAAACTCGCACTACGTTACACCGCTTTAACGCCGGGATACATAAACTCGAACTACGATACACCGATCTAACGCCACGAAGCATAAATCCGCACTACCTTACACCACTCCAACACCCCGAAACATAAACTCGCACTACGTTAAACCGCTCTAACACCACGAAGAATAAATCCGCACTACGTTACGCCGCTCTAAAGCCACGAAGCATAAATCCGCATTACGTTACACCACTGTAACGCCACGAAGCATAAACTCGCACTACTTTACACCGCTCGAACGCCAGGATATATAAACTTGAACTACGTTACACCGCTCCAACGCCACGAAACATAAATCCGCATTACGTTACACCGCTGTAACGCCACGAAGCATAAACTCGCACTACGTTACACCGCTCGAACGCGACGAAGAATAAATCCGCACTACGTTACACCGCTCTAAACGTCAGGATACATAAACTCGCATTACGTTACACCGCTTTAACGCCAGGATACATACACTCGCACTACGTTACACCGCTTTAGCGCCAAGATACATAAACTCGCACTACGATACACCGCTCTAACGCCACGAAACATAAATCCGCACTACGTTACACCGCTCCAACGCCACGAAACATAAAGTCGCACTACGTTACACCGCTCTAAACGTCAGGATACATAAACTCGCATTACGTTACACCGCTCTAACGCCACGAAGCATAAATCCGCACTACGTTACGCCGCTCTAACGCCACGAAACATAAATCCACACTACGTTACACCGCTCTAACGCAACGAAGCATAAATACGCACTACGTTACACCGCTCTAACGCCACGAAACATAAATCCGCACTACGTAACTTCGCTCGAACGCCACGAAACATAAACTCGCACTACGTTACACCGCTGTAAACGCCAGGACACATAAACTCGCACTACGTTACACCGCTCTAACGCCACGAAGCATTCCTGATCGCCTATCCGCACTACGTTACGCCGCTCTAAACGTCAGGATACATAAACTCGCATTACGTTACGCCGCTCTAACGCCACGAAACATAAATCCACACTACGTTACACCGCTCTAACGCCACGAAGAATAAATCCGCACTACGTTATACCGCTCTAACGCAACGAAGCATAAATCCGCATTACGTTACGCCGCTCGAACGCCACGAAACATAAATCCGCATTACGTTACACCGCTCTAACTCCACGAAGCATAAATCCGGACTACGTTACGCCGCTCTAAACGTCAGGATACATAAACTCGCACTACGTTACACCGCTTTAACGCCAGGATACATAAACTCGAACTACGATACACCGATCTAACGCCACGAAGCATAAATCCGCACTACGTTACACCGCTCCAACGCCACGAAACATAAACTCGCACTACGTTAAACCGCTCTAACACCACGAACAATAAATCCGCAGTACGTTACGCCGCTCTAACGCCACGAAGCATAAATCCGCACTACGTTACGCCGCTCGAACGCCACGAAACATAAATCCGCATTACGTTACACCGCTGTAACGCCACGAAGCATAAACTCGCACTACGTTACGCCGCTCGAACGCCACGAAGAATAAATCCGCACTACGTTACACTGCTCGAACGCCAGGATACATAAACTTGCACTACGTTGCACCGCTCCAACGCCACGAAACATAAACTCTCACTACGTTACACCGCTCTAAACGTCAGGATACATAAACTCGCATTATGTTACACCGCTCTAACGCCACGAAGCATAAATCCGCACTACGTTACGCCGCTCTAACGCCAAGAAACATAAATCCACACTACGTTACACCGCTCTAACGCCACGAAGAATAAATCCACATTACGTTACACCGCTCTAAACGCCAGGATACATAAACTCGCACTACGTTACACCGCTCTAACACCACGAAGAATAAATCCGCACTACGTTACACCGCTCGAACGCCTGGATACATAAACTCGCACTACGTTACACCGCTCTAACACCACGAAACATAAATCCGCACTACGTTACACCGCGTTAACGCCAGGATACATAAACTCGCACTACGTCACACCGCTCTAACGCCACGAAGCATAAATCCGCACTACGTTACGCCGCTCTAAACGTCAGGATACATAAACTCGCATTACGTTACACCGCTCTAACGCCACGAAGCATAAATCCGCACTACGTTACGCCGCTCTAACGCCACGAAACATAAATCCACACTACGTTACACCGCTCTAACGCCACGAAGAATAAATCCGCACTACGTTACATCACTCTAACGCAACGAAGCATAAATCCGCACTACGTTACACCGCTCTAACGCCACGAAACATAAATCCGCACTACGTTACTTCGCTCGAACGCCACGAAACATAAACTCGAACTACGTTACACCGCTCTAACGCCACGAAGAATAAATCCGCACTACGTTACACCGCTCTAACGCAACGAAGCATAAATCCGCACTACGTTACACCGCTCTAACGCCACGAAACATAAATCCGCACTACGTTACTTCGCTCGAACGCCACGAAACATAAACTCGAACTACGTTACACCGCTCTAAACGCCAGGATACATAAACTCGCACTACGTTACACCGCTGTAACGCCACGAAGCATTCCTGATCGCCTATCCGCCCTACGTTAAACCGCTCGAACGCCAGGATACATAAATTCGCACTACTTTACACCGCTTTGACGCCACGAAGAATAAATCCGCACTACGTTACACCGCTCGAACGCGACGAAGCATTCCTGATCGCCCATCCGCACTACGTTACACCGCTCGAACGCCAGGATACATAAACTCGCACTACGTTACACGCTCTAACGCCAGGATACATAAACTCGCACTACGTTACACCGCTCTAACTCCACGAAGCATAAATCCGCACTACGTTACGCCGCTCTAAACGTCAGGATACATAAACTCGCACTACGTTACACCGCTTTAATGCCAGGATACATAAACTCGAACTACGATACACCGATCTAACACCACGAAACATAAATCCGCACTACGTTACACCGCTTTAACGCCAGGATACATAAACTCGCACTACGTTACACCGCTCTAACGCCACGAAGCATAAATCCGCACTACGTTACGCCGCTCTAAACGTCAGGATACATAAACTCGCATTACGTTACACCGCTCTAACGCCACGAAGCATAAATCCGCACTACGTTACGCCGCTCTAACGCCACGAAACATAAATCCGCACTACGTTACTTCGCTCGAACGCCACGAAACATAAACTCGAACTACGTTACACCGCTCTAACGCCACGAAGAATAAATCCGCACTACGTTACACCGCTCTAACGCCACGAAACATAAACTCGCACTACGTTACACCGCTGTAACGCCACGAAGCATTCCTGATCGCCTATCCGCACTACGTTACACCGCTCGAACGCGAGGATACATAAACTCGCACTACGTTACACGCTCTAACGCCAGGATACATAAACTCGCACTACGTTACACCGCTCTAACTCCACGAAGCATAAATCCGCACTACGTTACGCCGCTCTAAACGTCAGGATACATAAACTCGCACTACGTTACACCGCTTTAACGCCAGGATACATAAACTCGAACTACGATACACCGATCTAACGCCACGAAGCATAAATCCGCACTACGTTACACCACTCCAACACCACGAAACATAAACTCGCACTACGTTAAACCGCTCTAACACCACGAAGAATAAATCCGCACTACGTTACGCCGCTCTAACGCCACGAAGCATAAATCCGCATTACGTTACACCGCTGTAACGCCACGAAGCATAAACTCGCACTACTTTACACCGCCCGAACGCCAGGATATATAAACTTGCACTACGTTACACCGCTCCAACGCCACGAAACATAAATCCGCATTACGTTACACCGCTGTAACGCCACGAAGCATAAACTCGCACTACGTTACACCGCTCGAACGCCACGAAGAATAAATCCGCACTACGTTACACCGCTCTAAACGTCAGGATACATAAACTCGCATTACGTTACACCGCTTTAACGCCAGGATACATACACTCGCACTACGTTACACCGCTTTAGCGCCAGGATACATAAACTCGCACTAAGATACACCGCTCTAACGCCACGAAACATAAATCCGCACTACGTTACACCGCTCCAACGCCACGAAACATAAACTCGCACTACGTTACACCGCTCTAAACGTCAGGATACATAAACTCGCATTACGTTACACCGCTCTAACGCCACGAAGCATAAATCCGCACTACGTTACGCCGCTCTAACGCCACGAAACATAAATCCACACTACGTTACACCGCTCTAACGCCACGAAGAATAAATCCGCACTACGTTACACCGCTCTAACGCAACGAAGCATAAATCCGCACTACGTTACACCGCTCTAACGCCACGAAACATAAATCCGCACTACGTTACTTCGCTCGAACGCCACGAAACATAAACTCGCACTACGTTACACCGCTCTAAACGCCAGGATACATAAACTCGCACTACGTTACACCGCTCTAACGCCACGAAACATTCCTGATCGCCTATCCGCACTACGTTACGCCGCTCTAAACGTTAGGATACATAAACTCGCATTACGTTACGCCGCTCTAACGCCACGAAACATAAATCCACACTATGTTACACCGCTCTAACGCCACGAAGAATAAATCCGCACTACGTTACACCGCTCTAACGCAACGAAGCATAAACTCGCACTACGTTACACCGCTCGAACGCCACGAAGAATAAATCCGCACTACGTTACACCGCTCTAAACGTCAGGATACATAAACTCGCATTACGTTACACCGCTTTAACGCCACGAAGAATAAATCCGCACTACGTTACGCCGCTCTAACGCCACGAAACATAAATCCGCACTACGTTACACCGCTCGAACGCCGGGATACGTAAACTCGCGCTACGTTACACCGCTCCAACGCCACGAAACATAAACTCGCACTACGTTACACCGCTCTAAACGTCAGGATACTTAAACTCGCACTACGTTACACCGCTTTAACGCCAGGATACATACACTCGCACTACGTTACACCGCTTTAGCGCCAGGATACATAAACTCGCACTACGTTACACCGCTCGAACGCCACGAAACATAAATCCGCACTACGTTACACCGCTCTAACGCCACGAAACATAAATCCGCACTACGTTACGCCGCTCGAACGCGACGAAGCATAAATCCACATTACGTTACACCGCTTTAAACGCCAGGATACATAAACTCGCACTACGTTACACCGCTCTAACACCACGAAGAATAAATCCGCACTACGTTACACCACTCTAACGCCTGGATACATAAACTCGCACTACGTTACTCCGCTCTAACACCAAGAAACATAAATCCGCACTACGTTACACCGCTTTAACGCCAGGATACATAAACTCGCACTACGTTACACCGCTCTAACGCCACGAAGCATAAATCCGCACTACGTTACGCCGCTCTAAACGTCAGGATACATAAACTCGCATTACGTTACACCGCTCTAACGCCACGAAGCATAAATCCGCACTACGTTACGCCGCTCTAACGCCACGAAACATAAATCCACACTACGTTACACCGCTCTAACGCCACGAAGCATAAATCCGCACTACGTTACGCCGCTCGAACGCCACGAAACATAAATCCGCATTACGTTACACCGCTGTAACGCCACGAAGCATAAACTCGCACTACGTTACACCGCTCGAACGCCACGAAGAATAAATCCGCACTACGTTACACCGCTCGAACGCAAGGATACATAAACTCGCACTACGTTACACCGCTCTAAACGTCAGGATACATAAACTCGCATTACGTTACACCGCTCTAACGCAACGAAGCATAAATCCGCACTACGTTACACCGCTGTAACGCCACGAAACGTAAATTCCCCACTACGTTACTTCGCTCGAACGCTACGAAACATAAACTCGCAGTACGTTACACCGCTCTAAACGCCAGGATACATAAACTCGCACTACGTTACACCGCTCTAACGCCATGAAGCATTCCTGATCGCCTATCCGCACTACGTTACACCGCTCGAACGCCAGGATACATAAACTCGCACTACGTTACACCGCTTTAACGACACGAAGAATAAATCCGCACTACGTTACACCGCTCGAGCGCCACGAAGCATTCCTGATCGCCTATCCGCACTACGTTACACCGCTCGAAAGCCAGGATACATAAACTCGCACTACGTTACACGCTCTAACGCCAGGATACATAAACTCGCACTACGTTACACCGCTCTAACTCCACGAAGCATAAATCCGCACTACGTTACGCCGCTCTAAACGTCAGGATACATAAACTCGCACTACGTTACACCGCTTTAATGCCAGGATACATAAACTCGAACTACGATACACCGATCTAACGCCACGAAGCATAAATCCGCACTACGTTACACCACTCCAACACCACGAAACATAAACTCGCACTACGTTAAACCGATCTAACACCACGAAGAATAAATCCGCACTACGTTACGCCGCTCTAACGCCACGAAGCATAAATCCGCATTACGTTACACCGCTCTAACGCCACAAAGCATAAACTCGCACTACTTTACACCGCTCGAACGCCAGGATATATAAACTTGCACTACGTTACACCGCTCCAACGCCACGAAACATAAATCCGCATTACGTTACACCGCTGTAACGCCAGGAAGCATAAACTCGCACTACGTTACACCGCTCGAACGTCACGAAGAATAAATCCGCACTACGTTACACCGCTCTAAACGTCAGGATACATAAACTCGCATTACGTTACACCGCTTTAACGCCAGGATACATACACTCGCACTACGTTACACCGCTTTAGCGCCAGGATACATAAACTCGCACTACGATACACCGCTCTAACGCCACGAAACATAAATCCGCACTACGTTACACCGCTCCAACGCCACGAAACATAAACTCGCACTACGTTACACCGCTCTAAACGTCAGGATACATAAACTCGCATTACGTTACACCGCTCTAACGCCACGAAGCATAAATCCGCACTACGTTACGCCGCTCTAACGCCACGAAACATAAATCCACACTACGTTACACCGCTCTAACGCCACGAAACATAATTCCGCAGTACGTTACACCGCTCCAACGCCACGAAACATAAACTCGCACTAAGTTACACCGCTCTAAACGTCAGGATACATAAACTCGCATTACGTTACACCGCTCTAACGCAACGAAGCATAAATCCGCACTACGTTACACCGCTGTAACGCCACGAAACGTAAATCCGCACTACGTTACTTCGCTCGAACGCTACGAAACATAAACTCGCAGTACGTTACACCGCTCTAAACGCCAGGATACATAAACTCGCACTACGTTACACCGCTCTAACGCCATGAAGCAATCCTGATCGCCTATCCGCACTACGTTACACCGCTCGAACGCCAGGATACATAAACTCGCACTACGTTACACCGCTTTAACGACACGAAGAATAAATCCGCACTACGTTACACCGCTCGAGCGCCACGAAGCATTCCTGATCGCCTATCCGCACTACGTTACACCGCTCGAAAGCCAGGATACATAAACTCGCACTACGTTACACGCTCTAACGCCACCAAGAATAAATCCGCACTACGTTACACCGCTCGAACGCCTGGATACATAAACTCGCACTACGTTACACCGCTCTAACTACACGAAGCATAAATCCGCACTACGTTACGCCGCTCTAAACGTCAGGATACATAAACTCGCACTACGTTACACCGCTTTAACGCCAGGATACATAAACTCGCACTACGTTACACCGCTTTAACGCCAGGATACATAAACTCGCACTACGTTACACCGGTTTAACGACACGAAGAATAAATCCGCACCCGTTACACCGCTCGAACGCCACGAAACATTCCTGATCGCCTATCCGCACTACGTTACTCCGCTCGAAAGCCAGGATACATAAACTCGCACTACGTTACACGCTCTAACGCCACCAAGAATAAATCCGCACTACGTTACACCGCTCGAACGCCAGGATACATAAACTCGCACTACGTTACACCGCTTTAACGCCAGGATACATAAACTCGAACTACGATACACCGATCTAACGCCACGAAGAATAAATCCGCACTACGTTACACCGCTCGAACGCCAGGATACATAAACTCGCACTACGTTACACCGCTCCAACGCCACGAAACATAAATCCGCACTACCTTACGCCGCTCTAACGCCACGAAGGAAAAATCCGCACTACGTTACACCGCTCGAACGCCACGAAGAATAAATCCGCACTACGTTACACCGCTCGAACGCCGGGATACGTAAACTCGCGCTACGTTACACCGCTCCAACGCCACGAAACATAAACTCGCACTACGTTACACCGCTCTAAACGTCAGGATACTTAAACTCGCACTACGTTACACCGCTTTAACGCCAGGATACATACACTCGCACTACGTTACACCGCTTTAGCGCCAGGATACATAAACTCGCACTACGTTACACCGCTCTAACGCCACGAAACATAAATCCGCACTACGTTACGCCGCTCGAACGCGACGAAGCATAAATCCACATTACGTTACACCGCTTTAAACGCCAGGATACATAAACTCTCACTACGTTACACCGCTCTAACACCACGAAGAATAAATCCGCACTACGTTACACCACTCTAACGCCTGGATACATAAACTCGCACTACGTTACACCGCTCTAACGCCACGAAGCATAAATCCGCACTACGTTACGCCGCTCTAAACGTCAGGATACATAAACTCGCATTACGTTACACCGCTCTAACGCCACGAAGCATAAATCCGCACTACGTTACGCCGCTCTAACGCCACGAAACATAAATCCACACTACGTTACACCGCTCTAACGCCACGAAGCATAAATCCGCACTACGTTACGCCGCTCGAACGCCACGAAACATAAATCCGCATTACGTTACACCGCTGTAACGCCACGAAGCATAAACTCGCACTACGTTACACCGCTCGAACGCCACGAAGAATAAATCCGCACTACGTTACACCGCTCGAACGCAAGGATACATAAACTCGCACTACGTTACACCGCTCTAAACGTCAGGATACATTAACTCGCATTACGTTACACCGCTTTAACGCCAGGATACATACACCCGCACTACGTTACACCGCTTTAGCGCCAGGATACATAAACTCGCACTACGATACACCGCTCTAACGCCACGAAACATAAATCCGCACTAGGTTACACCGCTCCAACGCCACGAAACATAAACTCGCACTAAGTTACACCGCTCTAAACGTCAGGATACATAAACTCGCATTACGTTACACCGCTCTAACGCAACGAAGCATAAATCCGCACTACGTTACACCGCTGTAACGCCACGAAACGTAAATTCCCCACTACGTTACTTCGCTCGAACGCTACGAAACATAAACTCGCAGTACGTTACACCGCTCTAAACGCCAGGATACATAAACTCGCACTACGTTACACCGCTCTAACGCCATGAAGCATTCCTGATCGCCTATCCGCACTACGTTACACCGCTCGAACGCCAGGATACATAAACTCGCACTACGTTACACCGCTTTAACGACACGAAGAATAAATCCGCACTACGTTACACCGCTCGAGCGCCACGAAGCATTCCTGATCGCCTATCCGCACTACGTTACACCGCTCGAAAGCCAGGATACATAAACTCGCACTACGTTACACGCTCTAACGCCAGGATACATAAACTCGCACTACGTTACACCGCTCTAACTCCACGAAGCATAAATCCGCACTACGTTACGCCGCTCTAAACGTCAGGATACATAAACTCGCACTACGTTACACCGCTTTAATGCCAGGATACATAAACTCGAACTACGATACACCGATCTAACGCCACGAAGCATAAATCCGCACTACGTTACACCACTCCAACACCACGAAACATAAACTCGCACTACGTTAAACCGATCTAACACCACGAAGAATAAATCCGCACTACGTTACGCCGCTCTAACGCCACGAAGCATAAATCCGCATTACGTTACACCGCTCTAACGCCACAAAGCATAAACTCGCACTACTTTACACCGCTCGAACGCCAGGATATATAAACTTGCACTACGTTACACCGCTCCAACGCCACGAAACATAAATCCGCATTACGTTACACCGCTGTAACGCCAGGAAGCATAAACTCGCACTACGTTACACCGCTCGAACGTCACGAAGAATAAATCCGCACTACGTTACACCGCTCTAAACGTCAGGATACATAAACTCGCATTACGTTACACCGCTTTAACGCCAGGATACATACACTCGCACTACGTTACACCGCTTTAGCGCCAGGATACATAAACTCGCACTACGATACACCGCTCTAACGCCACGAAACATAAATCCGCACTACGTTACACCGCTCCAACGCCACGAAACATAAACTCGCACTACGTTACACCGCTCTAAACGTCAGGATACATAAACTCGCATTACGTTACACCGCTCTAACGCCACGAAGCATAAATCCGCACTACGTTACGCCGCTCTAACGCCACGAAACATAAATCCACACTACGTTACACCGCTCTAACGCAACGAAGCATAATTACGCACTACGTTACACCGCTCTAACGCCACGAAACAAAAATCCGCACTACGTTACTTCGCTCTAAACGTCAGGATACATAAACTCGCATTACGTTACACCGCTTTAACGCCAGGATACATACACCCGCACTACGTTACACCGCTTTAGCGCCAGGATACATAAACTCGCACTACGATACACCGCTCTAACGCCACGAAACATAATTCCGCACTACGTTACACCGCTCCAACGCCACGAAACATAAACTCGCACTAAGTTACACCGCTCTAAACGTCAGGATACATAAACTCGCATTACGTTACACCGCTCTAACGCAACGAAGCATAAATCCGCACTACGTTACACCGCTGTAATGCCACGAAACGTAAATCCGCACTACGTTACTTCGCTCGAACGCTACGAAACATAAACTCGCAGTACGTTACACCGCTCTAAACGCCAGGATACATAAACTCGCACTACGTTACACCGCTCTAACGCCATGAAGCAATCCTGATCGCCTATCCGCACTACGTTACACCGCTCGAACGCCAGGATACATAAACTCGCACTACGTTACACCGCTTTAACGACACGAAGAATAAATCCGCACTACGTTACACCGCTCGAGCGCCACGAAGCATTCCTGATCGCCTATCCGCACTACGTTACACCGCTCGAAAGCCAGGATACATAAACTCGCACTACGTTACACGCTCTAACGCCACCAAGAATAAATCCGCACTACGTTACACCGCTCGAACGCCTGGATACATAAACTCGCACTACGTTACACCGCTCTAACTACACGAAGCATAAATCCGCACTACGTTACGCCGCTCTAAACGTCAGGATACATAAACTCGCACTACGTTACACCGCTTTAACGCCAGGATACATAAACTCGCACTACGTTACACCGCTTTAACGCCAGGATACATAAACTCGCACTACGTTACACCGGTTTAACGACACGAAGAATAAATCCGCACCCGTTACACCGCTCGAACGCCACGAATCATTCCTGATCGCCTATCCGCACTACGTTACTCCGCTCGAAAGCCAGGATACATAAACTCGCACTACGTTACACGCTCTAACGCCACCAAGAATAAATCCGCACTACGTTACACCGCTGGAACGCCAGGATACATAAACTCGCACTACGTTACACCGCTTTAACGCCAGGATACATAAACTCGAACTACGATACACCGATCTAACGCCACGAAGAATAAATCCGCACTACGTTACACCGCTCGAACGCCAGGATACATAAACTCGCACTACGTTACACCGCTCCAACGCCACGAAACATAAATCCGCACTACGTTACGCCGCTCTAACGCCACGAAGGAAAAATCCGCACTACGTTACACCGCTCGAACGCCACGAAGAATAAATCCGCACTACGTTACACCGCTCGAACGCCGGGATACGTAAACTCGCGCTACGTTACACCGCTCCAACGCCACGAAACATAAACTCGCACTACGTTACACCGCTCTAAACGTCAGGATACTTAAACTCGCACTACGTTACACCGCTTTAACGCCAGGATACATACACTCGCACTACGTTACACCGCTTTAGCGCCAGGATACATAAACTCGCACTACGTTACACCGCTCGAACGCCACGAAACATAAATCCGCACTACGTTACACCGCTCTAACGCCACGAAACATAAATCCGCACTACGTTACGCCGCTCGAACGCGACGAAGCATAAATCCATATTACGTTACACCGCTTTAAACGCCAGGATACATAAACTCGCACTACGTTACACCGCTCTAACACCACGAAGAATAAATCCGCACTACGTTACACCGCTCTAACGCCTGGATACATAAACTCGCACTACGTTACACCGCTCTAACACCAAGAAACATAAATCCGCACTACGTTACACCGCTTTAACGCCGGGATACATAAACTCGCACTACGTTACACCGCTCTAACGCCACGAAGCATAAATCCGCACTACGTTACGCCGCTCTAAACGTCAGGATACATAAACTCGCATTACGTTACACCGCTCTAACGCCACGAAGCATAAATCCGCACTACGTTACGCCGCTCTAACGCCACGAAACATAAATCCGCACTACGTTACACCGCTCTAACGCCACGAAGCATAAATCCGCACTACGTTACGCCGCTCGAACGCCACGAAACATAAATCCGCATTACGTTACACCGCTGTTACGCCACGAAGCATAAACTCGCACTACGTTACACCGCTCGAACGCCACGAAGAATAAATCCGCACTACGTTACACCGCTCGAACGCAAGGATACATAAACTCGCACTACGTTACACCGCTCTAAACGTCAGGATACATTAACTCGCATTACGTTACACCGCTTTAACGCCAGGATACATACACCCGCACTACGTTACACCGCTTTAGCGCCAGGATACATAAACTCGCACTACGATACACCGCTCTAACGCCACGAAACATAAATCCGCACTACGTTCACCGCTCCAACGCCACGAAACATAAACTCGCACTAAGTTACACCGCTCTAAACGTCAGGATACATAAACTCGCATTACGTTACACCGCTCTAACGCAACGAAGCATAAATCCGCACTACGTTACACCGCTGTAACGCCACGAAACGTAAATCCGCACTACGTTACTTCGCTCGAACGCTACGAAACATAAACTCGCAGTACGTTACACCGCTCTAAACGCCAGGATACATAAACTCGCACTACGTTACACCGCTCTAACGCCATGAAGCATTCCTGATCGCCTATCCGCACTACGTTACACCGCTCGAACGCCAGGATACATAAACTCGCACTACGTTACACCGCTTTAACGACACGAAGAATAAATCCGCACTACGTTACACCGCTCGAGCGCCACGAAGCATTCCTGATCGCCTATCCGCACTACGTTACACCGCTCGAAAGCCAGGATACATAAACTCGCACTACGTTACACGCTCTAACGCCACCAAGAATAAATCCGCACTACGTTACACCGCTCGAACGCCTGGATACATAAACTCGCACTACGTTACACCGCTCTAACTACACGAAGCATAAATCCGCACTACGTTACGCCGCTCTAAACGTCAGGATACATAAACTCGCACTACGTTACACCGCTTTAACGCCAGGATACATAAACTCGCACTACGTTACACCGCTTTAACGCCAGGATACATAAACTCGCACTACGTTACACCGCTTTAATGACACGAAGAATAAATCCGCACCCGTTACACCGCTCGAACGCCACGAAACATTCCTGATCGCCTATCCGCACTACGTTACACCGCTCGAAAGCCAGGATACATAAACTCGCACTACGTTACACGCTCTAACGCCACCAAGAATAAATCCGCACTACGTTACACCGCTCGAACGCCAGGATACATGAACTCGCACTACGTTACACCGCTTTAACGCCAGGATACATAAACTCGAACTACGATACACCGATCTAACGCCACGAAGAATAAATCCGCACTACGTTACACCGCTCGAACGCCAGGATACATAAACTCGCACTACGTTACACCGCTCCAACGCCACGAAACATAAATCCGCACTACGTTACGCCGCTCTAACGCCACGAAGGAAAAATCCGCCCTACGTTACACCGCTCGAACGCCACGAAGAATAAATCCGCACTACGTTACACCGCTCGAACGCCGGGATACATAAACTCGCGCTACGTTACACCGCTCCAACGCCACGAAACATAAATCCGCACTACGTTACGCCGCTCTAACGCCACGAAGGAAAAATCCGCCCTACGTTACACCGCTCGAACGCCACGAAGAATAAATCCGCACTACGTTACACCGCTCGAACGCCGGGATACATAAACTCGCGCTACGTTACACCGCTCCAACGCCACGAAACATAAACTCGCACTACGTTACACCGCTCTAAACGTCAGGATACTTGAACTCGCACTACGTTACACCGCTTTAACGCCAGGATACATACACTCGCACTACGTTACACCGCTTTAGCGCCAGGATACATAAACTCGCACTACGTTACACCGCTCGAACGCCACGAAGAATAAATCCGCACTACGTTACACCGCTCGAACGCCACGAAACATAAACTCGCACTACGTTACACCGCTCTAACTCCACGAAGCATAAATCCGCACTACGTTACGCCGCTCTAAACGTCAGGATACATAAACTCGCACTACGTTACACCGCTTTAACGCCAGGATACATAAACTCGAACTACGTTACGCCGCTCGAACGCGACGAAGCATAAATCCACATTACGTTACACCGCTCTAAACGCCAGGATACATAAACTCGCACTACGTTACACCGCTCTAACACCACGAAGAATAAATCCGCACTACGTTACACCGCTCTAACGCCTGGATACATAAACTCGCACTACGTTACACCGCTCTAACGCCACGAAGCATAAATCCGCACTACGTTACGCCGCTCTAAACGTCAGGATACATAAACTCGCATTACGTTACACCGCTCTAACGCCACGAAGCATAAATCCGCACTACGTTACGCCGCTCTAACGCCACGAAACATAAATCCACACTACGTTACACCGCTCTAACGCCACGAAGAATAAATCCGCACTACGTTACACCGCTCTAACGCAACGAAGCATAAATCCGCACTACGTTACACCGCTCTAACGCCACGAAACATAAATCCGCACTACGTTACTTCGCTCGAACGCCACGAAACATAAACTCGAACTACGTTACACCGCTCTAACGCCACGAAGAATAAATCCGCACTACGTTACACCGCTCTAACGCCACGAAACATAAACTCGCACTACGTTACACCGCTGTAACGCCACGAAGCATTCCTGATCGCCTATCCGCACTACGTTACACCGCTCGAACGCCAGGATACATAAACTCGCACTATGTTACACGCTCTAACGCCAGGATACATAAACTCGCACTACGTTACACCGCTCTAACTCCACGAAGCATAAATCCGCACTACGTTACGCCGCTCTAAACGTCAGGATACATAAACTCGCACTACGTTACACCGCTTTAACGCCGGGATACATAAACTCGAACTACGATACACCGATCTAACGCCACGAAGCATAAATCCGCACTACGTTACACCAATCCAAAACCACGAAACATAAACTCGCACTACGTTACGCCGCTCTAACGCCACGAAACATAAATCCACACTACGTTACACCGCTCTAACGCAACGAAGCATAATTACGCACTACGTTACACCGCTCTAACGCCACGAAACAAAAATCCGCACTACGTTACTTCGCTCTAAACGTCAGGATACATAAACTCGCATTACGTTACACCGCTTTAACGCCAGGATACATACACCCGCACTACGTTACACCGCTTTAGCGCCAGGATACATAAACTCGCACTACGATACACCGCTCTAACGCCACGAAACATAATTCCGCACTACGTTACACCGCTCCAACGCCACGAAACATAAACTCGCACTAAGTTACACCGCTCTAAACGTCAGGATACATAAACTCGCATTACGTTACACCGCTCTAACGCAACGAAGCATAAATCCGCACTACGTTACACCGCTGTAACGCCACGAAACGTAAATCCGCACTACGTTACTTCGCTCGAACGCTACGAAACATAAACTCGCAGTACGTTACACCGCTCTAAACGCCAGGATACATAAACTCGCACTACGTTACACCGCTCTAACGCCATGAAGCAATCCTGATCGCCTATCCGCACTACGTTACACCGCTCGAACGCCAGGATACATAAACTCGCACTACGTTACACGCTCTAACGCCACCAAGAATAAATCCGCACTACGTTACACCGCTCGAACGCCTGGATACATAAACTCGCACTACGTTACACCGCTCTAACTACACGAAGCATAAATCCGCACTACGTTACGCCGCTCTAAACGTCAGGATACATAAACTCGCACTACGTTACACCGCTTTAACGCCAGGATACATAAACTCGCACTACGTTACACCGCTTTAACGCCAGGATACATAAACTCGCACTACGTTACACCGGTTTAACGACACGAAGAATAAATCCGCACCCGTTACACCGCTCGAACGCCACGAAACATTCCTGATCGCCTATCCGCACTACGTTACTCCGCTCGAAAGCCAGGATACATAAACTCGCACTACGTTACACGCTCTAACGCCACCAAGAATAAATCCGCACTACGTTACACCGCTCGAACGCCAGGATACATAAACTCGCACTACGTTACACCGCTTTAACGCCAGGATACATAAACTCGAACTACGATACACCGATCTAACGCCACGAAGAATAAATCCGCACTACGTTACACCGCTCGAACGCCAGGATACATAAACTCGCACTACGTTACACCGCTCCAACGCCACGAAACATAAATCCGCACTACGTTACGCCGCTCTAACGCCACGAAGGAAAAATCCGCACTACGTTACACCGCTCGAACGCGACGAAGAATAAATCCGCACTACGTTACACCGCTCGAACGCCGGGATACGTAAACTCGCGCTACGTTACACCGCTCCAACGCCACGAAACATAAACTCGCACTACGTTACACCGCTCTAAACGTCAGGATACTTAAACTCGCACTACGTTACACCGCTTTAACGCCAGGATACATACACTCGCACTACGTTACACCGCTTTAGCGCCAGGATACATAAACTCGCACTACGTTACACCGCTCGAACGCCACGAAACATAAATCCGCACTACGTTACACCGCTCTAACGCCACGAAACATAAATCCGCACTACGTTACGCCGCTCGAACGCGACGAAGCATAAATCCACATTACGTTACACCGCTTTAAACGCCAGGATACATAAACTCGCACTACGTTACACCGCTCTAACACCACGAAGAATAAATCCGCACTACGTTACACCACTCTGACGCCTGGATACATAAACTCGCACTACGTTACACCGCTCTAACACCAAGAAACATAAATCCGCACTACGTTACACCGCTTTAACGCCAGGATACATAAACTCGCACTACGTTACACCGCTCTAACGCCACGAAGCATAAATCCGCACTACGTTACGCCGCTCTAAACTTCAGGATACATAAATTCGCATTACGTTACACCGCTCTAACACCACGAAGCATAAATCCGCACTACGTTACGCCGCTCTAACGCCACGAAACATAAATCCACACTACGTTACACCGCTCTAACGCCACGAAGCATAAATCCGCACTACGTTACGCCGCTCGAACGCCACGAAACATAAATCCGCATTACGTTACACCGCTGTAACGCCACGAAGCATAAACTCGCACTACGTTACACCGCTCGAACGCCACGAAGAATAAATCCGCACTACGTTACACCGCTCGAACGCAAGGATACATAAACTCGCACTACGTTACACCGCTCTAAACGTCAGGATACATTAACTCGCATTACGTTACACCGCTTTAACGCCAGGATACATACACCCGCACTACGTTACACCGCTTTAGCGCCAGGATACATAAACTCGCACTACGATACACCGCTCTAACGCCACGAAACATAAATCCGCACTACGTTACACCGCTCCAACGCCACGAAACATAAACTCGCACTAAGTTACACCGCTCTAAACGTCAGGATACATAAACTCGCATTACGTTACACCGCTCTAACGCAACGAAGCATAAATCCGCACTACGTTACACCGCTGTAACGCCACGAAACGTAAATTCCCCACTACGTTACTTCGCTCGAACGATACGAAACATAAACTCGCAGTACGTTACACCGCTCTAAACGCCAGGATACATAAACTCGCACTACGTTACACCGCTCTAACGCCATGAAGCATTCCTGATCGCCTATCCGCACTACGTTACACCGCTCGAAAGCCAGGATACATAAACTCGCACTACGTTACACGCTCTAACGCCAGGATACATAAACTCGCACTACGTTACACCGCTCTAACTCCACGAAGCATAAATCCGCACTACGTTACGCCGCTCTAAACGTCAGGATACATAAACTCGCACTACGTTACACCGCTTTAATGCCAGGATACATAAACTCGAACTACGATACACCGATCTAACGCCACGAAGCATAAATCCGCACTACGTTACACCACTCCAACACCACGAAACATAAACTCGCACTACGTTAAACCGATCTAACACCACGAAGAATAAATCCGCACTACGTTACGCCGCTCTAACGCCACGAAGCATAAATCCGCATTACGTTACACCGCTCTAACGCCACAAAGCATAAACTCGCACTACTTTACACCGCTCGAACGCCAGGATATATAAACTTGCACTACGTTACACCGCTCCAACGCCACGAAACATAAATCCGCATTACGTTACACCGCTGTAACGCCAGGAAGCATAAACTCGCACTACGTTACACCGCTCGAACGTCACGAAGAATAAATCCGCACTACGTTACACCGCTCTAAACGTCAGGATACATAAACTCGCATTACGTTACACCGCTTTAACGCCAGGATACATACACTCGCACTACGTTACACCGCTTTAGCGCCAGGATACATAAACTCGCACTACGATACACCGCTCTAACGCCACGAAACATAAATCCGCACTACGTTACACCGCTCCAACGCCACGAAACATAAACTCGCACTACGTTACACCGCTCTAAACGTCAGGATACATAAACTCGCATTACGTTACACCGCTCTAACGCCACGAAGCATAAATCCGCACTACGTTACGCCGCTCTAACGCCACGAAACATAAATCCACACTACGTTACACCGCTCTAACGCAACGAAGCATAATTACGCACTACGTTACACCGCTCTAACGCCACGAAACAAAAATCCGCACTACGTTACTTCGCTCTAAACGTCAGGATACATAATCTCGCATTACGTTACACCGCTTTAACGCCAGGATACATACACCCGCACTACGTTACACCGCTTTAGCGCCAGGATACATAAACTCGCACTACGATACACCGCTCTAACGCCACGAAACATAATTCCGCACTACGTTACACCGCTCCAACGCCACGAAACATAAACTCGCACTAAGTTACACCGCTCTAAACGTCAGGATACATAAACTCGCATTACGTTACACCGCTCTAACGCAACGAAGCATAAATCCGCACTACGTTACACCGCTGTAACGCCACGAAACGTAAGTCCGCACTACGTTACTTCACTCGAACGCTACGAAACATAAACTCGCAGTACGTTACACCGCTCTAAACGCCAGGATACATAAACTCGTACTACGTTATACCGCTCTAACGCCATGAAGCAATCCTGATCGCCTATCCGCACTACGTTACACCGCTCGAACGCCAGGATACATAAACTCGCACTACGTTACACCGCTTTAACGACACGAAGAATAAATCCGCACTACGTTACACCGCTCGAGCGCCACGAAGCATTCCTGATCGCCTATCCGCACTACGTTACACCGCTCGAAAGCCAGGATACATAAACTCGCACTACGTTACACGCTCTAACGCCACCAAGAATAAATCCGCACTGCGTTACACCGCTCGAACGCCTGGATACATAAACTCGCACTACGTTACACCGCTCTAACTACACGAAGCATAAATCCGCACTACGTTACGCCGCTCTAAACGTCAGGATACATAAACTCGCACTACGTTACACCGCTTTAACGCCAGGATACATAAACTCGCACTACGTTACACCGCTTTAACGCCAGGATACATAAACTCGCACTACGTTACACCGGTTTAACGACACGAAGAATAAATCCGCACCCGTTACACCGCTCGAACGCCACGAATCATTCCTGATCGCCTATACGCACTACGTTACTCCGCTCGAAAGCCAGGATACATAAACTCGCACTACGTTACACGCTCTAACGCCACCAAGAATAAATCCGCACTACGTTACACCGCTCGAACGCCAGGATACATAAACTCGCACTACGTTACACCGCTTTAACGCCAGGATACATAAACTCGAACTACGATACACCGATCTAACGCCACGAAGAATAAATCCGCACTACGTTACACCGCTCGAACGCCAGGATACATAAACTCGCACTACGTTACACCGCTCCAACGCCACGAAACATAAATCCGCACTACGTTACGCCGCTCTAACGCCACGAAGGAAAAATCCGCACTACGTTACACCGCTCGAACGCCACGAAGAATAAATCCGCACTACGTTACACCGCTCGAACGCCGGGATACGTAAACTCGCGCTACGTTACACCGCTCCAACGCCACGAAACATAAACTCGCACTACGTTACACCGCTCTAAACGTCAGGATACTTAAACTCGCACTACGTTACACCGCTTTAACGCCAGGATACATACACTCGCACTACGTTACAGCGCTTTAGCGCCAGGATACATAAACTCGCACTACGTTACACCGCTCGAACGCCACGAAACATAAATCCGCACTACGTTACACCGCTCTAACGCCACGAAACATAAATCCGCACTACGTTACGCCGCTCGAACGCGACGAAGCATAAATCCACATTACGTTACACCGCATTAAACGCCAGGATACATAAACTCGCACTACGTTACACCGCTCTAACACCACGAAGAATAAATCCGCACTACGTTACACCGCTCTAACGCCTGGATACATAAACTCGCACTACGTTACACCGCTCTAACACCAAGAAACATAAATCCGCACTACGTTACACCGCTTTAACGCCAGGATACATAAACTCGCACTACGTTACACCACTCTAACGCCACGAAGCATAAATCCGCACTACGTTACGCCGCTCTAAACGTCAGGATACATAAACTCGCATTACGTTACACCGCTCTAACGCCACGAAGCATAAATCCGCACTACGTTACGCCGCTCTAACGCCACGAAACATAAATCCGCACTACGTTACACCGCTCTAACGCCACGAAGCATAAATCCGCACTACGTTACGCCGCTCGAACGCCACGAAACATAAATCCGCATTAGGTTACACCGCTGTAACGCCACGAAGCATAAACTCGCACTACGTTACACCGCTCGAACGCCACGAAGAATAAATCCGCACTACGTTACACCGCTCGAACGCAAGGATACATAAACTCGCAATACGTTACACCGCTCTAAACGTCAGGATACATTAACTCGCATTACGTTACACCGCTTTAACGCCAGGATACATACACCCGCACTACGTTACACCGCTTTAGCGCCAGGATACATAAACTCGCACTACGATACACCGCTCTAACGCCACGAAACATAAATCCGCACTACGTTACACCGCTCTAACGCCACGAAGAATAAATCCGCACTACGTTACACCGCTCTAACGCAACGAAGCATAAATCCGCACTACGTTACACCGCTCTAACGCCACGAAACATAAATCCGCACTACGTTACTTCGCTCGAACGCCACGAAACATAAACTCGAACTACGTTACACCGCTCTAACGCCACGAAGAATAAATCCGCACTACGTTACACCGCTCTAACGCCACGAAACATAAACTCGCACTACGTTACACCGCTGTAACGCCACGAAGCATTCCTGATCGCCTATCCGCACTACGTTACACCGCTCGAACGCCAGGATACATAAACTCGCACTATGTTACACGCTCTAACGCCAGGATACATAAACTCGCACTACGTTACACCGCTCTAACGCAACGAAGCATAAATCCGCACTACGTTACACCGCTGTAACGCCACGAAACGTAAATCCGCACTACGTTACTTCGCTCGAACGCTACGAAACATAAACTCGCAGTACGTTACACCGCTCTAAACGCCAGGATACATAAACTCGCACTACGTTACACCGCTCTAACGCCATGAAGCATTCCTGATCGCCTATCCGCACTACGTTACACCGCTCGAACGCCAGGATACATAAACTCGCACTACGTTACACCGCTTTAACGACACGAAGAATAAATCCGCACTACGTTACACCGCTCGAGCGCCACGAAGCATTCCTGATCGCCTATCCGCACTACGTTACACCGCTCGAAAGCCAGGATACATAAACTCGCACTACGTTACACGCTCTAACGCCACCAAGAATAAATCCGCACTACGTTACACCGCTCGAACGCCTGGATACATAAACTCGCACTACGTTACACCGCTCTAACTACACGAAGCATAAATCCGCACTACGTTACGCCGCTCTAAACGTCAGGATACATAAACTCGCACTACGTTACACCGCTTTAACGCCAGGATACATAAACTCGCACTACGGTACACCGCTTTAACGCCAGGATACATAAACTCGCACTACGTTACACCGCTTTAATGACACGAAGAATAAATCCGCACCCGTTACACCGCTCGAACGCCACGAAACATTCCTGATCGCCTATCCGCACTACGTTACACCGCTCGAAAGCCAGGATACATAAACTCGCACTACGTTACACGCTCTAACGCCACCAAGAATAAATCCGCACTACGTTACACCGCTCGAACGCCAGGATACATGAACTCGCACTACGTTACACCGCTTTAACGCCAGGATACATAAACTCGAACTACGATACACCGATCTAACGCCACGAAGATTAAATCCGCACTACGTTACACCGCTCGAACGCCAGGATACATAAACTCGCACTACGTTACACCGCTCCAACGCCACGAAACATAAATCCGCACTACGTTACGCCGCTCTAACGCCACGAAGGAAAAATCCGCCCTACGTTACACCGCTCGAACGCCACGAAGAATAAATCCGCACTACGTTACACCGCTCGAACGCCGGGATACATAAACTCGCGCTACGTTACACCGCTCCAACGCCACGAAACATAAATCCGCACTACGTTACGCCGCTCTAACGCCACGAAGGAAAAATCCGCCCTACGTTACACCGCTCGAACGCCACGAAGAATAAATCCGCACTACGTTACACCGCTCGAACGCCGGGATACATAAACTCGCGCTACGTTACACCGCTCCAACGCCACGAAACATAAACTCGCACTACGTTACACCGCTCTAAACGTCAGGATACTTGAACTCGCACTACGTTACACCGCTTTAACGCCAGGATACATACACTCGCACTACGTTACACCGCTTTAGCGCCAGGATACATAAACTCGCACTACGTTACACCGCTCGAACGCCACGAAACATAAATCCGCACTACGTTACACCGCTCGAACGCCACGAAACATAAATCCGCACTACGTTACGCCGCTCGAACGCGACGAAGCATAAATCCACATTACGTTACACCGCTCTAAACGCCAGGATACATAAACTCGCACTACGTTACACCGCTCTAACACCACGAAGAATAAATCCGCACTACGTTACACCGCTCTAACGCCTGGATACATAAACTCGCACTACGTTACACCGCTCTAACGCCACGAAGCATAAATCCGCACTACGTTACGCCGCTCTAAACGTCAGGATACATAAACTCGCATTACGTTACACCGCTCTAACACCACGAAGCATAAATCCGCACTACGTTACGCCGCTCTAACGCCACGAAACATAAATCCACACTACGTTACACCGCTCTAACGCCACGAAGAATAAATCCGCACTACGTTACACCGCTCTAACGCAACGAAGCATAAATCCGCACTACGTTACACCGCTCTAACGCCACGAAACATAAATCCACACTACGTTACTTCGCTCGAACGCCACGAAACATAAACTCGAACTACGTTACACCGCTCTAACGCCACGAAGAATAAATCCGCACTACGTTACACCGCTCTAACGCCACGAAACATAAACTCGCACTACGTTACACCGCTGTAACGCCACGAAGCATTCCTGATCGCCTATCCGCACTACGTTACACCGCTCGAACGCCAGGATACATAAACTCGCACTATGTTACACGCTCTAACGCCAGGATACATAAACTCGCACTACGTTACACCGCTCTAACTCCACGAAGCATAAATCCGCACTACGTTACGCCGCTCTAAACGTCAGGATACATAAACTCGCACTACGTTACACCGCTTTAACGCCAGGATACATAAACTCGAACTACGATACACCGATCTAACGCCACGAAGCATAAATCCGCACTACGTTACACCAATCCAAAACCACGAAACATAAACTCGCACTACGTTAAACCGCTCTAACACCACGAAGAATAAATCCGCACTACGTTACGCCGCTCTAACGCCACGAAGCATAAATCCGCATTACGTTACACCGCTGTAACGCCACGAAGCATAAACTCGCACTACTTTACACCGCCCGAACGCCAGGATATATAAACTTGCACTACGTTACACCGCTCCAACGCCACGAAACATAAATCCGCATTACGTTACACCGCTGTAACGCCACGAAGCATAAACTCGCACTACGTTACACCGCTCGAACGCCACGAAGAATAAATCCGCACTACGTTACACCGCTCTAAACGTCAGGATACATAAACTCGCATTACGTTACACCGCTTTAACGCCAGGATACATACACTCGCACTACGTTACACCGCTTTAGCGCCAGGATACATAAACTCGCACTAAGATACACCGCTCTAACGCCACGAAACATAAATCCGCACTACGTTACACCGCTCCAACGCCACGAAACATAAACTCGCACTACGTTACACCGCTCTAAACGTCAGGATACATAAACTCGCATTACGTTACACCGCTCTAACGCCACGAAGCATAAATCCGCACTACGTTACGCCGCTCTAACGCCACGAAACATAAATCCACACTACGTTACACCGCTCTAACGCCACGAAGAATAAATCCGCACTACGTTACACCGCTCTAACGCAACGAAGCATAAATCCGCACTACGTTACACCGCTCTAACGCCACGAAACATAAATCCGCACTACGTTACTTCGCTCGAACGCCACGAAACATAAACTCGCACTACGTTACACCGCTCTAAACGCCAGGATACATAAACTCGCACTACGTTACACCGCTCTAACGCCACGAAACATTCCTGATCGCCTATCCGCACTACGTTACGCCGCTCTAAACGTTAGGATACATAAACTCGCATTACGTTACGCCGCTCTAACGCCACGAAACATAAATCCACACTATGTTACACCGCTCTAACGCCACGAAGAATAAATCCGCACTACGTTACACCGCTCTAACGCAACGAAGCATAAATCCGCACTATGTTACGCCGCTCGAACGCCACGAAACATAAATCCGCATTACGTTACACCGCTGTAACGCCACGAAGCATAAACTCGCACTACGTTACACCGCTCGAACGCCACGAAGAATAAATCCGCACTACGTTACACCGCTCTAAACGTCAGGATACATAAACTCGCATTACGTTACACCGCTTTAACGCCACGAAGAATAAATCCGCACTACGTTACGCCGCTCTAACGCCACGAAACATAAATCCGCACTACGTTACGCCGCTCTAAAGGTCAGGATATATAAACTCGCATTACGTTACGCCGCTCTAACGCCACGAAGAATAAATCCGCACTACGTTACACCGCTGTAACGCCACGAAGCATTCCTGATCGCCTATCCGCACTACGTTACACCGCTCGAACGCCAGGATACATAAACTCGCACTACGTTACACGCTCTAACGCCAGGATACATAAACTCGCACTACGTTACACCGCTCTAACTCCACGAAGCATAAATCCGCACTACGTTACGCCGCTCTAAACGTCAGGATACATAAACTCGCACTACGTTACACCGCTTTAATGCCAGGATACATAAACTCGAACTACGATACACCGATCTAACGCCACGAAGCATAAATCCGCACTACGTTACACCACTCCAACACCACGAAACATAAACTCGCACTACGTTAAACCGCTCTAACACCACGAAGAATAAATCCGCACTACGTTACGCCGCTCTAACGCCACGAAGCATAAATCCGCATTACGTTACACCGCTCTAACGCCACAAAGCATAAACTCGCACTACTTTACACCGCTCGAACGCCAGGATATATAAACTTGCACTACGTTACACCGCTCCAACGCCACGAAACATAAATCCGCATTACGTTACACCGCTGTAACGCCAGGAAGCATAAACTCGCACTACGTTACACCGCTCGAACGTCACGAAGAATAAATCCGCACTACGTTACACCGCTCTAAACGTCAGGATACATAAACTCGCATTACGTTACACCGCTTTAACGCCAGGATACATACACTCGCACTACGTTACACCGCTTTAGCGCCAGGATACATAAACTCGCACTACGATACACCGCTCTAACGCCACGAAACATAAATCCGCACTACGTTACACCGCTCCAACGCCACGAAACATAAACTCGCACTACGTTACACCGCTCTAAACGTCAGGATACATAAACTCGCATTACGTTACACCGCTCTAACGCCACGAAGCATAAATCCGCACTACGTTACGCCACTCTAACGCCACGAAACATAAATCCACACTACGTTACACCGCTCTAACGCAACGAAGCATAATTACGCACTACGTTACACCGCTCTAACGCCACGAAACAAAAATCCGCACTACGTTACTTCGCTCGAACGCCACGAAACATAAACTCGCACTACGTTACACCGCTCTAAACGCCAGGATACATAAACTCGCACTACGTTACACCGCTCTAACGCCACGAAGCATTCCTGATCGCCTATCCGCACTACGTTACACCGCTCGAAAGCCAGGATACATAAACTCGCACTACGTTACATGCTCTAACGCCACCAAGAATAAATCCGCACTACGTTACACCGCTCGAACGCCAGGATACATAAACTCGCACTACGTTCCACCGCTCTAACTCCACGAAGCATAAATCCGCACTACGTTACGCCGCTCTAAACGTCAGGATACATAAACACGCACTACGTTACACCGCTTTAACGCCAGGATACATAAACTCGCACTACGTTACACCGCTTTAACGCCAGGATACATAAACTGGCACTACGTTACACCGCTCTAACTCCACGAAGCATAAATCCGCACTACGTTACGCCGCTCTAACGCCACGAAACATAAATCCACACTACGTTACACCGCTCTAACGCCACGAAGAATAAATCCGCACTACGTTACACCGCTCTAACGCAACGAAGCATAAATCCGCACTACGTTACGCCGCTCGAACGCCACGAAACATAAATCCGCATTACGTTACACCGCTGTAACGCCACGAAGCATAAACTCGCACTACGTTACACCGCTCGAACGCCACGAAGAATAAATCCGCACTACGTTACACCGCTCTAAACGTCAGGATACATAAACTCGCATTACGTTACACCGCTTTAACGCCACGAAGAATAAATCCGCACTACGTTACACCGCTCTAAACGCCAGGATACATAAACTCGCACTACGTTACACGCTCTAACGCCACGAAGAATAAATCCGCACTACGTTACACCGCTTGAACGCCAGGATACATAAACTCGCACTACGTTACACCGCTCCAACGCTACGAAACATAAACTCTCACTATGTTACACCGCTCTAACGCAACGAAGCATAAATCCGCACTACGTTACACCGCTCTAACGCCACGAAACATAAATCCGCACTACGTTACTTCGCTCGAACGCCACGAAACATAAACTCGCACTACGTTACACCGCTCTAAACGCCAGGATACATAAACTCGCACTACGTTACACCGCTGTAACGCCACGAAGCATTCCTGATCGCCTATCCGCACTACGTTAAACCGCTCGAACGCCAGGATACATAAACTCGCACTACGTTACACCGCTTTGACGCCACGAAGAATAAATCCGCACTACGTTACACCGCTCGAACGCCAGGATACATAAACTCGCACTACGTTACACGCTCTAACGCCAGGATACATAAACTCGCACTACGTTACACCGCTCTAACGCCACGAAGCATAAATCCGCACTACGTTACGCCGCTCTAAACGTCAGGATACATAAACTCGCACTACGTTACACCGCTTTAACGCCGGGATACATAAACTCGAACTACGATACACCGATCTAACGCCACGAAGCATAAATCCGCACTACCTTACACCACTCCAACACCCCGAAACATAAACTCGCACTACGTTAAACCGCTCTAACACCACGAAGAATGAATCCGCACTACGTTACGCCGCTCTAAAGCCACGAAGCATAAATCCGCATTACGTTACACCACTGTAACGCCACGAAGCATAAACTCGCACTACTTTACACCGCTCGAACGCCAGGATATATAAACTTGCACTACGTTACACCGCTCCAACGCCACGAAACATAAATCCGCATTACGTTACACCGCTGTAACGCCACGAAGCATAAACTCGCACTACGTTACACCGCTCGAACGCGACGAAGAATAAATCCGCACTACGTTACACCGCTCTAAACGTCAGGATACATAAACTCGCATTACGTTACACCGCTTTAACGCCAGGTTACATACACTCGCACTACGTTACACCGCTTTAGCGCCAAGATACATAAACTCGCACTACGATACACCGCTCTAACGCCACGAAACATAAATCCGCACTACGTTACACCGCTCCAACGCCACGAAACATAAAGTCGCACTACGTTACACCGCTCTAAACGTCAGGATACATAAACTCGCATTACGTTACACCGCTCTAACGCCACGAAGCATAAATCCGCACTACGTTACGCCGCTCTAACGCCACGAAACATAAATCCACACTACGGTACACCGCTCTAACGCAACGAAGCATAAATACGCACTACGTTACACCGCTCTAACGCCACGAAACATAAATCCGCACTACGTTACTTCGCTCGAACGCCACGAAACATAAACTCGCACTACGTTACACCGCTGTAAACGCCAGGATACATAAACTCGCACTACGTTACACCGCTCTAACGCCACGAAGCATTCCTGATCGCCTATCCGCACTACGTTACGCCGCTCTAAACGTCAGGATACATAAACTCGCATTACGTTACGCCGCTCTAACGCCACGAAACATAAATCCACACTACGTTACACCGCTCTAACGCCACGAAGAATAAATCCGCACTACGTTATACCGCTCTAACGCAACGAAGCATAAATCCGCATTACGTTACGCCGCTCGAACGCCACGAAACATAAATCCGCATTACGTTACACCGCTCTAACTCCACGAAGCATAAATCCGGACTACGTTACGCCGCTCTAAACGTCAGGATACATAAACTCGCACTACGTTACACCGCTTTAACGCCAGGATACATAAACTCGAACTACGATACACCGATCTAACGCCACGAAGCATAAATCCGCACTACGTTACACCGCTCCAACGCCACGAAACATAAACTCGCACTACGTTAAACCGCTCTAACACCACGAACAATAAATCCGCACTACGTTACGCCGCTCTAACGCCACGAAGCATAAATCCGCACTACGTTACGCCGCTCGAACGCCACGAAACATAAATCCGCATTACGTTACACCGCTGTAACGCCACGAAGCATAAACTCGCACTACTTTACACCGCCCGAACGCCAGGATATATAAACTTGCACTACGTTACACCGCTCCAACGCCACGAAACATAAATCCGCATTACGTTACACCGCTGTAACGCCACGAAGCATAAACTCGCACTACGTTACACCGCTCGAACGCCACGAAGAATAAATCCGCACTACGTTACACCGCTCTAAATGTCAGGATACATAAACTCGCATTACGTTACACCGCTTTAACGCCAGGATACATACACTCGCACTAAGATACACCGCTCTAACGCCACGAAACATAAATCCGCACTACGTTACACCGCTCCAACGCCACGAAACATAAACTCGCACTACGTTACACCGCTCTAAACGTCAGGATACATAAACTCGCATTACGTTACACCGCTCTAACGCCACGAAGCATAAATCCGCACTACGTTACGCCGCTCTAACGCCACGAAACATAAATCCACACTACGTTACACCGCTCTAACGCCACGAAGAATAAATCCGCACTACGTTACACCGCTCTAACGCAACGAAGCATAAATCCGCACTACGTTACACCGCTCTAACGCCACGAAACATAAATCCGCACTACGTTACTTCGCTCGAACGCCACGAAACATAAACTCGCACTACGTTACACCGCTCTAAACGCCAGGATACATAAACTCGCACTACGTTACACCGCTCTAACGCCACGAAACATTCCTGATCGCCTATCCGCACTACGTTACGCCGCTCTAAACGTTAGGATACATAAACTCGCATTACGTTACGCCGCTCTAACGCCACGAAACATAAATCCACACTATGTTACACCGCTCTAACGCCACGAAGAATAAATCCGCACTACGTTACACCGCTCTAACGCAACGAAGCATAAATCCGCACTACGTTACGCCGCTCGAACGCCACGAAACATAAATCCGCATTACGTTACACCGCTGTAACGCCACGAAGCATAAACTCGCACTACGTTACACCGCTCGAACGCCACGAAGAATAAATCCGCACTACGTTACACCGCTCTAAACGTCAGGATACATAAACTCGCATTACGTTACACCGCTTTAACGCCACGAAGAATAAATCCGCACTACGTTACGCCGCTCTAACGCCACGAAACATAAATCCGCACTACGTTACGCCGCTCTAAAGGTCAGGATATATAAACTCGCATTACGTTACGCCGCTCTAACGCCACGAAGAATAAATCCGCACTACGTTACACCGCTGTATCGCCACGAAGCATTCCTGATCGCCTATCCGCACTACGTTACACCGCTCGAACGCCAGGATACATAAACTCGCACTACGTTACACGCTCTAACGCCAGGATACATAAACTCGCACTACGTTACACCGCTCTAACTCCACGAAGCATAAATCCGCACTACGTTACGCCGCTCTAAACGTCAGGATACATAAACTCGCACTACGTTACACCGCTTTAATGCCAGGATACATAAACTCGAACTACGATACACCGATCTAACGCCACGAAGCATAAATCCGCACTACGTTACACCAATCCAACACCACGAAACATAAACTCGCACTACGTTAAACCGCTCTAACACCACGAAGAATAAATCCGCACTACGTTACGCCGCTCTAACGCCACGAAGCATAAATCCGCATTACGTTACACCGCTCTAACGCCACAAAGCATAAACTCGCACTACTTTACACCGCTCGAACGCCAGGATATATAAACTTGCACTACGTTACACCGCTCCAACGCCACGAAACATAAATCCGCATTACGTTACACCGCTGTAACGCCAGGAAGCATAAACTCGCACTACGTTACACCGCTCGAACGTCACGAAGAATAAATCCGCACTACGTTACACCGCTCTAAACGTCAGGATACATAAACTCGCATTACGTTACACCGCTTTAACGCCAGGATACATACACTCGCACTACGTTACACCGCTTTAGCGCCAGGATACATAAACTCGCACTACGATACACCGCTCTAACGCCACGAAACATAAATCCGCACTACGTTACACCGCTCCAACGCCACGAAACATAAACTCGCACTACGTTACACCGCTCTAAACGTCAGGATACATAAACTCGCATTACGTTACACCGCTCTAACGCCACGAAGCATAAATCCGCACTACGTTACGCCACTCTAACGCCACGAAACATAAATCCACACTACGTTACACCGCTCTAACGCAACGAAGCATAATTACGCACTACGTTACACCGCTCTAACGCCACGAAACAAAAATCCGCACTACGTTACTTCGCTCGAACGCCACGAAACATAAACTCGCACTACGTTACACCGCTCTAAACGCCAGGATACATAAACTCGCACTACGTTACACCGCTCTAACGCCACGAAGCATTCCTGATCGCCTATCCGCACTACGTTACACCGCTCGAAAGCCAGGATACATAAACTCGCACTACGTTACATGCTCTAACGCCACCAAGAATAAATCCGCACTACGTTACACCGCTCGAACGCCAGAATACATAAACTCGCACTACGTTACACCGCTCTAACTCCACGAAGCATAAATCCGCACTACGTTACGCCGCTCTAAACGTCAGGATACATAAACGCGCACTACGTTACACCGCTTTAACGCCAGGATACATAAACTCGCACTACGTTACACCGCTTTAACGCCAGGATACATAAACTGGCACTACGTTACACCGCTCTAACTCCACGAAGCATAAATCCGCACTACGTTACGCCGCTCTAACGCCACGAAACATAAATCCACACTACGTTACACCGCTCTAACGCCACGAAGAATAAATCCGCACTACGTTACACCGCTCTAACGCAACGAAGCATAAATCCGCACTACGTTACGCCGCTCGAACGCCACGAAACATAAATCCGCATTACGTTACACCGCTGTAACGCCACGAAGCATAAACTCGCACTACGTTACACCGCTCGAACGCCACGAAGAATAAATCCGCACTACGTTACACCGCTCTAAACGTCAGGATACATAAACTCGCATTACGTTACACCGCTTTAACGCCACGAAGAATAAATCCGCACTACGTTACACCGCTCTAAACGCCAGGATACATAAACTCGCACTACGTTACACGCTCTAACGCCACGAAGAATAAATCCGCACTACGTTACACCGCTTGAACGCCAGGATACATAAACTCGCACTACGTTACACCGCTCCAACGCTACGAAACATAAACTCTCACTATGTTACACCGCTCTAACGCAACGAAGCATAAATCCGCACTACGTTACACCGCTCTAACGCCACGAAACATAAATCCGCACTACGTTACTTCGCTCGAACGCCACGAAACATAAACTCGAACTACGTTACACCGCTCTAAACGCCAGGATACATAAACTCGCACTACGTTACACCGCTGTAACGCCACGAAGCATTCCTGATCGCCTATCCGCACTACGTTAAACCGCTCGAACGCCAGGATACATAAACTCGCACTACGTTACACCGCTTTGACGCCACGAAGAATAAATCCGCACTACGTTACACCGCTCGAACGCCAGGATACATAAACTCGCACTACGTTACACGCTCTAACGCCAGGATACATAAACTCGCACTACGTTACACCGCTCTAACGCCACGAAGCATAAATCCGCACTACGTTACGCCGCTCTAAACGTCAGGATACATAAACTCGCACTACGTTACACCGATTTAACGCCGGGATACATAAACTCGAACTACGATACACCGATCTAACGCCACGAAGCATAAATCCGCACTACCTTACACCACTCCAACACCCCGAAACATAAACTCGCACTACGTTAAACCGCTCTAACACCACGAAGAATAAATCCGCACTACGTTACGCCGCTCTAAAGCCACGAAGCATAAATCCGCATTACGTTACACCACTGTAACGCCACGAAGCATAAACTCGCACTACTTTACACCGCTCGAACGCCAGGATATATAAACTTGCACTACGTTACACCGCTCCAACGCCACGAAACATAAATCCGCATTACGTTACACCGCTGTAACGCCACGAAGCATAAACTCGCACTACGTTACACCGCTCGAACGCGACGAAGAATAAATCCGCACTACGTTACACCGCTCTAAACGTCAGGATACATAAACTCGCATTACGTTACACCGCTTTAACGCCAGGATACATACACTCGCACTACGTTACACCGCTTTAGCGCCAAGATACATAAACTCGCACTACGATACACCGCTCTAACGCCACGAAACATAAATCCGCACTACGTTACACCGCTCCAACGCCACGAAACATAAAGTCGCACTACGTTACACCGCTCTAAACGTCAGGATACATAAACTCGCATTACGTTACACCGCTCTAACGCCACGAAGCATAAATCCGCACTACGTTACGCCGCTCTAACGCCACGAAACATAAATCCACACTACGGTACACCGCTCTAACGCAACGAAGAATAAATCCGCACTACGTTACACCGCTCTAACGCAACGAAGCATAAATCCGCACTACGTTACACCGCTCTAACGCCACGAAACATAAATCCGCACTACGTTACTTCGCTCGAACGCCACGAAACATAAACTCGCACTACGTTACACCGCTCTAAACGCCAGGATACATAAACTCGCACTACGTTACACCGCTCTAACGCCACGAAACATTCCTGATCGCCTATCCGCACTACGTTACGCCGCTCTAAACGTTAGGATACATAAACTCGCATTACGTTACGCCGCTCTAACGCCACGAAACATAAATCCACACTATGTTACACCGCTCTAACGCCACGAAGAATAAATCCGCACTACGTTACACCGCTCTAACGCAACGAAGCATAAATCCGCACTACGTTACGCCGCTCGAACGCCACGAAACATAAATCCGCATTACGTTACACCGCTGTAACGCCACGAAGCATAAACTCGCACTACGTTACACCGCTCGAACGCCACGAAGAATAAATCCGCACTACGTTACACCGCTCTAAACGTCAGGATACATAAACTCGCATTACGTTACACCGCTTTAACGCCACGAAGAATAAATCCGCACTACGTTACGCCGCTCTAACGCCACGAAACATAAATCCGCACTACGTTACGCCGCTCTAAAGGTCAGGATATATAAACTCGCATTACGTTACGCCGCTCTAACGCCACGAAGAATAAATCCGCACTACGTTACACCGCTGTAACGCCACGAAGCATTCCTGATCGCCTATCCGCACTACGTTACACCGCTCGAACGCCAGGATACATAAACTCGCACTACGTTACACGCTCTAACGCCAGGATACATAAACTCGCACTACGTTACACCGCTCTAACTCCACGAAGCATAAATCCGCACTACGTTACGCCGCTCTAAACGTCAGGATACATAAACTCGCACTACGTTACACCGCTTTAATGCCAGGATACATAAACTCGAACTACGATACACCGATCTAACGCCACGAAGCATAAATCCGCACTACGTTACACCACTCCAACACCACGAAACATAAACTCGCACTACGTTAAACCGCTCTAACACCACGAAGAATAAATCCGCACTACGTTACGCCGCTCTAACGCCACGAAGCATAAATCCGCATTACGTTACACCGCTCTAACGCCACAAAGCATAAACTCGCACTACTTTACACCGCTCGAACGCCAGGATATATAAACTTGCACTACGTTACACCGCTCCAACGCCACGAAACATAAATCCGCATTACGTTACACCGCTGTAACGCCAGGAAGCATAAACTCGCACTACGTTACACCGCTCGAACGTCACGAAGAATAAATCCGCACTACGTTACACCGCTCTAAACGTCAGGATACATAAACTCGCATTACGTTACACCGCTTTAACGCCAGGATACATACACTCGCACTACGTTACACCGCTTTAGCGCCAGGATACATAAACTCGCACTACGATACACCGCTCTAACGCCACGAAACATAAATCCGCACTACGTTACACCGCTCCAACGCCACGAAACATAAACTCGCACTACGTTACACCGCTCTAAACGTCAGGATACATAAACTCGCATTACGTTACACCGCTCTAACGCCACGAAGCATAAATCCGCACTACGTTACGCCACTCTAACGCCACGAAACATAAATCCACACTACGTTACACCGCTCTAACGCAACGAAGCATAATTACGCACTACGTTACACCGCTCTAACGCCACGAAACAAAAATCCGCACTACGTTACTTCGCTCGAACGCCACGAAACATAAACTCGCACTACGTTACACCGCTCTAAACGCCAGGATACATAAACTCGCACTACGTTACACCGCTCTAACGCCACGAAGCATTCCTGATCGCCTATCCGCACTACGTTACACCGCTCGAAAGCCAGGATACATAAACTCGCACTACGTTACATGCTCTAACGCCACCAAGAATAAATCTGCACTACGTTACACCGCTCGAACGCCAGGATACATAAACTCGCACTACGTTACACCGCTCTAACTCCACGAAGATTAAATCCGCACTACGTTACGCCGCTCTAAACGTCAGGATACATAAACGCGCACTACGTTACACCGCTTTAACGCCAGGATACATAAACTCGCACTACGTTACACCGCTTTAACGCCAGGATACATAAACTGGCACTACGTTACACCGCTCTAACTCCACGAAGCATAAATCCGCACTACGTTACGCCGCTCTAACGCCACGAAACATAAATCCACACTACGTTACACCGCTCTAACGCCACGAAGAATAAATCCGCACTACGTTACACCGCTCTAACGCAACGAAGCATAAATCCGCACTACGTTACGCCGCTCGAACGCCACGAAACATAAATCCGCATTACGTTACACCGCTGTAACGCCACGAAGCATAAACTCGCACTACGTTACACCGCTCGAACGCCACGAAGAATAAATCCGCACTACGTTACACCGCTCTAAACGTCAGGATACATAAACTCGCATTAAGTTACACCGCTTTAACGCCACGAAGAATAAATCCGCACTACGTTACACCGCTCTAAACGCCAGGATACATAAACTCGCACTACGTTACACGCTCTAACGCCACGAAGAATAAATCCGCACTACGTTACACCGCTTGAACGCCAGGATACATAAACTCGCACTACGTTACACCGCTCCAACGCTACGAAACATAAACTCTCACTATGTTACACCGCTCTAACGCAACGAAGCATAAATCCGCACTACGTTACACCGCTCTAACGCCACGAAACATAAATCCGCACTACGTTACTTCGCTCGAACGCCACGAAACATAAACTCGAACTACGTTACACCGCTCTAAACGCCAGGATACATAAACTCGCACTACGTTACACCGCTGTAACGCCACGAAGCATTCCTGATCGCCTATCCGCACTACGTTAAACCGCTCGAACGCCAGGATACATAAACTCGCACTGCGTTACACCGCTTTGACGCCACGAAGAATAAATCCGCACTACGTTACGCCGCTCTAAACGTCAGGATACATAAACTCGCATTACGTTACACCGCTCTAACGCCACGAAGCATAAATCCGCACTACGTTACGCCGCTCTAACGCCACGAAACATAAATCCACACTACGTTACACCGCTCTAACGCCACGAAGAATAAATCCGCACTACGTTACACCGCTCTAACGCAACGAAGCATAAATCCGCACTACGTTACGCCGCTCTAAACGTCAGGATACATAAACTCGCACTACGTTACACCGATTTAACGCCGGGATACATAAACTCGAACTACGATACACCGATCTAACGCCACGAAGCATAAATCCGCACTACCTTACACCACTCCAACACCCCGAAACATAAACTCGCACTACGTTAAACCGCTCTAACACCACGAAGAATAAATCCGCACTACGTTACGCCGCTCTAAAGCCACGAAGCATAAATCCGCATTACGTTACACCGCTCTAACACCACGAAGAATAAATCCGCACTACGTTACACCGCTCTAACGCCTGGATACATAAACTCGCACTACGTTACACCGCTCTAACACCAAGAAACATAAATCCGCACTACGTTACACCGCTTTAACGCCAGGATACATAAACTCGCACTACGTTACACCGCTCTAACGCCACGAAGCATAAATCCGCACTACGTTACGCCGCTCTAAACGTCAGGATACATAAACTCGCATTACGTTACACCGCTCTAACGCCACGAAGCATAAATCCGCACTACGTTACGCCGCTCTAACGCCACGAAACATAAATCCGCACTACGTTACACCGCTCTAACGCCACGAAGCATAAATCCGCACTACGTTACGCCGTTCGAACGCCACGAAACATAAATCCGCATTACGTTACACCGCTGTAACGCCACGAAGCATAAACTCGCACTACGTTACACCGCTCGAACGCCACGAAGAATAAATCCGCACTACGTTACACCGCTCGAACGCAAGGATACATAAACTCGCAATACGTTACACCGCTCTAAACGTCAGGATACATTAACTCGCATTACGTTACACCGCTTTAACGCCAGGATACATACACCCGCACTACGTTACACCGCTTTAGCGCCAGGATACATAAACTCGCACTACGATACACCGCTCTAACGCCACGAAACATAAATCCGCACTACGTTCACCGCTCCAACGCCACGAAACATAAACTCGCACTAAGTTACACCGCTCTAAACGTCAGGATACATAAACTCGCATTACGTTACACCGCTCTAACGCAACGAAGCATAAATCCGCACTACGTTACACCGCTGTAACGCCACGAAACGTAAATCCGCACTACGTTACTTCGCTCGAACGCTACGAAACATAAACTCGCAGTACGTTACACCGCTCTAAACGCCAGGATACATAAACTCGCACTACGTTACACCACTCTAACGCCATGAAGCATTCCTGATCGCCTATCCGCACTACGTTACACCGCTCGAACGCCAGGATACATAAACTCGCACTACGTTACACCGCTTTAACGACACGAAGAATAAATCCGCACTACGTTACACCGCTCGAGCGCCACGAAGCATTCCTGATCGCCTATCCGCACTACGTTACACCGCTCGAAAGCCAGGATACATAAACTCGCACTACGTTACACGCTCTAACGCCACCAAGAATAAATCCGCACTACGTTACACCGCTCGAACGCCTGGATACATAAACTCGCACTACGTTACACCGCTCTAACTACACGAAGCATAAATCCGCACTACGTTACGCCGCTCTAAACGTCAGGATACATAAACTCGCACTACGTTACACCGCTTTAACGCCAGGATACATAAACTCGCACTACGTTACACCGCTTTAACGCCAGGATACATAAACTCGCACTACGTTACACCGCTTTAATGACACGAAGAATAAATCCGCACCCGTTACACCGCTCGAACGCCACGAAACATTCCTGATCGCCTATCCGCACTACGTTACACCGCTCGAAAGCCAGGATACATAAACTCGCACTACGTTACACTCTCTAACGCCACCAAGAATAAATCCGCACTACGTTACACCGCTCGAACGCCAGGATACATGAACTCGCACTACGTTACACCGCTTTAACGCCAGGATACATAAACTCGAACTACGATACACCGATCTAACGCCACGAAGAATAAATCCGCACTACGTTACACCGCTCGAACGCCAGGATACATAAACTCGCACTACGTTACACCGCTCCAACGCCACGAAACATAACTCCGCACTACGTTACGCCGCTCTAACGCCACGAAGGAAAAATCCGCCCTACGTTACACCGCTCGAACGCCACGAAGAATAAATCCGCACTACGTTACACCGCTCGAATGCCGGGATACATAAACTCGCGCTACGTTACACCGCTCCAACGCCACGAAACATAAATCCGCACTACGTTACGCCGCTCTAACGCCACGAAGGAAAAATCCGCCCTACGTTACACCGCTCGAACGCCACGAAGACTAAATCCGCACTACGTTACACCGCTCGAACGCCGGGATACATAAACTCGCGCTACGTTACACCGCTCCAACGCCACGAAACATAAACTCGCACTACGTTACACCGCTCTAAACGTCAGGATACTTGAACTCGCACTACGTTACACCGCTTTAACGCCAGGATACATACACTCGCACTACGTTACACCGCTTTAGCGCCAGGATAAATAAACTCGCACTACGTTACACCGCTCGAACGCCACGAAACATAAATCCGCACTACGTTACACCGCTCGAACGCCACGAAACATAAATCCGCACTACGTTACGCCGCTCGAACGCGACGAAGCATAAATCCACATTACGTTACACCGCTCTAAACGCCAGGATACATAAACTCGCACTACGTTACACCGCTCTAACACCACGAAGAATAAATCCGCACTACGTTACACCGCTCTAACGCCTGGATACATAAACTCGCACTACGTTACACCGCTCTAACGCCACGAAGCATAAATCCGCACTACGTTACGCCGCTCTAAACGTCAGGATACATAAACTCGCATTACGTTACACCGCTCTAACGCCACGAAACATAAATCCACACTACGTTACACCGCTCTAACGCCACGAAGAATAAATCCGCACTACGTTACACCGCTCTAACGCAACGAAGCATAAATCCGCACTACGTTACACCGCTCTAACGCCACGAAACATAAATCCGCACTACGTTACTTCGCTCGAACGCCACGAAACATAAACTCGAACTACGTTACACCGCTCTAAACGCCAGGATACATAAACTCGCACTACGTTACACCGCTCTAACGCCACGAAACATTCCTGATCGCCTATCCGCACTACGTTACGCCGCTCTAAACGTTAGGATACATAAACTCGCATTACGTTACGCCGCTCTAACGCCACGAAACATAAATCCACACTATGTTACACCGCTCTAACGCCACGAAGAATAAATCCGCACTACGTTACACCGCTCTAACGCAACGAAGCATAAATCCGCACTACGTTACGCCGCTCGAACGCCACGAAACATAAATCCGCATTACGTTACACCGCTGTAACGCCACGAAGCATAAACTCGCACTACGTTACACCGCTCGAACGCCACGAAGAATAAATCCGCACTACGTTACACCGCTCTAAACGTCAGGATACATAAACTCGCATTACGTTACACCGCTTTAACGCTACGAAGAATAAATCCGCACTACGTTACGCCGCTCTAACGCCACGAAACATAAATCCGCACTACGTTACGCCGCTCTAAAGGTCAGGATATATAAACTCGCATTACGTTACGCCGCTCTAACGCCACGAAGAATAAATCCGCACTACGTTACACCGCTGTAACGCCACGAAGCATTCCTGATCGCCTATCCGCACTACGTTACACCGCTCGAACGCCAGGATACATAAACTCGCACTACGTTACACGCTCTAACGCCAGGATACATAAACTCGCACTACGTTACACCGCTCTAACTCCACGAAGCATAAATCCGCACTACGTTACGCCGCTCTAAACGTCAGGATACATAAACTCGCACTACGTTACACCGCTTTAATGCCAGGATACATAAACTCGCACTACGTTACACCGCTCGAACGCCACGAAACATAAATCCGCACTACGTTACACCGCTCTAACGCCACGAAACATAAATCCGCACTACGTTACGCCGCTCGAACGCGACGAAGCATAAATCCACATTACGTTACACCGCTTTAAACGCCAGGATACATAAACTCGCACTACGTTACACCGCTCTAACACCACGAAGAATAAATGCGCACTACGTTACACCGCTCTAACGCCTGGATACATAAACTCGCACTACGTTACACCGCTCTAACACCAAGAAACATAAATCCGCACTACGTTACACCGCTTTAACGCCAGGATACATAAACTCGCACTACGTTACACCGCTCTAACGCCACGAAGCATAAATCCGCACTACGTTACGCCGCTCTAAACGTCAGGATACATAAACTCGCATTACGTTACACCGCTTTAACGCCAGGATACATACACTCGCACTACGTTACACCGCTTTAGCGCCAGGATACATAAACTCGCACTACGATACACCGCTCTAACGCCACGAAACATAAATCCGCACTACGTTACACCGCTCCAACGCCACGAAACATAAACTCGCACTACGTTACACCGCTCTAAACGTCAGGATACATAAACTCGCATTACGTTACACCGCTCTAACGCCACGAAGCATAAATCCGCACTACGTTACGCCGCTCTAACGCCACGAAACATAAATCCACACTACGTTACACCGCTCTAACGCAACGAAGCATAATTACGCACTACGTTACACCGCTCTAACGCCACGAAACAAAAATCCGCACTACGTTACTTCGCTCTAAACGTCAGGATACATAAACTCGCATTACGTTACACCGCTTTAACGCCAGGATACATACACCCGCACTACGTTACACCGCTTTAGCGCCAGGATACATAAACTCGCACTACGATACACCGATCTAACGCCACGAAACATAATTCCGCACTACGTTACACCGCTCCAACGCCACGAAACATAAACTCGCACTAAGTTACACCGCTCTAAACGTCAGGATACATAAACTCGCATTACGTTACACCGCTCTAACGCAACGAAGCATAAATCCGCACTACGTTACACCGCTGTAACGCCACGAAACGTAAATCCGCACTACGTTACTTCGCTCGAACGCTACGAAACATAAACTCGTAGTACGTTACACCGCTCTAAACGCCAGGATACATAAACTCGCACTACGTTATACCGCTCTAACGCCATGAAGCAATCCTGATCGCCTATCCGCACTACGTTACACCGCTCGAACGCCAGGATACATAAACTCGCACTACGTTACACCGCTTTAACGACACGAAGAATAAATCCGCACTACGTTACACCGCTCGAGCGCCACGAAGCATTCCTGATCGCCTATCCGCACTACGTTACACCGCTCGAAAGCCAGGATACATAAACTCGCACTACGTTACACGCTCTAACGCCACCAAGAATAAATCCGCACTACGTTACACCGCTCGAACGCCTGGATACATAAACTCGCACTACGTTACACCGCTCTAACTACACGAAGCATAAATCCGCACTACGTTACGCCGCTCTAAACGTCAGGATACATAAACTCGCACTACGTTACACCGCTTTAACGCCAGGATACATAAACTCGCACTACGTTACACCGCTTTAACGCCAGGATACATAAACTCGCACTACGTTACACCGGTTTAACGACACGAAGAATAAATCCGCACCCGTTACACCGCTCGAACGCCACGAATCATTCCTGATCGCCTATACGCACTACGTTACTCCGCTCGAAAGCCAGGATACATAAACTCGCACTACGTTACACGCTCTAACGCCACCAAGAATAAATCCGCACTACGTTACACCGCTCGAACGCCAGGATACATAAACTCGCACTACGTTACACCGCTTTAACGCCAGGATACATAAACTCGAACTACGATACACCGATCTAACGCCACGAAGAATAAATCCGCACTACGTTACACCGCTCGAACGCCAGGATACATAAACTCGCACTACGTTACACCGCTCCAACGCCACGAAACATAAATCCGCACTACGTTACGCCGCTCTAACGCCACGAAGGAAAAATCCGCACTACGTTACACCGCTCGAACGCCACGAAGAATAAATCCGCACTACGTTACACCGCTCGAACGCCGGGATACGTAAACTCGCGCTACGTTACACCGCTCCAACGCCACGAAACATAAACTCGCACTACGTTACACCGCTCTAAACGTCAGGATACTTAAACTCGCACTACGTTACACCGCTTTAACGCCAGGATACATACACTCGCACTACGTTACACCGCTTTAGCGCCAGGATACATAAACTCGCACTACGTTACACCGCTCGAACGCCACGAAACATAAATCCGCACTACGTTACACCGCTCTAACGCCACGAAACATAAATCCGCACTACGTTACGCCGCTCGAACGCGACGAAGCATAAATCCACATTACGTTACACCGCTTTAAACGCCAGGATACATAAACTCGCACTACGTTACACCGCTCTAACACCACGAAGAATAAATCCGCACTACGTTACACCGCTCTAACGCCTGGATACATAAACTCGCACTACGTTACACCGCTCTAACACCAAGAAACATAAATCCGCACTACGTTACACCGCTTAAACGCCAGGATACATAAACTCGCACTACGTTACACCACTCTAACGCCACGAAGCATAAATCCGCACTACGTTACGCCGCTCTAAACGTCAGGATACATAAACTCGCATTACGTTACACCGCTCTAACGCCACGAAGCATAAATCCGCACTACGTTACGCCGCTCTAACGCCACGAAACATAAATCCGCACTACGTTACACCGCTCTAACGCCACGAAGCATAAATCCGCACTACGTTACGCCGCTCGAACGCCACGAAACATAAATCCGCATTAGGTTACACCGCTGTAACGCCACGAAGCATAAACTCGCACTACGTTACACCACTCGAACGCCACGAAGAATAAATCCGCACTACGTTACACCGCTCGAACGCAAGGATACATAAACTCGCAATACGTTACACCGCTCTAAACGTCAGGATACATTAACTCGCATTACGTTACACCGCTTTAACGCCAGGATACATACACCCGCACTACGTTACACCGCTTTAGCGCCAGGATACATAAACTCGCACTACGATACACCGCTCTAACGCCACGAAACATAAATCCGCACTACGTTCACCGCTCCAACGCCACGAAACATAAACTCGCACTAAGTTACACCGCTCTAAACTTCAGGATACATAAACTCGCATTACGTTACACCGCTCTAACGCAACGAAGCATAAATCCGCACTACGTTACACCGCTGTAACGCCACGAAACGTAAATCCGCACTACGTTACTTCGCTCGAACGCTACGAAACATAAACTCGCAGTACGTTACACCGCTCTAAACGCCAGGATACATAAACTCGCACTACGTTACACCGCTTTAACGACACGAAGAATAAATCCGCACTACGTTACACCGCTCGAACGCCACGAAGCATTCCTGATCGCCTATCCGCACTACGTTACACCGCTCGAAAGCCAGGATACATAAACTCGCACTACGTTACACGCTCTAACGCCACCAAGAATAAATCCGCACTACGTTACACCGCTCGAACGCCTGGATACATAAACTCGCACTACGTTACACCGCTCTAACTACACGAAGCATAAATCCGCACTACGTTACGCCGCTCTAAACGTCAGGATACATAAACTCGCACTACGTTACACCGCTTTAACGCCAGGATACATAAACTCGCACTACGTTACACCGCTTTAACGCCAGGATACATAAACTCGCACTACGTTACACCGCTTTAATGACACGAAGAATAAATCCGCACCCGTTACACCGCTCGAACGCCACGAAACATTCCTGATCGCCTATCCGCACTACGTTACACCGCTCGAAAGCCAGGATACATAAACTCGCACTACGTTACACGCTCTAACGCCACGAAGAATAAATCCGCACTACGTTACACCGCTCGAACGCCAGGATACATGAACTCGCACTACGTTACACCGCTTTAACGCCAGGATACATAAACTCGAACTACGATACACCGATCTAACGCCACGAAGAATAAATCCGCACTACGTTACACCGCTCGAACGCCAGGATACATAAACTCGCACTACGTTACACCGCTCCAACGCCACGAAACATAAATCCGCACTACGTTACGCCGCTCTAACGCCACGAAGGAAAAATCCGCCCTACGTTACACCGCTCGAACGCCACGAAGAATAAATCCGCACTACGTTACACCGCTCGAACGCCGGGATACATAAACTCGCGCTACGTTACACCGCTCCAACGCCACGAAACATAAATCCGCACTACGTTACGCCGCTCTAACGCCACGAAGGAAAAATCCGCCCTACGTTACACCGCTCGAACGCCACGAAGAATAAATCCGCACTACGTTACACCGCTCGAACGCCGGGATACATAAACTCGCGCTACGTTACACCGCTCCAACGCCACGAAACATAAACTCGCACTACGTTACACCGCTCTAAACGTCAGGATACTTGAACTCGCACTACGTTACACCGCTTTAACGCCAGGATACATACACTCGCACTACGTTACACCGCTTTAGCGCCAGGATACATAAACTCGCACTACGTTACACCGCTCGAACGCCACGAAACATAAATCCGCACTACGTTACACCGCTCGAACGCCACGAAACATAAATCCGCACTACGTTACGCCGCTCGAACGCGACGAAGCATAAATCCACATTACGTTACACCGCTCTAAACGCCAGGATACATAAACTCGCACTACGTTACACCGCTCTAACACCACGAAGAATAAATCCGCACTACGTTACACCGCTCTAACGCCTGGATACATAAACTCGCACTACGTTACACCGCTCTAACGCCACGAAGCATAAATCCGCACTACGTTACGCCGCTCTAAACGTCAGGATACATAAACTCGCATTACGTTACACCGCTCTAACGCCACGAAGCATAAATCCGCACTACGTTACGCCGCTCTAACGCCACGAAACATAAATCCACACTACGTTACACCGCTCTAACGCCACGAAGAATAAATCCGCACTACGTTACACCGCTCTAACGCAACGAAGCATAAATCCGCACTACGTTACACCGCTCTAACGCCACGAAACATAAATCCGCACTACGTTACTTCGCTCGAACGCCACGAAACATAAACTCGAACTACGTTACACCGCTCTAAGGCCACGAAGAATAAATCCGCACTACGTTACACCGCTCTAACGCCACGAAACATAAACTCGCACTACGTTACACCGCTGTAACGCCACGAAGCATTCCTGATCGCCTATCCGCACTACGTTACACCGCTCGAACGCCAGGATACATAAACTCGCACTATGTTACACGCTCTAACGCCAGGATACATAAACTCGCACTACGTTACACCGCTCTAACTCCACGAAGCATAAATCCGCACTACGTTACGCCGCTCTAAACGTCAGGATACATAAACTCGCACTACGTTACACCGCTTTAACGCCAGGATACATAAACTCGAACTACGATACACCGATCTAACGCCACGAAGCATAAATCCGCACTACGTTACACCAATCCAAAACCACGAAACATAAACTCGCACTACGTTAAACCGCTCTAACACCACGAAGAATAAATCCGCACTACGTTACGCCGCTCTAACGCCACGAAGCATAAATCCGCATTACGTTACACCGCTGTAACGCCACGAAGCATAAACTCGCACTACTTTACACCGCCCGAACGCCAGGATATATAAACTTGCACTACGTTACACCGCTCCAACGCCACGAAACATAAATCCGCATTACGTTACACCGCTGTAACGCCACGAAGCATAAACTCGCACTACGTTACACCGCTCGAACGCCACGAAGAATAAATCCGCACTACGTTACACCGCTCTAAACGTCAGGATACATAAACTCGCATTACGTTACACCGCTTTAACGCCAGGATACATACACTCGCACTACGTTACACCGCTTTAGCGCCAGGATACATAAACTCGCACTAAGATACACCGCTCTAACGCCACGAAACATAAATCCGCACTACGTTACACCGCTCCAACGCCACGAAACATAAACTCGCACTACGTTACACCGCTCTAAACGTCAGGATACATAAACTCGCATTACGTTACACCGCTCTAACGCCACGAAGCATAAATCCGCACTACGTTACGCCGCTCTAACGCCACGAAACATAAATCCACACTACGTTACACCGCTCTAACGCCACGAAGAATAAATCCGCACTACGTTACACCGCTCTAACGCAACGAAGCATAAATCCGCACTACGTTACACCGCTCTAACGCCACGAAACATAAATCCGCACTACGTTACTTCGCTCGAACGCCACGAAACATAAACTCGCACTACGTTACACCGCTCTAAACGCCAGGATACATAAACTCGCACTACGTTACACCGCTCTAACGCCACGAAACATTCCTGATCGCCTATCCGCACTACGTTACGCCGCTCTAAACGTTAGGATACATAAACTCGCATTACGTTACGCCGCTCTAACGCCACGAAACATAAATCCACACTATGTTACACCGCTCTAACGCCACGAAGAATAAATCCGCACTACGTTACACCGCTCTAACGCAACGAAGCATAAATCCGCACTATGTTACGCCGCTCGAACGCCACGAAACATAAATCCGCATTACGTTACACCGCTGTAACGCCACGAAGCATAAACTCGCACTACGTTACACCGCTCGAACGCCACGAAGAATAAATCCGCACTACGTTACACCGCTCTAAACGTCAGGATACATAAACTCGCATTACGTTACACCGCTTTAACGCCACGAAGAATAAATCCGCACTACGTTACGCCGATCTAACGCCACGAAACATAAATCCGCACTACGTTACGCCGCTCTAAAGGTCAGGATATATAAACTCGCATTACGTTACGCCGCTCTAACGCCACGAAGAATAAATCCGCACTACGTTACACCGCTGTAACGCCACGAAGCATTCCTGATCGCCTATCCGCACTACGTTACACCGCTCGAACGCCAGGATACATAAACTCGCACTACGTTACACGCTCTAACGCCAGGATACATAAACTCGCACTACGTTACACCGCTCTAACTCCACGAAGCATAAATCCGCACTACGTTACGCCGCTCTAAACGTCAGGATACATAAACTCGCACTACGTTACACCGCTTTAATGCCAGGATACATAAACTCGAACTACGATACACCGATCTAACGCCACGAAGCATAAATCCGCACTACGTTACACCACTCCAACACCACGAAACATAAACTCGCACTACGTTAAACCGCTCTAACACCACGAAGAATAAATCCGCACTACGTTACGCCGCTCTAACGCCACGAAGCATAAATCCGCATTACGTTACACCGCTCTAACGCCACAAAGCATAAACTCGCACTACTTTACACCGCTCGAACGCCAGGATATATAAACTTGCACTACGTTACACCGCTCCAACGCCACGAAACATAAATCCGCATTACGTTACACCGCTGTAACGCCAGGAAGCATAAACTCGCACTACGTTACACCGCTCGAACGTCACGAAGAATAAATCCGCACTACGTTACACCGCTCTAAACGTCAGGATACATAAACTCGCATTACGTTACACCGCTTTAACGCCAGGATACATACACTCGCACTACGTTACACCGCTTTAGCGCCAGGATACATAAACTCGCACTACGATACACCGCTCTAACGCCACGAAACATAAATCCGCACTACGTTACACCGCTCCAAAGCCACGAAACATAAACTCGCACTACGTTACACCGCTCTAAACGTCAGGATACATAAACTCGCATTACGTTACACCGCTCTAACGCCACGAAGCATAAATCCGCACTACGTTACGCCACTCTAACGCCACGAAACATAAATCCACACTACGTTACACCGCTCTAACGCAACGAAGCATAATTACGCAATACGTTACACCGCTCTAATGCCACGAAACAAAAATCCGCACTACGTTACTTCGCTCGAACGCCACGAAACATAAACTCGCACTACGTTACACCGCTCTAAACGCCAGGATACATAAACTCGCACTACGTTACACCGCTCTAACGCCACGAAGCATTCCTGATCGCCTATCCGCACTACGTTACACCGCTCGAAAGCCAGGATACATAAACTCGCACTACGTTACATGCTCTAACGCCACCAAGAATAAATCCGCACTACGTTACACCGCTCGAACGCCAGGATACATAAACTCGCACTACGTTACACCGCTCTAACTCCACGAAGCATAAATCCGCACTACGTTACGCCGCTCTAAACGTCAGGATACATAAACACGCACTACGTTACACCGCTTTAACGCCAGGATACATAAACTCGCACTACGTTACACCGCTTTAACGCCAGGATACATAAACTGGCACTACGTTACACCGCTCTAACTCCACGAAGCATAAATCCGCACTACGTTACGCCGCTCTAACGCCACGAAACATAAATCCACACTACGTTACACCGCTCTAACGCCACGAAGAATAAATCCGCACTACGTTACACCGCTCTAAACGTCAGGATACATAAACTCGCATTACGTTACACCGCTTTAACGCCACGAAGAATAAATCCGCACTACGTTACACCGCTCTAAACGCCAGGATACATAAACTCGCACTACGTTACACGCTCTAACGCCACGAAGAATAAATCCGCACTACGTTACACCGCTTGAACGCCAGGATACATAAACTCGCACTACGTTACACCGCTCCAACGCTACGAAACATAAACTCTCACTATGTTACACCGCTCTAACGCAACGAAGCATAAATCCGCACTACGTTACACCGCTCTAACGCCACGAAACATAAATCCGCACTACGTTACTTCGCTCGAACGCCACGAAACATAAACTCGCACTACGTTACACCGCTCTAAACGCCAGGATACATAAACTCGCACTACGTTACACCGCTGTAACGCCACGAAGCATTCCTGATCGCCTATCCGCACTACGTTAAACCGCTCGAACGCCAGGATACATAAACTCGCACTACGTTACACCGCTTTGACGCCACGAAGAATAAATCCGCACTACGTTACACCGCTCGAACGCCAGGATACATAAACTCGCACTACGTTACACGCTCTAACGCCAGGATACATAAACTCGCACTACGTTACACCGCTCTAACGCCACGAAGCATAAATCCGCACTACGTTACGCCGCTCTAAACGTCAGGATACATAAACTCGCACTACGTTACACCGCTTTAACGCCGGGATACATAAACTCGAACTACGATACACCGATCTAACGCCACGAAGCATAAATCCGCACTACCTTACACCACTCCAACACCCCGAAACATAAACTCGCACTACGTTAAACCGCTCTAACACCACGAAGAATGAATCCGCACTACGTTACGCCGCTCTAAAGCCACGAAGCATAAATCCGCATTACGTTACACCACTGTAACGCCACGAAGCATAAACTCGCACTACTTTACACCGCTCGAACGCCAGGATATATAAACTTGCACTACGTTACACCGCTCCAACGCCACGAAACATAAATCCGCATTACGTTACACCGCTGTAACGCCACGAAGCATAAACTCGCACTACGTTACACCGCTCGAACGCGACGAAGAATAAATCCGCACTACGTTACACCGCTCTAAACGTCAGGATACATAAACTCGCATTACGTTACACCGCTTTAACGCCAGGATACATACACTCGCACTACGTTACACCGCTTTAGCGCCAAGATACATAAACTCGCACTACGATACACCGCTCTAACGCCACGAAACATAAATCCGCACTACGTTACACCGCTCCAACGCCACGAAACATAAAGTCGCACTACGTTACACCGCTCTAAACGTCAGGATACATAAACTCGCATTACGTTACACCGCTCTAACGCCACGAAGCATAAATCCGCACTACGTTACGCCGCTCTAACGCCACGAAACATAAATCCACACTACGGTACACCGCTCTAACGCAACGAAGCATAAATACGCACTACGTTACACCGCTCTAACGCCACGAAACATAAATCCGCACTACGTTACTTCGCTCGAACGCCACGAAACATAAACTCGCACTACGTTACACCGCTGTAAACGCCAGGATACATAAACTCGCACTACGTTACACCGCTCTAACTCCACGAAGCATAAATCCGCACTACGTTACGCCGCTCTAAACGTCAGGATACATAAACTCGCACTACGTTACACCGCTTTAATGCCAGGATACATAAACTCGCACTACGTTACACCGCTCGAACGCCACGAAACATAAATCCGCACTACGTTACACCGCTCTAACGCCACGAAACATAAATCCGCACTACGTTACGCCGCTCGAACGCGACGAAGCATAAATCCACATTACGTTACACCGCTTTAAACGCCAGGATACATAAACTCGCACTACGTTACACCGCTCTAACACCACGAAGAATAAATGCGCACTACGTTACACCGCTCTAACGCCTGGATACATAAACTCGCACTACGTTACACCGCTCTAACACCAAGAAACATAAATCCGCACTACGTTACACCGCTTTAACGCCAGGATACATAAACTCGCACTACGTTACACCGCTCTAACGCCACGAAGCATAAATCCGCACTACGTTACGCCGCTCTAAACGTCAGGATACATAAACTCGCATTACGTTACACCGCTTTAACGCCAGGATACATACACTCGCACTACGTTACACCGCTTTAGCGCCAGGATACATAAACTCGCACTACGATACACCGCTCTAACGCCACGAAACATAAATCCGCACTACGTTACACCGCTCCAACGCCACGAAACATAAACTCGCACTACGTTACACCGCTCTAAACGTCAGGATACATAAACTCGCATTACGTTACACCGCTCTAACGCCACGAAGCATAAATCCGCACTACGTTACGCCGCTCTAACGCCACGAAACATAAATCCACACTACGTTACACCGCTCTAACGCAACGAAGCATAATTACGCACTACGTTACACCGCTCTAACGCCACGAAACAAAAATCCGCACTACGTTACTTCGCTCTAAACGTCAGGATACATAAACTCGCATTACGTTACACCGCTTTAACGCCAGGATACATACACCCGCACTACGTTACACCGCTTTAGCGCCAGGATACATAAACTCGCACTACGATACACCGATCTAACGCCACGAAACATAATTCCGCACTACGTTACACCGCTCCAACGCCACGAAACATAAACTCGCACTAAGTTACACCGCTCTAAACGTCAGGATACATAAACTCGCATTACGTTACACCGCTCTAACGCAACGAAGCATAAATCCGCACTACGTTACACCGCTGTAACGCCACGAAACGTAAATCCGCACTACGTTACTTCGCTCGAACGCTACGAAACATAAACTCGTAGTACGTTACACCGCTCTAAACGCCAGGATACATAAACTCGCACTACGTTATACCGCTCTAACGCCATGAAGCAATCCTGATCGCCTATCCGCACTACGTTACACCGCTCGAACGCCAGGATACATAAACTCGCACTACGTTACACCGCTTTAACGACACGAAGAATAAATCCGCACTACGTTACACCGCTCGAGCGCCACGAAGCATTCCTGATCGCCTATCCGCACTACGTTACACCGCTCGAAAGCCAGGATACATAAACTCGCACTACGTTACACGCTCTAACGCCACCAAGAATAAATCCGCACTACGTTACACCGCTCGAACGCCTGGATACATAAACTCGCACTACGTTACACCGCTCTAACTACACGAAGCATAAATCCGCACTACGTTACGCCGCTCTAAACGTCAGGATACATAAACTCGCACTACGTTACACCGCTTTAACGCCAGGATACATAAACTCGCACTACGTTACACCGCTTTAACGCCAGGATACATAAACTCGCACTACGTTACACCGGTTTAACGACACGAAGAATAAATCCGCACCCGTTACACCGCTCGAACGCCACGAATCATTCCTGATCGCCTATACGCACTACGTTACTCCGCTCGAAAGCCAGGATACATAAACTCGCACTACGTTACACGCTCTAACGCCACCAAGAATAAATCCGCACTACGTTACACCGCTCGAACGCCAGGATACATAAACTCGCACTACGTTACACCGCTTTAACGCCAGGATACATAAACTCGAACTACGATACACCGATCTAACGCCACGAAGAATAAATCCGCACTACGTTACACCGCTCGAACGCCAGGATACATAAACTCGCACTACGTTACACCGCTCCAACGCCACGAAACATAAATCCGCACTACGTTACGCCGCTCTAACGCCACGAAGGAAAAATCCGCACTACGTTACACCGCTCGAACGCCACGAAGAATAAATCCGCACTACGTTACACCGCTCGAACGCCGGGATACGTAAACTCGCGCTACGTTACACCGCTCCAACGCCACGAAACATAAACTCGCACTACGTTACACCGCTCTAAACGTCAGGATACTTAAACTCGCACTACGTTACACCGCTTTAACGCCAGGATACATACACTCGCACTACGTTACACCGCTTTAGCGCCAGGATACATAAACTCGCACTACGTTACACCGCTCGAACGCCACGAAACATAAATCCGCACTACGTTACACCGCTCTAACGCCACGAAACATAAATCCGCACTACGTTACGCCGCTCGAACGCGACGAAGCATAAATCCACATTACGTTACACCGCTTTAAACGCCAGGATACATAAACTCGCACTACGTTACACCGCTCTAACACCACGAAGAATAAATCCGCACTACGTTACACCGCTCTAACGCCTGGATACATAAACTCGCACTACGTTACACCGCTCTAACACCAAGAAACATAAATCCGCACTACGTTACACCGCTTTAACGCCAGGATACATAAACTCGCACTACGTTACACCACTCTAACGCCACGAAGCATAAATCCGCACTACGTTACGCCGCTCTAAACGTCAGGATACATAAACTCGCATTACGTTACACCGCTCTAACGCCACGAAGCATAAATCCGCACTACGTTACGCCGCTCTAACGCCACGAAACATAAATCCGCACTACGTTACACCGCTCTAACGCCACGAAGCATAAATCCGCACTACGTTACGCCGCTCGAACGCCACGAAACATAAATCCGCATTAGGTTACACCGCTGTAACGCCACGAAGCATAAACTCGCACTACGTTACACCACTCGAACGCCACGAAGAATAAATCCGCACTACGTTACACCGCTCGAACGCAAGGATACATAAACTCGCAATACGTTACACCGCTCTAAACGTCAGGATACATTAACTCGCATTACGTTACACCGCTTTAACGCCAGGATACATACACCCGCACTACGTTACACCGCTTTAGCGCCAGGATACATAAACTCGCACTACGATACACCGCTCTAACGCCACGAAACATAAATCCGCACTACGTTCACCGCTCCAACGCCACGAAACATAAACTCGCACTAAGTTACACCGCTCTAAACTTCAGGATACATAAACTCGCATTACGTTACACCGCTCTAACGCAACGAAGCATAAATCCGCACTACGTTACACCGCTGTAACGCCACGAAACGTAAATCCGCACTACGTTACTTCGCTCGAACGCTACGAAACATAAACTCGCAGTACGTTACACCGCTCTAAACGCCAGGATACATAAACTCGCACTACGTTACACCGCTTTAACGACACGAAGAATAAATCCGCACTACGTTACACCGCTCGAGCGCCACGAAGCATTCCTGATCGCCTATCCGCACTACGTTACACCGCTCGAAAGCCAGGATACATAAACTCGCACTACGTTACACGCTCTAACGCCACCAAGAATAAATCCGCACTACGTTACACCGCTCGAACGCCTGGATACATAAACTCGCACTACGTTACACCGCTCTAACTACACGAAGCATAAATCCGCACTACGTTACGCCGCTCTAAACGTCAGGATACATAAACTCGCACTACGTTACACCGCTTTAACGCCAGGATACATAAACTCGCACTACGTTACACCGCTTTAACGCCAGGATACATAAACTCGCACTACGTTACACCGCTTTAATGACACGAAGAATAAATCCGCACCCGTTACACCGCTCGAACGCCACGAAACATTCCTGATCGCCTATCCGCACTACGTTACACCGCTCGAAAGCCAGGATACATAAACTCGCACTACGTTACACGCTCTAACGCCACGAAGAATAAATCCGCACTACGTTACACCGCTCGAACGCCAGGATACATGAACTCGCACTACGTTACACCGCTTTAACGCCAGGATACATAAACTCGAACTACGATACACCGATCTAACGCCACGAAGAATAAATCCGCACTACGTTACACCGCTCGAACGCCAGGATACATAAACTCGCACTACGTTACACCGCTCCAACGCCACGAAACATAAATCCGCACTACGTTACGCCGCTCTAACGCCACGAAGGAAAAATCCGCCCTACGTTACACCGCTCGAACGCCACGAAGAATAAATCCGCACTACGTTACACCGCTCGAACGCCGGGATACATAAACTCGCGCTACGTTACACCGCTCCAACGCCACGAAACATAAATCCGCACTACGTTACGCCGCTCTAACGCCACGAAGGAAAAATCCGCCCTACGTTACACCGCTCGAACGCCACGAAGAATAAATCCGCACTACGTTACACCGCTCGAACGCCGGGATACATAAACTCGCGCTACGTTACACCGCTCCAACGCCACGAAACATAAACTCGCACTACGTTACACCGCTCTAAACGTCAGGATACTTGAACTCGCACTACGTTACACCGCTTTAACGCCAGGATACATACACTCGCACTACGTTACACCGCTTTAGCGCCAGGATACATAAACTCGCACTACGTTACACCGCTCGAACGCCACGAAACATAAATCCGCACTACGTTACACCGCTCGAACGCCACGAAACATAAATCCGCACTACGTTACGCCGCTCGAACGCGACGAAGCATAAATCCACATTACGTTACACCGCTCTAAACGCCAGGATACATAAACTCGCACTACGTTACACCGCTCTAACACCACGAAGAATAAATCCGCACTACGTTACACCGCTCTAACGCCTGGATACATAAACTCGCACTACGTTACACCGCTCTAACGCCACGAAGCATAAATCCGCACTACGTTACGCCGCTCTAAACGTCAGGATACATAAACTCGCATTACGTTACACCGCTCTAACGCCACGAAGCATAAATCCGCACTACGTTACGCCGCTCTAACGCCACGAAACATAAATCCACACTACGTTACACCGCTCTAACGCCACGAAGAATAAATCCGCACTACGTTACACCGCTCTAACGCAACGAAGCATAAATCCGCACTACGTTACACCGCTCTAACGCCACGAAACATAAATCCGCACTACGTTACTTCGCTCGAACGCCACGAAACATAAACTCGAACTACGTTACACCGCTCTAAGGCCACGAAGAATAAATCCGCACTACGTTACACCGCTCTAACGCCACGAAACATAAACTCGCACTACGTTACACCGCTGTAACGCCACGAAGCATTCCTGATCGCCTATCCGCACTACGTTACACCGCTCGAACGCCAGGATACATAAACTCGCACTATGTTACACGCTCTAACGCCAGGATACATAAACTCGCACTACGTTACACCGCTCTAACTCCACGAAGCATAAATCCGCACTACGTTACGCCGCTCTAAACGTCAGGATACATAAACTCGCACTACGTTACACCGCTTTAACGCCAGGATACATAAACTCGAACTACGATACACCGATCTAACGCCACGAAGCATAAATCCGCACTACGTTACACCAATCCAAAACCACGAAACATAAACTCGCACTACGTTAAACCGCTCTAACACCACGAAGAATAAATCCGCACTACGTTACGCCGCTCTAACGCCACGAAGCATAAATCCGCATTACGTTACACCGCTGTAACGCCACGAAGCATAAACTCGCACTACTTTACACCGCCCGAACGCCAGGATATATAAACTTGCACTACGTTACACCGCTCCAACGCCACGAAACATAAATCCGCATTACGTTACACCGCTGTAACGCCACGAAGCATAAACTCGCACTACGTTACACCGCTCGAACGCCACGAAGAATAAATCCGCACTACGTTACACCGCTCTAAACGTCAGGATACATAAACTCGCATTACGTTATACCGCTTTAACGCCAGGATACATACACTCGCACTACGTTACACCGCTTTAGCGCCAGGATACATAAACTCGCACTAAGATACACCGCTCTAACGCCACGAAACATAAATCCGCACTACGTTACACCGCTCCAACGCCACGAAACATAAACTCGCACTACGTTACACCGCTCTAAACGTCAGGATACATAAACTCGCATTACGTTACACCGCTCTAACGCCACGAAGCATAAATCCGCACTACGTTACGCCGCTCTAACGCCACGAAACATAAATCCACACTACGTTACACCGCTCTAACGCCACGAAGAATAAATCCGCACTACGTTACACCGCTCTAACGCAACGAAGCATAAATCCGCACTACGTTACACCGCTCTAACGCCACGAAACATAAATCCGCACTACGTTACTTCGCTCGAACGCCACGAAACATAAACTCGCACTACGTTACACCGCTCTAAACGCCAGGATACATAAACTCGCACTACGTTACACCGCTCTAACGCCACGAAACATTCCTGATCGCCTATCCGCACTACGTTACGCCGCTCTAAACGTTAGGATACATAAACTCGCATTACGTTACGCCGCTCTAACGCCACGAAACATAAATCCACACTATGTTACACCGCTCTAACGCCACGAAGAATAAATCCGCACTACGTTACACCGCTCTAACGCAACGAAGCATAAATCCGCACTATGTTACGCCGCTCGAACGCCACGAAACATAAATCCGCATTACGTTACACCGCTGTAACGCCACGAAGCATAAACTCGCACTACGTTACACCGCTCGAACGCCACGAAGAATAAATCCGCACTACGTTACACCGCTCTAAACGTCAGGATACATAAACTCGCATTACGTTACACCGCTTTAACGCCACGAAGAATAAATCCGCACTACGTTACGCCGATCTAACGCCACGAAACATAAATCCGCACTACGTTACGCCGCTCTAAAGGTCAGGATATATAAACTCGCATTACGTTACGCCGCTCTAACGCCACGAAGAATAAATCCGCACTACGTTACACCGCTGTAACGCCACGAAGCATTCCTGATCGCCTATCCGCACTACGTTACACCGCTCGAACGCCAGGATACATAAACTCGCACTACGTTACACGCTCTAACGCCAGGATACATAAACTCGCACTACGTTACACCGCTCTAACTCCACGAAGCATAAATCCGCACTACGTTACGCCGCTCTAAACGTCAGGATACATAAACTCGCACTACGTTACACCGCTTTAATGCCAGGATACATAAACTCGAACTACGATACACCGATCTAACGCCACGAAGCATAAATCCGCACTACGTTACACCACTCCAACACCACGAAACATAAACTCGCACTACGTTAAACCGCTCTAACACCACGAAGAATAAATCCGCACTACGTTACGCCGCTCTAACGCCACGAAGCATAAATCCGCATTACGTTACACCGCTCTAACGCCACAAAGCATAAACTCGCACTACTTTACACCGCTCGAACGCCAGGATATATAAACTTGCACTACGTTACACCGCTCCAACGCCACGAAACATAAATCCGCATTACGTTACACCGCTGTAACGCCAGGAAGCATAAACTCGCACTACGTTACACCGCTCGAACGTCACGAAGAATAAATCCGCACTACGTTACACCGCTCTAAACGTCAGGATACATAAACTCGCATTACGTTACACCGCTTTAACGCCAGGATACATACACTCGCACTACGTTACACCGCTTTAGCGCCAGGATACATAAACTCGCACTACGATACACCGCTCTAACGCCACGAAACATAAATCCGCACTACGTTACACCGCTCCAAAGCCACGAAACATAAACTCGCACTACGTTACACCGCTCTAAACGTCAGGATACATAAACTCGCATTACGTTACACCGCTCTAACGCCACGAAGCATAAATCCGCACTACGTTACGCCACTCTAACGCCACGAAACATAAATCCACACTACGTTACACCGCTCTAACGCAACGAAGCATAATTACGCAATACGTTACACCGCTCTAATGCCACGAAACAAAAATCCGCACTACGTTACTTCGCTCGAACGCCACGAAACATAAACTCGCACTACGTTACACCGCTCTAAACGCCAGGATACATAAACTCGCACTACGTTACACCGCTCTAACGCCACGAAGCATTCCTGATCGCCTATCCGCACTACGTTACACCGCTCGAAAGCCAGGATACATAAACTCGCACTACGTTACATGCTCTAACGCCACCAAGAATAAATCCGCACTACGTTACACCGCTCGAACGCCAGGATACATAAACTCGCACTACGTTACACCGCTCTAACTCCACGAAGCATAAATCCGCACTACGTTACGCCGCTCTAAACGTCAGGATACATAAACACGCACTACGTTACACCGCTTTAACGCCAGGATACATAAACTCGCACTACGTTACACCGCTTTAACGCCAGGATACATAAACTGGCACTACGTTACACCGCTCTAACTCCACGAAGCATAAATCCGCACTACGTTACGCCGCTCTAACGCCACGAAACATAAATCCACACTACGTTACACCGCTCTAACGCCACGAAGAATAAATCCGCACTACGTTACACCGCTCTAAACGTCAGGATACATAAACTCGCATTACGTTACACCGCTTTAACGCCACGAAGAATAAATCCGCACTACGTTACACCGCTCTAAACGCCAGGATACATAAACTCGCACTACGTTACACGCTCTAACGCCACGAAGAATAAATCCGCACTACGTTACACCGCTTGAACGCCAGGATACATAAACTCGCACTACGTTACACCGCTCCAACGCTACGAAACATAAACTCTCACTATGTTACACCGCTCTAACGCAACGAAGCATAAATCCGCACTACGTTACACCGCTCTAACGCCACGAAACATAAATCCGCACTACGTTACTTCGCTCGAACGCCACGAAACATAAACTCGCACTACGTTACACCGCTCTAAACGCCAGGATACATAAACTCGCACTACGTTACACCGCTGTAACGCCACGAAGCATTCCTGATCGCCTATCCGCACTACGTTAAACCGCTCGAACGCCAGGATACATAAACTCGCACTACGTTACACCGCTTTGACGCCACGAAGAATAAATCCGCACTACGTTACACCGCTCGAACGCCAGGATACATAAACTCGCACTACGTTACACGCTCTAACGCCAGGATACATAAACTCGCACTACGTTACACCGCTCTAACGCCACGAAGCATAAATCCGCACTACGTTACGCCGCTCTAAACGTCAGGATACATAAACTCGCACTACGTTACACCGCTTTAACGCCGGGATACATAAACTCGAACTACGATACACCGATCTAACGCCACGAAGCATAAATCCGCACTACCTTACACCACTCCAACACCCCGAAACATAAACTCGCACTACGTTAAACCGCTCTAACACCACGAAGAATGAATCCGCACTACGTTACGCCGCTCTAAAGCCACGAAGCATAAATCCGCATTACGTTACACCACTGTAACGCCACGAAGCATAAACTCGCACTACTTTACACCGCTCGAACGCCAGGATATATAAACTTGCACTACGTTACACCGCTCCAACGCCACGAAACATAAATCCGCATTACGTTACACCGCTGTAACGCCACGAAGCATAAACTCGCACTACGTTACACCGCTCGAACGCGACGAAGAATAAATCCGCACTACGTTACACCGCTCTAAACGTCAGGATACATAAACTCGCATTACGTTACACCGCTTTAACGCCAGGATACATACACTCGCACTACGTTACACCGCTTTAGCGCCAAGATACATAAACTCGCACTACGATACACCGCTCTAACGCCACGAAACATAAATCCGCACTACGTTACACCGCTCCAACGCCACGAAACATAAAGTCGCACTACGTTACACCGCTCTAAACGTCAGGATACATAAACTCGCATTACGTTACACCGCTCTAACGCCACGAAGCATAAATCCGCACTACGTTACGCCGCTCTAACGCCACGAAACATAAATCCACACTACGGTACACCGCTCTAACGCAACGAAGCATAAATACGCACTACGTTACACCGCTCTAACGCCACGAAACATAAATCCGCACTACGTTACTTCGCTCGAACGCCACGAAACATAAACTCGCACTACGTTACACCGCTGTAAACGCCAGGATACATAAACTCGCACTACGTTACACCGCTCTAACGCCACGAAGCATTCCTGATCGCCTATCCGCACTACGTTACGCCGCTCTAAACGTCAGGATACATAAACTCGCATTACGTTACGCCGCTCTAACGCCACGAAACATAAATCCACACTACGTTACACCGCTCTAACGCCACGAAGAATAAATCCGCACTACGTTATACCGCTCTAACGCAACGAAGCATAAATCCGCATTACGTTACGCCGCTCGAACGCCACGAAACATAAATCCGCATTACGTTACACCGCTCTAACTCCACGAAGCATAAATCCGGACTACGTTACGCCGCTCTAAACGTCAGGATACATAAACTCGCACTACGTTACACCGCTTTAACGCCAGGATACATAAACTCGAACTACGATACACCGATCTAACGCCACGAAGCATAAATCCGCACTACGTTACACCGCTCCAACGCCACGAAACATAAACTCGCACTACGTTAAACCGCTCTAACACCACGAACAATAAATCCGCACTACGTTACGCCGCTCTAACGCCACGAAGCATAAATCCGCACTACGTTACGCCGCTCGAACGCCACGAAACATAAATCCGCATTACGTTACACCGCTGTAACGCCACGAAGCATAAACTCGCACTACTTTACACCGCCCGAACGCCAGGATATATAAACTTGCACTACGTTACACCGCTCCAACGCCACGAAACATAAATCCGCATTACGTTACACCGCTGTAACGCCACGAAGCATAAACTCGCACTACGTTACACCGCTCGAACGCCACGAAGAATAAATCCGCACTACGTTACACCGCTCTAAACGTCAGGATACATAAACTCGCATTACGTTACACCGCTTTAACGCCAGGATACATACACTCGCACTAAGATACACCGCTCTAACGCCACGAAACATAAATCCGCACTACGTTACACCGCTCCAACGCCACGAAACATAAACTCGCACTACGTTACACCGCTCTAAACGTCAGGATACATAAACTCGCATTACGTTACACCGCTCTAACGCCACGAAGCATAAATCCGCACTACGTTACGCCGCTCTAACGCCACGAAACATAAATCCACACTACGTTACACCGCTCTAACGCCACGAAGAATAAATCCGCACTACGTTACACCGCTCTAACGCAACGAAGCATAAATCCGCACTACGTTACACCGCTCTAACGCCACGAAACATAAATCCGCACTACGTTACTTCGCTCGAACGCCACGAAACATAAACTCGCACTACGTTACACCGCTCTAAACGCCAGGATACATAAACTCGCACTACGTTACACCGCTCTAACGCCACGAAACATTCCTGATCGCCTATCCGCACTACGTTACGCCGCTCTAAACGTTAGGATACATAAACTCGCATTACGTTACGCCGCTCTAACGCCACGAAACATAAATCCACACTATGTTACACCGCTCTAACGCCACGAAGAATAAATCCGCACTACGTTACGCCGCTCGAACGCCACGAAACATAAATCCGCATTACGTTACACCGCTGTAACGCCACGAAGCATAAACTCGCACTACGTTACACCGCTCGAACGCCACGAAGAATAAATCCGCACTACGTTACACCGCTCTAAACGTCAGGATACATAAACTCGCATTACGTTACACCGCTTTAACGCCACGAAGAATAAATCCGCACTACGTTACGCCGCTCTAACGCCACGAAACATAAATCCGCACTACGTTACGCCGCTCTAAAGGTCAGGATATATAAACTCGCATTACGTTACGCCGCTCTAACGCCACGAAGAATAAATCCGCACTACGTTACACCGCTGTATCGCCACGAAGCATTCCTGATCGCCTATCCGCACTACGTTACACCGCTCGAACGCCAGGATACATAAACTCGCACTACGTTACACGCTCTAACGCCAGGATACATAAACTCGCACTACGTTACACCGCTCTAACTCCACGAAGCATAAATCCGCACTACGTTACGCCGCTCTAAACGTCAGGATACATAAACTCGCACTACGTTACACCGCTTTAATGCCAGGATACATAAACTCGAACTACGATACACCGATCTAACGCCACGAAGCATAAATCCGCACTACGTTACACCACTCCAACACCACGAAACATAAACTCGCACTACGTTAAACCGCTCTAACACCACGAAGAATAAATCCGCACTACGTTACGCCGCTCTAACGCCACGAAGCATAAATCCGCATTACGTTACACCGCTCTAACGCCACAAAGCATAAACTCGCACTACTTTACACCGCTCGAACGCCAGGATATATAAACTTGCACTACGTTACACCGCTCCAACGCCACGAAACATAAATCCGCATTACGTTACACCGCTGTAACGCCAGGAAGCATAAACTCGCACTACGTTACACCGCTCGAACGTCACGAAGAATAAATCCGCACTACGTTACACCGCTCTAAACGTCAGGATACATAAACTCGCATTACGTTACACCGCTTTAACGCCAGGATACATACACTCGCACTACGTTACACCGCTTTAGCGCCAGGATACATAAACTCGCATTACGATACACCGCTCTAACGCCACGAAACATAAATCCGCACTACGTTACACCGCTCCAACGCCACGAAACATAAACTCGCACTACGTTACACCGCTCTAAACGTCAGGATACATAAACTCGCATTACGTTACACCGCTCTAACGCCACGAAGCATAAATCCGCACTACGTTACGCCACTCTAACGCCACGAAACATAAATCCACACTACGTTACACCGCTCTAACGCAACGAAGCATAATTACGCACTACGTTACACCGCTCTAACGCCACGAAACAAAAATCCGCACTACGTTACTTCGCTCGAACGCCACGAAACATAAACTCGCACTACGTTACACCGCTCTAAACGCCAGGATACATAAACTCGCACTACGTTACACCGCTCTAACGCCACGAAGCATTCCTGATCGCCTATCCGCACTACGTTACACCGCTCGAAAGCCAGGATACATAAACTCGCACTACGTTACATGCTCTAACGCCACCAAGAATAAATCCGCACTACGTTACACCGCTCGAACGCCAGGATACATAAACTCGCACTACGTTACACCGCTCTAACTCCACGAAGCATAAATCCGCACTACGTTACGCCGCTCTAAACGTCAGGATACATAAACGCGCACTACGTTACACCGCTTTAACGCCAGGATACATAAACTCGCACTACGTTACACCGCTTTAACGCCAGGATACATAAACTGGCACTACGTTACACCGCTCTAACTCCACGAAGCATAAATCCGCACTACGTTACGCCGCTCTAACGCCACGAAACATAAATCCACACTACGTTACACCGCTCTAACGCCACGAAGAATAAATCCGCACTACGTTACACCGCTCTAACGCAACGAAGCATAAATCCGCACTACGTTACGCCGCTCGAACGCCACGAAACATAAATCCGCATTACGTTACACCGCTGTAACGCCACGAAGCATAAACTCGCACTACGTTACACCGCTCGAACGCCACGAAGAATAAATCCGCACTACGTTACACCGCTCTAAACGTCAGGATACATAAACTCGCATTACGTTACACCGCTTTAACGCCACGAAGAATAAATCCGCACTACGTTACACCGCTCTAAACGCCAGGATACATAAACTCGCACTACGTTACACGCTCTAACGCCACGAAGAATAAATCCGCACTACGTTACACCGCTTGAACGCCAGGATACATAAACTCGCACTACGTTACACCGCTCCAACGCTACGAAACATAAACTCTCACTATGTTACACCGCTCTAACGCAACGAAGCATAAATCCGCACTACGTTACACCGCTCTAACGCCACGAAACATAAATCCGCACTACGTTACTTCGCTCGAACGCCACGAAACATAAACTCGAACTACGTTACACCGCTCTAAACGCCAGGATACATAAACTCGCACTACGTTACACCGCTGTAACGCCACGAAGCATTCCTGATCGCCTATCCGCACTACGTTAAACCGCTCGAACGCCAGGATACATAAACTCGCACTACGTTACACCGCTTTGACGCCACGAAGAATAAATCCGCACTACGTTACACCGCTCGAACGCCAGGATACGTAAACTCGCACTACGTTACACGCTCTAACGCCAGGATACATAAACTCGCACTACGTTACACCGCTCTAACGCCACGAAGCATAAATCCGCACTACGTTACGCCGCTCTAAACGTCAGGATACATAAACTCGCACTACGTTACACCGATTTAACGCCGGGATACATAAACTCGAACTACGATACACCGATCTAACGCCACGAAGCATAAATCCGCACTACCTTACACCACTCCAACACCCCGAAACATAAACTCGCACTACGTTAAACCGCTCTAACACCACGAAGAATAAATCCGCACTACGTTACGCCGCTCTAAAGCCACGAAGCATAAATCCGCATTACGTTACACCACTGTAACGCCACGAAGCATAAACTCGCACTACTTTACACCGCTCGAACGCCAGGATATATAAACTTGCACTACGTTACACCGCTCCAACGCCACGAAACATAAATCCGCATTACGTTACACCGCTGTAACGCCACGAAGCATAAACTCGCACTACGTTACACCGCTCGAACGCGACGAAGAATAAATCCGCACTACGTTACACCGCTCTAAACGTCAGGATACATAAACTCGCATTACGTTACACCGCTTTAACGCCAGGATACATAAACTCGCACTACGTTACACCGCTTTAACGCCAGGATACATAAACTCGCACTACGTTACACCGCTTTAATGACACGAAGAATAAATCCGCACCCGTTACACCGCTCGAACGCCACGAAACATTCCTGATCGCCTATCCGCACTACGTTACACCGCTCGAAAGCCAGGATACATAAACTCGCACTACGTTACACGCTCTAACGCCACGAAGAATAAATCCGCACTACGTTACACCGCTCGAACGCCAGGATACATGAACTCGCACTACGTTACACCGCTTTAACGCCAGGATACATAAACTCGAACTACGATACACCGATCTAACGCCACGAAGAATAAATCCGCACTACGTTACACCGCTCGAACGCCAGGATACATAAACTCGCACTACGTTACACCGCTCCAACGCCACGAAACATAAATCCGCACTACGTTACGCCGCTCTAACGCCACGAAGGAAAAATCCGCCCTACGTTACACCGCTCGAACGCCACGAAGAATAAATCCGCACTACGTTACACCGCTCGAACGCCGGGATACATAAACTCGCGCTACGTTACACCGCTCCAACGCCACGAAACATAAATCCGCACTACGTTACGCCGCTCTAACGCCACGAAGGAAAAATCCGCCCTACGTTACACCGCTCGAACGCCACGAAGAATAAATCCGCACTACGTTACACCGCTCGAACGCCGGGATACATAAACTCGCGCTACGTTACACCGCTCCAACGCCACGAAACATAAACTCGCACTACGTTACACCGCTCTAAACGTCAGGATACTTGAACTCGCACTACGTTACACCGCTTTAACGCCAGGATACATACACTCGCACTACGTTACACCGCTTTAGCGCCAGGATACATAAACTCGCACTACGTTACACCGCTCGAACGCCACGAAACATAAATCCGCACTACGTTACACCGCTCGAACGCCACGAAACATAAATCCGCACTACGTTACGCCGCTCGAACGCGACGAAGCATAAATCCACATTACGTTACACCGCTCTAAACGCCAGGATACATAAACTCGCACTACGTTACACCGCTCTAACACCACGAAGAATAAATCCGCACTACGTTACACCGCTCTAACGCCTGGATACATAAACTCGCACTACGTTACACCGCTCTAACGCCACGAAGCATAAATCCGCACTACGTTACGCCGCTCTAAACGTCAGGATACATAAACTCGCATTACGTTACACCGCTCTAACGCCACGAAGCATAAATCCGCACTACGTTACGCCGCTCTAACGCCACGAAACATAAATCCACACTACGTTACACCGCTCTAACGCCACGAAGAATAAATCCGCACTACGTTACACCGCTCTAACGCAACGAAGCATAAATCCGCACTACGTTACACCGCTCTAACGCCACGAAACATAAATCCGCACTACGTTACTTCGCTCGAACGCCACGAAACATAAACTCGAACTACGTTACACCGCTCTAAGGCCACGAAGAATAAATCCGCACTACGTTACACCGCTCTAACGCCACGAAACATAAACTCGCACTACGTTACACCGCTGTAACGCCACGAAGCATTCCTGATCGCCTATCCGCACTACGTTACACCGCTCGAACGCCAGGATACATAAACTCGCACTATGTTACACGCTCTAACGCCAGGATACATAAACTCGCACTACGTTACACCGCTCTAACTCCACGAAGCATAAATCCGCACTACGTTACGCCGCTCTAAACGTCAGGATACATAAACTCGCACTACGTTACACCGCTTTAACGCCAGGATACATAAACTCGAACTACGATACACCGATCTAACGCCACGAAGCATAAATCCGCACTACGTTACACCAATCCAAAACCACGAAACATAAACTCGCACTACGTTAAACCGCTCTAACACCACGAAGAATAAATCCGCACTACGTTACGCCGCTCTAACGCCACGAAGCATAAATCCGCATTACGTTACACCGCTGTAACGCCACGAAGCATAAACTCGCACTACTTTACACCGCCCGAACGCCAGGATATATAAACTTGCACTACGTTACACCGCTCCAACGCCACGAAACATAAATCCGCATTACGTTACACCGCTGTAACGCCACGAAGCATAAACTCGCACTACGTTACACCGCTCGAACGCCACGAAGAATAAATCCGCACTACGTTACACCGCTCTAAACGTCAGGATACATAAACTCGCATTACGTTACACCGCTTTAACGCCAGGATACATACACTCGCACTACGTTACACCGCTTTAGCGCCAGGATACATAAACTCGCACTAAGATACACCGCTCTAACGCCACGAAACATAAATCCGCACTACGTTACACCGCTCCAACGCCACGAAACATAAACTCGCACTACGTTACACCGCTCTAAACGTCAGGATACATAAACTCGCATTACGTTACACCGCTCTAACGCCACGAAGCATAAATCCGCACTACGTTACGCCGCTCTAACGCCACGAAACATAAATCCACACTACGTTACACCGCTCTAACGCCACGAAGAATAAATCCGCACTACGTTACACCGCTCTAACGCAACGAAGCATAAATCCGCACTACGTTACACCGCTCTAACGCCACGAAACATAAATCCGCACTACGTTACTTCGCTCGAACGCCACGAAACATAAACTCGCACTACGTTACACCGCTCTAAACGCCAGGATACATAAACTCGCACTACGTTACACCGCTCTAACGCCACGAAACATTCCTGATCGCCTATCCGCACTACGTTACGCCGCTCTAAACGTTAGGATACATAAACTCGCATTACGTTACGCCGCTCTAACGCCACGAAACATAAATCCACACTATGTTACACCGCTCTAACGCCACGAAGAATAAATCCGCACTACGTTACACCGCTCTAACGCAACGAAGCATAAATCCGCACTATGTTACGCCGCTCGAACGCCACGAAACATAAATCCGCATTACGTTACACCGCTGTAACGCCACGAAGCATAAACTCGCACTACGTTACACCGCTCGAACGCCACGAAGAATAAATCCGCACTACGTTACACCGCTCTAAACGTCAGGATACATAAACTCGCATTACGTTACACCGCTTTAACGCCACGAAGAATAAATCCGCACTACGTTACGCCGATCTAACGCCACGAAACATAAATCCGCACTACGTTACGCCGCTCTAAAGGTCAGGATATATAAACTCGCATTACGTTACGCCGCTCTAACGCCACGAAGAATAAATCCGCACTACGTTACACCGCTGTAACGCCACGAAGCATTCCTGATCGCCTATCCGCACTACGTTACACCGCTCGAACGCCAGGATACATAAACTCGCACTACGTTACACGCTCTAACGCCAGGATACATAAACTCGCACTACGTTACACCGCTCTAACTCCACGAAGCATAAATCCGCACTACGTTACGCCGCTCTAAACGTCAGGATACATAAACTCGCACTACGTTACACCGCTTTAATGCCAGGATACATAAACTCGAACTACGATACACCGATCTAACGCCACGAAGCATAAATCCGCACTACGTTACACCACTCCAACACCACGAAACATAAACTCGCACTACGTTAAACCGCTCTAACACCACGAAGAATAAATCCGCACTACGTTACGCCGCTCTAACGCCACGAAGCATAAATCCGCATTACGTTACACCGCTCTAACGCCACAAAGCATAAACTCGCACTACTTTACACCGCTCGAACGCCAGGATATATAAACTTGCACTACGTTACACCGCTCCAACGCCACGAAACATAAATCCGCATTACGTTACACCGCTGTAACGCCAGGAAGCATAAACTCGCACTACGTTACACCGCTCGAACGTCACGAAGAATAAATCCGCACTACGTTACACCGCTCTAAACGTCAGGATACATAAACTCGCATTACGTTACACCGCTTTAACGCCAGGATACATACACTCGCACTACGTTACACCGCTTTAGCGCCAGGATACATAAACTCGCACTACGATACACCGCTCTAACGCCACGAAACATAAATCCGCACTACGTTACACCGCTCCAAAGCCACGAAACATAAACTCGCACTACGTTACACCGCTCTAAACGTCAGGATACATAAACTCGCATTACGTTACACCGCTCTAACGCCACGAAGCATAAATCCGCACTACGTTACGCCACTCTAACGCCACGAAACATAAATCCACACTACGTTACACCGCTCTAACGCAACGAAGCATAATTACGCAATACGTTACACCGCTCTAATGCCACGAAACAAAAATCCGCACTACGTTACTTCGCTCGAACGCCACGAAACATAAACTCGCACTACGTTACACCGCTCTAAACGCCAGGATACATAAACTCGCACTACGTTACACCGCTCTAACGCCACGAAGCATTCCTGATCGCCTATCCGCACTACGTTACACCGCTCGAAAGCCAGGATACATAAACTCGCACTACGTTACATGCTCTAACGCCACCAAGAATAAATCCGCACTACGTTACACCGCTCGAACGCCAGGATACATAAACTCGCACTACGTTACACCGCTCTAACTCCACGAAGCATAAATCCGCACTACGTTACGCCGCTCTAAACGTCAGGATACATAAACACGCACTACGTTACACCGCTTTAACGCCAGGATACATAAACTCGCACTACGTTACACCGCTTTAACGCCAGGATACATAAACTGGCACTACGTTACACCGCTCTAACTCCACGAAGCATAAATCCGCACTACGTTACGCCGCTCTAACGCCACGAAACATAAATCCACACTACGTTACACCGCTCTAACGCCACGAAGAATAAATCCGCACTACGTTACACCGCTCTAAACGTCAGGATACATAAACTCGCATTACGTTACGCCGCTTTAACGCCACGAAGAATAAATCCGCACTACGTTACACCGCTCTAAACGCCAGGATACATAAACTCGCACTACGTTACACGCTCTAACGCCACGAAGAATAAATCCGCACTACGTTACACCGCTTGAACGCCAGGATACATAAACTCGCACTACGTTACACCGCTCCAACGCTACGAAACATAAACTCTCACTATGTTACACCGCTCTAACGCAACGAAGCATAAATCCGCACTACGTTACACCGCTCTAACGCCACGAAACATAAATCCGCACTACGTTACTTCGCTCGAACGCCACGAAACATAAACTCGCACTACGTTACACCGCTCTAAACGCCAGGATACATAAACTCGCACTACGTTACACCGCTGTAACGCCACGAAGCATTCCTGATCGCCTATCCGCACTACGTTAAACCGCTCGAACGCCAGGATACATAAACTCGCACTACGTTACACCGCTTTGACGCCACGAAGAATAAATCCGCACTACGTTACACCGCTCGAACGCCAGGATACATAAACTCGCACTACGTTACACGCTCTAACGCCAGGATACATAAACTCGCACTACGTTACACCGCTCTAACGCCACGAAGCATAAATCCGCACTACGTTACGCCGCTCTAAACGTCAGGATACATAAACTCGCACTACGTTACACCGCTTTAACGCCGGGATACATAAACTCGAACTACGATACACCGATCTAACGCCACGAAGCATAAATCCGCACTACCTTACACCACTCCAACACCCCGAAACATAAACTCGCACTACGTTAAACCGCTCTAACACCACGAAGAATGAATCCGCACTACGTTACGCCGCTCTAAAGCCACGAAGCATAAATCCGCATTACGTTACACCACTGTAACGCCACGAAGCATAAACTCGCACTACTTTACACCGCTCGAACGCCAGGATATATAAACTTGCACTACGTTACACCGCTCCAACGCCACGAAACATAAATCCGCATTACGTTACACCGCTGTAACGCCACGAAGCATAAACTCGCACTACGTTACACCGCTCGAACGCGACGAAGAATAAATCCGCACTACGTTACACCGCTCTAAACGTCAGGATACATAAACTCGCATTACGTTACACCGCTTTAACGCCAGGATACATACACTCGCACTACGTTACACCGCTTTAGCGCCAAGATACATAAACTCGCACTACGATACACCGCTCTAACGCCACGAAACATAAATCCGCACTACGTTACACCGCTCCAACGCCACGAAACATAAAGTCGCACTACGTTACACCGCTCTAAACGTCAGGATACATAAACTCGCATTACGTTACACCGCTCTAACGCCACGAAGCATAAATCCGCACTACGTTACGCCGCTCTAACGCCACGAAACATAAATCCACACTACGGTACACCGCTCTAACGCAACGAAGCATAAATACGCACTACGTTACACCGCTCTAACGCAACGAAGCATAAATCCGCACTACGTTACACCGCTCTAACGCCACGAAACATAAATCCGCACTACGTTACTTCGCTCGAACGCCACGAAACATAAACTCGCACTACGTTACACCGCTCTAAACGCCAGGATACATAAACTCGCACTACGTTACACCGCTCTAACGCCACGAAACATTCCTGATCGCCTATCCGCACTACGTTACGCCGCTCTAAACGTTAGGATACATAAACTCGCATTACGTTACGCCGCTCTAACGCCACGAAACATAAATCCACACTATGTTACACCGCTCTAACGCCACGAAGAATAAATCCGCACTACGTTACACCGCTCTAACGCAACGAAGCATAAATCCGCACTATGTTACGCCGCTCGAACGCCACGAAACATAAATCCGCATTACGTTACACCGCTGTAACGCCACGAAGCATAAACTCGCACTACGTTACACCGCTCGAACGCCACGAAGAATAAATCCGCACTACGTTACACCGCTCTAAACGTCAGGATACATAAACTCGCATTACGTTACACCGCTTTAACGCCACGAAGAATAAATCCGCACTACGTTACGCCGATCTAACGCCACGAAACATAAATCCGCACTACGTTACGCCGCTCTAAAGGTCAGGATATATAAACTCGCATTACGTTACGCCGCTCTAACGCCACGAAGAATAAATCCGCACTACGTTACACCGCTGTAACGCCACGAAGCATTCCTGATCGCCTATCCGCACTACGTTACACCGCTCGAACGCCAGGATACATAAACTCGCACTACGTTACACGCTCTAACGCCAGGATACATAAACTCGCACTACGTTACACCGCTCTAACTCCACGAAGCATAAATCCGCACTACGTTACGCCGCTCTAAACGTCAGGATACATAAACTCGCACTACGTTACACCGCTTTAATGCCAGGATACATAAACTCGAACTACGATACACCGATCTAACGCCACGAAGCATAAATCCGCACTACGTTACACCACTCCAACACCACGAAACATAAACTCGCACTACGTTAAACCGCTCTAACACCACGAAGAATAAATCCGCACTACGTTACGCCGCTCTAACGCCACGAAGCATAAATCCGCATTACGTTACACCGCTCTAACGCCACAAAGCATAAACTCGCACTACTTTACACCGCTCGAACGCCAGGATATATAAACTTGCACTACGTTACACCGCTCCAACGCCACGAAACATAAATCCGCATTACGTTACACCGCTGTAACGCCAGGAAGCATAAACTCGCACTACGTTACACCGCTCGAACGTCACGAAGAATAAATCCGCACTACGTTACACCGCTCTAAACGTCAGGATACATAAACTCGCATTACGTTACACCGCTTTAACGCCAGGATACATACACTCGCACTACGTTACACCGCTTTAGCGCCAGGATACATAAACTCGCACTACGATACACCGCTCTAACGCCACGAAACATAAATCCGCACTACGTTACACCGCTCCAAAGCCACGAAACATAAACTCGCACTACGTTACACCGCTCTAAACGTCAGGATACATAAACTCGCATTACGTTACACCGCTCTAACGCCACGAAGCATAAATCCGCACTACGTTACGCCACTCTAACGCCACGAAACATAAATCCACACTACGTTACACCGCTCTAACGCAACGAAGCATAATTACGCAATACGTTACACCGCTCTAATGCCACGAAACAAAAATCCGCACTACGTTACTTCGCTCGAACGCCACGAAACATAAACTCGCACTACGTTACACCGCTCTAAACGCCAGGATACATAAACTCGCACTACGTTACACCGCTCTAACGCCACGAAGCATTCCTGATCGCCTATCCGCACTACGTTACACCGCTCGAAAGCCAGGATACATAAACTCGCACTACGTTACATGCTCTAACGCCACCAAGAATAAATCCGCACTACGTTACACCGCTCGAACGCCAGGATACATAAACTCGCACTACGTTACACCGCTCTAACTCCACGAAGCATAAATCCGCACTACGTTACGCCGCTCTAAACGTCAGGATACATAAACACGCACTACGTTACACCGCTTTAACGCCAGGATACATAAACTCGCACTACGTTACACCGCTTTAACGCCAGGATACATAAACTGGCACTACGTTACACCGCTCTAACTCCACGAAGCATAAATCCGCACTACGTTACGCCGCTCTAACGCCACGAAACATAAATCCACACTACGTTACACCGCTCTAACGCCACGAAGAATAAATCCGCACTACGTTACACCGCTCTAAACGTCAGGATACATAAACTCGCATTACGTTACACCGCTTTAACGCCACGAAGAATAAATCCGCACTACGTTACACCGCTCTAAACGCCAGGATACATAAACTCGCACTACGTTACACGCTCTAACGCCACGAAGAATAAATCCGCACTACGTTACACCGCTTGAACGCCAGGATACATAAACTCGCACTACGTTACACCGCTCCAACGCTACGAAACATAAACTCTCACTATGTTACACCGCTCTAACGCAACGAAGCATAAATCCGCACTACGTTACACCGCTCTAACGCCACGAAACATAAATCCGCACTACGTTACTTCGCTCGAACGCCACGAAACATAAACTCGCACTACGTTACACCGCTCTAAACGCCAGGATACATAAACTCGCACTACGTTACACCGCTGTAACGCCACGAAGCATTCCTGATCGCCTATCCGCACTACGTTAAACCGCTCGAACGCCAGGATACATAAACTCGCACTACGTTACACCGCTTTGACGCCACGAAGAATAAATCCGCACTACGTTACACCGCTCGAACGCCAGGATACATAAACTCGCACTACGTTACACGCTCTAACGCCAGGATACATAAACTCGCACTACGTTACACCGCTCTAACGCCACGAAGCATAAATCCGCACTACGTTACGCCGCTCTAAACGTCAGGATACATAAACTCGCACTACGTTACACCGCTTTAACGCCGGGATACATAAACTCGAACTACGATACACCGATCTAACGCCACGAAGCATAAATCCGCACTACCTTACACCACTCCAACACCCCGAAACATAAACTCGCACTACGTTAAACCGCTCTAACACCACGAAGAATGAATCCGCACTACGTTACGCCGCTCTAAAGCCACGAAGCATAAATCCGCATTACGTTACACCACTGTAACGCCACGAAGCATAAACTCGCACTACTTTACACCGCTCGAACGCCAGGATATATAAACTTGCACTACGTTACACCGCTCCAACGCCACGAAACATAAATCCGCATTACGTTACACCGCTGTAACGCCACGAAGCATAAACTCGCACTACGTTACACCGCTCGAACGCGACGAAGAATAAATCCGCACTACGTTACACCGCTCTAAACGTCAGGATACATAAACTCGCATTACGTTACACCGCTTTAACGCCAGGATACATACACTCGCACTACGTTACACCGCTTTAGCGCCAAGATACATAAACTCGCACTACGATACACCGCTCTAACGCCACGAAACATAAATCCGCACTACGTTACACCGCTCCAACGCCACGAAACATAAAGTCGCACTACGTTACACCGCTCTAAACGTCAGGATACATAAACTCGCATTACGTTACACCGCTCTAACGCCACGAAGCATAAATCCGCACTACGTTACGCCGCTCTAACGCCACGAAACATAAATCCACACTACGGTACACCGCTCTAACGCAACGAAGCATAAATACGCACTACGTTACACCGCTCTAACGCCACGAAACATAAATCCGCACTACGTTACTTCGCTCGAACGCCACGAAACATAAACTCGCACTACGTTACACCGCTGTAAACGCCAGGATACATAAACTCGCACTACGTTACACCGCTCTAACTCCACGAAGCATAAATCCGCACTACGTTACGCCGCTCTAAACGTCAGGATACATAAACTCGCACTACGTTACACCGCTTTAATGCCAGGATACATAAACTCGCACTACGTTACACCGCTCGAACGCCACGAAACATAAATCCGCACTACGTTACACCGCTCTAACGCCACGAAACATAAATCCGCACTACGTTACGCCGCTCGAACGCGACGAAGCATAAATCCACATTACGTTACACCGCTTTAAACGCCAGGATACATAAACTCGCACTACGTTACACCGCTCTAACACCACGAAGAATAAATGCGCACTACGTTACACCGCTCTAACGCCTGGATACATAAACTCGCACTACGTTACACCGCTCTAACACCAAGAAACATAAATCCGCACTACGTTACACCGCTTTAACGCCAGGATACATAAACTCGCACTACGTTACACCGCTCTAACGCCACGAAGCATAAATCCGCACTACGTTACGCCGCTCTAAACGTCAGGATACATAAACTCGCATTACGTTACACCGCTTTAACGCCAGGATACATACACTCGCACTACGTTACACCGCTTTAGCGCCAGGATACATAAACTCGCACTACGATACACCGCTCTAACGCCACGAAACATAAATCCGCACTACGTTACACCGCTCCAACGCCACGAAACATAAACTCGCACTACGTTACACCGCTCTAAACGTCAGGATACATAAACTCGCATTACGTTACACCGCTCTAACGCCACGAAGCATAAATCCGCACTACGTTACGCCGCTCTAACGCCACGAAACATAAATCCACACTACGTTACACCGCTCTAACGCAACGAAGCATAATTACGCACTACGTTACACCGCTCTAACGCCACGAAACAAAAATCCGCACTACGTTACTTCGCTCTAAACGTCAGGATACATAAACTCGCATTACGTTACACCGCTTTAACGCCAGGATACATACACCCGCACTACGTTACACCGCTTTAGCGCCAGGATACATAAACTCGCACTACGATACACCGATCTAACGCCACGAAACATAATTCCGCACTACGTTACACCGCTCCAACGCCACGAAACATAAACTCGCACTAAGTTACACCACTCTAAACGTCAGGATACATAAACTCGCATTACGTTACACCGCTCTAACGCAACGAAGCATAAATCCGCACTACGTTACACCGCTGTAACGCCACGAAACGTAAATCCGCACTACGTTACTTCGCTCGAACGCTACGAAACATAAACTCGTAGTACGTTACACCGCTCTAAACGCCAGGATACATAAACTCGCACTACGTTATACCGCTCTAACGCCATGAAGCAATCCTGATCGCCTATCCGCACTACGTTACACCGCTCGAACGCCAGGATACATAAACTCGCACTACGTTACACCGCTTTAACGACACGAAGAATAAATCCGCACTACGTTACACCGCTCGAGCGCCACGAAGCATTCCTGATCGCCTATCCGCACTACGTTACACCGCTCGAAAGCCAGGATACATAAACTCGCACTACGTTACACGCTCTAACGCCACCAAGAATAAATCCGCACTACGTTACACCGCTCGAACGCCTGGATACATAAACTCGCACTACGTTACACCGCTCTAACTACACGAAGCATAAATCCGCACTACGTTACGCCGCTCTAAACGTCAGGATACATAAACTCGCACTACGTTACACCGCTTTAACGCCAGGATACATAAACTCGCACTACGTTACACCGCTTTAACGCCAGGATACATAAACTCGCACTACGTTACACCGGTTTAACGACACGAAGAATAAATCCGCACCCGTTACACCGCTCGAACGCCACGAATCATTCCTGATCGCCTATACGCACTACGTTACTCCGCTCGAAAGCCAGGATACATAAACTCGCACTACGTTACACGCTCTAACGCCACCAAGAATAAATCCGCACTACGTTACACCGCTCGAACGCCAGGATACATAAACTCGCACTACGTTACACCGCTTTAACGCCAGGATACATAAACTCGAACTACGATACACCGATCTAACGCCACGAAGAATAAATCCGCACTACGTTACACCGCTCGAACGCCAGGATACATAAACTCGCACTACGTTACACCGCTCCAACGCCACGAAACATAAATCCGCACTACGTTACGCCGCTCTAACGCCACGAAGGAAAAATCCGCACTACGTTACACCGCTCGAACGCCACGAAGAATAAATCCGCACTACGTTACACCGCTCGAACGCCGGGATACGTAAACTCGCGCTACGTTACACCGCTCCAACGCCACGAAACATAAACTCGCACTACGTTACACCGCTCTAAACGTCAGGATACTTAAACTCGCACTACGTTACACCGCTTTAACGCCAGGATACATACACTCGCACTACGTTACACCGCTTTAGCGCCAGGATACATAAACTCGCACTACGTTACACCGCTCGAACGCCACGAAACATAAATCCGCACTACGTTACACCGCTCTAACGCCACGAAACATAAATCCGCACTACGTTACGCCGCTCGAACGCGACGAAGCATAAATCCACATTACGTTACACCGCTTTAAACGCCAGGATACATAAACTCGCACTACGTTACACCGCTCTAACACCACGAAGAATAAATCCGCACTACGTTACACCGCTCTAACGCCTGGATACATAAACTCGCACTACGTTACACCGCTCTAACACCAAGAAACATAAATCCGCACTACGTTACACCGCTTTAACGCCAGGATACATAAACTCGCACTACGTTACACCACTCTAACGCCACGAAGCATAAATCCGCACTACGTTACGCCGCTCTAAACGTCAGGATACATAAACTCGCATTACGTTACACCGCTCTAACGCCACGAATCATAAATCCGCACTACGTTACGCCGCTCTAACGCCACGAAACATAAATCCGCACTACGTTACACCGCTCTAACGCCACGAAGCATAAATCCGCACTACGTTACGCCGCTCGAACGCCACGAAACATAAATCCGCATTAGGTTACACCGCTGTAACGCCACGAAGCATAAACTCGCACTACGTTACACCACTCGAACGCCACGAAGAATAAATCCGCACTACGTTACACCGCTCGAACGCAAGGATACATAAACTCGCAATACGTTACACCGCTCTAAACGTCAGGATACATTAACTCGCATTACGTTACACCGCTTTAACGCCAGGATACATACACCCGCACTACGTTACACCGCTTTAGCGCCAGGATACATAAACTCGCACTACGATACACCGCTCTAACGCCACGAAACATAAATCCGCACTACGTTCACCGCTCCAACGCCACGAAACATAAACTCGCACTAAGTTACACCGCTCTAAACTTCAGGATACATAAACTCGCATTACGTTACACCGCTCTAACGCAACGAAGCATAAATCCGCACTACGTTACACCGCTGTAACGCCACGAAACGTAAATCCGCACTACGTTACTTCGCTCGAACGCTACGAAACATAAACTCGCAGTACGTTACACCGCTCTAAACGCCAGGATACATAAACTCGCACTACGTTACACCGCTTTAACGACACGAAGAATAAATCCGCACTACGTTACACCGCTCGAGCGCCACGAAGCATTCCTGATCGCCTATCCGCACTACGTTACACCGCTCGAAAGCCAGGATACATAAACTCGCACTACGTTACACGCTCTAACGCCACCAAGAATAAATCCGCACTACGTTACACCGCTCGAACGCCTGGATACATAAACTCGCACTACGTTACACCGCTCTAACTACACGAAGCATAAATCCGCACTACGTTACGCCGCTCTAAACGTCAGGATACATAAACTCGCACTACGTTACACCGCTTTAACGCCAGGATACATAAACTCGCACTACGTTACACCGCTTTAACGCCAGGATACATAAACTCGCACTACGTTACACCGCTTTAATGACACGAAGAATAAATCCGCACCCGTTACACCGCTCGAACGCCACGAAACATTCCTGATCGCCTATCCGCACTACGTTACACCGCTCGAAAGCCAGGATACATAAACTCGCACTACGTTACACGCTCTAACGCCACGAAGAATAAATCCGCACTACGTTACACCGCTCGAACGCCAGGATACATGAACTCGCACTACGTTACACCGCTTTAACGCCAGGATACATAAACTCGAACTACGATACACCGATCTAACGCCACGAAGAATAAATCCGCACTACGTTACACCGCTCGAACGCCAGGATACATAAACTCGCACTACGTTACACCGCTCCAACGCCACGAAACATAAATCCGCACTACGTTACGCCGCTCTAACGCCACGAAGGAAAAATCCGCCCTACGTTACACCGCTCGAACGCCACGAAGAATAAATCCGCACTACGTTACACCGCTCGAACGCCGGGATACATAAACTCGCGCTACGTTACACCGCTCCAACGCCACGAAACATAAATCCGCACTACGTTACGCCGCTCTAACGCCACGAAGGAAAAATCCGCCCTACGTTACACCGCTCGAACGCCACGAAGAATAAATCCGCACTACGTTACACCGCTCGAACGCCGGGATACATAAACTCGCGCTACGTTACACCGCTCCAACGCCACGAAACATAAACTCGCACTACGTTACACCGCTCTAAACGTCAGGATACTTGAACTCGCACTACGTTACACCGCTTTAACGCCAGGATACATACACTCGCACTACGTTACACCGCTTTAGCGCCAGGATACATAAACTCGCACTACGTTACACCGCTCGAACGCCACGAAACATAAATCCGCACTACGTTACACCGCTCGAACGCCACGAAACATAAATCCGCACTACGTTACGCCGCTCGAACGCGACGAAGCATAAATCCACATTACGTTACACCGCTCTAAACGCCAGGATACATAAACTCGCACTACGTTACACCGCTCTAACACCACGAAGAATAAATCCGCACTACGTTACACCGCTCTAACGCCTGGATACATAAACTCGCACTACGTTACACCGCTCTAACGCCACGAAGCATAAATCCGCACTACGTTACGCCGCTCTAAACGTCAGGATACATAAACTCGCATTACGTTACACCGCTCTAACGCCACGAAGCATAAATCCGCACTACGTTACGCCGCTCTAACGCCACGAAACATAAATCCACACTACGTTACACCGCTCTAACGCCACGAAGAATAAATCCGCACTACGTTACACCGCTCTAACGCAACGAAGCATAAATCCGCACTACGTTACACCGCTCTAACGCCACGAAACATAAATCCGCACTACGTTACTTCGCTCGAACGCCACGAAACATAAACTCGAACTACGTTACACCGCTCTAAGGCCACGAAGAATAAATCCGCACTACGTTACACCGCTCTAACGCCACGAAACATAAACTCGCACTACGTTACACCGCTGTAACGCCACGAAGCATTCCTGATCGCCTATCCGCACTACGTTACACCGCTCGAACGCCAGGATACATAAACTCGCACTATGTTACACGCTCTAACGCCAGGATACATAAACTCGCACTACGTTACACCGCTCTAACTCCACGAAGCATAAATCCGCACTACGTTACGCCGCTCTAAACGTCAGGATACATAAACTCGCACTACGTTACACCGCTTTAACGCCAGGATACATAAACTCGAACTACGATACACCGATCTAACGCCACGAAGCATAAATCCGCACTACGTTACACCAATCCAAAACCACGAAACATAAACTCGCACTACGTTAAACCGCTCTAACACCACGAAGAATAAATCCGCACTACGTTACGCCGCTCTAACGCCACGAAGCATAAATCCGCATTACGTTACACCGCTGTAACGCCACGAAGCATAAACTCGCACTACTTTACACCGCCCGAACGCCAGGATATATAAACTTGCACTACGTTACACCGCTCCAACGCCACGAAACATAAATCCGCATTACGTTACACCGCTGTAACGCCACGAAGCATAAACTCGCACTACGTTACACCGCTCGAACGCCACGAAGAATAAATCCGCACTACGTTACACCGCTCTAAACGTCAGGATACATAAACTCGCATTACGTTATACCGCTTTAACGCCAGGATACATACACTCGCACTACGTTACACCGCTTTAGCGCCAGGATACATAAACTCGCACTAAGATACACCGCTCTAACGCCACGAAACATAAATCCGCACTACGTTACACCGCTCCAACGCCACGAAACATAAACTCGCACTACGTTACACCGCTCTAAACGTCAGGATACATAAACTCGCATTACGTTACACCGCTCTAACGCCACGAAGCATAAATCCGCACTACGTTACGCCGCTCTAACGCCACGAAACATAAATCCACACTACGTTACACCGCTCTAACGCCACGAAGAATAAATCCGCACTACGTTACACCGCTCTAACGCAACGAAGCATAAATCCGCACTACGTTACACCGCTCTAACGCCACGAAACATAAATCCGCACTACGTTACTTCGCTCGAACGCCACGAAACATAAACTCGCACTACGTTACACCGCTCTAAACGCCAGGATACATAAACTCGCACTACGTTACACCGCTCTAACGCCACGAAACATTCCTGATCGCCTATCCGCACTACGTTACGCCGCTCTAAACGTTAGGATACATAAACTCGCATTACGTTACGCCGCTCTAACGCCACGAAACATAAATCCACACTATGTTACACCGCTCTAACGCCACGAAGAATAAATCCGCACTACGTTACACCGCTCTAACGCAACGAAGCATAAATCCGCACTATGTTACGCCGCTCGAACGCCACGAAACATAAATCCGCATTACGTTACACCGCTGTAACGCCACGAAGCATAAACTCGCACTACGTTACACCGCTCGAACGCCACGAAGAATAAATCCGCACTACGTTACACCGCTCTAAACGTCAGGATACATAAACTCGCATTACGTTACACCGCTTTAACGCCACGAAGAATAAATCCGCACTACGTTACGCCGATCTAACGCCACGAAACATAAATCCGCACTACGTTACGCCGCTCTAAAGGTCAGGATATATAAACTCGCATTACGTTACGCCGCTCTAACGCCACGAAGAATAAATCCGCACTACGTTACACCGCTGTAACGCCACGAAGCATTCCTGATCGCCTATCCGCACTACGTTACACCGCTCGAACGCCAGGATACATAAACTCGCACTACGTTACACGCTCTAACGCCAGGATACATAAACTCGCACTACGTTACACCGCTCTAACTCCACGAAGCATAAATCCGCACTACGTTACGCCGCTCTAAACGTCAGGATACATAAACTCGCACTACGTTACACCGCTTTAATGCCAGGATACATAAACTCGAACTACGATACACCGATCTAACGCCACGAAGCATAAATCCGCACTACGTTACACCACTCCAACACCACGAAACATAAACTCGCACTACGTTAAACCGCTCTAACACCACGAAGAATAAATCCGCACTACGTTACGCCGCTCTAACGCCACGAAGCATAAATCCGCATTACGTTACACCGCTCTAACGCCACAAAGCATAAACTCGCACTACTTTACACCGCTCGAACGCCAGGATATATAAACTTGCACTACGTTACACCGCTCCAACGCCACGAAACATAAATCCGCATTACGTTACACCGCTGTAACGCCAGGAAGCATAAACTCGCACTACGTTACACCGCTCGAACGTCACGAAGAATAAATCCGCACTACGTTACACCGCTCTAAACGTCAGGATACATAAACTCGCATTACGTTACACCGCTTTAACGCCAGGATACATACACTCGCACTACGTTACACCGCTTTAGCGCCAGGATACATAAACTCGCACTACGATACACCGCTCTAACGCCACGAAACATAAATCCGCACTACGTTACACCGCTCCAAAGCCACGAAACATAAACTCGCACTACGTTACACCGCTCTAAACGTCAGGATACATAAACTCGCATTACGTTACACCGCTCTAACGCCACGAAGCATAAATCCGCACTACGTTACGCCACTCTAACGCCACGAAACATAAATCCACACTACGTTACACCGCTCTAACGCAACGAAGCATAATTACGCAATACGTTACACCGCTCTAATGCCACGAAACAAAAATCCGCACTACGTTACTTCGCTCGAACGCCACGAAACATAAACTCGCACTACGTTACACCGCTCTAAACGCCAGGATACATAAACTCGCACTACGTTACACCGCTCTAACGCCACGAAGCATTCCTGATCGCCTATCCGCACTACGTTACACCGCTCGAAAGCCAGGATACATAAACTCGCACTACGTTACATGCTCTAACGCCACCAAGAATAAATCCGCACTACGTTACACCGCTCGAACGCCAGGATACATAAACTCGCACTACGTTACACCGCTCTAACTCCACGAAGCATAAATCCGCACTACGTTACGCCGCTCTAAACGTCAGGATACATAAACACGCACTACGTTACACCGCTTTAACGCCAGGATACATAAACTCGCACTACGTTACACCGCTTTAACGCCAGGATACATAAACTGGCACTACGTTACACCGCTCTAACTCCACGAAGCATAAATCCGCACTACGTTACGCCGCTCTAACGCCACGAAACATAAATCCACACTACGTTACACCGCTCTAACGCCACGAAGAATAAATCCGCACTACGTTACACCGCTCTAAACGTCAGGATACATAAACTCGCATTACGTTACACCGCTTTAACGCCACGAAGAATAAATCCGCACTACGTTACACCGCTCTAAACGCCAGGATACATAAACTCGCACTACGTTACACGCTCTAACGCCACGAAGAATAAATCCGCACTACGTTACACCGCTTGAACGCCAGGATACATAAACTCGCACTACGTTACACCGCTCCAACGCTACGAAACATAAACTCTCACTATGTTACACCGCTCTAACGCAACGAAGCATAAATCCGCACTACGTTACACCGCTCTAACGCCACGAAACATAAATCCGCACTACGTTACTTCGCTCGAACGCCACGAAACATAAACTCGCACTACGTTACACCGCTCTAAACGCCAGGATACATAAACTCGCACTACGTTACACCGCTGTAACGCCACGAAGCATTCCTGATCGCCTATCCGCACTACGTTAAACCGCTCGAACGCCAGGATACATAAACTCGCACTACGTTACACCGCTTTGACGCCACGAAGAATAAATCCGCACTACGTTACACCGCTCGAACGCCAGGATACATAAACTCGCACTACGTTACACGCTCTAACGCCAGGATACATAAACTCGCACTACGTTACACCGCTCTAACGCCACGAAGCATAAATCCGCACTACGTTACGCCGCTCTAAACGTCAGGATACATAAACTCGCACTACGTTACACCGCTTTAACGCCGGGATACATAAACTCGAACTACGATACACCGATCTAACGCCACGAAGCATAAATCCGCACTACCTTACACCACTCCAACACCCCGAAACATAAACTCGCACTACGTTAAACCGCTCTAACACCACGAAGAATGAATCCGCACTACGTTACGCCGCTCTAAAGCCACGAAGCATAAATCCGCATTACGTTACACCACTGTAACGCCACGAAGCATAAACTCGCACTACTTTACACCGCTCGAACGCCAGGATATATAAACTTGCACTACGTTACACCGCTCCAACGCCACGAAACATAAATCCGCATTACGTTACACCGCTGTAACGCCACGAAGCATAAACTCGCACTACGTTACACCGCTCGAACGCGACGAAGAATAAATCCGCACTACGTTACACCGCTCTAAACGTCAGGATACATAAACTCGCATTACGTTACACCGCTTTAACGCCAGGATACATACACTCGCACTACGTTACACCGCTTTAGCGCCAAGATACATAAACTCGCACTACGATACACCGCTCTAACGCCACGAAACATAAATCCGCACTACGTTACACCGCTCCAACGCCACGAAACATAAAGTCGCACTACGTTACACCGCTCTAAACGTCAGGATACATAAACTCGCATTACGTTACACCGCTCTAACGCCACGAAGCATAAATCCGCACTACGTTACGCCGCTCTAACGCCACGAAACATAAATCCACACTACGGTACACCGCTCTAACGCAACGAAGCATAAATACGCACTACGTTACACCGCTCTAACGCCACGAAACATAAATCCGCACTACGTTACTTCGCTCGAACGCCACGAAACATAAACTCGCACTACGTTACACCGCTGTAAACGCCAGGATACATAAACTCGCACTACGTTACACCGCTCTAACGCCACGAAGCATTCCTGATCGCCTATCCGCACTACGTTACGCCGCTCTAAACGTCAGGATACATAAACTCGCATTACGTTACGCCGCTCTAACGCCACGAAACATAAATCCACACTACGTTACACCGCTCTAACGCCACGAAGAATAAATCCGCACTACGTTATACCGCTCTAACGCAACGAAGCATAAATCCGCATTACGTTACGCCGCTCGAACGCCACGAAACATAAATCCGCATTACGTTACACCGCTCTAACTCCACGAAGCATAAATCCGGACTACGTTACGCCGCTCTAAACGTCAGGATACATAAACTCGCACTACGTTACACCGCTTTAACGCCAGGATACATAAACTCGAACTACGATACACCGATCTAACGCCACGAAGCATAAATCCGCACTACGTTACACCGCTCCAACGCCACGAAACATAAACTCGCACTACGTTAAACCGCTCTAACACCACGAACAATAAATCCGCACTACGTTACGCCGCTCTAACGCCACGAAGCATAAATCCGCACTACGTTACGCCGCTCGAACGCCACGAAACATAAATCCGCATTACGTTACACCGCTGTAACGCCACGAAGCATAAACTCGCACTACTTTACACCGCCCGAACGCCAGGATATATAAACTTGCACTACGTTACACCGCTCCAACGCCACGAAACATAAATCCGCATTACGTTACACCGCTGTAACGCCACGAAGCATAAACTCGCACTACGTTACACCGCTCGAACGCCACGAAGAATAAATCCGCACTACGTTACACCGCTCTAAACGTCAGGATACATAAACTCGCATTACGTTACACCGCTTTAACGCCAGGATACATACACTCGCACTAAGATACACCGCTCTAACGCCACGAAACATAAATCCGCACTACGTTACACCGCTCCAACGCCACGAAACATAAACTCGCACTACGTTACACCGCTCTAAACGTCAGGATACATAAACTCGCATTACGTTACACCGCTCTAACGCCACGAAGCATAAATCCGCACTACGTTACGCCGCTCTAACGCCACGAAACATAAATCCACACTACGTTACACCGCTCTAACGCCACGAAGAATAAATCCGCACTACGTTACACCGCTCTAACGCAACGAAGCATAAATCCGCACTACGTTACACCGCTCTAACGCCACGAAACATAAATCCGCACTACGTTACTTCGCTCGAACGCCACGAAACATAAACTCGCACTACGTTACACCGCTCTAAACGCCAGGATACATAAACTCGCACTACGTTACACCGCTCTAACGCCACGAAACATTCCTGATCGCCTATCCGCACTACGTTACGCCGCTCTAAACGTTAGGATACATAAACTCGCATTACGTTACGCCGCTCTAACGCCACGAAACATAAATCCACACTATGTTACACCGCTCTAACGCCACGAAGAATAAATCCGCACTACGTTACGCCGCTCGAACGCCACGAAACATAAATCCGCATTACGTTACACCGCTGTAACGCCACGAAGCATAAACTCGCACTACGTTACACCGCTCGAACGCCACGAAGAATAAATCCGCACTACGTTACACCGCTCTAAACGTCAGGATACATAAACTCGCATTACGTTACACCGCTTTAACGCCACGAAGAATAAATCCGCACTACGTTACGCCGCTCTAACGCCACGAAACATAAATCCGCACTACGTTACGCCGCTCTAAAGGTCAGGATATATAAACTCGCATTACGTTACGCCGCTCTAACGCCACGAAGAATAAATCCGCACTACGTTACACCGCTGTATCGCCACGAAGCATTCCTGATCGCCTATCCGCACTACGTTACACCGTTCGAACGCCAGGATACATAAACTCGCACTACGTTACACGCTCTAACGCCAGGATACATAAACTCGCACTACGTTACACCGCTCTAACTCCACGAAGCATAAATCCGCACTACGTTACGCCGCTCTAAACGTCAGGATACATAAACTCGCACTACGTTACACCGCTTTAATGCCAGGATACATAAACTCGAACTACGATACACCGATCTAACGCCACGAAGCATAAATCCGCACTACGTTACACCACTCCAACACCACGAAACATAAACTCGCACTACGTTAAACCGCTCTAACACCACGAAGAATAAATCCGCACTACGTTACGCCGCTCTAACGCCACGAAGCATAAATCCGCATTACGTTACACCGCTCTAACGCCACAAAGCATAAACTCGCACTACTTTACACCGCTCGAACGCCAGGATATATAAACTTGCACTACGTTACACCGCTCTAACGCCACGAAACATAAATCCGCATTACGTTACACCGCTGTAACGCCAGGAAGCATAAACTCGCACTACGTTACACCGCTCGAACGTCACGAAGAATAAATCCGCACTACGTTACACCGCTCTAAACGTCAGGATACATAAACTCGCATTACGTTACACCGCTTTAACGCCAGGATACATACACTCGCACTACGTTACACCGCTTTAGCGCCAGGATACATAAACTCGCATTACGATACACCGCTCTAACGCCACGAAACATAAATCCGCACTACGTTACACCGCTCCAACGCCACGAAACATAAACTCGCACTACGTTACACCGCTCTAAACGTCAGGATACATAAACTCGCATTACGTTACACCGCTCTAACGCCACGAAGCATAAATCCGCACTACGTTACGCCACTCTAACGCCACGAAACATAAATCCACACTACGTTACACCGCTCTAACGCAACGAAGCATAATTACGCACTACGTTACACCGCTCTAACGCCACGAAACAAAAATCCGCACTACGTTACTTCGCTCGAACGCCACGAAACATAAACTCGCACTACGTTACACCGCTCTAAACGCCAGGATACATAAACTCGCACTACGTTACACCGCTCTAACGCCACGAAGCATTCCTGATCGCCTATCCGCACTACGTTACACCGCTCGAAAGCCAGGATACATAAACTCGCACTACGTTACATGCTCTAACGCCACCAAGAATAAATCCGCACTACGTTACACCGCTCGAACGCCAGGATACATAAACTCGCACTACGTTACACCGCTCTAACTCCACGAAGCATAAATCCGCACTACGTTACGCCGCTCTAAACGTCAGGATACATAAACGCGCACTACGTTACACCGCTTTAACGCCAGGATACATAAACTCGCACTACGTTACACCGCTTTAACGCCAGGATACATAAACTGGCACTACGTTACACCGCTCTAACTCCACGAAGCATAAATCCGCACTACGTTACGCCGCTCTAACGCCACGAAACATAAATCCACACTACGTTTCACCGCTCTAACGCCACGAAGAATAAATCCGCACTACGTTACACCGCTCTAACGCAACGAAGCATAAATCCGCACTACGTTACGCCGCTCGAACGCCACGAAACATAAATCCGCATTACGTTACACCGCTGTAACGCCACGAAGCATAAACTCGCACTACGTTACACCGCTCGAACGCCACGAAGAATAAATCCGCACTACGTTACACCGCTCTAAACGTCAGGATACATAAACTCGCATTACGTTACACCGCTTTAACGCCACGAAGAATAAATCCGCACTACGTTACACCGCTCTAAACGCCAGGATACATAAACTCGCACTACGTTACACGCTCTAACGCCACGAAGAATAAATCCGCACTACGTTACACCGCTTGAACGCCAGGATACATAAACTCGCACTACGTTACACCGCTCCAACGCTACGAAACATAAACTCTCACTATGTTACACCGCTCTAACGCAACGAAGCATAAATCCGCACTACGTTACACCGCTCTAACGCCACGAAACATAAATCCGCACTACGTTACTTCGCTCGAACGCCACGAAACATAAACTCGAACTACGTTACACCGCTCTAAACGCCAGGATACATAAACTCGCACTACGTTACACCGCTGTAACGCCACGAAGCATTCCTGATCGCCTATCCGCACTACGTTAAACCGCTCGAACGCCAGGATACATAAACTCGCACTACGTTACACCGCTTTGACGCCACGAAGAATAAATCCGCACTACGTTACACCGCTCGAATGCCAGGATACGTAAACTCGCACTACGTTACACGCTCTAACGCCAGGATACATAAACTCGCACTACGTTACACCGCTCTAACGCCACGAAGCATAAATCCGCACTACGTTACGCCGCTCTAAACGTCAGGATACATAAACTCGCACTACGTTACACCGATTTAACGCCGGGATACATAAACTCGAACTACGATACACCGATCTAACGCCACGAAGCATAAATCCGCACTACCTTACACCACTCCAACACCCCGAAACATAAACTCGCACTACGTTAAACCGCTCTAACACCACGAAGAATAAATCCGCACTACGTTACGCCGCTCTAAAGCCACGAAGCATAAATCCGCATTACGTTACACCACTGTAACGCCACGAAGCATAAACTCGCACTACTTTACACCGCTCGAACGCCAGGATATATAAACTTGCACTACGTTACACCGCTCCAACGCCACGAAACATAAATCCGCATTACGTTACACCGCTGTAACGCCACGAAGCATAAACTCGCACTACGTTACACCGCTCGAACGCGACGAAGAATAAATCCGCACTACGTTACACCGCTCTAAACGTCAGGATACATAAACTCGCATTACGTTACACCGCTTTAACGCCAGGATACATACACTCGCACTACGTTACACCGCTTTAGCGCCAAGATACATAAACTCGCACTACGATACACCGCTCTAACGCCACGAAACATAAATCCGCACTACGTTACACCGCTCCAACGCCACGAAACATAAAGTCGCACTACGTTACACCGCTCTAAACGTCAGGATACATAAACTCGCATTACGTTACACCGCTCTAACGCCACGAAGCATAAATCCGCACTACGTTACGCCGCTCTAACGCCACGAAACATAAATCCACACTACGGTACACCGCTCTAACGCAACGAAGAATAAATCCGCACTACGTTACACCGCTCTAACGCAACGAAGCATAAATCCGCACTACGTTACACCGCTCTAACGCCACGAAACATAAATCCGCACTACGTTACTTCGCTCGAACGCCACGAAACATAAACTCGCACTACGTTACACCGCTCTAAACGCCAGGATACATAAACTCGCACTACGTTACACCGCTCTAACGCCACGAAACATTCCTGATCGCCTATCCGCACTACGTTACGCCGCTCTAAACGTTAGGATACATAAACTCGCATTACGTTACGCCGCTCTAACGCCACGAAACATAAATCCACACTATGTTACACCGCTCTAACGCCACGAAGAATAAATCCGCACTACGTTACACCGCTCTAACGCAACGAAGCATAAATGCGCACTACGTTACGCCGCTCGAACGCCACGAAACATAAATCCGCATTACGTTACACCGCTGTAACGCCACGAAGCATAAACTCGCACTACGTTACACCGCTCGAACGCCACGAAGAATAAATCCGCACTACGTTACACCGCTCTAAACGTCAGGATACATAAACTCGCATTACGTTACACCGCTTTAACGCCACGAAGAATAAATCCGCACTACGTTACGCCGCTCTAACGCCACGAAACATAAATCCGCACTACGTTACGCCGCTCTAAAGGTCAGGATATATAAACTCGCATTACGTTACGCCGCTCTAACGCCACGAAGAATAAATCCGCACTACGTTACACCGCTGTAACGCCACGAAGCATTCCTGATCGCCTATCCGCACTACGTTACACCGCTCGAACGCCAGGATACATAAACTCGCACTACGTTACACGCTCTAACGCCAGGATACATAAACTCGCACTACGTTACACCGCTCTAACTCCACGAAGCATAAATCCGCACTACGTTACGCCGCTCTAAACGTCAGGATACATAAACTCGCACTACGTTACACCGCTTTAATGCCAGGATACATAAACTCGAACTACGATACACCGATCTAACGCCACGAAGCATAAATCCGCACTACGTTACACCACTCCAACACCACGAAACATAAACTCGCACTACGTTAAACCGCTCTAACACCACGAAGAATAAATCCGCACTACGTTACGCCGCTCTAACGCCACGAAGCATAAATCCGCATTACGTTACACCGCTCTAACGCCACAAAGCATAAACTCGCACTACTTTACACCGCTCGAACGCCAGGATATATAAACTTGCACTACGTTACACCGCTCCAACGCCACGAAACATAAATCCGCATTACGTTACACCGCTGTAACGCCAGGAAGCATAAACTCGCACTACGTTACACCGCTCGAACGTCACGAAGAATAAATCCGCACTACGTTACACCGCTCTAAACGTCAGGATACATAAACTCGCATTACGTTACACCGCTTTAACGCCAGGATACATACACTCGCACTACGTTACACCGCTTTAGCGCCAGGATACATAAACTCGCACTACGATACACCGCTCTAACGCCACGAAACATAAATCCGCACTACGTTACACCGCTCCAACGCCACGAAACATAAACTCGCACTACGTTAAACCGCTCTAAACGTCAGGATACATAAACTCGCATTACGTTACACCGCTCTAACGCCACGAAGCATAAATCCGCACTACGTTACGCCACTCTAACGCCACGAAACATAAATCCACACTACGTTACACCGCTCTAACGCAACGAAGCATAATTACGCACTACGTTACACCGCTCTAACGCCACGAAACAAAAATCCGCACTACGTTACTTCGCTCGAACGCCACGAAACATAAACTCGCACTACGTTACACCGCTCTAAACGCCAGGATACATAAACTCGCACTACGTTACACCGCTCTAACGCCACGAAGCATTCCTGATCGCCTATCCGCACTACGTTACACCGCTCGAAAGCCAGGATACATAAACTCGCACTACGTTACATGCTCTAACGCCACCAAGAATAAATCTGCACTACGTTACACCGCTCGAACGCCAGGATACATAAACTCGCACTACGTTACACCGCTCTAACTCCACGAAGATTAAATCCGCACTACGTTACGCCGCTCTAAACGTCAGGATACATAAACGCGCACTACGTTACACCGCTTTAACGCCAGGATACATAAACTCGCACTACGTTACACCGCTTTAACGCCAGGATACATAAACTGGCACTACGTTACACCGCTCTAACTCCACGAAGCATAAATCCGCACTACGTTACGCCGCTCTAACGCCACGAAACATAAATCCACACTACGTTACACCGCTCTAACGCCACGAAGAATAAATCCGCACTACGTTACACCGCTCTAAACGTCAGGATACATAAACTCGCATTACGTTACACCGCTCTAACGCCACGAAGCATAAATCCGCACTACGTTACGCCGCTCTAACGCCACGAAACATAAATCCACACTACGGTACACCGCTCTAACGCAACGAAGAATAAATCCGCACTACGTTACACCGCTCTAACGCAACGAAGCATAAATCCGCACTACGTTACACCGCTCTAACGCCACGAAACATAAATCCGCACTACGTTACTTCGCTCGAACGCCACGAAACATAAACTCGCACTACGTTACACCGCTCTAAACGCCAGGATACATAAACTCGCACTACGTTACACCGCTCTAACGCCACGAAACATTCCTGATCGCCTATCCGCACTACGTTACGCCGCTCTAAACGTTAGGATACATAAACTCGCATTACGTTACGCCGCTCTAACGCCACGAAACATAAATCCACACTATGTTACACCGCTCTAACGCCACGAAGAATAAATCCGCACTACGTTACACCGCTCTAACGCAACGAAGCATAAATGCGCACTACGTTACGCCGCTCGAACGCCACGAAACATAAATCCGCATTACGTTACACCGCTGTAACGCCACGAAGCATAAACTCGCACTACGTTACACCGCTCGAACGCCACGAAGAATAAATCCGCACTACGTTACACCGCTCTAAACGTCAGGATACATAAACTCGCATTACGTTACACCGCTTTAACGCCACGAAGAATAAATCCGCACTACGTTACGCCGCTCTAACGCCACGAAACATAAATCCGCACTACGTTACGCCGCTCTAAAGGTCAGGATATATAAACTCGCATTACGTTACGCCGCTCTAACGCCACGAAGAATAAATCCGCACTACGTTACACCGCTGTAACGCCACGAAGCATTCCTGATCGCCTATCCGCACTACGTTACACCGCTCGAACGCCAGGATACATAAACTCGCACTACGTTACACGCTCTAACGCCAGGATACATAAACTCGCACTACGTTACACCGCTCTAACTCCACGAAGCATAAATCCGCACTACGTTACGCCGCTCTAAACGTCAGGATACATAAACTCGCACTACGTTACACCGCTTTAATGCCAGGATACATAAACTCGAACTACGATACACCGATCTAACGCCACGAAGCATAAATCCGCACTACGTTACACCACTCCAACACCACGAAACATAAACTCGCACTACGTTAAACCGCTCTAACACCACGAAGAATAAATCCGCACTACGTTACGCCGCTCTAACGCCACGAAGCATAAATCCGCATTACGTTACACCGCTCTAACGCCACAAAGCATAAACTCGCACTACTTTACACCGCTCGAACGCCAGGATATATAAACTTGCACTACGTTACACCGCTCCAACGCCACGAAACATAAATCCGCATTACGTTACACCGCTGTAACGCCAGGAAGCATAAACTCGCACTACGTTACACCGCTCGAACGTCACGAAGAATAAATCCGCACTACGTTACACCGCTCTAAACGTCAGGATACATAAACTCGCATTACGTTACACCGCTTTAACGCCAGGATACATACACTCGCACTACGTTACACCGCTTTAGCGCCAGGATACATAAACTCGCACTACGATACACCGCTCTAACGCCACGAAACATAAATCCGCACTACGTTACACCGCTCCAACGCCACGAAACATAAACTCGCACTACGTTAAACCGCTCTAAACGTCAGGATACATAAACTCGCATTACGTTACACCGCTCTAACGCCACGAAGCATAAATCCGCACTACGTTACGCCACTCTAACGCCACGAAACATAAATCCACACTACGTTACACCGCTCTAACGCAACGAAGCATAATTACGCACTACGTTACACCGCTCTAACGCCACGAAACAAAAATCCGCACTACGTTACTTCGCTCGAACGCCACGAAACATAAACTCGCACTACGTTACACCGCTCTAAACGCCAGGATACATAAACTCGCACTACGTTACACCGCTCTAACGCCACGAAGCATTCCTGATCGCCTATCCGCACTACGTTACACCGCTCGAAAGCCAGGATACATAAACTCGCACTACGTTACATGCTCTAACGCCACCAAGAATAAATCTGCACTACGTTACACCGCTCGAACGCCAGGATACATAAACTCGCACTACGTTACACCGCTCTAACTCCACGAAGATTAAATCCGCACTACGTTACGCCGCTCTAAACGTCAGGATACATAAACGCGCACTACGTTACACCGCTTTAACGCCAGGATACATAAACTCGCACTACGTTACACCGCTTTAACGCCAGGATACATAAACTGGCACTACGTTACACCGCTCTAACTCCACGAAGCATAAATCCGCACTACGTTACGCCGCTCTAACGCCACGAAACATAAATCCACACTACGTTACACCGCTCTAACGCCACGAAGAATAAATCCGCACTACGTTACACCGCTCTAACGCAACGAAGCATAAATCCGCACTACGTTACGCCGCTCGAACGCCACGAAACATAAATCCGCATTACGTTACACCGCTGTAACGCCACGAAGCATAAACTCGCACTACGTTACACCGCTCGAACGCCACGAAGAATAAATCCGCACTACGTTACACCGCTCTAAACGTCAGGATACATAAACTCGCATTACGTTACACCGCTTTAACGCCACGAAGAATAAATCCGCACTACGTTACACCGCTCTAAACGCCAGGATACATAAACTCGCACTACGTTACACGCTCTAACGCCACGAAGAATAAATCCGCACTACGTTACACCGCTTGAACGCCAGGATACATAAACTCGCACTACGTTACACCGCTCCAACGCTACGAAACATAAACTCTCACTATGTTACACCGCTCTAACGCAACGAAGCATAAATCCGCACTACGTTACACCGCTCTAACGCCACGAAACATAAATCCGCACTACGTTACTTCGCTCGAACGCCACGAAACATAAACTCGAACTACGTTACACCGCTCTAAACGCCAGGATACATAAACTCGCACTACGTTACACCGCTGTAACGCCACGAAGCATTCCTGATCGCCTATCCGCACTACGTTAAACCGCTCGAACGCCAGGATACATAAACTCGCACTACGTTACACCGCTTTGACGCCACGAAGAATAAATCCGCACTACGTTACGCCGCTCTAAACGTCAGGATACATAAACTCGCATTACGTTACACCGCTCTAACGCCACGAAGCATAAATCCGCACTACGTTACGCCGCTCTAACGCCACGAAACATAAATCCACACTACGTTACACCGCTCTAACGCCACGAAGAATAAATCCGCACTACGTTACACCGCTCTAACGCAACGAAGCATAAATCCGCACTACGTTACGCCGCTCTAAACGTCAGGATACATAAACTCGCACTACGTTTCACCGATTTAACGCCGGGATACATAAACTCGAACTACGATACACCGATCTAACGCCACGAAGCATAAATCCGCACTACCTTACACCACTCCAACACCCCGAAACATAAACTCGCACTACGTTAAACCGCTCTAACACCACGAAGAATAAATCCGCACTACGTTACGCCGCTCTAAAGCCACGAAGCATAAATCCGCATTACGTTACACCGCTCTAACACCACGAAGAATAAATCCGCACTACGTTACACCGCTCTAACGCCTGGATACATAAACTCGCACTACGTTACACCGCTCTAACACCAAGAAACATAAATCCGCACTACGTTACACCGCTTTAACGCCAGGATACATAAACTCGCACTACGTTACACCGCTCTAACGCCACGAAGCATAAATCCGCACTACGTTACGCCGCTCTAAACGTCAGGATACATAAACTCGCATTACGTTACACCGCTCTAACGCCACGAAGCATAAATCCGCACTACGTTACGCCGCTCTAACGCCACGAAACATAAATCCGCACTACGTTACACCGCTTTAACGCCACGAAGCATAAATCCGCACTACGTTACGCCGCTCGAACGCCACGAAACATAAATCCGCATTACGTTACACCGCTGTAACGCCACGAAGCATAAACTCGCACTACGTTACACCGCTCGAACGCCACGAAGAATAAATCCGCACTACGTTACACCGCTCGAACGCAAGGATACATAAACTCGCAATACGTTACACCGCTCTAAACGTCAGGATACATTAACTCGCATTACGTTACACCGCTTTAACGCCAGGATACATACACCCGCACTACGTTACACCGCTTTAGCGCCAGGATACATAAACTCGCACTACGATACACCGCTCTAACGCCACGAAACATAAATCCGCACTACGTTCACCGCTCCAACGCCACGAAACATAAACTCGCACTAAGTTACACCGCTCTAAACGTCAGGATACATAAACTCGCATTACGTTACACCGCTCTAACGCAACGAAGCATAAATCCGCACTACGTTACACCGCTGTAACGCCACGAAACGTAAATCCGCACTACGTTACTTCGCTCGAACGCTACGAAACATAAACTCGCAGTACGTTACACCGCTCTAAACGCCAGGATACATAAACTCGCACTACGTTACACCACTCTAACGCCATGAAGCATTCCTGATCGCCTATCCGCACTACGTTACACCGCTCGAACGCCAGGATACATAAACTCGCACTACGTTACACCGCTTTAACGACACGAAGAATAAATCCGCACTACGTTACACCGCTCGAGCGCCACGAAGCATTCCTGATCGCCTATCCGCACTACGTTACACCGCTCGAAAGCCAGGATACATAAACTCGCACTACGTTACACGCTCTAACGCCACCAAGAATAAATCCGCACTACGTTACACCGCTCGAACGCCTGGATACATAAACTCGCACTACGTTACACCGCTCTAACTACACGAAGCATAAATCCGCACTACGTTACGCCGCTCTAAACGTCAGGATACATAAACTCGCACTACGTTACACCGCTTTAACGCCAGGATACATAAACTCGCACTACGTTACACCGCTTTAACGCCAGGATACAAAAACTCGCACTACGTTACACCGCTTTAATGACACGAAGAATAAATCCGCACCCGTTACACCGCTCGAACGCCACGAAACATTCCTGATCGCCTATCCGCACTACGTTACACCGCTCGAAAGCCAGGATACATAAACTCGCACTACGTTACACGCTCTAACGCCACCAAGAATAAATCCGCACTACGTTACACCGCTCGAACGCCAGGATACATGAACTCGCACTACGTTACACCGCTTTAACGCCAGGATACATAAACTCGAACTACGATACACCGATCTAACGCCACGAAGAATAAATCCGCACTACGTTACACCGCTCGAACGCCAGGATACATAAACTCGCACTACGTTACACCGCTCCAACGCCACGAAACATAAATCCGCACTACGTTACGCCGCTCTAACGCCACGAAGGAAAAATCCGCCCTACGTTACACCGCTCGAACGCCACGAAGAATAAATCCGCACTACGTTACACCGCTCGAATGCCGGGATACATAAACTCGCGCTACGTTACACCGCTCCAACGCCACGAAACATAAATCCGCACTACGTTACGCCGCTCTAACGCCACGAAGGAAAAATCCGCCCTACGTTACACCGCTCGAACGCCACGAAGACTAAATCCGCACTACGTTACACCGCTCGAACGCCGGGATACATAAACTCGCGCTACGTTACACCGCTCCAACGCCACGAAACATAAACTCGCACTACGTTACACCGCTCTAAACGTCAGGATACTTGAACTCGCACTACGTTACACCGCTTTAACGCCAGGATACATACACTCGCACTACGTTACACCGCTTTAGCGCCAGGATACATAAACTCGCACTACGTTACACCGCTCGAACGCCACGAAACATAAATCCGCACTACGTTACACCGCTCGAACGCCACGAAACATAAATCCGCACTACGTTACGCCGCTCGAACGCGACGAAGCATAAATCCACATTACGTTACACCGCTCTAAACGCCAGGATACATAAACTCGCACTACGTTACACCGCTCTAACACCACGAAGAATAAATCCGCACTACGTTACACCGCTCTAACGCCTGGATACATAAACTCGCACTACGTTACACCGCTCTAACGCCACGAAGCATAAATCCGCACTACGTTACGCCGCTCTAAACGTCAGGATACATAAACTCGCATTACGTTACACCGCTCTAACGCCACGAAACATAAATCCACACTACGTTACACCGCTCTAACGCCACGAAGAATAAATCCGCACTACGTTACACCGCTCTAACGCAACGAAGCATAAATCCGCACTACGTTACACCGCTCTAACGCCACGAAACATAAATCCGCACTACGTTACTTCGCTCGAACGCCACGAAACATAAACTCGAACTACGTTACACCGCTCTAACGCCACGAAGAATAAATCCGCACTACGTTACACCGCTCTAACGCCACGAAACATAAACTCGCACTACGTTACACCGCTGTAACGCCACGAAGCATTCCTGATCGCCTATCCGCACTACGTTACACCGCTCGAACGCCAGGATACATAAACTCGCACTATGTTACACGCTCTAACGCCAGGATACATAAACTCGCACTACGTTACACCGCTCTAACTCCACGAAGCATAAATCCGCACTACGTTACGCCGCTCTAAACGTCAGGATACATAAACTCGCACTACGTTACACCGCTTTAACGCCAGGATACATAAACTCGAACTACGATACACCGATCTAACGCCACGAAGCATAAATCCGCACTACGTTACACCAATCCAAAACCACGAAACATAAACTCGCACTACGTTAAACCGCTCTAACACCACGAAGAATAAATCCGCACTACGTTACGCCGCTCTAACGCCACGAAGCATAAATCCGCATTACGTTACACCGCTGTAACGCCACGAAGCATAAACTCGCACTATTTTACACCGCCCGAACGCCAGGATATATAAACTTGCACTACGTTACACCGCTCCAACGCCACGAAACATAAATCCGCATTACGTTACACCGCTGTAACGCCACGAAGCATAAACTCGCACTACGTTACACCGCTCGAACGCCACGAAGAATAAATCCGCACTACGTTACACCGCTCTAAACGTCAGGATACATAAACTCGCATTACGTTACACCGCTTTAACGCCAGGATACATACACTCGCACTACGTTACACCGCTTTAGCGCCAGGATACATAAACTCGCACTAAGATACACCGCTCTAACGCCACGAAACATAAATCCGCACTACGTTACACCGCTCCAACGCCACGAAACATAAACTCGCACTACGTTACACCGCTCTAAACGTCAGGATACATAAACTCGCATTACGTTACACCGCTCTAACGCCACGAAGCATAAATCCGCACTACGTTACGCCGCTCTAACGCCACGAAACATAAATCCACACTACGTTACACCGCTCTAACGCCACGAAGAATAAATCCGCACTACGTTACACCGCTCTAACGCAACGAAGCATAAATCCGCACTACGTTACACCGCTCTAACGCCACGAAACATAAATCCGCACTACGTTACTTCGCTCGAACGCCACGAAACATAAACTCGCACTACGTTACACCGCTCTAAACGCCAGGATACATAAACTCGCACTACGTTACACCGCTCTAACGCCACGAAACATTCCTGATCGCCTATCCGCACTACGTTACGCCGCTCTAAACGTTAGGATACATAAACTCGCATTACGTTACGCCGCTCTAACGCCACGAAACATAAATCCACACTATGTTACACCGCTCTAACGCCACGAAGAATAAATCCGCACTACGTTACACCGCTCTAACGCAACGAAGCATAAATCCGCACTACGTTACGCCGCTCGAACGCCACGAAACATAAATCCGCATTACGTTACACCGCTGTAACGCCACGAAGCATAAACTCGCACTACGTTACACCGCTCGAACGCCACGAAGAATAAATCCGCACTACGTTACACCGCTCTAAACGTCAGGATACATAAACTCGCATTACGTTACACCGCTTTAACGCTACGAAGAATAAATCCGCACTACGTTACGCCGCTCTAACGCCACGAAACATAAATCCGCACTACGTTACGCCGCTCTAAAGGTCAGGATATATAAACTCGCATTACGTTACGCCGCTCTAACGCCACGAAGAATAAATCCGCACTACGTTACACCGCTGTAACGCCACGAAGCATTCCTGATCGCCTATCCGCACTACGTTACACCGCTCGAACGCCAGGATACATAAACTCGCACTACGTTACACCGCTGTAAACGCCAGGATACATAAACTCGCACTACGTTACACCGCTCTAACTCCACGAAGCATAAATCCGCACTACGTTACGCCGCTCTAAACGTCAGGATACATAAACTCGCACTACGTTACACCGCTTTAATGCCAGGATACATAAACTCGCACTACGTTACACCGCTCGAACGCCACGAAACATAAATCCGCACTACGTTACACCGCTCTAACGCCACGAAACATAAATCCACACTACGTTACACCGCTCTAACGCCACGAAACATAATTCCGCACTACGTTACACCGCTCCAACGCCACGAAACATAAACTCGCACTAAGTTACACCGCTCTAAACGTCAGGATACATAAACTCGCATTACGTTACACCGCTCTAACGCAACGAAGCATAAATCCGCACTACGTTACACCGCTGTAACGCCACGAAACGTAAATCCGCACTACGTTACTTCGCTCGAACGCTACGAAACATAAACTCGTAGTACGTTACACCGCTCTAAACGCCAGGATACATAAACTCGCACTACGTTATACCGCTCTAACGCCATGAAGCAATCCTGATCGCCTATCCGCACTACGTTACACCGCTCGAACGCCAGGATACATAAACTCGCACTACGTTACACCGCTTTAACGACACGAAGAATAAATCCGCACTACGTTACACCGCTCGAGCGCCACGAAGCATTCCTGATCGCCTATCCGCACTACGTTACACCGCTCGAAAGCCAGGATACATAAACTCGCACTACGTTACACGCTCTAACGCCACCAAGAATAAATCCGCACTACGTTACACCGCTCGAACGCCTGGATACATAAACTCGCACTACGTTACACCGCTCTAACTACACGAAGCATAAATCCGCACTACGTTACGCCGCTCTAAACGTCAGGATACATAAACTCGCACTACGTTACACCGCTTTAACGCCAGGATACATAAACTCGCACTACGTTACACCGCTTTAACGCCAGGATACATAAACTCGCACTACGTTACACCGGTTTAACGACACGAAGAATAAATCCGCACCCGTTACACCGCTCGAACGCCACGAATCATTCCTGATCGCCTATACGCACTACGTTACTCCGCTCGAAAGCCAGGATACATAAACTCGCACTACGTTACACGCTCTAACGCCACCAAGAATAAATCCGCACTACGTTACACCGCTCGAACGCCAGGATACATAAACTCGCACTACGTTACACCGCTTTAACGCCAGGATACATAAACTCGAACTACGATACACCGATCTAACGCCACGAAGAATAAATCCGCACTACGTTACACCGCTCGAACGCCAGGATACATAAACTCGCACTACGTTACACCGCTCCAACGCCACGAAACATAAATCCGCACTACGTTACGCCGCTCTAACGCCACGAAGGAAAAATCCGCACTACGTTACACCGCTCGAACGCCACGAAGAATAAATCCGCACTACGTTACACCGCTCGAACGCCGGGATACGTAAACTCGCGCTACGTTACACCGCTCCAACGCCACGAAACATAAACTCGCACTACGTTACACCGCTCTAAACGTCAGGATACTTAAACTCGCACTACGTTACACCGCTTTAACGCCAGGATACATACACTCGCACTACGTTACACCGCTTTAGCGCCAGGATACATAAACTCGCACTACGTTACACCGCTCGAACGCCACGAAACATAAATCCGCACTACGTTACACCGCTCTAACGCCACGAAACATAAATCCGCACTACGTTACGCCGCTCGAACGCGACGAAGCATAAATCCACATTACGTTACACCGCTTTAAACGCCAGGATACATAAACTCGCACTACGTTACACCGCTCTAACACCACGAAGAATAAATCCGCACTACGTTACACCGCTCTAACGCCTGGATACATAAACTCGCACTACGTTACACCGCTCTAACACCAAGAAACATAAATCCGCACTACGTTACACCGCTTTAACGCCAGGATACATAAACTCGCACTACGTTACACCACTCTAACGCCACGAAGCATAAATCCGCACTACGTTACGCCGCTCTAAACGTCAGGATACATAAACTCGCATTACGTTACACCGCTCTAACGCCACGAAGCATAAATCCGCACTACGTTACGCCGCTCTAACGCCACGAAACATAAATCCGCACTACGTTACACCGCTCTAACGCCACGAAGCATAAATCCGCACTACGTTACGCCGCTCGAACGCCACGAAACATAAATCCGCATTAGGTTACACCGCTGTAACGCCACGAAGCATAAACTCGCACTACGTTACACCACTCGAACGCCACGAAGAATAAATCCGCACTACGTTACACCGCTCGAACGCAAGGATACATAAACTCGCAATACGTTACACCGCTCTAAACGTCAGGATACATTAACTCGCATTACGTTACACCGCTTTAACGCCAGGATACATACACCCGCACTACGTTACACCGCTTTAGCGCCAGGATACATAAACTCGCACTACGATACACCGCTCTAACGCCACGAAACATAAATCCGCACTACGTTCACCGCTCCAACGCCACGAAACATAAACTCGCACTAAGTTACACCGCTCTAAACTTCAGGATACATAAACTCGCATTACGTTACACCGCTCTAACGCAACGAAGCATAAATCCGCACTACGTTACACCGCTGTAACGCCACGAAACGTAAATCCGCACTACGTTACTTCGCTCGAACGCTACGAAACATAAACTCGCAGTACGTTACACCGCTCTAAACGCCAGGATACATAAACTCGCACTACGTTACACCGCTTTAACGACACGAAGAATAAATCCGCACTACGTTACACCGCTCGAGCGCCACGAAGCATTCCTGATCGCCTATCCGCACTACGTTACACCGCTCGAAAGCCAGGATACATAAACTCGCACTACGTTACACGCTCTAACGCCACCAAGAATAAATCCGCACTACGTTACACCGCTCGAACGCCTGGATACATAAACTCGCACTACGTTACACCGCTCTAACTACACGAAGCATAAATCCGCACTACGTTACGCCGCTCTAAACGTCAGGATACATAAACTCGCACTACGTTACACCGCTTTAACGCCAGGATACATAAACTCGCACTACGTTACACCGCTTTAACGCCAGGATACATAAACTCGCACTACGTTACACCGCTTTAATGACACGAAGAATAAATCCGCACCCGTTACACCGCTCGAACGCCACGAAACATTCCTGATCGCCTATCCGCACTACGTTACACCGCTCGAAAGCCAGGATACATAAACTCGCACTACGTTACACGCTCTAACGCCACGAAGAATAAATCCGCACTACGTTACACCGCTCGAACGCCAGGATACATGAACTCGCACTACGTTACACCGCTTTAACGCCAGGATACATAAACTCGAACTACGATACACCGATCTAACGCCACGAAGAATAAATCCGCACTACGTTACACCGCTCGAACGCCAGGATACATAAACTCGCACTACGTTACACCGCTCCAACGCCACGAAACATAAATCCGCACTACGTTACGCCGCTCTAACGCCACGAAGGAAAAATCCGCCCTACGTTACACCGCTCGAACGCCACGAAGAATAAATCCGCACTACGTTACACCGCTCGAACGCCGGGATACATAAACTCGCGCTACGTTACACCGCTCCAACGCCACGAAACATAAATCCGCACTACGTTACGCCGCTCTAACGCCACGAAGGAAAAATCCGCCCTACGTTACACCGCTCGAACGCCACGAAGAATAAATCCGCACTACGTTACACCGCTCGAACGCCGGGATACATAAACTCGCGCTACGTTACACCGCTCCAACGCCACGAAACATAAACTCGCACTACGTTACACCGCTCTAAACGTCAGGATACTTGAACTCGCACTACGTTACACCGCTTTAACGCCAGGATACATACACTCGCACTACGTTACACCGCTTTAGCGCCAGGATACATAAACTCGCACTACGTTACACCGCTCGAACGCCACGAAACATAAATCCGCACTACGTTACACCGCTCGAACGCCACGAAACATAAATCCGCACTACGTTACGCCGCTCGAACGCGACGAAGCATAAATCCACATTACGTTACACCGCTCTAAACGCCAGGATACATAAACTCGCACTACGTTACACCGCTCTAACACCACGAAGAATAAATCCGCACTACGTTACACCGCTCTAACGCCTGGATACATAAACTCGCACTACGTTACACCGCTCTAACGCCACGAAGCATAAATCCGCACTACGTTACGCCGCTCTAAACGTCAGGATACATAAACTCGCATTACGTTACACCGCTCTAACGCCACGAAGCATAAATCCGCACTACGTTACGCCGCTCTAACGCCACGAAACATAAATCCACACTACGTTACACCGCTCTAACGCCACGAAGAATAAATCCGCACTACGTTACACCGCTCTAACGCAACGAAGCATAAATCCGCACTACGTTACACCGCTCTAACGCCACGAAACATAAATCCGCACTACGTTACTTCGCTCGAACGCCACGAAACATAAACTCGAACTACGTTACACCGCTCTAAGGCCACGAAGAATAAATCCGCACTACGTTACACCGCTCTAACGCCACGAAACATAAACTCGCACTACGTTACACCGCTGTAACGCCACGAAGCATTCCTGATCGCCTATCCGCACTACGTTACACCGCTCGAACGCCAGGATACATAAACTCGCACTATGTTACACGCTCTAACGCCAGGATACATAAACTCGCACTACGTTACACCGCTCTAACTCCACGAAGCATAAATCCGCACTACGTTACGCCGCTCTAAACGTCAGGATACATAAACTCGCACTACGTTACACCGCTTTAACGCCAGGATACATAAACTCGAACTACGATACACCGATCTAACGCCACGAAGCATAAATCCGCACTACGTTACACCAATCCAAAACCACGAAACATAAACTCGCACTACGTTAAACCGCTCTAACACCACGAAGAATAAATCCGCACTACGTTACGCCGCTCTAACGCCACGAAGCATAAATCCGCATTACGTTACACCGCTGTAACGCCACGAAGCATAAACTCGCACTACTTTACACCGCCCGAACGCCAGGATATATAAACTTGCACTACGTTACACCGCTCCAACGCCACGAAACATAAATCCGCATTACGTTACACCGCTGTAACGCCACGAAGCATAAACTCGCACTACGTTACACCGCTCGAACGCCACGAAGAATAAATCCGCACTACGTTACACCGCTCTAAACGTCAGGATACATAAACTCGCATTACGTTATACCGCTTTAACGCCAGGATACATACACTCGCACTACGTTACACCGCTTTAGCGCCAGGATACATAAACTCGCACTAAGATACACCGCTCTAACGCCACGAAACATAAATCCGCACTACGTTACACCGCTCCAACGCCACGAAACATAAACTCGCACTACGTTACACCGCTCTAAACGTCAGGATACATAAACTCGCATTACGTTACACCGCTCTAACGCCACGAAGCATAAATCCGCACTACGTTACGCCGCTCTAACGCCACGAAACATAAATCCACACTACGTTACACCGCTCTAACGCCACGAAGAATAAATCCGCACTACGTTACACCGCTCTAACGCAACGAAGCATAAATCCGCACTACGTTACACCGCTCTAACGCCACGAAACATAAATCCGCACTACGTTACTTCGCTCGAACGCCACGAAACATAAACTCGCACTACGTTACACCGCTCTAAACGCCAGGATACATAAACTCGCACTACGTTACACCGCTCTAACGCCACGAAACATTCCTGATCGCCTATCCGCACTACGTTACGCCGCTCTAAACGTTAGGATACATAAACTCGCATTACGTTACGCCGCTCTAACGCCACGAAACATAAATCCACACTATGTTACACCGCTCTAACGCCACGAAGAATAAATCCGCACTACGTTACACCGCTCTAACGCAACGAAGCATAAATCCGCACTATGTTACGCCGCTCGAACGCCACGAAACATAAATCCGCATTACGTTACACCGCTGTAACGCCACGAAGCATAAACTCGCACTACGTTACACCGCTCGAACGCCACGAAGAATAAATCCGCACTACGTTACACCGCTCTAAACGTCAGGATACATAAACTCGCATTACGTTACACCGCTTTAACGCCACGAAGAATAAATCCGCACTACGTTACGCCGATCTAACGCCACGAAACATAAATCCGCACTACGTTACGCCGCTCTAAAGGTCAGGATATATAAACTCGCATTACGTTACGCCGCTCTAACGCCACGAAGAATAAATCCGCACTACGTTACACCGCTGTAACGCCACGAAGCATTCCTGATCGCCTATCCGCACTACGTTACACCGCTCGAACGCCAGGATACATAAACTCGCACTACGTTACACGCTCTAACGCCAGGATACATAAACTCGCACTACGTTACACCGCTCTAACTCCACGAAGCATAAATCCGCACTACGTTACGCCGCTCTAAACGTCAGGATACATAAACTCGCACTACGTTACACCGCTTTAATGCCAGGATACATAAACTCGAACTACGATACACCGATCTAACGCCACGAAGCATAAATCCGCACTACGTTACACCACTCCAACACCACGAAACATAAACTCGCACTACGTTAAACCGCTCTAACACCACGAAGAATAAATCCGCACTACGTTACGCCGCTCTAACGCCACGAAGCATAAATCCGCATTACGTTACACCGCTCTAACGCCACAAAGCATAAACTCGCACTACTTTACACCGCTCGAACGCCAGGATATATAAACTTGCACTACGTTACACCGCTCCAACGCCACGAAACATAAATCCGCATTACGTTACACCGCTGTAACGCCAGGAAGCATAAACTCGCACTACGTTACACCGCTCGAACGTCACGAAGAATAAATCCGCACTACGTTACACCGCTCTAAACGTCAGGATACATAAACTCGCATTACGTTACACCGCTTTAACGCCAGGATACATACACTCGCACTACGTTACACCGCTTTAGCGCCAGGATACATAAACTCGCACTACGATACACCGCTCTAACGCCACGAAACATAAATCCGCACTACGTTACACCGCTCCAAAGCCACGAAACATAAACTCGCACTACGTTACACCGCTCTAAACGTCAGGATACATAAACTCGCATTACGTTACACCGCTCTAACGCCACGAAGCATAAATCCGCACTACGTTACGCCACTCTAACGCCACGAAACATAAATCCACACTACGTTACACCGCTCTAACGCAACGAAGCATAATTACGCAATACGTTACACCGCTCTAATGCCACGAAACAAAAATCCGCACTACGTTACTTCGCTCGAACGCCACGAAACATAAACTCGCACTACGTTACACCGCTCTAAACGCCAGGATACATAAACTCGCACTACGTTACACCGCTCTAACGCCACGAAGCATTCCTGATCGCCTATCCGCACTACGTTACACCGCTCGAAAGCCAGGATACATAAACTCGCACTACGTTACATGCTCTAACGCCACCAAGAATAAATCCGCACTACGTTACACCGCTCGAACGCCAGGATACATAAACTCGCACTACGTTACACCGCTCTAACTCCACGAAGCATAAATCCGCACTACGTTACGCCGCTCTAAACGTCAGGATACATAAACACGCACTACGTTACACCGCTTTAACGCCAGGATACATAAACTCGCACTACGTTACACCGCTTTAACGCCAGGATACATAAACTGGCACTACGTTACACCGCTCTAACTCCACGAAGCATAAATCCGCACTACGTTACGCCGCTCTAACGCCACGAAACATAAATCCACACTACGTTACACCGCTCTAACGCCACGAAGAATAAATCCGCACTACGTTACACCGCTCTAAACGTCAGGATACATAAACTCGCATTACGTTACACCGCTTTAACGCCACGAAGAATAAATCCGCACTACGTTACACCGCTCTAAACGCCAGGATACATAAACTCGCACTACGTTACACGCTCTAACGCCACGAAGAATAAATCCGCACTACGTTACACCGCTTGAACGCCAGGATACATAAACTCGCACTACGTTACACCGCTCCAACGCTACGAAACATAAACTCTCACTATGTTACACCGCTCTAACGCAACGAAGCATAAATCCGCACTACGTTACACCGCTCTAACGCCACGAAACATAAATCCGCACTACGTTACTTCGCTCGAACGCCACGAAACATAAACTCGCACTACGTTACACCGCTCTAAACGCCAGGATACATAAACTCGCACTACGTTACACCGCTGTAACGCCACGAAGCATTCCTGATCGCCTATCCGCACTACGTTAAACCGCTCGAACGCCAGGATACATAAACTCGCACTACGTTACACCGCTTTGACGCCACGAAGAATAAATCCGCACTACGTTACACCGCTCGAACGCCAGGATACATAAACTCGCACTACGTTACACGCTCTAACGCCAGGATACATAAACTCGCACTACGTTACACCGCTCTAACGCCACGAAGCATAAATCCGCACTACGTTACGCCGCTCTAAACGTCAGGATACATAAACTCGCACTACGTTACACCGCTTTAACGCCGGGATACATAAACTCGAACTACGATACACCGATCTAACGCCACGAAGCATAAATCCGCACTACCTTACACCACTCCAACACCCCGAAACATAAACTCGCACTACGTTAAACCGCTCTAACACCACGAAGAATGAATCCGCACTACGTTACGCCGCTCTAAAGCCACGAAGCATAAATCCGCATTACGTTACACCACTGTAACGCCACGAAGCATAAACTCGCACTACTTTACACCGCTCGAACGCCAGGATATATAAACTTGCACTACGTTACACCGCTCCAACGCCACGAAACATAAATCCGCATTACGTTACACCGCTGTAACGCCACGAAGCATAAACTCGCACTACGTTACACCGCTCGAACGCGACGAAGAATAAATCCGCACTACGTTACACCGCTCTAAACGTCAGGATACATAAACTCGCATTACGTTACACCGCTTTAACGCCAGGATACATACACTCGCACTACGTTACACCGCTTTAGCGCCAAGATACATAAACTCGCACTACGATACACCGCTCTAACGCCACGAAACATAAATCCGCACTACGTTACACCGCTCCAACGCCACGAAACATAAAGTCGCACTACGTTACACCGCTCTAAACGTCAGGATACATAAACTCGCATTACGTTACACCGCTCTAACGCCACGAAGCATAAATCCGCACTACGTTACGCCGCTCTAACGCCACGAAACATAAATCCACACTACGGTACACCGCTCTAACGCAACGAAGCATAAATACGCACTACGTTACACCGCTCTAACGCCACGAAACATAAATCCGCACTACGTTACTTCGCTCGAACGCCACGAAACATAAACTCGCACTACGTTACACCGCTGTAAACGCCAGGATACATAAACTCGCACTACGTTACACCGCTCTAACGCCACGAAGCATTCCTGATCGCCTATCCGCACTACGTTACGCCGCTCTAAACGTCAGGATACATAAACTCGCATTACGTTACGCCGCTCTAACGCCACGAAACATAAATCCACACTACGTTACACCGCTCTAACGCCACGAAGAATAAATCCGCACTACGTTATACCGCTCTAACGCAACGAAGCATAAATCCGCATTACGTTACGCCGCTCGAACGCCACGAAACATAAATCCGCATTACGTTACACCGCTCTAACTCCACGAAGCATAAATCCGGACTACGTTACGCCGCTCTAAACGTCAGGATACATAAACTCGCACTACGTTACACCGCTTTAACGCCAGGATACATAAACTCGAACTACGATACACCGATCTAACGCCACGAAGCATAAATCCGCACTACGTTACACCGCTCCAACGCCACGAAACATAAACTCGCACTACGTTAAACCGCTCTAACACCACGAACAATAAATCCGCACTACGTTACGCCGCTCTAACGCCACGAAGCATAAATCCGCACTACGTTACGCCGCTCGAACGCCACGAAACATAAATCCGCATTACGTTACACCGCTGTAACGCCACGAAGCATAAACTCGCACTACTTTACACCGCCCGAACGCCAGGATATATAAACTTGCACTACGTTACACCGCTCCAACGCCACGAAACATAAATCCGCATTACGTTACACCGCTGTAACGCCACGAAGCATAAACTCGCACTACGTTACACCGCTCGAACGCCACGAAGAATAAATCCGCACTACGTTACACCGCTCTAAACGTCAGGATACATAAACTCGCATTACGTTACACCGCTTTAACGCCAGGATACATACACTCGCACTAAGATACACCGCTCTAACGCCACGAAACATAAATCCGCACTACGTTACACCGCTCCAACGCCACGAAACATAAACTCGCACTACGTTACACCGCTCTAAACGTCAGGATACATAAACTCGCATTACGTTACACCGCTCTAACGCCACGAAGCATAAATCCGCACTACGTTACGCCGCTCTAACGCCACGAAACATAAATCCACACTACGTTACACCGCTCTAACGCCACGAAGAATAAATCCGCACTACGTTACACCGCTCTAACGCAACGAAGCATAAATCCGCACTACGTTACACCGCTCTAACGCCACGAAACATAAATCCGCACTACGTTACTTCGCTCGAACGCCACGAAACATAAACTCGCACTACGTTACACCGCTCTAAACGCCAGGATACATAAACTCGCACTACGTTACACCGCTCTAACGCCACGAAACATTCCTGATCGCCTATCCGCACTACGTTACGCCGCTCTAAACGTTAGGATACATAAACTCGCATTACGTTACGCCGCTCTAACGCCACGAAACATAAATCCACACTATGTTACACCGCTCTAACGCCACGAAGAATAAATCCGCACTACGTTACGCCGCTCGAACGCCACGAAACATAAATCCGCATTACGTTACACCGCTGTAACGCCACGAAGCATAAACTCGCACTACGTTACACCGCTCGAACGCCACGAAGAATAAATCCGCACTACGTTACACCGCTCTAAACGTCAGGATACATAAACTCGCATTACGTTACACCGCTTTAACGCCACGAAGAATAAATCCGCACTACGTTACGCCGCTCTAACGCCACGAAACATAAATCCGCACTACGTTACGCCGCTCTAAAGGTCAGGATATATAAACTCGCATTACGTTACGCCGCTCTAACGCCACGAAGAATAAATCCGCACTACGTTACACCGCTGTATCGCCACGAAGCATTCCTGATCGCCTATCCGCACTACGTTACACCGCTCGAACGCCAGGATACATAAACTCGCACTACGTTACACGCTCTAACGCCAGGATACATAAACTCGCACTACGTTACACCGCTCTAACTCCACGAAGCATAAATCCGCACTACGTTACGCCGCTCTAAACGTCAGGATACATAAACTCGCACTACGTTACACCGCTTTAATGCCAGGATACATAAACTCGAACTACGATACACCGATCTAACGCCACGAAGCATAAATCCGCACTACGTTACACCACTCCAACACCACGAAACATAAACTCGCACTACGTTAAACCGCTCTAACACCACGAAGAATAAATCCGCACTACGTTACGCCGCTCTAACGCCACGAAGCATAAATCCGCATTACGTTACACCGCTCTAACGCCACAAAGCATAAACTCGCACTACTTTACACCGCTCGAACGCCAGGATATATAAACTTGCACTACGTTACACCGCTCCAACGCCACGAAACATAAATCCGCATTACGTTACACCGCTGTAACGCCAGGAAGCATAAACTCGCACTACGTTACACCGCTCGAACGTCACGAAGAATAAATCCGCACTACGTTACACCGCTCTAAACGTCAGGATACATAAACTCGCATTACGTTACACCGCTTTAACGCCAGGATACATACACTCGCACTACGTTACACCGCTTTAGCGCCAGGATACATAAACTCGCATTACGATACACCGCTCTAACGCCACGAAACATAAATCCGCACTACGTTACACCGCTCCAACGCCACGAAACATAAACTCGCACTACGTTACACCGCTCTAAACGTCAGGATACATAAACTCGCATTACGTTACACCGCTCTAACGCCACGAAGCATAAATCCGCACTACGTTACGCCACTCTAACGCCACGAAACATAAATCCACACTACGTTACACCGCTCTAACGCAACGAAGCATAATTACGCACTACGTTACACCGCTCTAACGCCACGAAACAAAAATCCGCACTACGTTACTTCGCTCGAACGCCACGAAACATAAACTCGCACTACGTTACACCGCTCTAAACGCCAGGATACATAAACTCGCACTACGTTACACCGCTCTAACGCCACGAAGCATTCCTGATCGCCTATCCGCACTACGTTACACCGCTCGAAAGCCAGGATACATAAACTCGCACTACGTTACATGCTCTAACGCCACCAAGAATAAATCCGCACTACGTTACACCGCTCGAACGCCAGGATACATAAACTCGCACTACGTTACACCGCTCTAACTCCACGAAGCATAAATCCGCACTACGTTACGCCGCTCTAAACGTCAGGATACATAAACGCGCACTACGTTACACCGCTTTAACGCCAGGATACATAAACTCGCACTACGTTACACCGCTTTAACGCCAGGATACATAAACTGGCACTACGTTACACCGCTCTAACTCCACGAAGCATAAATCCGCACTACGTTACGCCGCTCTAACGCCACGAAACATAAATCCACACTACGTTACACCGCTCTAACGCCACGAAGAATAAATCCGCACTACGTTACACCGCTCTAACGCAACGAAGCATAAATCCGCACTACGTTACGCCGCTCGAACGCCACGAAACATAAATCCGCATTACGTTACACCGCTGTAACGCCACGAAGCATAAACTCGCACTACGTTACACCGCTCGAACGCCACGAAGAATAAATCCGCACTACGTTACACCGCTCTAAACGTCAGGATACATAAACTCGCATTACGTTACACCGCTTTAACGCCACGAAGAATAAATCCGCACTACGTTACACCGCTCTAAACGCCAGGATACATAAACTCGCACTACGTTACACGCTCTAACGCCACGAAGAATAAATCCGCACTACGTTACACCGCTTGAACGCCAGGATACATAAACTCGCACTACGTTACACCGCTCCAACGCTACGAAACATAAACTCTCACTATGTTACACCGCTCTAACGCAACGAAGCATAAATCCGCACTACGTTACACCGCTCTAACGCCACGAAACATAAATCCGCACTACGTTACTTCGCTCGAACGCCACGAAACATAAACTCGAACTACGTTACACCGCTCTAAACGCCAGGATACATAAACTCGCACTACGTTACACCGCTGTAACGCCACGAAGCATTCCTGATCGCCTATCCGCACTACGTTAAACCGCTCGAACGCCAGGATACATAAACTCGCACTACGTTACACCGCTTTGACGCCACGAAGAATAAATCCGCACTACGTTACACCGCTCGAACGCCAGGATACGTAAACTCGCACTACGTTACACGCTCTAACGCCAGGATACATAAACTCGCACTACGTTACACCGCTCTAACGCCACGAAGCATAAATCCGCACTACGTTACGCCGCTCTAAACGTCAGGATACATAAACTCGCACTACGTTACACCGATTTAACGCCGGGATACATAAACTCGAACTACGATACACCGATCTAACGCCACGAAGCATAAATCCGCACTACCTTACACCACTCCAACACCCCGAAACATAAACTCGCACTACGTTAAACCGCTCTAACACCACGAAGAATAAATCCGCACTACGTTACGCCGCTCTAAAGCCACGAAGCATAAATCCGCATTACGTTACACCACTGTAACGCCACGAAGCATAAACTCGCACTACTTTACACCGCTCGAACGCCAGGATATATAAACTTGCACTACGTTACACCGCTCCAACGCCACGAAACATAAATCCGCATTACGTTACACCGCTGTAACGCCACGAAGCATAAACTCGCACTACGTTACACCGCTCGAACGCGACGAAGAATAAATCCGCACTACGTTACACCGCTCTAAACGTCAGGATACATAAACTCGCATTACGTTACACCGCTTTAACGCCAGGATACATAAACTCGCACTACGTTACACCGCTTTAACGCCAGGATACATAAACTCGCACTACGTTACACCGCTTTAATGACACGAAGAATAAATCCGCACCCGTTACACCGCTCGAACGCCACGAAACATTCCTGATCGCCTATCCGCACTACGTTACACCGCTCGAAAGCCAGGATACATAAACTCGCACTACGTTACACGCTCTAACGCCACGAAGAATAAATCCGCACTACGTTACACCGCTCGAACGCCAGGATACATGAACTCGCACTACGTTACACCGCTTTAACGCCAGGATACATAAACTCGAACTACGATACACCGATCTAACGCCACGAAGAATAAATCCGCACTACGTTACACCGCTCGAACGCCAGGATACATAAACTCGCACTACGTTACACCGCTCCAACGCCACGAAACATAAATCCGCACTACGTTACGCCGCTCTAACGCCACGAAGGAAAAATCCGCCCTACGTTACACCGCTCGAACGCCACGAAGAATAAATCCGCACTACGTTACACCGCTCGAACGCCGGGATACATAAACTCGCGCTACGTTACACCGCTCCAACGCCACGAAACATAAATCCGCACTACGTTACGCCGCTCTAACGCCACGAAGGAAAAATCCGCCCTACGTTACACCGCTCGAACGCCACGAAGAATAAATCCGCACTACGTTACACCGCTCGAACGCCGGGATACATAAACTCGCGCTACGTTACACCGCTCCAACGCCACGAAACATAAACTCGCACTACGTTACACCGCTCTAAACGTCAGGATACTTGAACTCGCACTACGTTACACCGCTTTAACGCCAGGATACATACACTCGCACTACGTTACACCGCTTTAGCGCCAGGATACATAAACTCGCACTACGTTACACCGCTCGAACGCCACGAAACATAAATCCGCACTGCGTTACACCGCTCGAACGCCACGAAACATAAATCCGCACTACGTTACGCCGCTCGAACGCGACGAAGCATAAATCCACATTACGTTACACCGCTCTAAACGCCAGGATACATAAACTCGCACTACGTTACACCGCTCTAACACCACGAAGAATAAATCCGCACTACGTTACACCGCTCTAACGCCTGGATACATAAACTCGCACTACGTTACACCGCTCTAACGCCACGAAGCATAAATCCGCACTACGTTACGCCGCTCTAAACGTCAGGATACATAAACTCGCATTACGTTACACCGCTCTAACGCCACGAAGCATAAATCCGCACTACGTTACGCCGCTCTAACGCCACGAAACATAAATCCACACTACGTTACACCGCTCTAACGCCACGAAGAATAAATCCGCACTACGTTACACCGCTCTAACGCAACGAAGCATAAATCCGCACTACGTTACACCGCTCTAACGCCACGAAACATAAATCCGCACTACGTTACTTCGCTCGAACGCCACGAAACATAAACTCGAACTACGTTACACCGCTCTAAGGCCACGAAGAATAAATCCGCACTACGTTACACCGCTCTAACGCCACGAAACATAAACTCGCACTACGTTACACCGCTGTAACGCCACGAAGCATTCCTGATCGCCTATCCGCACTACGTTACACCGCTCGAACGCCAGGATACATAAACTCGCACTATGTTACACGCTCTAACGCCAGGATACATAAACTCGCACTACGTTACACCGCTCTAACTCCACGAAGCATAAATCCGCACTACGTTACGCCGCTCTAAACGTCAGGATACATAAACTCGCACTACGTTACACCGCTTTAACGCCAGGATACATAAACTCGAACTACGATACACCGATCTAACGCCACGAAGCATAAATCCGCACTACGTTACACCAATCCAAAACCACGAAACATAAACTCGCACTACGTTAAACCGCTCTAACACCACGAAGAATAAATCCGCACTACGTTACGCCGCTCTAACGCCACGAAGCATAAATCCGCATTACGTTACACCGCTGTAACGCCACGAAGCATAAACTCGCACTACTTTACACCGCCCGAACGCCAGGATATATAAACTTGCACTACGTTACACCGCTCCAACGCCACGAAACATAAATCCGCATTACGTTACACCGCTGTAACGCCACGAAGCATAAACTCGCACTACGTTACACCGCTCGAACGCCACGAAGAATAAATCCGCACTACGTTACACCGCTCTAAACGTCAGGATACATAAACTCGCATTACGTTACACCGCTTTAACGCCAGGATACATACACTCGCACTACGTTACACCGCTTTAGCGCCAGGATACATAAACTCGCACTAAGATACACCGCTCTAACGCCACGAAACATAAATCCGCACTACGTTACAGCGCTCCAACGCCACGAAACATAAACTCGCACTACGTTACACCGCTCTAAACGTCAGGATACATAAACTCGCATTACGTTACACCGCTCTAACGCCACGAAGCATAAATCCGCACTACGTTACGCCGCTCTAACGCCACGAAACATAAATCCACACTACGTTACACCGCTCTAACGCCACGAAGAATAAATCCGCACTACGTTACACCGCTCTAACGCAACGAAGCATAAATCCGCACTACGTTACACCGCTCTAACGCCACGAAACATAAATCCGCACTACGTTACTTCGCTCGAACGCCACGAAACATAAACTCGCACTACGTTACACCGCTCTAAACGCCAGGATACATAAACTCGCACTACGTTACACCGCTCTAACGCCACGAAACATTCCTGATCGCCTATCCGCACTACGTTACGCCGCTCTAAACGTTAGGATACATAAACTCGCATTACGTTACGCCGCTCTAACGCCACGAAACATAAATCCACACTATGTTACACCGCTCTAACGCCACGAAGAATAAATCCGCACTACGTTACACCGCTCTAACGCAACGAAGCATAAATCCGCACTATGTTACGCCGCTCGAACGCCACGAAACATAAATCCGCATTACGTTACACCGCTGTAACGCCACGAAGCATAAACTCGCACTACGTTACACCGCTCGAACGCCACGAAGAATAAATCCGCACTACGTTACACCGCTCTAAACGTCAGGATACATAAACTCGCATTACGTTACACCGCTTTAACGCCACGAAGAATAAATCCGCACTACGTTACGCCGATCTAACGCCACGAAACATAAATCCGCACTACGTTACGCCGCTCTAAAGGTCAGGATATATAAACTCGCATTACGTTACGCCGCTCTAACGCCACGAAGAATAAATCCGCACTACGTTACACCGCTGTAACGCCACGAAGCATTCCTGATCGCCTATCCGCACTACGTTACACCGCTCGAACGCCAGGATACATAAACTCGCACTACGTTACACGCTCTAACGCCAGGATACATAAACTCGCACTACGTTACACCGCTCTAACTCCACGAAGCATAAATCCGCACTACGTTACGCCGCTCTAAACGTCAGGATACATAAACTCGCACTACGTTACACCGCTTTAATGCCAGGATACATAAACTCGAACTACGATACACCGATCTAACGCCACGAAGCATAAATCCGCACTACGTTACACCACTCCAACACCACGAAACATAAACTCGCACTACGTTAAACCGCTCTAACACCACGAAGAATAAATCCGCACTACGTTACGCCGCTCTAACGCCACGAAGCATAAATCCGCATTACGTTACACCGCTCTAACGCCACAAAGCATAAACTCGCACTACTTTACACCGCTCGAACGCCAGGATATATAAACTTGCACTACGTTACACCGCTCCAACGCCACGAAACATAAATCCGCATTACGTTACACCGCTGTAACGCCAGGAAGCATAAACTCGCACTACGTTACACCGCTCGAACGTCACGAAGAATAAATCCGCACTACGTTACACCGCTCTAAACGTCAGGATACATAAACTCGCATTACGTTACACCGCTTTAACGCCAGGATACATACACTCGCACTACGTTACACCGCTTTAGCGCCAGGTTACATAAACTCGCACTACGATACACCGCTCTAACGCCACGAAACATAAATCCGCACTACGTTACACCGCTCCAAAGCCACGAAACATAAACTCGCACTACGTTACACCGCTCTAAACGTCAGGATACATAAACTCGCATTACGTTACACCGCTCTAACGCCACGAAGCATAAATCCGCACTACGTTACGCCACTCTAACGCCACGAAACATAAATCCACACTACGTTACACCGCTCTAACGCAACGAAGCATAATTACGCAATACGTTACACCGCTCTAATGCCACGAAACAAAAATCCGCACTACGTTACTTCGCTCGAACGCCACGAAACATAAACTCGCACTACGTTACACCGCTCTAAACGCCAGGATACATAAACTCGCACTACGTTACACCGCTCTAACGCCACGAAGCATTCCTGATCGCCTATCCGCACTACGTTACACCGCTCGAAAGCCAGGATACATAAACTCGCACTACGTTACATGCTCTAACGCCACCAAGAATAAATCCGCACTACGTTACACCGCTCGAACGCCAGGATACATAAACTCGCACTACGTTACACCGCTCTAACTCCACGAAGCATAAATCCGCACTACGTTACGCCGCTCTAAACGTCAGGATACATAAACACGCACTACGTTACACCGCTTTAACGCCAGGATACATAAACTCGCACTACGTTACACCGCTTTAACGCCAGGATACATAAACTGGCACTACGTTACACCGCTCTAACTCCACGAAGCATAAATCCGCACTACGTTACGCCGCTCTAACGCCACGAAACATAAATCCACACTACGTTACACCGCTCTAACGCCACGAAGAATAAATCCGCACTACGTTACACCGCTCTAAACGTCAGGATACATAAACTCGCATTACGTTACACCGCTTTAACGCCACGAAGAATAAATCCGCACTACGTTACACCGCTCTAAACGCCAGGATACATAAACTCGCACTACGTTACACGCTCTAACGCCACGAAGAATAAATCCGCACTACGTTACACCGCTTGAACGCCAGGATACATAAACTCGCACTACGTTACACCGCTCCAACGCTACGAAACATAAACTCTCACTATGTTACACCGCTCTAACGCAACGAAGCATAAATCCGCACTACGTTACACCGCTCTAACGCCACGAAACATAAATCCGCACTACGTTACTTCGCTCGAACGCCACGAAACATAAACTCGCACTACGTTACACCGCTCTAAACGCCAGGATACATAAACTCGCACTACGTTACACCGCTGTAACGCCACGAAGCATTCCTGATCGCCTATCCGCACTACGTTAAACCGCTCGAACGCCAGGATACATAAACTCGCACTACGTTACACCGCTTTGACGCCACGAAGAATAAATCCGCACTACGTTACACCGCTCGAACGCCAGGATACATAAACTCGCACTACGTTACACGCTCTAACGCCAGGATACATAAACTCGCACTACGTTACACCGCTCTAACGCCACGAAGCATAAATCCGCACTACGTTACGCCGCTCTAAACGTCAGGATACATAAACTCGCACTACGTTACACCGCTTTAACGCCGGGATACATAAACTCGAACTACGATACACCGATCTAACGCCACGAAGCATAAATCCGCACTACCTTACACCACTCCAACACCCCGAAACATAAACTCGCACTACGTTAAACCGCTCTAACACCACGAAGAATGAATCCGCACTACGTTACGCCGCTCTAAAGCCACGAAGCATAAATCCGCATTACGTTACACCACTGTAACGCCACGAAGCATAAACTCGCACTACTTTACACCGCTCGAACGCCAGGATATATAAACTTGCACTACGTTACACCGCTCCAACGCCACGAAACATAAATCCGCATTACGTTACACCGCTGTAACGCCACGAAGCATAAACTCGCACTACGTTACACCGCTCGAACGCGACGAAGAATAAATCCGCACTACGTTACACCGCTCTAAACGTCAGGATACATAAACTCGCATTACGTTACACCGCTTTAACGCCAGGATACATACACTCGCACTACGTTACACCGCTTTAGCGCCAAGATACATAAACTCGCACTACGATACACCGCTCTAACGCCACGAAACATAAATCCGCACTACGTTACACCGCTCCAACGCCACGAAACATAAAGTCGCACTACGTTACACCGCTCTAAACGTCAGGATACATAAACTCGCATTACGTTACACCGCTCTAACGCCACGAAGCATAAATCCGCACTACGTTACGCCGCTCTAACGCCACGAAACATAAATCCACACTACGGTACACCGCTCTAACGCAACGAAGCATAAATACGCACTACGTTACACCGCTCTAACGCCACGAAACATAAATCCGCACTACGTTACTTCGCTCGAACGCCACGAAACATAAACTCGCACTACGTTACACCGCTGTAAAAGCCAGGATACATAAACTCGCACTACGTTACACCGCTCTAACTCCACGAAGCATAAATCCGCACTACGTTACGCCGCTCTAAACGTCAGGATACATAAACTCGCACTACGTTACACCGCTTTAATGCCAGGATACATAAACTCGCACTACGTTACACCGCTCGAACGCCACGAAACATAAATCCGCACTACGTTACACCGCTCTAACGCCACGAAACATAAATCCGCACTACGTTACGCCGCTCGAACGCGACGAAGCATAAATCCACATTACGTTACACCGCTTTAAACGCCAGGATACATAAACTCGCACTACGTTACACCGCTCTAACACCACGAAGAATAAATGCGCACTACGTTACACCGCTCTAACGCCTGGATACATAAACTCGCACTACGTTACACCGCTCTAACACCAAGAAACATAAATCCGCACTACGTTACACCGCTTTAACGCCAGGATACATAAACTCGCACTACGTTACACCGCTCTAACGCCACGAAGCATAAATCCGCACTACGTTACGCCGCTCTAAACGTCAGGATACATAAACTCGCATTACGTTACACCGCTTTAACGCCAGGATACATACACTCGCACTACGTTACACCGCTTTAGCGCCAGGATACATAAACTCGCACTACGATACACCGCTCTAACGCCACGAAACATAAATCCGCACTACGTTACACCGCTCCAACGCCACGAAACATAAACTCGCACTACGTTACACCGCTCTAAACGTCAGGATACATAAACTCGCATTACGTTACACCGCTCTAACGCCACGAAGCATAAATCCGCACTACGTTACGCCGCTCTAACGCCACGAAACATAAATCCACACTACGTTACACCGCTCTAACGCAACGAAGCATAATTACGCACTACGTTACACCGCTCTAACGCCACGAAACAAAAATCCGCACTACGTTACTTCGCTCTAAACGTCAGGATACATAAACTCGCATTACGTTACACCGCTTTAACGCCAGGATACATACACCCGCACTACGTTACACCGCTTTAGCGCCAGGATACATAAACTCGCACTACGATACACCGATCTAACGCCACGAAACATAATTCCGCACTACGTTACACCGCTCCAACGCCACGAAACATAAACTCGCACTAAGTTACACCGCTCTAAACGTCAGGATACATAAACTCGCATTACGTTACACCGCTCTAACGCAACGAAGCATAAATCCGCACTACGTTACACCGCTGTAACGCCACGAAACGTAAATCCGCACTACGTTACTTCGCTCGAACGCTACGAAACATAAACTCGTAGTACGTTACACCGCTCTAAACGCCAGGATACATAAACTCGCACTACGTTATACCGCTCTAACGCCATGAAGCAATCCTGATCGCCTATCCGCACTACGTTACACCGCTCGAACGCCAGGATACATAAACTCGCACTACGTTACACCGCTTTAACGACACGAAGAATAAATCCGCACTACGTTACACCGCTCGAGCGCCACGAAGCATTCCTGATCGCCTATCCGCACTACGTTACACCGCTCGAAAGCCAGGATACATAAACTCGCACTACGTTACACGCTCTAACGCCACCAAGAATAAATCCGCACTACGTTACACCGCTCGAACGCCTGGATACATAAACTCGCACTACGTTACACCGCTCTAACTACACGAAGCATAAATCCGCACTACGTTACGCCGCTCTAAACGTCAGGATACATAAACTCGCACTACGTTACACCGCTTTAACGCCAGGATACATAAACTCGCACTACGTTACACCGCTTTAACGCCAGGATACATAAACTCGCACTACGTTACACCGGTTTAACGACACGAAGAATAAATCCGCACCCGTTACACCGCTCGAACGCCACGAATCATTCCTGATCGCCTATACGCACTACGTTACTCCGCTCGAAAGCCAGGATACATAAACTCGCACTACGTTACACGCTCTAACGCCACCAAGAATAAATCCGCACTACGTTACACCGCTCGAACGCCAGGATACATAAACTCGCACTACGTTACACCGCTTTAACGCCAGGATACATAAACTCGAACTACGATACACCGATCTAACGCCACGAAGAATAAATCCGCACTACGTTACACCGCTCGAACGCCAGGATACATAAACTCGCACTACGTTACACCGCTCCAACGCCACGAAACATAAATCCGCACTACGTTACGCCGCTCTAACGCCACGAAGGAAAAATCCGCACTACGTTACACCGCTCGAACGCCACGAAGAATAAATCCGCACTACGTTACACCGCTCGAACGCCGGGATACGTAAACTCGCGCTACGTTACACCGCTCCAACGCCACGAAACATAAACTCGCACTACGTTACACCGCTCTAAACGTCAGGATACTTAAACTCGCACTACGTTACACCGCTTTAACGCCAGGATACATACACTCGCACTACGTTACACCGCTTTAGCGCCAGGATACATAAACTCGCACTACGTTACACCGCTCGAACGCCACGAAACATAAATCCGCACTACGTTACACCGCTCTAACGCCACGAAACATAAATCCGCACTACGTTACGCCGCTCGAACGCGACGAAGCATAAATCCACATTACGTTACACCGCTTTAAACGCCAGGATACATAAACTCGCACTACGTTACACCGCTCTAACACCACGAAGAATAAATCCGCACTACGTTACACCGCTCTAACGCCTGGATACATAAACTCGCACTACGTTACACCGCTCTAACACCAAGAAACATAAATCCGCACTACGTTACACCGCTTTAACGCCAGGATACATAAACTCGCACTACGTTACACCACTCTAACGCCACGAAGCATAAATCCGCACTACGTTACGCCGCTCTAAACGTCAGGATACATAAACTCGCATTACGTTACACCGCTCTAACGCCACGAAGCATAAATCCGCACTACGTTACGCCGCTCTAACGCCACGAAACATAAATCCGCACTACGTTACACCGCTCTAACGCCACGAAGCATAAATCCGCACTACGTTACGCCGCTCGAACGCCACGAAACATAAATCCGCATTAGGTTACACCGCTGTAACGCCACGAAGCATAAACTCGCACTACGTTACACCACTCGAACGCCACGAAGAATAAATCCGCACTACGTTACACCGCTCGAACGCAAGGATACATAAACTCGCAATACGTTACACCGCTCTAAACGTCAGGATACATTAACTCGCATTACGTTACACCGCTTTAACGCCAGGATACATACACCCGCACTACGTTACACCGCTTTAGCGCCAGGATACATAAACTCGCACTACGATACACCGCTCTAACGCCACGAAACATAAATCCGCACTACGTTCACCGCTCCAACGCCACGAAACATAAACTCGCACTAAGTTACACCGCTCTAAACTTCAGGATACATAAACTCGCATTACGTTACACCGCTCTAACGCAACGAAGCATAAATCCGCACTACGTTACACCGCTGTAACGCCACGAAACGTAAATCCGCACTACGTTACTTCGCTCGAACGCTACGAAACATAAACTCGCAGTACGTTACACCGCTCTAAACGCCAGGATACATAAACTCGCACTACGTTACACCGCTTTAACGACACGAAGAATAAATCCGCACTACGTTACACCGCTCGAGCGCCACGAAGCATTCCTGATCGCCTATCCGCACTACGTTACACCGCTCGAAAGCCAGGATACATAAACTCGCACTACGTTACACGCTCTAACGCCACCAAGAATAAATCCGCACTACGTTACACCGCTCGAACGCCTGGATACATAAACTCGCACTACGTTACACCGCTCTAACTACACGAAGCATAAATCCGCACTACGTTACGCCGCTCTAAACGTCAGGATACATAAACTCGCACTACGTTACACCGCTTTAACGCCAGGATACATAAACTCGCACTACGTTACACCGCTTTAACGCCAGGATACATAAACTCGCACTACGTTACACCGCTTTAATGACACGAAGAATAAATCCGCACCCGTTACACCGCTCGAACGCCACGAAACATTCCTGATCGCCTATCCGCACTACGTTACACCGCTCGAAAGCCAGGATACATAAACTCGCACTACGTTACACGCTCTAACGCCACGAAGAATAAATCCGCACTACGTTACACCGCTCGAACGCCAGGATACATGAACTCGCACTACGTTACACCGCTTTAACGCCAGGATACATAAACTCGAACTACGATACACCGATCTAACGCCACGAAGAATAAATCCGCACTACGTTACACCGCTCGAACGCCAGGATACATAAACTCGCACTACGTTACACCGCTCCAACGCCACGAAACATAAATCCGCACTACGTTACGCCGCTCTAACGCCACGAAGGAAAAATCCGCCCTACGTTACACCGCTCGAACGCCACGAAGAATAAATCCGCACTACGTTACACCGCTCGAACGCCGGGATACATAAACTCGCGCTACGTTACACCGCTCCAACGCCACGAAACATAAATCCGCACTACGTTACGCCGCTCTAACGCCACGAAGGAAAAATCCGCCCTACGTTACACCGCTCGAACGCCACGAAGAATAAATCCGCACTACGTTACACCGCTCGAACGCCGGGATACATAAACTCGCGCTACGTTACACCGCTCCAACGCCACGAAACATAAACTCGCACTACGTTACACCGCTCTAAACGTCAGGATACTTGAACTCGCACTACGTTACACCGCTTTAACGCCAGGATACATACACTCGCACTACGTTACACCGCTTTAGCGCCAGGATACATAAACTCGCACTACGTTACACCGCTCGAACGCCACGAAACATAAATCCGCACTACGTTACACCGCTCGAACGCCACGAAACATAAATCCGCACTACGTTACGCCGCTCGAACGCGACGAAGCATAAATCCACATTACGTTACACCGCTCTAAACGCCAGGATACATAAACTCGCACTACGTTACACCGCTCTAACACCACGAAGAATAAATCCGCACTACGTTACACCGCTCTAACGCCTGGATACATAAACTCGCACTACGTTACACCGCTCTAACGCCACGAAGCATAAATCCGCACTACGTTACGCCGCTCTAAACGTCAGGATACATAAACTCGCATTACGTTACACCGCTCTAACGCCACGAAGCATAAATCCGCACTACGTTACGCCGCTCTAACGCCACGAAACATAAATCCACACTACGTTACACCGCTCTAACGCCACGAAGAATAAATCCGCACTACGTTACACCGCTCTAACGCAACGAAGCATAAATCCGCACTACGTTACACCGCTCTAACGCCACGAAACATAAATCCGCACTACGTTACTTCGCTCGAACGCCACGAAACATAAACTCGAACTACGTTACACCGCTCTAAGGCCACGAAGAATAAATCCGCACTACGTTACACCGCTCTAACGCCACGAAACATAAACTCGCACTACGTTACACCGCTGTAACGCCACGAAGCATTCCTGATCGCCTATCCGCACTACGTTACACCGCTCGAACGCCAGGATACATAAACTCGCACTATGTTACACGCTCTAACGCCAGGATACATAAACTCGCACTACGTTACACCGCTCTAACTCCACGAAGCATAAATCCGCACTACGTTACGCCGCTCTAAACGTCAGGATACATAAACTCGCACTACGTTACACCGCTTTAACGCCAGGATACATAAACTCGAACTACGATACACCGATCTAACGCCACGAAGCATAAATCCGCACTACGTTACACCAATCCAAAACCACGAAACATAAACTCGCACTACGTTAAACCGCTCTAACACCACGAAGAATAAATCCGCACTACGTTACGCCGCTCTAACGCCACGAAGCATAAATCCGCATTACGTTACACCGCTGTAACGCCACGAAGCATAAACTCGCACTACTTTACACCGCCCGAACGCCAGGATATATAAACTTGCACTACGTTACACCGCTCCAACGCCACGAAACATAAATCCGCATTACGTTACACCGCTGTAACGCCACGAAGCATAAACTCGCACTACGTTACACCGCTCGAACGCCACGAAGAATAAATCCGCACTACGTTACACCGCTCTAAACGTCAGGATACATAAACTCGCATTACGTTATACCGCTTTAACGCCAGGATACATACACTCGCACTACGTTACACCGCTTTAGCGCCAGGATACATAAACTCGCACTAAGATACACCGCTCTAACGCCACGAAACATAAATCCGCACTACGTTACACCGCTCCAACGCCACGAAACATAAACTCGCACTACGTTACACCGCTCTAAACGTCAGGATACATAAACTCGCATTACGTTACACCGCTCTAACGCCACGAAGCATAAATCCGCACTACGTTACGCCGCTCTAACGCCACGAAACATAAATCCACACTACGTTACACCGCTCTAACGCCACGAAGAATAAATCCGCACTACGTTACACCGCTCTAACGCAACGAAGCATAAATCCGCACTACGTTACACCGCTCTAACGCCACGAAACATAAATCCGCACTACGTTACTTCGCTCGAACGCCACGAAACATAAACTCGCACTACGTTACACCGCTCTAAACGCCAGGATACATAAACTCGCACTACGTTACACCGCTCTAACGCCACGAAACATTCCTGATCGCCTATCCGCACTACGTTACGCCGCTCTAAACGTTAGGATACATAAACTCGCATTACGTTACGCCGCTCTAACGCCACGAAACATAAATCCACACTATGTTACACCGCTCTAACGCCACGAAGAATAAATCCGCACTACGTTACACCGCTCTAACGCAACGAAGCATAAATCCGCACTATGTTACGCCGCTCGAACGCCACGAAACATAAATCCGCATTACGTTACACCGCTGTAACGCCACGAAGCATAAACTCGCACTACGTTACACCGCTCGAACGCCACGAAGAATAAATCCGCACTACGTTACACCGCTCTAAACGTCAGGATACATAAACTCGCATTACGTTACACCGCTTTAACGCCACGAAGAATAAATCCGCACTACGTTACGCCGATCTAACGCCACGAAACATAAATCCGCACTACGTTACGCCGCTCTAAAGGTCAGGATATATAAACTCGCATTACGTTACGCCGCTCTAACGCCACGAAGAATAAATCCGCACTACGTTACACCGCTGTAACGCCACGAAGCATTCCTGATCGCCTATCCGCACTACGTTACACCGCTCGAACGCCAGGATACATAAACTCGCACTACGTTACACGCTCTAACGCCAGGATACATAAACTCGCACTACGTTACACCGCTCTAACTCCACGAAGCATAAATCCGCACTACGTTACGCCGCTCTAAACGTCAGGATACATAAACTCGCACTACGTTACACCGCTTTAATGCCAGGATACATAAACTCGAACTACGATACACCGATCTAACGCCACGAAGCATAAATCCGCACTACGTTACACCACTCCAACACCACGAAACATAAACTCGCACTACGTTAAACCGCTCTAACACCACGAAGAATAAATCCGCACTACGTTACGCCGCTCTAACGCCACGAAGCATAAATCCGCATTACGTTACACCGCTCTAACGCCACAAAGCATAAACTCGCACTACTTTACACCGCTCGAACGCCAGGATATATAAACTTGCACTACGTTACACCGCTCCAACGCCACGAAACATAAATCCGCATTACGTTACACCGCTGTAACGCCAGGAAGCATAAACTCGCACTACGTTACACCGCTCGAACGTCACGAAGAATAAATCCGCACTACGTTACACCGCTCTAAACGTCAGGATACATAAACTCGCATTACGTTACACCGCTTTAACGCCAGGATACATACACTCGCACTACGTTACACCGCTTTAGCGCCAGGATACATAAACTCGCACTACGATACACCGCTCTAACGCCACGAAACATAAATCCGCACTACGTTACACCGCTCCAAAGCCACGAAACATAAACTCGCACTACGTTACACCGCTCTAAACGTCAGGATACATAAACTCGCATTACGTTACACCGCTCTAACGCCACGAAGCATAAATCCGCACTACGTTACGCCACTCTAACGCCACGAAACATAAATCCACACTACGTTACACCGCTCTAACGCAACGAAGCATAATTACGCAATACGTTACACCGCTCTAATGCCACGAAACAAAAATCCGCACTACGTTACTTCGCTCGAACGCCACGAAACATAAACTCGCACTACGTTACACCGCTCTAAACGCCAGGATACATAAACTCGCACTACGTTACACCGCTCTAACGCCACGAAGCATTCCTGATCGCCTATCCGCACTACGTTACACCGCTCGAAAGCCAGGATACATAAACTCGCACTACGTTACATGCTCTAACGCCACCAAGAATAAATCCGCACTACGTTACACCGCTCGAACGCCAGGATACATAAACTCGCACTACGTTACACCGCTCTAACTCCACGAAGCATAAATCCGCACTACGTTACGCCGCTCTAAACGTCAGGATACATAAACACGCACTACGTTACACCGCTTTAACGCCAGGATACATAAACTCGCACTACGTTACACCGCTTTAACGCCAGGATACATAAACTGGCACTACGTTACACCGCTCTAACTCCACGAAGCATAAATCCGCACTACGTTACGCCGCTCTAACGCCACGAAACATAAATCCACACTACGTTACACCGCTCTAACGCCACGAAGAATAAATCCGCACTACGTTACACCGCTCTAAACGTCAGGATACATAAACTCGCATTACGTTACACCGCTTTAACGCCACGAAGAATAAATCCGCACTACGTTACACCGCTCTAAACGCCAGGATACATAAACTCGCACTACGTTACACGCTCTAACGCCACGAAGAATAAATCCGCACTACGTTACACCGCTTGAACGCCAGGATACATAAACTCGCACTACGTTACACCGCTCCAACGCTACGAAACATAAACTCTCACTATGTTACACCGCTCTAACGCAACGAAGCATAAATCCGCACTACGTTACACCGCTCTAACGCCACGAAACATAAATCCGCACTACGTTACTTCGCTCGAACGCCACGAAACATAAACTCGCACTACGTTACACCGCTCTAAACGCCAGGATACATAAACTCGCACTACGTTACACCGCTGTAACGCCACGAAGCATTCCTGATCGCCTATCCGCACTACGTTAAACCGCTCGAACGCCAGGATACATAAACTCGCACTACGTTACACCGCTTTGACGCCACGAAGAATAAATCCGCACTACGTTACACCGCTCGAACGCCAGGATACATAAACTCGCACTACGTTACACGCTCTAACGCCAGGATACATAAACTCGCACTACGTTACACCGCTCTAACGCCACGAAGCATAAATCCGCACTACGTTACGCCGCTCTAAACGTCAGGATACATAAACTCGCACTACGTTACACCGCTTTAACGCCGGGATACATAAACTCGAACTACGATACACCGATCTAACGCCACGAAGCATAAATCCGCACTACCTTACACCACTCCAACACCCCGAAACATAAACTCGCACTACGTTAAACCGCTCTAACACCACGAAGAATGAATCCGCACTACGTTACGCCGCTCTAAAGCCACGAAGCATAAATCCGCATTACGTTACACCACTGTAACGCCACGAAGCATAAACTCGCACTACTTTACACCGCTCGAACGCCAGGATATATAAACTTGCACTACGTTACACCGCTCCAACGCCACGAAACATAAATCCGCATTACGTTACACCGCTGTAACGCCACGAAGCATAAACTCGCACTACGTTACACCGCTCGAACGCGACGAAGAATAAATCCGCACTACGTTACACCGCTCTAAACGTCAGGATACATAAACTCGCATTACGTTACACCGCTTTAACGCCAGGATACATACACTCGCACTACGTTACACCGCTTTAGCGCCAAGATACATAAACTCGCACTACGATACACCGCTCTAACGCCACGAAACATAAATCCGCACTACGTTACACCGCTCCAACGCCACGAAACATAAAGTCGCACTACGTTACACCGCTCTAAACGTCAGGATACATAAACTCGCATTACGTTACACCGCTCTAACGCCACGAAGCATAAATCCGCACTACGTTACGCCGCTCTAACGCCACGAAACATAAATCCACACTACGGTACACCGCTCTAACGCAACGAAGCATAAATACGCACTACGTTACACCGCTCTAACGCCACGAAACATAAATCCGCACTACGTTACTTCGCTCGAACGCCACGAAACATAAACTCGCACTACGTTACACCGCTGTAAACGCCAGGATACATAAACTCGCACTACGTTACACCGCTCTAACGCCACGAAGCATTCCTGATCGCCTATCCGCACTACGTTACGCCGCTCTAAACGTCAGGATACATAAACTCGCATTACGTTACGCCGCTCTAACGCCACGAAACATAAATCCACACTACGTTACACCGCTCTAACGCCACGAAGAATAAATCCGCACTACGTTATACCGCTCTAACGCAACGAAGCATAAATCCGCATTACGTTACGCCGCTCGAACGCCACGAAACATAAATCCGCATTACGTTACACCGCTCTAACTCCACGAAGCATAAATCCGGACTACGTTACGCCGCTCTAAACGTCAGGATACATAAACTCGCACTACGTTACACCGCTTTAACGCCAGGATACATAAACTCGAACTACGATACACCGATCTAACGCCACGAAGCATAAATCCGCACTACGTTACACCGCTCCAACGCCACGAAACATAAACTCGCACTACGTTAAACCGCTCTAACACCACGAACAATAAATCCGCACTACGTTACGCCGCTCTAACGCCACGAAGCATAAATCCGCACTACGTTACGCCGCTCGAACGCCACGAAACATAAATCCGCATTACGTTACACCGCTGTAACGCCACGAAGCATAAACTCGCACTACTTTACACCGCCCGAACGCCAGGATATATAAACTTGCACTACGTTACACCGCTCCAACGCCACGAAACATAAATCCGCATTACGTTACACCGCTGTAACGCCACGAAGCATAAACTCGCACTACGTTACACCGCTCGAACGCCACGAAGAATAAATCCGCACTACGTTACACCGCTCTAAACGTCAGGATACATAAACTCGCATTACGTTACACCGCTTTAACGCCAGGATACATACACTCGCACTAAGATACACCGCTCTAACGCCACGAAACATAAATCCGCACTACGTTACACCGCTCCAACGCCACGAAACATAAACTCGCACTACGTTACACCGCTCTAAACGTCAGGATACATAAACTCGCATTACGTTACACCGCTCTAACGCCACGAAGCATAAATCCGCACTACGTTACGCCGCTCTAACGCCACGAAACATAAATCCACACTACGTTACACCGCTCTAACGCCACGAAGAATAAATCCGCACTACGTTACACCGCTCTAACGCAACGAAGCATAAATCCGCACTACGTTACACCGCTCTAACGCCACGAAACATAAATCCGCACTACGTTACTTCGCTCGAACGCCACGAAACATAAACTCGCACTACGTTACACCGCTCTAAACGCCAGGATACATAAACTCGCACTACGTTACACCGCTCTAACGCCACGAAACATTCCTGATCGCCTATCCGCACTACGTTACGCCGCTCTAAACGTTAGGATACATAAACTCGCATTACGTTACGCCGCTCTAACGCCACGAAACATAAATCCACACTATGTTACACCGCTCTAACGCCACGAAGAATAAATCCGCACTACGTTACGCCGCTCGAACGCCACGAAACATAAATCCGCATTACGTTACACCGCTGTAACGCCACGAAGCATAAACTCGCACTACGTTACACCGCTCGAACGCCACGAAGAATAAATCCGCACTACGTTACACCGCTCTAAACGTCAGGATACATAAACTCGCATTACGTTACACCGCTTTAACGCCACGAAGAATAAATCCGCACTACGTTACGCCGCTCTAACGCCACGAAACATAAATCCGCACTACGTTACGCCGCTCTAAAGGTCAGGATATATAAACTCGCATTACGTTACGCCGCTCTAACGCCACGAAGAATAAATCCGCACTACGTTACACCGCTGTATCGCCACGAAGCATTCCTGATCGCCTATCCGCACTACGTTACACCGCTCGAACGCCAGGATACATAAACTCGCACTACGTTACACGCTCTAACGCCAGGATACATAAACTCGCACTACGTTACACCGCTCTAACTCCACGAAGCATAAATCCGCACTACGTTACGCCGCTCTAAACGTCAGGATACATAAACTCGCACTACGTTACACCGCTTTAATGCCAGGATACATAAACTCGAACTACGATACACCGATCTAACGCCACGAAGCATAAATCCGCACTACGTTACACCACTCCAACACCACGAAACATAAACTCGCACTACGTTAAACCGCTCTAACACCACGAAGAATAAATCCGCACTACGTTACGCCGCTCTAACGCCACGAAGCATAAATCCGCATTACGTTACACCGCTCTAACGCCACAAAGCATAAACTCGCACTACTTTACACCGCTCGAACGCCAGGATATATAAACTTGCACTACGTTACACCGCTCTAACGCCACGAAACATAAATCCGCATTACGTTACACCGCTGTAACGCCAGGAAGCATAAACTCGCACTACGTTACACCGCTCGAACGTCACGAAGAATAAATCCGCACTACGTTACACCGCTCTAAACGTCAGGATACATAAACTCGCATTACGTTACACCGCTTTAACGCCAGGATACATACACTCGCACTACGTTACACCGCTTTAGCGCCAGGATACATAAACTCGCATTACGATACACCGCTCTAACGCCACGAAACATAAATCCGCACTACGTTACACCGCTCCAACGCCACGAAACATAAACTCGCACTACGTTACACCGCTCTAAACGTCAGGATACATAAACTCGCATTACGTTACACCGCTCTAACGCCACGAAGCATAAATCCGCACTACGTTACGCCACTCTAACGCCACGAAACATAAATCCACACTACGTTACACCGCTCTAACGCAACGAAGCATAATTACGCACTACGTTACACCGCTCTAACGCCACGAAACAAAAATCCGCACTACGTTACTTCGCTCGAACGCCACGAAACATAAACTCGCACTACGTTACACCGCTCTAAACGCCAGGATACATAAACTCGCACTACGTTACACCGCTCTAACGCCACGAAGCATTCCTGATCGCCTATCCGCACTACGTTACACCGCTCGAAAGCCAGGATACATAAACTCGCACTACGTTACATGCTCTAACGCCACCAAGAATAAATCCGCACTACGTTACACCGCTCGAACGCCAGGATACATAAACTCGCACTACGTTACACCGCTCTAACTCCACGAAGCATAAATCCGCACTACGTTACGCCGCTCTAAACGTCAGGATACATAAACGCGCACTACGTTACACCGCTTTAACGCCAGGATACATAAACTCGCACTACGTTACACCGCTTTAACGCCAGGATACATAAACTGGCACTACGTTACACCGCTCTAACTCCACGAAGCATAAATCCGCACTACGTTACGCCGCTCTAACGCCACGAAACATAAATCCACACTACGTTACACCGCTCTAACGCCACGAAGAATAAATCCGCACTACGTTACACCGCTCTAACGCAACGAAGCATAAATCCGCACTACGTTACGCCGCTCGAACGCCACGAAACATAAATCCGCATTACGTTACACCGCTGTAACGCCACGAAGCATAAACTCGCACTACGTTACACCGCTCGAACGCCACGAAGAATAAATCCGCACTACGTTACACCGCTCTAAACGTCAGGATACATAAACTCGCATTACGTTACACCGCTTTAACGCCACGAAGAATAAATCCGCACTACGTTACACCGCTCTAAACGCCAGGATACATAAACTCGCACTACGTTACACGCTCTAACGCCACGAAGAATAAATCCGCACTACGTTACACCGCTTGAACGCCAGGATACATAAACTCGCACTACGTTACACCGCTCCAACGCTACGAAACATAAACTCTCACTATGTTACACCGCTCTAACGCAACGAAGCATAAATCCGCACTACGTTACACCGCTCTAACGCCACGAAACATAAATCCGCACTACGTTACTTCGCTCGAACGCCACGAAACATAAACTCGAACTACGTTACACCGCTCTAAACGCCAGGATACATAAACTCGCACTACGTTACACCGCTGTAACGCCACGAAGCATTCCTGATCGCCTATCCGCACTACGTTAAACCGCTCGAACGCCAGGATACATAAACTCGCACTACGTTACACCGCTTTGACGCCACGAAGAATAAATCCGCACTACGTTACACCGCTCGAACGCCAGGATACGTAAACTCGCACTACGTTACACGCTCTAACGCCAGGATACATAAACTCGCACTACGTTACACCGCTCTAACGCCACGAAGCATAAATCCGCACTACGTTACGCCGCTCTAAACGTCAGGATACATAAACTCGCACTACGTTACACCGATTTAACGCCGGGATACATAAACTCGAACTACGATACACCGATCTAACGCCACGAAGCATAAATCCGCACTACCTTACACCACTCCAACACCCCGAAACATAAGCTCGCACTACGTTAAACCGCTCTAACACCACGAAGAATAAATCCGCACTACGTTACGCCGCTCTAAAGCCACGAAGCATAAATCCGCATTACGTTACACCACTGTAACGCCACGAAGCATAAACTCGCACTACTTTACACCGCTCGAACGCCAGGATATATAAACTTGCACTACGTTACACCGCTCCAACGCCACGAAACATAAATCCGCATTACGTTACACCGCTGTAACGCCACGAAGCATAAACTCGCACTACGTTACACCGCTCGAACGCGACGAAGAATAAATCCGCACTACGTTACACCGCTCTAAACGTCAGGATACATAAACTCGCATTACGTTACACCGCTTTAACGCCAGGATACATACACTCGCACTACGTTACACCGCTTTAGCGCCAAGATACATAAACTCGCACTACGATACACCGCTCTAACGCCACGAAACATAAATCCGCACTACGTTACACCGCTCCAACGCCACGAAACATAAAGTCGCACTACGTTACACCGCTCTAAACGTCAGGATACATAAACTCGCATTACGTTACACCGCTCTAACGCCACGAAGCATAAATCCGCACTACGTTACGCCGCTCTAACGCCACGAAACATAAATCCACACTACGGTACACCGCTCTAACGCAACGAAGAATAAATCCGCACTACGTTACACCGCTCTAACGCAACGAAGCATAAATCCGCACTACGTTACACCGCTCTAACGCCACGAAACATAAATCCGCACTACGTTACTTCGCTCGAACGCCACGAAACATAAACTCGCACTACGTTACACCGCTCTAAACGCCAGGATACATAAACTCGCACTACGTTACACCGCTCTAACGCCACGAAACATTCCTGATCGCCTATCCGCACTACGTTACGCCGCTCTAAACGTTAGGATACATAAACTCGCATTACGTTACGCCGCTCTAACGCCACGAAACATAAATCCACACTATGTTACACCGCTCTAACGCCACGAAGAATAAATCCGCACTACGTTACACCGCTCTAACGCAACGAAGCATAAATGCGCACTACGTTACGCCGCTCGAACGCCACGAAACATAAATCCGCACTACGTTACACCGCTTTAACGCCACGAAGAATAAATCCGCACTACGTTACGCCGCTCTAACGCCACGAAACATAAATCCGCACTACGTTACGCCGCTCTAAAGGTCAGGATATATAAACTCGCATTACGTTACGCCGCTCTAACGCCACGAAGAATAAATCCGCACTACGTTACACCGCTGTAACGCCACGAAGCATTCCTGATCGCCTATCCGCACTACGTTACACCGCTCGAACGCCAGGATACATAAACTCGCACTACGTTACACGCTCTAACGCCAGGATACATAAACTCGCACTACGTTACACCGCTCTAACTCCACGAAGCATAAATCCGCACTACGTTACGCCGCTCTAAACGTCAGGATACATAAACTCGCACTACGTTACACCGCTTTAATGCCAGGATACATAAACTCGAACTACGATACACCGATCTAACGCCACGAAGCATAAATCCGCACTACGTTACACCACTCCAACACCACGAAACATAAACTCGCACTACGTTAAACCGCTCTAACACCACGAAGAATAAATCCGCACTACGTTACGCCGCTCTAACGCCACGAAGCATAAATCCGCATTACGTTACACCGCTCTAACGCCACAAAGCATAAACTCGCACTACTTTACACCGCTCGAACGCCAGGATATATAAACTTGCACTACGTTACACCGCTCCAACGCCACGAAACATAAATCCGCATTACGTTACACCGCTGTAACGCCAGGAAGCATAAACTCGCACTACGTTACACCGCTCGAACGTCACGAAGAATAAATCCGCACTACGTTACACCGCTCTAAACGTCAGGATACATAAACTCGCATTACGTTACACCGCTTTAACGCCAGGATACATACACTCGCACTACGTTACACCGCTTTAGCGCCAGGATACATAAACTCGCACTACGATACACCGCTCTAACGCCACGAAACATAAATCCGCACTACGTTACACCGCTCCAACGCCACGAAACATAAACTCGCACTACGTTAAACCGCTCTAAACGTCAGGATACATAAACTCGCATTACGTTACACCGCTCTAACGCCACGAAGCATAAATCCGCACTACGTTACGCCACTCTAACGCCACGAAACATAAATCCACACTACGTTACACCGCTCTAACGCAACGAAGCATAATTACGCACTACGTTACACCGCTCTAACGCCACGAAACAAAAATCCGCACTACGTTACTTCGCTCGAACGCCACGAAACATAAACTCGCACTACGTTACACCGCTCTAAACGCCAGGATACATAAACTCGCACTACGTTACACCGCTCTAACGCCACGAAGCATTCCTGATCGCCTATCCGCACTACGTTACACCGCTCGAAAGCCAGGATACATAAACTCGCACTACGTTACATGCTCTAACGCCACCAAGAATAAATCTGCACTACGTTACACCGCTCGAACGCCAGGATACATAAACTCGCACTACGTTACACCGCTCTAACTCCACGAAGATTAAATCCGCACTACGTTACGCCGCTCTAAACGTCAGGATACATAAACGCGCACTACGTTACACCGCTTTAACGCCAGGATACATAAACTCGCACTACGTTACACCGCTTTAACGCCAGGATACATAAACTGGCACTACGTTACACCGCTCTAACTCCACGAAGCATAAATCCGCACTACGTTACGCCGCTCTAACGCCACGAAACATAAATCCACACTACGTTACACCGCTCTAACGCCACGAAGAATAAATCCGCACTACGTTACACCGCTCTAAACGTCAGGATACATAAACTCGCATTACGTTACACCGCTCTAACGCCACGAAGCATAAATCCGCACTACGTTACGCCGCTCTAACGCCACGAAACATAAATCCACACTACGGTACACCGCTCTAACGCAACGAAGAATAAATCCGCACTACGTTACACCGCTCTAACGCAACGAAGCATAAATCCGCACTACGTTACACCGCTCTAACGCCACGGAACATAAATCCGCACTACGTTACTTCGCTCGAACGCCACGAAACATAAACTCGCACTACGTTACACCGCTCTAAACGCCAGGATACATAAACTCGCACTACGTTACACCGCTCTAACGCCACGAAACATTCCTGATCGCCTATCCGCACTACGTTACGCCGCTCTAAACGTTAGGATACATAAACTCGCATTACGTTACGCCGCTCTAACGCCACGAAACATAAATCCACACTATGTTACACCGCTCTAACGCCACGAAGAATAAATCCGCACTACGTTACACCGCTCTAACGCAACGAAGCATAAATGCGCACTACGTTACGCCGCTCGAACGCCACGAAACATAAATCCGCATTACGTTACACCGCTGTAACGCCACGAAGCATAAACTCGCACTACGTTACACCGCTCGAACGCCACGAAGAATAAATCCGCACTACGTTACACCGCTCTAAACGTCAGGATACATAAACTCGCATTACGTTACACCGCTTTAACGCCACGAAGAATAAATCCGCACTACGTTACGCCGCTCTAACGCCACGAAACATAAATCCGCACTACGTTACGCCGCTCTAAAGGTCAGGATATATAAACTCGCATTACGTTACGCCGCTCTAACGCCACGAAGAATAAATCCGCACTACGTTACACCGCTGTAACGCCACGAAGCATTCCTGATCGCCTATCCGCACTACGTTACACCGCTCGAACGCCAGGATACATAAACTCGCACTACGTTACACGCTCTAACGCCAGGATACATAAACTCGCACTACGTTACACCGCTCTAACTCCACGAAGCATAAATCCGCACTACGTTACGCCGCTCTAAACGTCAGGATACATAAACTCGCACTACGTTACACCGCTTTAATGCCAGGATACATAAACTCGAACTACGATACACCGATCTAACGCCACGAAGCATAAATCCGCACTACGTTACACCACTCCAACACCACGAAACATAAACTCGCACTACGTTAAACCGCTCTAACACCACGAAGAATAAATCCGCACTACGTTACGCCGCTCTAACGCCACGAAGCATAAATCCGCATTACGTTACACCGCTCTAACGCCACAAAGCATAAACTCGCACTACTTTACACCGCTCGAACGCCAGGATATATAAACTTGCACTACGTTACACCGCTCCAACGCCACGAAACATAAATCCGCATTACGTTACACCGCTGTAACGCCAGGAAGCATAAACTCGCACTACGTTACACCGCTCGAACGTCACGAAGAATAAATCCGCACTACGTTACACCGCTCTAAACGTCAGGATACATAAACTCGCATTACGTTACACCGCTTTAACGCCAGGATACATACACTCGCACTACGTTACACCGCTTTAGCGCCAGGATACATAAACTCGCACTACGATACACCGCTCTAACGCCACGAAACATAAATCCGCACTACGTTACACCGCTCCAACGCCACGAAACATAAACTCGCACTACGTTAAACCGCTCTAAACGTCAGGATACATAAACTCGCATTACGTTACACCGCTCTAACGCCACGAAGCATAAATCCGCACTACGTTACGCCACTCTAACGCCACGAAACATAAATCCACACTACGTTACACCGCTCTAACGCAACGAAGCATAATTACGCACTACGTTACACCGCTCTAACGCCACGAAACAAAAATCCGCACTACGTTACTTCGCTCGAACGCCACGAAACATAAACTCGCACTACGTTACACCGCTCTAAACGCCAGGATACATAAACTCGCACTACGTTACACCGCTCTAACGCCACGAAGCATTCCTGATCGCCTATCCGCACTACGTTACACCGCTCGAAAGCCAGGATACATAAACTCGCACTACGTTACATGCTCTAACGCCACCAAGAATAAATCTGCACTACGTTACACCGCTCGAACGCCAGGATACATAAACTCGCACTACGTTACACCGCTCTAACTCCACGAAGATTAAATCCGCACTACGTTACGCCGCTCTAAACGTCAGGATACATAAACGCGCACTACGTTACACCGCTTTAACGCCAGGATACATAAACTCGCACTACGTTACACCGCTTTAACGCCAGGATACATAAACTGGCACTACGTTACACCGCTCTAACTCCACGAAGCATAAATCCGCACTACGTTACGCCGCTCTAACGCCACGAAACATAAATCCACACTACGTTACACCGCTCTAACGCCACGAAGAATAAATCCGCACTACGTTACACCGCTCTAACGCAACGAAGCATAAATCCGCACTACGTTACGCCGCTCGAACGCCACGAAACATAAATCCGCATTACGTTACACCGCTGTAACGCCACGAAGCATAAACTCGCACTACGTTACACCGCTCGAACGCCACGAAGAATAAATCCGCACTACGTTACACCGCTCTAAACGTCAGGATACATAAACTCGCATTACGTTACACCGCTTTAACGCCACGAAGAATAAATCCGCACTACGTTACACCGCTCTAAACGCCAGGATACATAAACTCGCACTACGTTACACGCTCTAACGCCACGAAGAATAAATCCGCACTACGTTACACCGCTTGAACGCCAGGATACATAAACTCGCACTACGTTACACCGCTCCAACGCTACGAAACATAAACTCTCACTATGTTACACCGCTCTAACGCAACGAAGCATAAATCCGCACTACGTTACACCGCTCTAACGCCACGAAACATAAATCCGCACTACGTTACTTCGCTCGAACGCCACGAAACATAAACTCGAACTACGTTACACCGCTCTAAACGCCAGGATACATAAACTCGCACTACGTTACACCGCTGTAACGCCACGAAGCATTCCTGATCGCCTATCCGCACTACGTTAAACCGCTCGAACGCCAGGATACATAAACTCGCACTACGTTACACCGCTTTGACGCCACGAAGAATAAATCCGCACTACGTTACGCCGCTCTAAACGTCAGGATACATAAACTCGCATTACGTTACACCGCTCTAACGCCACGAAGCATAAATCCGCACTACGGTACGCCGCTCTAACGCCACGAAACATAAATCCACACTACGTTACACCGCTCTAACGCCACGAAGAATAAATCCGCACTACGTTACACCGCTCTAACGCAACGAAGCATAAATCCGCACTACGTTACGCCGCTCTAAACGTCAGGATACATAAACTCGCACTACGTTTCACCGATTTAACGCCGGGATACATAAACTCGAACTACGATACACCGATCTAACGCCACGAAGCATAAATCCGCACTACCTTACACCACTCCAACACCCCGAAACATAAACTCGCACTACGTTAAACCGCTCTAACACCACGAAGAATAAATCCGCACTACGTTACGCCGCTCTAAAGCCACGAAGCATAAATCCGCATTACGTTACACCGCTCTAACACCACGAAGAATAAATCCGCACTACGTTACACCGCTCTAACGCCTGGATACATAAACTCGCACTACGTTACACCGCTCTAACACCAAGAAACATAAATCCGCACTACGTTACACCGCTTTAACGCCAGGATACATAAACTCGCACTACGTTACACCGCTCTAACGCCACGAAGCATAAATCCGCACTACGTTACGCCGCTCTAAACGTCAGGATACATAAACTCGCATTACGTTACACCGCTCTAACGCCACGAAGCATAAATCCGCACTACGTTACGCCGCTCTAACGCCACGAAACATAAATCCGCACTACGTTACACCGCTCTAACGCCACGAAGCATAAATCCGCACTACGTTACGCCGCTCGAACGCCACGAAACATAAATCCGCATTACGTTACACCGCTGTAACGCCACGAAGCATAAACTCGCACTACGTTACACCGCTCGAACGCCACGAAGAATAAATCCGCACTACGTTACACCGCTCGAACGCAAGGATACATAAACTCGCAATACGTTACACCGCTCTAAACGTCAGGATACATTAACTCGCATTACGTTACACCGCTTTAACGCCAGGATACATACACCCGCACTACGTTACACCGCTTTAGCGCCAGGATACATAAACTCGCACTACGATACACCGCTCTAACGCCACGAAACATAAATCCGCACTACGTTCACCGCTCCAACGCCACGAAACATAAACTCGCACTAAGTTACACCGCTCTAAACGTCAGGATACATAAACTCGCATTACGTTACACCGCTCTAACGCAACGAAGCATAAATCCGCACTACGTTACACCGCTGTAACGCCACGAAACGTAAATCCGCACTACGTTACTTCGCTCGAACGCTACGAAACATAAACTCGCAGTACGTTACACCGCTCTAAACGCCAGGATACATAAACTCGCACTACGTTACACCACTCTAACGCCATGAAGCATTCCTGATCGCCTATCCGCACTACGTTACACCGCTCGAACGCCAGGATACATAAACTCGCACTACGTTACACCGCTTTAACGACACGAAGAATAAATCCGCACTACGTTACACCGCTCGAGCGCCACGAAGCATTCCTGATCGCCTATCCGCACTACGTTACACCGCTCGAAAGCCAGGATACATAAACTCGCACTACGTTACACGCTCTAACGCCACCAAGAATAAATCCGCACTACGTTACACCGCTCGAACGCCTGGATACATAAACTCGCACTACGTTACACCGCTCTAACTACACGAAGCATAAATCCGCACTACGTTACGCCGCTCTAAACGTCAGGATACATAAACTCGCACTACGTTACACCGCTTTAACGCCAGGATACATAAACTCGCACTACGTTACACCGCTTTAACGCCAGGATACATAAACTCGCACTACGTTACACCGCTTTAATGACACGAAGAATAAATCCGCACCCGTTACACCGCTCGAACGCCACGAAACATTCCTGATCGCCTATCCGCACTACGTTACACCGCTCGAAAGCCAGGATACATAAACTCGCACTACGTTACACGCTCTAACGCCACCAAGAATAAATCCGCACTACGTTACACCGCTCGAACGCCAGGATACATGAACTCGCACTACGTTACACCGCTTTAACGCCAGGATACATAAACTCGAACTACGATACACCGATCTAACGCCACGAAGAATAAATCCGCACTACGTTACACCGCTCGAACGCCAGGATACATAAACTCGCACTACGTTACACCGCTCCAACGCCACGAAACATAAATCCGCACTACGTTACGCCGCTCTAACGCCACGAAGGAAAAATCCGCCCTACGTTACACCGCTCGAACGCCACGAAGAATAAATCCGCACTACGTTACACCGCTCGAATGCCGGGATACATAAACTCGCGCTACGTTACACCGCTCCAACGCCACGAAACATAAATCCGCACTACGTTACGCCGCTCTAACGCCACGAAGGAAAAATCCGCCCTACGTTACACCGCTCGAACGCCACGAAGACTAAATCCGCACTACGTTACACCGCTCGAACGCCGGGATACATAAACTCGCGCTACGTTACACCGCTCCAACGCCACGAAACATAAACTCGCACTACGTTACACCGCTCTAAACGTCAGGATACTTGAACTCGCACTACGTTACACCGCTTTAACGCCAGGATACATACACTCGCACTACGTTACACCGCTTTAGCGCCAGGATACATAAACTCGCACTACGTTACACCGCTCGAACGCCACGAAACATAAATCCGCACTACGTTACACCGCTCGAACGCCACGAAACATAAATCCGCACTACGTTACGCCGCTCGAACGCGACGAAGCATAAATCCACATTACTTTACACCGCTCTAAACGCCAGGATACATAAACTCGCACTACGTTACACCGCTCTAACACCACGAAGAATAAATCCGCACTACGTTACACCGCTCTAACGCCTGGATACATAAACTCGCACTACGTTACACCGCTCTAACGCCACGAAGCATAAATCCGCACTACGTTACGCCGCTCTAAACGTCAGGATACATAAACTCGCATTACGTTACACCGCTCTAACGCCACGAAACATAAATCCACACTACGTTACACCGCTCTAACGCCACGAAGAATAAATCCGCACTACGTTACACCGCTCTAACGCAACGAAGCATAAATCCGCACTACGTTACACCGCTCTAACGCCACGAAACATAAATCCGCACTACGTTACTTCGCTCGAACGCCACGAAACATAAACTCGAACTACGTTACACCGCTCTAACGCCACGAAGAATAAATCCGCACTACGTTACACCGCTCTAACGCCACGAAACATAAACTCGCACTACGTTACACCGCTGTAACGCCACGAAGCATTCCTGATCGCCTATCCGCACTACGTTACACCGCTCGAACGCCAGGATACATAAACTCGCACTATGTTACACGCTCTAACGCCAGGATACATAAACTCGCACTACGTTACACCGCTCTAACTCCACGAAGCATAAATCCGCACTACGTTACGCCGCTCTAAACGTCAGGATACATAAACTCGCACTACGTTACACCGCTTTAACGCCAGGATACATAAACTCGAACTACGATACACCGATCTAACGCCACGAAGCATAAATCCGCACTACGTTACACCAATCCAAAACCACGAAACATAAACTCGCACTACGTTAAACCGCTCTAACACCACGAAGAATAAATCCGCACTACGTTACGCCGCTCTAACGCCACGAAGCATAAATCCGCATTACGTTACACCGCTGTAACGCCACGAAGCATAAACTCGCACTATTTTACACCGCCCGAACGCCAGGATATATAAACTTGCACTACGTTACACCGCTCCAACGCCACGAAACATAAATCCGCATTACGTTACACCGCTGTAACGCCACGAAGCATAAACTCGCACTACGTTACACCGCTCGAACGCCACGAAGAATAAATCCGCACTACGTTACACCGCTCTAAACGTCAGGATACATAAACTCGCATTACGTTACACCGCTTTAACGCCAGGATACATACACTCGCACTACGTTACACCGCTTTAGCGCCAGGATACATAAACTCGCACTAAGATACACCGCTCTAACGCCACGAAACATAAATCCGCACTACGTTACACCGCTCCAACGCCACGAAACATAAACTCGCACTACGTTACACCGCTCTAAACGTCAGGATACATAAACTCGCATTACGTTACACCGCTCTAACGCCACGAAGCATAAATCCGCACTACGTTACGCCGCTCTAACGCCACGAAACATAAATCCACACTACGTTACACCGCTCTAACGCCACGAAGAATAAATCCGCACTACGTTACACCGCTCTAACGCAACGAAGCATAAATCCGCACTACGTTACACCGCTCTAACGCCACGAAACATAAATCCGCACTACGTTACTTCGCTCGAACGCCACGAAACATAAACTCGCACTACGTTACACCGCTCTAAACGCCAGGATACATAAACTCGCACTACGTTACACCGCTCTAACGCCACGAAACATTCCTGATCGCCTATCCGCACTACGTTACGCCGCTCTAAACGTTAGGATACATAAACTCGCATTACGTTACGCCGCTCTAACGCCACGAAACATAAATCCACACTATGTTACACCGCTCTAACGCCACGAAGAATAAATCCGCACTACGTTACACCGCTCTAACGCAACGAAGCATAAATCCGCACTACGTTACGCCGCTCGAACGCCACGAAACATAAATCCGCATTACGTTACACCGCTGTAACGCCACGAAGCATAAACTCGCACTACGTTACACCGCTCGAACGCCACGAAGAATAAATCCGCACTACGTTACACCGCTCTAAACGTCAGGATACATAAACTCGCATTACGTTACACCGCTTTAACGATACGAAGAATAAATCCGCACTACGTTACGCCGCTCTAACGCCACGAAACATAAATCCGCACTACGTTACGCCGCTCTAAAGGTCAGGATATATAAACTCGCATTACGTTACGCCGCTCTAACGCCACGAAGAATAAATCCGCACTACGTTACACCGCTGTAACGCCACGAAGCATTCCTGATCGCCTATCCGCACTACGTTACACCGCTCGAACGCCAGGATACATAAACTCGCACTACGTTACACGCTCTAACGCCAGGATACATAAACTCGCACTACGTTACACCGCTCTAACTCCACGAAGCATAAATCCGCACTACGTTACGCCGCTCTAAACGTCAGGATACATAAACTCGCACTACGTTACACCGCTTTAATGCCAGGATACATAAACTCGAACTACGATACACCGATCTAACGCCACGAAGCATAAATCCGCACTACGTTACACCACTCCAACACCACGAAACATAAACTCGCACTACGTTAAACCGCTCTAACGCCACGAAGCATAAATCCGCATTACGTTACACCGCTCTAACGCCACAAAGCATAAACTCGCACTACTTTACACCGCTCGAACGCCAGGATATATAAACTTGCACTACGTTACACCGCTCCAACGCCACGAAACATAAATCCGCATTACGTTACACCGCTGTAACGCCAGGAAGCATAAACTCGCACTACGTTACACCGCTCGAACGTCACGAAGAATAAATCCGCACTACGTTACACCGCTCTAAACGTCAGGATACATAAACTCGCATTACGTTACACCGCTTTAACGCCAGGATACATACACTCGCACTACGTTACACCGCTTTAGCGCCAGGATACATAAACTCGCACTACGATACACCGCTCTAACGCCACGAAACATAAATCCGCACTACGTTACACCGCTCCAACGCCACGAAACATAAACTCGCACTACGTTACACCGCTCTAAACGTCAGGATACATAAACTCGCATTACGTTACACCGCTCTAACGCCACGAAGCATAAATCCGCACTACGTTACGCCACTCTAACGCCACGAAACATAAATCCACACTACGTTACACCGCTCTAACGCAACGAAGCATAATTACGCACTACGTTACACCGCTCTAACGCCACGAAACAAAAATCCGCACTACGTTACTTCGCTCGAACGCCACGAAACATAAACTCGCACTACGTTACACCGCTCTAAACGCCAGGATACATAAACTCGCACTACGTTACACCGCTCTAACGCCACGAAGCATTCCTGATCGCCTATCCGCACTACGTTACACCGCTCGAAAGCCAGGATACATAAACTCGCACTACGTTACATGCTCTAACGCCACCAAGAATAAATCCGCACTACGTTACACCGCTCGAACGCCAGGATACATAAACTCGCACTACGTTACACCGCTCTAACTCCACGAAGCATAAATCCGCACTACGTTACGCCGCTCTAAACGTCAGGATACATAAACACGCACTACGTTACACCGCTTTAACGCCAGGATACATAAACTCGCACTACGTTACACCGCTTTAACGCCAGGATACATAAACTGGCACTACGTTACACCGCTCTAACTCCACGAAGCATAAATCCGCACTACGTTACGCCGCTCTAACGCCACGAAACATAAATCCACACTACGTTACACCGCTCTAACGCCACGAAGAATAAATCCGCACTACGTTACACCGCTCTAACGCAACGAAGCATAAATCCGCACTACGTTACGCCGCTCGAACGCCACGAAACATAAATCCGCATTACGTTACACCGCTGTAACGCCACGAAGCATAAACTCGCACTACGTTACACCGCTCGAACGCCACGAAGAATAAATCCGCACTACGTTATACCGCTCTAAACGTCAGGATACATAAACTCGCATTACGTTACACCGCTTTAACGCTACGAAGAATAAATCCGCACTACGTTACACCGCTCTAAACGCCAGGATACATAAACTCGCACTACGTTACACGCTCTAACGTCACGAAGAATAAATCCGCACTACGTTACACCGCTTGAACGCCAGGATACATAACCTCGCACTACGTTACACCGCTCCAACGCTACGAAACATAAACTCTCACTATGTTACACCGCTCTAACGCAACGAAGCATAAATCCGCACTACGTTACACCGCTCTAACGCCACGAAACATAAATCCGCACTACGTTACTTCGCTCGAACGCCACGAAACATAAACTCGCACTACGTTACAGCGCTCTAAACGCCAGGATACATAAACTCGCACTACGTTACACCGCTGTAACGCCACGAAGCATTCCTGATCGCCTATCCGCACTACGTTAAACCGCTCGAACGCCAGGATACATAAACTCGCACTACGTTACACCGCTTTGACGCCACGAAGAATAAATCCGCACTACGTTACACCGCTCGAACGCCAGGATACATAAACTCGCACTACGTTACACGCTCTAACGCCAGGATACATAAACTCGCACTACGTTACACCGCTCTAACGCCACGAAGCATAAATCCGCACTACGTTACGCCGCTCTAAACGTCAGGATACATAAACTCGCACTACGTTACACCGCTTTAACGCCGGGATACATAAACTCGAACTACGATACACCGATCTAACGCCACGAAGCATAAATCCGCACTACCTTACACCACTCCAACACCCCGAAACATAAACTCGCACTACGTTAAACCGCTCTAACACCACGAAGAATAAATCCGCACTACGTTACGCCGCTCTAAAGCCACGAAGCATAAATCCGCATTACGTTACACCACTGTAACGCCACGAAGCATAAACTCGCACTACTTTACACCGCTCGAACGCCAGGATATATAAACTTGCACTACGTTACACCGCTCCAACGCCACGAAACATAAATCCGCATTACGTTACACCACTGTAACGCCACGAAGCATAAACTCGCACTACGTTACACCGCTCGAACGCGACGAAGAATAAATCCGCACTACGTTACACCGCTCTAAACGTCAGGATACATAAACTCGCATTACGTTACACCGCTTTAACGCCAGGATACATACACTCGCACTACGTTACACCGCTTTAGCGCCAAGATACATAAACTCGCACTACGATACACCGCTCTAACGCCACGAAACATAAATCCGCACTACGTTACACCGCTCCAACGCCACGAAACATAAAGTCGCACTACGTTACACCGCTCTAAACGTCAGGATACATAAACTCGCATTACGTTACACCGCTCTAACGCCACGAAGCATAAATCCGCACTACGTTACGCCGCTCTAACGCCACGAAACATAAATCCGCATTACGTTACACCGCTCTAACTCCACGAAGCATAAATCCGGACTACGTTACGCCGCTCGAACGCCACGAAACATAAATCCGCATTACGTTACACCGCTCTAACTCCACGAAGCATAAATCCGGACTACGTTACGCCGCTCTAAACGTCAGGATACATAAACTCGCACTACGTTACACCGCTGTAAACGCCAGGATACATAAACTCGCACTACGTTACACCGCTCTAACGCCACGAAGCATTCCTGATCGCCTATCCGCACTACGTTACGCCGCTCTAAACGTCAGGATACATAAACTCGCATTACGTTACGCCGCTCTAACGCCACGAAACATAAATCCACACTACGTTACACCGCTCTAACGCCACGAAGAATAAATCCGCACTACGTTATACCGCTCTAACGCAACGAAGCATAAATCCGCATTACGTTACGCCGCTCGAACGCCACGAAACATAAATCCGCATTACGTTACACCGCTCTAACTCCACGAAGCATAAATCCGGACTACGTTACGCCGCTCTAAACGTCAGGATACATAAACTCGCACTACGTTACACCGCTTTAACGCCAGGATACATAAACTCGAACTACGATACACCGATCTAACGCCACGAAGCATAAATCCGCACTACGTTACACCGCTCCAACGCCACGAAACATAAACTCGCACTACGTTAAACCGCTCTAACACCACGAACAATAAATCCGCACTACGTTACGCCGCTCTAACGCCACGAAGCATAAATCCGCACTACGTTACGCCGCTCGAACGCCACGAAACATAAATCCGCATTACGTTACACCGCTGTAACGCCACGAAGCATAAACTCGCACTACTTTACACCGCCCGAACGCCAGGATATATAAACTTGCACTACGTTACACCGCTCCAACGCCACGAAACATAAATCCGCATTACGTTACACCGCTGTAACGCCACGAAGCATAAACTCGCACTACGTTACACCGCTCGAACGCCACGAAGAATAAATCCGCACTACGTTACACCGCTCTAAACGTCAGGATACATAAACTCGCATTACGTTACACCGCTTTAACGCCAGGATACATACACTCGCACTAAGATACACCGCTCTAACGCCACGAAACATAAATCCGCACTACGTTACACCGCTCCAACGCCACGAAACATAAACTCGCACTACGTTACACCGCTCTAAACGTCAGGATACATAAACTCGCATTACGTTACACCGCTCTAACGCCACGAAGCATAAATCCGCACTACGTTACGCCGCTCTAACGCCACGAAACATAAATCCACACTACGTTACACCGCTCTAACGCCACGAAGAATAAATCCGCACTACGTTACACCGCTCTAACGCAACGAAGCATAAATCCGCACTACGTTACACCGCTCTAACGCCACGAAACATAAATCCGCACTACGTTACTTCGCTCGAACGCCACGAAACATAAACTCGCACTACGTTACACCGCTCTAAACGCCAGGATACATAAACTCGCACTACGTTACACCGCTCTAACGCCACGAAACATTCCTGATCGCCTATCCGCACTACGTTACGCCGCTCTAAACGTTAGGATACATAAACTCGCATTACGTTACGCCGCTCTAACGCCACGAAACATAAATCCACACTATGTTACACCGCTCTAACGCCACGAAGAATAAATCCGCACTACGTTACACCGCTCTAACGCAACGAAGCATAAATCCGCACTACGTTACGCCGCTCGAACGCCACGAAACATAAATCCGCATTACGTTACACCGCTGTAACGCCACGAAGCATAAACTCGCACTACGTTACACCGCTCGAACGCCACGAAGAATAAATCCGCACTACGTTACACCGCTCTAAACGTCAGGATACATAAACTCGCATTACGTTACACCGCTTTAACGCCACGAAGAATAAATCCGCACTACGTTACGCCGCTCTAACGCCACGAAACATAAATCCGCACTACGTTACGCCGCTCTAAAGGTCAGGATATATAAACTCGCATTACGTTACGCCGCTCTAACGCCACGAAGAATAAATCCGCACTACGTTACACCGCTGTATCGCCACGAAGCATTCCTGATCGCCTATCCGCACTACGTTACACCGCTCGAACGCCAGGATACATAAACTCGCACTACGTTACACGCTCTAACGCCAGGATACATAAACTCGCACTACGTTACACCGCTCTAACTCCACGAAGCATAAATCCGCACTACGTTACGCCGCTCTAAACGTCAGGATACATAAACTCGCACTACGTTACACCGCTTTAATGCCAGGATACATAAACTCGAACTACGATACACCGATCTAACGCCACGAAGCATAAATCCGCACTACGTTACACCACTCCAACACCACGAAACATAAACTCGCACTACGTTAAACCGCTCTAACACCACGAAGAATAAATCCGCACTACGTTACGCCGCTCTAACGCCACGAAGCATAAATCCGCATTACGTTACACCGCTCTAACGCCACAAAGCATAAACTCGCACTACTTTACACCGCTCGAACGCCAGGATATATAAACTTGCACTACGTTACACCGCTCCAACGCCACGAAACATAAATCCGCATTACGTTACACCGCTGTAACGCCAGGAAGCATAAACTCGCACTACGTTACACCGCTCGAACGTCACGAAGAATAAATCCGCACTACGTTACACCGCTCTAAACGTCAGGATACATAAACTCGCATTACGTTACACCGCTTTAACGCCAGGATACATACACTCGCACTACGTTACACCGCTTTAGCGCCAGGATACATAAACTCGCACTACGATACACCGCTCTAACGCCACGAAACATAAATCCGCACTACGTTACACCGCTCCAACGCCACGAAACATAAACTCGCACTACGTTACACCGCTCTAAACGTCAGGATACATAAACTTGCATTACGTTACACCGCTCTAACGCCACGAAGCATAAATCCGCACTACGTTACGCCACTCTAACGCCACGAAACATAAATCCACACTACGTTACACCGCTCTAACGCAACGAAGCATAATTACGCACTACGTTACACCGCTCTAACGCCACGAAACAAAAATCCGCACTACGTTACTTCGCTCGAACGCCACGAAACATAAACTCGCACTACGTTACACCGCTCTAAACGCCAGGATACATAAACTCGCACTACGTTACACCGCTCTAACGCCACGAAGCATTCCTGATCGCCTATCCGCACTACGTTACACCGCTCGAAAGCCAGGATACATAAACTCGCACTACGTTACATGCTCTAACGCCACCAAGAATAAATCCGCACTACGTTACACCGCTCGAACGCCAGGATACATAAACTCGCACTACGTTACACCGCTCTAACTCCACGAAGCATAAATCCGCACTACGTTACGCCGCTCTAAACGTCAGGATACATAAACGCGCACTACGTTACACCGCTTTAACGCCAGGATACATAAACTCGCACTACGTTACACCGCTTTAACGCCAGGATACATAAACTGGCACTACGTTACACCGCTCTAACTCCACGAAGCATAAATCCGCACTACGTTACGCCGCTCTAACGCCACGAAACATAAATCCACACTACGTTACACCGCTCTAACGCCACGAAGAATAAATCCGCACTACGTTACACCGCTCTAACGCAACGAAGCATAAATCCGCACTACGTTACGCCGCTCGAACGCCACGAAACATAAATCCGCATTACGTTACACCGCTGTAACGCCACGAAGCATAAACTCGCACTACGTTACACCGCTCGAACGCCACGAAGAATAAATCCGCACTACGTTACACCGCTCTAAACGTCAGGATACATAAACTCGCATTACGTTACACCGCTTTAACGCCACGAAGAATAAATCCGCACTACGTTACACCGCTCTAAACGCCAGGATACATAAACTCGCACTACGTTACACGCTCTAACGCCACGAAGAATAAATCCGCACTACGTTACACCGCTTGAACGCCAGGATACATAAACTCGCACTACGTTACACCGCTCCAACGCTACGAAACATAAACTCTCACTATGTTACACCGCTCTAACGCAACGAAGCATAAATCCGCACTACGTTACACCGCTCTAACGCCACGAAACATAAATCCGCACTACGTTACTTCGCTCGAACGCCACGAAACATAAACTCGAACTACGTTACACCGCTCTAAACGCCAGGATACATAAACTCGCACTACGTTACACCGCTGTAACGCCACGAAGCATTCCTGATCGCCTATCCGCACTACGTTAAACCGCTCGAACGCCAGGATACATAAACTCGCACTACGTTACACCGCTTTGACGCCACGAAGAATAAATCCGCACTACGTTACACCGCTCGAACGCCAGGATACATAAACTCGCACTACGTTACACGCTCTAACGCCAGGATACATAAACTCGCACTACGTTACACCGCTCTAACGCCACGAAGCATAAATCCGCACTACGTTACGCCGCTCTAAACGTCAGGATACATAAACTCGCACTACGTTACACCGATTTAACGCCGGGATACATAAACTCGAACTACGATACACCGATCTAACGCCACGAAGCATAAATCCGCACTACCTTACACCACTCCAACACCCCGAAACATAAACTCGCACTACGTTAAACCGCTCTAACACCACGAAGAATAAATCCGCACTACGTTACGCCGCTCTAAAGCCACGAAGCATAAATCCGCATTACGTTACACCACTGTAACGCCACGAAGCATAAACTCGCACTACTTTACACCGCTCGAACGCCAGGATATATAAACTTGCACTACGTTACACCGCTCCAACGCCACGAAACATAAATCCGCATTACGTTACACCGCTGTAACGCCACGAAGCATAAACTCGCACTACGTTACACCGCTCGAACGCGACGAAGAATAAATCCGCACTACGTTACACCGCTCTAAACGTCAGGATACATAAACTCGCATTACGTTACACCGCTTTAACGCCAGGATACATACACTCGCACTACGTTACACCGCTTTAGCGCCAAGATACATAAACTCGCACTACGATACACCGCTCTAACGCCACGAAACATAAATCCGCACTACGTTACACCGCTCCAACGCCACGAAACATAAAGTCGCACTACGTTACACCGCTCTAAACGTCAGGATACATAAACTCGCATTACGTTACACCGCTCTAACGCCACGAAGCATAAATCCGCACTACGTTACGCCGCTCTAACGCCACGAAACATAAATCCACACTACGGTACACCGCTCTAACGCAACGAAGAATAAATCCGCACTACGTTACACCGCTCTAACGCAACGAAGCATAAATCCGCACTACGTTACACCGCTCTAACGCCACGAAACATAAATCCGCACTACGTTACTTCGCTCGAACGCCACGAAACATAAACTCGCACTACGTTACACCGCTCTAAACGCCAGGATACATAAACTCGCACTACGTTACACCGCTCTAACGCCACGAAACATTCCTGATCGCCTATCCGCACTACGTTACGCCGCTCTAAACGTTAGGATACATAAACTCGCATTACGTTACGCCGCTCTAACGCCACGAAACATAAATCCACACTATGTTACACCGCTCTAACGCCACGAAGAATAAATCCGCACTACGTTACACCGCTCTAACGCAACGAAGCATAAATCCGCACTACGTTACGCCGCTCGAACGCCACGAAACATAAATCCGCATTACGTTACACCGCTGTAACGCCACGAAGCATAAACTCGCACTACGTTACACCGCTCGAACGCCACGAAGAATAAATCCGCACTACGTTACACCGCTCTAAACGTCAGGATACATAAACTCGCATTACGTTACACCGCTTTAACGCCACGAAGAATAAATCCGCACTACGTTACGCCGCTCTAACGCCACGAAACATAAATCCGCACTACGTTACGCCGCTCTAAAGGTCAGGATATATAAACTCGCATTACGTTACGCCGCTCTAACGCCACGAAGAATAAATCCGCACTACGTTACACCGCTGTAACGCCACGAAGCATTCCTGATCGCCTATCCGCACTACGTTACACCGCTCGAACGCCAGGATACATAAACTCGCACTACGTTACACGCTCTAACGCCAGGATACATAAACTCGCACTACGTTACACCGCTCTAACTCCACGAAGCATAAATCCGCACTACGTTACGCCGCTCTAAACGTCAGGATACATAAACTCGCACTACGTTACACCGCTTTAATGCCAGGATACATAAACTCGAACTACGATACACCGATCTAACGCCACGAAGCATAAATCCGCACTACGTTACACCACTCCAACACCACGAAACATAAACTCGCACTACGTTAAACCGCTCTAACACCACGAAGAATAAATCCGCACTACGTTACGCCGCTCTAACGCCACGAAGCATAAATCCGCATTACGTTACACCGCTCTAACGCCACAAAGCATAAACTCGCACTACTTTACACCGCTCGAACGCCAGGATATATAAACTTGCACTACGTTACACCGCTCCAACGCCACGAAACATAAATCCGCATTACGTTACACCGCTGTAACGCCAGGAAGCATAAACTCGCACTACGTTACACCGCTCGAACGTCACGAAGAATAAATCCGCACTACGTTACACCGCTCTAAACGTCAGGATACATAAACTCGCATTACGTTACACCGCTTTAACGCCAGGATACATACACTCGCACTACGTTACACCGCTTTAGCGCCAGGATACATAAACTCGCACTACGATACACCGCTCTAACGCCACGAAACATAAATCCGCACTACGTTACACCGCTCCAACGCCACGAAACATAAACTCGCACTACGTTACACCGCTCTAAACGTCAGGATACATAAACTCGCATTACGTTACACCGCTCTAAAGCCACGAAGCATAAATCCGCACTACGTTACGCCACTCTAACGCCACGAAACATAAATCCACACTACGTTACACCGCTCTAACGCAACGAAGCATAATTACGCACTACGTTACACCGCTCTAACGCCACGAAACAAAAATCCGCACTACGTTACTTCGCTCGAACGCCACGAAACATAAACTCGCACTACGTTACACCGCTCTAAACGCCAGGATACATAAACTCGCACTACGTTACACCGCTCTAACGCCACGAAGCATTCCTGATCGCCTATCCGCACTACGTTACACCGCTCGAAAGCCAGGATACATAAACTCGCACTACGTTACATGCTCTAACGCCACCAAGAATAAATCTGCACTACGTTACACCGCTCGAACGCCAGGATACATAAACTCGCACTACGTTACACGGCTCTAACTCCACGAAGCATAAATCCGCACTACGTTACGCCGCTCTAAACGTCAGGATACATAAACGCGCACTACGTTACACCGCTTTAACGCCAGGATACATAAACTCGCACTACGTTACACCGCTTTAACGCCAGGATACATAAACTGGCACTACGTTACACCGCTCTAACTCCACGAAGCATAAATCCGCACTACGTTACGCCGCTCTAACGCCACGAAACATAAATCCACACTACGTTACACCGCTCTAACGCCACGAAGAATAAATCCGCACTACGTTACACCGCTCTAACGCAACGAAGCATAAATCCGCACTACGTTACGCCGCTCGAACGCCACGAAACATAAATCCGCATTACGTTACACCGCTGTAACGCCACGAAGCATAAACTCGCACTACGTTACACCGCTCGAACGCCACGAAGAATAAATCCGCACTACGTTACACCGCTCTAAACGTCAGGATACATAAACTCGCATTACGTTACACCGCTTTAACGCCACGAAGAATAAATCCGCACTACGTTACACCGCTCTAAACGCCAGGATACATAAACTCGCACTACGTTACACGCTCTAACGCCACGAAGAATAAATCCGCACTACGTTACACCGCTTGAACGCCAGGATACATAAACTCGCACTACGTTACACCGCTCCAACGCTACGAAACATAAACTCTCACTATGTTACACCGCTCTAACGCAACGAAGCATAAATCCGCACTACGTTACACCGCTCTAACGCCACGAAACATAAATCCGCACTACGTTACTTCGCTCGAACGCCACGAAACATAAACTCGCACTACGTTACACCGCTGTAACGCCACGAAGCATTCCTGATCGCCTATCCGCACTACGTTAAACCGCTCGAACGCCAGGATACATAAACTCGCACTACGTTACACCGCTTTGACGCCACGAAGAATAAATCCGCACTACGTTACCCCGCTCTAAACGTCAGGATACATAAACTCGCATTACGTTACACCGCTCTAACGCCACGAAGCATAAATCCGCACTACGTTACGCCGCTCTAACGCCACGAAACATAAATCCACACTACGTTACACCGCTCTAACGCCACGAAGAATAAATCCGCACTACGTTACACCGCTCTAACGCAACGAAGCATAAATCCGCACTACGTTACGCCGCTCTAAACGTCAGGATACATAAACTCGCACTACGTTACACCGATTTAACGCCGGGATACATAAACTCGAACTACGATACACCGATCTAACGCCACGAAGCATAAATCCGCACTACCTTACACCACTCCAACACCCCGAAACATAAACTCGCACTACGTTAAACCGCTCTAACACCACGAAGAATAAATCCGCACTACGTTACGCCGCTCTAAAGCCACGAAGCATAAATCCGCATTACGTTACACCACTGTAACGCCACGAAGCATAAACTCGCACTACTTTACACCGCTCGAACGCCAGGATATATAAACTTGCACTACGTTACACCGCTCCAACGCCACGAAACATAAATCCGCATTACGTTACACCGCTGTAACGCCACGAAGCATAAACTCGCACTACGTTACACCGCTCGAACGCGACGAAGAATAAATCCGCACTACGTTACACCGCTCTAAACGTCAGGATACATAAACTCGCATTACGTTACACCGCTGTAACGCCACGAAGCATAAACTCGCACTACGTTACACCGCTCGAACGCGACGAAGAATAAATCCGCACTACGTTACACCGCTCTAAACGTCAGGATACATAAACTCGCATTACGTTACACCGCTTTAACGCCAGGATACATACACTCGCACTACGTTACACCGCTTTAGCGCCAAGATACATAAACTCGCACTACGATACACCGCTCTAACGCCACGAAACATAAATCCGCACTACGTTACACCGCTCCAACGCCACGAAACATAAAGTCGCACTACGTTACACCGCTCTAAACGTCAGGATACATAAACTCGCATTACGTTACACCGCTCTAACGCCACGAAGCATAAATCCGCACTACGTTACGCCGCTCTAACGCCACGAAACATAAATCCACACTACGGTACACCGCTCTAACGCAACGAAGCATAAATACGCACTACGTTACACCGCTCTAACGCCACGAAACATAAATCCGCACTACGTTACTTCGCTCGAACGCCACGAAACATAAACTCGCACTACGTTACACCGCTGTAAACGCCAGGATACATAAACTCGCACTACGTTACACCGCTCTAACGCCACGAAGCATTCCTGATCGCCTATCCGCACTACGTTACGCCGCTCTAAACGTCAGGATACATAAACTCGCATTACGTTACGCCGCTCTAACGCCACGAAACATAAATCCACACTACGTTACACCGCTCTAACGCCACGAAGAATAAATCCGCACTACGTTATACCGCTCTAACGCAACGAAGCATAAATCCGCATTACGTTACGCCGCTCGAACGCCACGAAACATAAATCCGCATTACGTTACACCGCTCTAACTCCACGAAGCATAAATCCGGACTACGTTACGCCGCTCTAAACGTCAGGATACATAAACTCGCACTACGTTACACCGCTTTAACGCCAGGATACATAAACTCGAACTACGATACACCGATCTAACGCCACGAAGCATAAATCCGCACTACGTTACACCGCTCCAACGCCACGAAACATAAACTCGCACTACGTTAAACCGCTCTAACACCACGAACAATAAATCCGCACTACGTTACGCCGCTCTAACGCCACGAAGCATAAATCCGCACTACGTTACGCCGCTCGAACGCCACGAAACATAAATCCGCATTACGTTACACCGCTGTAACGCCACGAAGCATAAACTCGCACTACGTTACGCCGCTCGAACGCCACGAAGAATAAATCCGCACTACGTTACACTGCTCGAACGCCAGGATACATAAACTTGCACTACGTTGCACCGCTCCAACGCCACGAAACATAAACTCTCACTACGTTACACCGCTCTAAACGTCAGGATACATAAGCTCGCATTATGTTACACCGCTCTAACGCCACGAAGCATAAATCCGCACTACGTTACGCCGCTCTAAAGGTCAGGATATATAAACTCGCATTACGTTACGCCGCTCTAACGCCACGAAGAATAAATCCGCACTACGTTACACCGCTGTAACGCCACGAAGCATTCCTGATCGCCTATCCGCACTACGTTACACCGCTCGAACGCCAGGATACATAAACTCGCACTACGTTACACGCTCTAACGCCAGGATACATAAACTCGCACTACGTTACACCGCTCTAACTCCACGAAGCATAAATCCGCACTACGTTACGCCGCTCTAAACGTCAGGATACATAAACTCGCACTACGTTACACCGCTTTAATGCCAGGATACATAAACTCGAACTACGATACACCGATCTAACGCCACGAAGCATAAATCCGCACTACGTTACACCACTCCAACACCACGAAACATAAACTCGCACTACGTTCAACCGCTCTAACACCACGAAGAATAAATCCGCACTACGTTACGCCGCTCTAACGCCACGATGCATAAATCCGCATTACGTTACACCGCTCTAACGCCACAAAGCATAAACTCGCACTACTTTACACCGCTCGAACGCCAGGATATATAAACTTGCACTACGTTACACCGCTCCAACGCCACGAAACATAAATCCGCATTACGTTACACCGCTGTAACGCCAGGAAGCATAAACTCGCACTACGTTACACCGCTCGAACGTCACGAAGAATAAATCCGCACTACGTTACACCGCTCTAAACGTCAGGATACATAAACTCGCATTACGTTACACCGCTTTAACGCCAGGATACATACACTCGCACTAAGTTACACCGCTTTAGCGCCAGGATACATAAACTCGCACTACGATACACCGCTCTAACGCCACGAAACATAAATCCGCACTACGTTACACCGCTCCAACGCCACGAAACATAAACTCGCACTACGTTACACCGCTCTAAACGTCAGGATACATAAACTCGCATTACGTTACACCGCTCTAACGCCACGAAGCATAAATCCGCACTACGTTACGCCACTCTAACGCCACGAAACATAAATCCACACTACGTTACACCGCTCTAACGCAACGAAGCATAATTACGCACTACGTTACACCGCTCTAACGCCACGAAACAAAAATCCGCACTACGTTACTTCGCTCGAACGCCACGAAACATAAACTCGCACTACGTTACACCGCTCTAAACGCCAGGATACATAAACTCGCACTACGTTACACCGCTCTAACGCCACGAAGCATTCCTGATCGCCTATCCGCACTACGTTACACCGCTCGAAAGCCAGGATACATAAACTCGCACTACGTTACATGCTCTAACGCCACCAAGAATAAATCTGCACTACGTTACACCGCTCGAACGCCAGGATACATAAACTCGCACTACGTTACACCGCTCTAACTCCACGAAGCATAAATCCGCACTACGTTACGCCGCTCTAAACGTCAGGATACATAAACGCGCACTACGTTACACCGCTTTAACGCCAGGATACATAAACTCGCACTACGTTACACCGCTTTAACGCCAGGATACATAAACTGGCACTACGTTACACCGCTCTAACTCCACGAAGCATAAATCCGCACTACGTTACGCCGCTCTAACGCCACGAAACATAAATCCACACTACGTTACACCGCTCTAACGCCACGAAGAATAAATCCGCACTACGTTACACCGCTCTAACGCAACGAAGCATAAATCCGCACTACGTTACGCCGCTCGAACGCCACGAAACATAAATCCGCATTACGTTACACCGCTGTAACGCCACGAAGCATAAACTCGCACTACGTTACACCGCTCGAACGCCACGAAGAATAAATCCGCACTACGTTACACCGCTCTAAACGTCAGGATACATAAACTCGCATTACGTTACACCGCTTTAACGCCACGAAGAATAAATCCGCACTACGTTACACCGCTCTAAACGCCAGGATACATAAACTCGCACTACGTTACACGCTCTAACGCCACGAAGAATAAATCCGCACTACGTTACACCGCTTGAACGCCAGGATACATAAACTCGCACTACGTTACACCGCTCCAACGCTACGAAACATAAACTCTCACTATGTTACACCGCTCTAACGCAACGAAGCATAAATCCGCACTACGTTACACCGCTCTAACGCCACGAAACATAAATCCGCACTACGTTACTTCGCTCGAACGCCACGAAACATAAACTCGCACTACGTTACACCGCTGTAACGCCACGAAGCATTCCTGATCGCCTATCCGCACTACGTTAAACCGCTCGAACGCCAGGATACATAAACTCGCACTACGTTACACCGCTTTGACGCCACGAAGAATAAATCCGCACTACGTTACGCCGCTCTAAACGTCAGGATACATAAACTCGCATTACGTTACACCGCTCTAACGCCACGAAGCATAAATCCGCACTACGTTACGCCGCTCTAACGCCACGAAACATAAATCCACACTACGTTACACCGCTCTAACGCCACGAAGAATAAATCCGCACTACGTTACACCGCTCTAACGCAACGAAGCATAAATCCGCACTACGTTACGCCGCTCTAAACGTCAGGATACATAAACTCGCACTACGTTACACCGATTTAACGCCGGGATACATAAACTCGAACTACGATACACCGATCTAACGCCACGAAGCATAAATCCGCACTACCTTACACCACTCCAACACCCCGAAACATAAACTCGCACTAGGTTAAACCGCTCTAACACCACGAAGAATAAATCCGCACTACGTTACGCCGCTCTAAAGCCACGAAGCATAAATCCGCATTACGTTACACCACTGTAACGCCACGAAGCATAAACTCGCACTACTTTACACCGCTCGAACGCCAGGATATATAAACTTGCACTACGTTACACCGCTCCAACGCCACGAAACATAAATCCGCATTACGTTACACCGCTGTAACGCCACGAAGCATAAACTCGCACTACGTTACACCGCTCGAACGCGACGAAGAATAAATCCGCACTACGTTACACCGCTCTAAACGTCAGGATACATAAACTCGCATTACGTTACACCGCTGTAACGCCACGAAGCATAAACTCGCACTACGTTACACCGCTCGAACGCGACGAAGAATAAATCCGCACTACGTTACACCGCTCTAAACGTCAGGATACATAAACTCGCATTACGTTACACCGCTTTAACGCCAGGATACATACACTCGCACTACGTTACACCGCTTTAGCGCCAAGATACATAAACTCGCACTACGATACACCGCTCTAACGCCACGAAACATAAATCCGCACTACGTTATACCGCTCCAACGCCACGAAACATAAAGTCGCACTACGTTACACCGCTCTAAACGTCAGGATACATAAACTCGCATTACGTTACACCGCTCTAACGCCACGAAGCATAAATCCGCACTACGTTACGCCGCTCTAACGCCACGAAACATAAATCCACACTACGGTACACCGCTCTAACGCAACGAAGCATAAATACGCACTACGTTACACCGCTCTAACGCCACGAAACATAAATCCGCACTACGTTACTTCGCTCGAACGCCACGAAACATAAACTCGCACTACGTTACACCGCTGTAAACGCCAGGATACATAAACTCGCACTACGTTACACCGCTCTAACGCCACGAAGCATTCCTGATCGCCTATCCGCACTACGTTACGCCGCTCTAAACGTCAGGATACATAAACTCGCATTACGTTACGCCGCTCTAACGCCACGAAACATAAATCCACACTACGTTACACCGCTCTAACGCCACGAAGAATAAATCCGCACTACGTTATACCGCTCTAACGCAACGAAGCATAAATCCGCATTACGTTACGCCGCTCGAACGCCACGAAACATAAATCCGCATTACGTTACACCGCTCTAACTCCACGAAGCATAAATCCGGACTACGTTACGCCGCTCTAAACGTCAGGATACATAAACTCGCACTACGTTACACCGCTTTAACGCCAGGATACATAAACTCGAACTACGATACACCGATCTAACGCCACGAAGCATAAATCCGCACTACGTTACACCGCTCCAACGCCACGAAACATAAACTCGCACTACGTTAAACCGCTCTAACACCACGAACAATAAATCCGCACTACGTTACGCCGCTCTAACGCCACGAAACATAAATCCGCACTACGTTACTTCGCTCGAACGCCACGAAACATAAACTCGCACTACGTTACACCGCTCTAAACGCCAGGATACATAAACTCGCACTACGTCACACCGCTCTAACGCCACGAAGCATTCCTGATCGCCTATCCGCACTACGTTACACCGCTCGAACGCCAGGATACATAAACCCGCACTACGTTACACCGCTTTAACGCCACGAAGCATAAATCCGCACTACGTTACGCCGCTCTAAACGTCAGGATACATAAACTCGCATTACGTTACGCCGCTCTAACGCCACGAAACATAAATCCACACTACGTTACACCGCTCTAACGCCACGAAGAATAAATCCGCACTACGTTACACCGCTCTAACGCAACGAAGCAGAAATCCGCACTACGTTACGCCGCTCGAACGCCACGAAACATAAATCCGCATTACGTTACACCGCTGTAACGCCACGAAGCATAAACTCGCACTACGTTACACCGCTCGAACGCCACGAAGAATAAATCCGCACTACGTTACACCGCTCGAACGCCAGGATACATAAACTCGCACTACGTTACACCGCTCTAAACGTCAGGATACATAAACTCGCATAACGTTACACCGCTTTAACGCCAGGATACATACACTCGCACTACGTTACACCGCTTTAGCGCCAGGATACATAAACTCGCACTACGATACACCGCTCTAACGCCACGAAACATAAATCCGCACTACGTTACACCGCTCCAACGCCACGAAACATAAACTCGCACTACGTTACACCGCTCTAAACGTCAGGATACATAAACTCGCATTATGTTACACCGCTCTAACGCCACGAAGCATAAATCCGCACTACGTTACGCCGCTCTAACGCCAAGAAACATAAATCCACACTACGTTACACCGCTCTAACGCCACGAAGAATAAATCCACATTACGTTACACCGCTCTAAACGCCAGGATACATAAACTCGCACTACGTTACACCGCTCTAACACCACGAAGAATAAATCCGCACTACTTTACACCGCTCGAACGCCTGGATACATAAACTCGCACTATGTTACACCGCTCTAACACCACGAAACATAAATCCGCACTACGTTACACCGCTTTAACGCCAGGATACATAAACTCGCACTACGTTACACCGCTCTAACGCCACGAAGCATAAATCCGCACTACGTTACGCCGCTCTAAACGTCAGGATACATAAACTCGCATTACGTTACACCGCTCTAACGCCACGAAGCATAAATCCGCACTACGTTACGCCGCTCTAACGCCACGAAACATAAATCCACACTACGTTACACCGCTCTAACGCCACGAAGAATAAATCCGCACTACGTTACACCACTCTAACGCAACGAAGCATAAATCCGCACTACGTTACACCGCTCTAACGCCACGAAACATAAATCCGCACTACGTTACTTCGCTCGAACGCCACGAAACATAAACTCGAACTACGTTACACCGCTCTAAACGCCAGGATACATAAACTCGCACTACGTTACACCGCTGTAACGCCACGAAGCATTCCTGATCGCCTATCCGCACTACGTTAAACCGCTCGAACGCCAGGATACATAAATTCGCACTACTTTACACCGCTTTGACGCCACGAAGAATAAATCCGCACTACGTTACACCGCTCGAACGCGACGAAGCATTCCTGATCGCCCATCCGCACTACGTTACACCGCTCGAACGCCAGGATACATAAACTCGCACTACGTTACACGCTCTAACGCCAGGATACATAAACTCGCACTACGTTACACCGCTCTAACTCCACGAAGCATAAATCCGCACTACGTTACGCCGCTCTAAACGTCAGGATACATAAACTCGCACTACGTTACACCGCTTTAATGCCAGGATACATAAACTCGAACTACGATACACCGATCTAACACCACGAAACATAAATCCGCACTACGTTACCCCGCTTTAACGCCAGGATACATAAACTCGCACTACGTTACACCGCTCTAACGCCACGAAGCATAAATCCGCACTACGTTACTCCGCTCTAAACGTCAGGATACATAAACTCGCATTACGTTACACCGCTCTAACGCCACGAAGCATAAATCCGCACTACGTTACGCCGCTCTAACGCCACGAAACATAAATCCACACTACGTTACACCGCTCTAACGCCACGAAGAATAAATCCGCACTACGTTACACCGCCCTAACGCAACGAAGCATAAATCCGCACTACGTTACACCGCTCTAACGCCACGAAACATAAATCCGCACTACGTTACTTCGCTCGAACGCCACGAAACATAAACTCGAACTACGTTGCACCGCTCTAACGCCACGAAGAATAAATCCGCACTACGTTACACCGCTCTAACGCCACGAAACATAAACTCGCACTACGTTACACCGCTGTAACGCCACGAAGCATTCCTGATCGCCTATCCGCACTACGTTACACCGCTCGAACGCGAGGATACATAAACTCGCACTACGTTACACGCTCTAACGCCAGGACACATAAACTCGCACTACGTTACACCGCTCTAACTCCACGAAGCATAAATCCGCACTACGTTACGCCGCTCTAAACGTCAGGATACATAAACTCGCACTACGTTACACCGCTTTAACGCCAGGATACATAAACTCGAACTACGATACACCGATCTAACGCCACGAAGCATAAATCCGCACTACGTTACACCACTCCAACACCACGAAACATAAACTCGCACTACGTTAAACCGCTCTAACACCACGAAGAATAAATCCGCACTACGTTACGCCGCTCTAACGCCACGAAGCATAAATCCGCATTACGTTACACCGCTGTAACGCCACGAAGCATAAACTCGCACTACTTTACACCGCCCGAACGCCAGGATATATAAACTTGCACTACGTTACACCGCTCCAACGCCACGAAACATAAATCCGCATTACGTTACACCGCTGTAACGCCACGAAGCATAAACTCGCACTACGTTACACCGCTCGAACGCCACGAAGAATAAATCCGCACTACGTTACACCGCTCTAAAAGTCAGGATACATAAACTCGCATTACGTTACACCGCTTTAACGCCAGGATACATACACTCGCACTACGTTACACCGCTTTAGCGCCAGGATACATAAACTCGCACTAAGATACACCGCTCTAACGCCACGAAACATAAATCCGCACTACGTTACACCGCTCCAACGCCACGAAACATAAACTCGCACTACGTTACACCGCTCTAAACGTCAGGATACATAAACTCGCATTACGTTACACCGCTCTAACGCCACGAAGCATAAATCCGCACTACGTTACGCCGCTCTAACGCCACGAAACATAAATCCACACTACGTTACACCGCTCTAACGCCACGAAGAATAAATCCGCACTACGTTACACCGCTCTAACGCAACGAAGCATAAATCCGCACTACGTTACACCGCTCTAACGCCACGAAACATAAATCCGCACTACGTTACTTCGCTCGAACGCCACGAAACATAAACTCGCACTACGTTACACCGCTCTAAACGGCAGGATACATAAACTCGCACTACGTTACACCGCTCTAACGCCATGAAACATTCCTGATCGCCTATCCGCACTACGTTACGCCGCTCTAAACGTTAGGATACATAAACTCGCATTACGTTACGCCGCTCTAACGCCACGAAACATAAATCCACACTATGTTACACCGCTCTAACGCCACGAAGAATAAATCCGCACTACGTTACACCGCTCTAACGCAACGAAGCAAAAACTCGCACTACGTTACACCGCTCGAACGCCACGAAGAATAAATCCGCACTACGTTACACCGCTCTAAACGTCAGGATACATAAACTCGCATTACGTTACACCGCTTTAACGCCACGAAGAATAAATCCGCACTACGTTACGCCGCTCTAACGCCACGAAACATAAATCCGCACTACGTTACGCCGCTCTAAAGGTCAGGATATATAAACTCGCATTACGTTACGCCGCTCTAACGCCACGAAGAATAAATCCGCACTACGTTACACCGCTGTAACGCCACGAAGCATTCCTGATCGCCTATCCGCACTACGTTACACCGCTCGAACGCCAGGATACATAAACTCGCACTACGTTACACGCTCTAACGCCAGGATACATAAACTCGCACTACGTTACACCGCTCTAACTCCACGAAGCATAAATCCGCACTACGTTACGCCGCTCTAAACGTCAGGATACATAAACTCGCACTACGTTACACCGCTTTAATGCCAGGATACATAAACTCGAACTACGATACACCGATCTAACGCCACGAAGCATAAATCCGCACTACGTTACACCACTCCAACACCACGAAACATAAACTCGCACTACGTTAAACCGCTCTAACACCACGAAGAATAAATCCGCACTACGTTACGCCGCTCTAACGCCACGAAGCATAAATCCGCATTACGTTACACCGCTCTAACGCCACAAAGCATAAACTCGCACTACTTTACACCGCTCGAACGCCAGGATATATAAACTTGCACTACGTTACACCGCTCCAACGCCACGAAACATAAATCCGCATTACGTTACACCGCTGTAACGCCAGGAAGCATAAACTCGCACTACGTTACACCGCTCGAACGTCACGAAGAATAAATCCGCACTACGTTACACCGCTCTAAACGTCAGGATACATAAACTCGCATTACGTTACACCGCTTTAACGCCAGGATACATACACTCGCACTAAGTTACACCGCTTTAGCGCCAGGATACATAAACTCGCACTACGATACACCGCTCTAACGCCACGAAACATAAATCCGCACTACGTTACACCGCTCCAACGCCACGAAACATAAACTCGCACTACGTTACACCGCTCTAAACGTCAGGATACATAAACTCGCATTACGTTACACCGCTCTAACGCCACGAAGCATAAATCCGCACTACGTTACGCCGCTCTAACGCCACGAAACATAAATCCACACTACGTTACACCGCTCTAACGCAACGAAGCATAATTACGCACTACGTTACACCGCTCTAACGCCACGAAACAAAAATCCGCACTACGTTACTTCGCTCTAAACGTCAGGATACATAAACTCGCATTACGTTACACCGCTTTAACGCCAGGATACATACACCCGCACTACGTTACACCGCTTTAGCGCCAGGATACATAAACTCGCACTACGATACACCGCTCTAACGCCACGAAACATAATTCCGCACTACGTTACACCGCTCCAACGCCACGAAACATAAACTCGCACTAAGTTACACCGCTCTAAACGTCAGGATACATAAACTCGCATTACGTTACACCGCTCTAACGCAACGAAGCATAAATCCGCACTACGTTACACCGCTGTAACGCCACGAAACGTAAATCCGCACTACGTTACTTCGCTCGAACGCTACGAAACATAAACTCGCAGTACGTTACACCGCTCTAAACGCCAGGATACATAAACTCGCACTACGTTACACCGCTCTAACGCCATGAAGCAATCCTGATCGCCTATCCGCACTACGTTACACCGCTCGAACGCCAGGATACATAAACTCGCACTACGTTACACCGCTTTAACGACACGAAGAATAAATCCGCACTACGTTACACCGCTCGAGCGCCACGAAGCATTCCTGATCGCCTATCCGCACTACGTTACACCGCTCGAAAGCCAGGATACATAAACTCGCACTACGTTACACGCTCTAACGCCACCAAGAATAAATCCGCACTACGTTACACCGCTCTAAAAGTCAGGATACATAAACTCGCATTACGTTACACCGCTTTAACGCCAGGATACATACACTCGCACTACGTTACACCGCTTTAGCGCCAGGATACATAAACTCGCACTAAGATACACCGCTCTAACGCCACGAAACATAAATCCGCACTACGTTACACCGCTCCAACGCCACGAAACATAAACTCGCACTACGTTACACCGCTCTAAACGTCAGGATACATAAACTCGCATTACGTTACACCGCTCTAACGCCACGAAGCATAAATCCGCACTACGTTACGCCGCTCTAACGCCACGAAACATAAATCCACACTACGTTACACCGCTCTAACGCCACGAAGAATAAATCCGCACTACGTTACACCGCTGTAACGCAACGAAGCATAAATCCGCACTACGTTACACCGCTCTAACGCCACGAAACATAAATCCGCACTACGTTACTTCGCTCGAACGCCACGAAACATAAACTCGCACTACGTTACACCGCTCTAAACGCCAGGATACATAAACTCGCACTACGTTACACCGCTCTAACGCCACGAAACATTCCTGATCGCCTATCCGCACTACGTTACGCCGCTCTAAACGTTAGGATACATAAACTCGCATTACGTTACGCCGCTCTAACGCCACGAAACATAAATCCACACTATGTTACACCGCTCTAACGCCACGAAGAATAAATCCGCACTACGTTACACCGCTCTAACGCAACGAAGCATAAACTCGCACTACGTTACACCGCTCGAACGCCACGAAGAATAAATCCGCACTACGTTACACCGCTCTAAACGTCAGGATACATAAACTCGCATTACGTTACACCGCTTTAACGCCACGAAGAATAAATCCGCACTACGTTACGCCGCTCTAACGCCACGAAACATAAATCCGCACTACGTTACGCCGCTCTAAAGGTCAGGATATATAAACTCGCATTACGTTACGCCGCTCTAACGCCACGAAGAATAAATCCGCACTACGTTACACCGCTGTAACGCCACGAAGCATTCCTGATCGCCTATCCGCACTACGTTACACCGCTCGAACGCCAGGATACATAAACTCGCACTACGTTACACGCTCTAACGCCAGGATACATAAACTCGCACTACGTTACACCGCTCTAACTCCACGAAGCATAAATCCGCACTACGTTACGCCGCTCTAAACGTCAGGATACATAAACTCGCACTACGTTACACCGCTTTAATGCCAGGCTACATAAACTCGAACTACGATACACCGATCTAACGCCACGAAGCATAAATCCGCACTACGTTACACCACTCCAACACCACGAAACATAAACTCGCACTACGTTAAACCGCTCTAACACCACGAAGAATAAATCCGCACTACGTTACGCCGCTCTAACGCCACGAAGCATAAATCCGCATTACGTTACACCGCTCTAACGCCACAAAGCATAAACTCGCACTACTTTACACCGCTCGAACGCCAGGATATATAAACTTGCACTACGTTACACCGCTCCAACGCCACGAAACATAAATCCGCATTACGTTACACCGCTGTAACGCCAGGAAGCATAAACTCGCACTACGTTACACCGCTCGAACGTCACGAAGAATAAATCCGCACTACGTTACACCGCTCTAAACGTCAGGATACATAAACTCGCATTACGTTACACCGCTTTAACGCCAGGATACATACACTCGCACTACGTTACACCGCTTTAGCGCCAGGATACATAAACTCGCACTACGATACACCGCTCTAACGCCACGAAACATAAATCCGCACTACGTTACACCGCTCCAACGCCACGAAACATAAACTCGCACTACGTTACACCGCTCTAAACGTCAGGATACATAAACTCGCATTACGTTACACCGCTCTAACGCCACGAAGCATAAATCCGCACTACGTTACGCCGCTCTAACGCCACGAAACATAAATCCACACTACGTTACACCGCTCTAACGCAACGAAGCATAATTACGCACTACGTTACACCGCTCTAACGCCACGAAACAAAAATCCGCACTACGTTACTTCGCTCTAAACGTCAGGATACATAAACTCGCATTACGTTACACCGCTTTAACGCCAGGATACATACACCCGCACTACGTTACACCGCTTTAGCGCCAGGATACATAAACTCGCACTACGATACACCGCTCTAACGCCACGAAACATAATTCCGCACTACGTTACACCGCTCCAACGCCACGAAACATAAACTCGCACTAAGTTACACCGCTCTAAACGTCAGGATACATAAACTCGCATTACGTTACACCGCTCTAACGCAACGAAGCATAAATCCGCACTACGTTACACCGCTGTAACGCCACGAAACGTAAATCCGCACTACGTTACTTCGCTCGAACGCTACGAAACATAAACTCGCAGTACGTTACACCGCTCTAAACGCCAGGATACATAAACTCGCACTACGTTACACCGCTCTAACGCCATGAAGCAATCCTGATCGCCTATCCGCACTACGTTACACCGCTCGAACGCCAGGATACATAAACTCGCACTACGTTACACCGCTTTAACGACACGAAGAATAAATCCGCACTACGTTACACCGCTCGAGCGCCACGAAGCATTCCTGATCGCCTATCCGCACTACGTTACACCGCTCGAAAGCCAGGATACATAAACTCGCACTACGTTACACGCTCTAACGCCACCAAGAATAAATCCGCACTACGTTACACCGCTCGAACGCCTGGATACATAAACTCGCACTACGTTACACCGCTCTAACTACACGAAGCATAAATCCGCACTACGTTACGCCGCTCTAAACGTCAGGATACATAAACTCGCACTACGTTACACCGCTTTAACACCAGGATACATAAACTCGCACTACGTTACACCGCTTTAACGCCAGGATACATAAACTCGCACTACGTTACACCGCTTTAACGACACGAAGAATAAATCCGCACCCGTTACACCGCTCGAACGCCACGAAACATTCCTGATCGCCTATCCGCACTACGTTACACCGCTCGAAAGCCAGGATACATAAACTCGCACTACGTTACACGCTCTAACGCCACCAAGAATAAATCCGCACTACGTTACACCGCTCGAACGCCAGGATACATAAACTCGCACTACGTTACACCGCTTTAACGCCAGGATACATAAACTCGAACTACGATACACCGATCTAACGCCACGAAGAATAAATCCGCACTACGTTACACCGCACGAACGCCAGGATACATAAACTCGCACTACGTTACACCGCTCCAACGCCACGAAACATAAATCCGCACTACGTTACGCCGCTCTAACGCCACGAAGGAAAAATCCGCACTACGTTACACCGCTCGAACGCCACGAAGAATAAATCCGCACTACGTTACACCGCTCGAACGCCGGGATACGTAAACTCGCGCTACGTTACACCGCTCCAACGCCACGAAACATAAACTCGCACTACGTTACACCGCTCTAAACGTCAGGATACTTAAACTCGCACTACGTTACACCGCTTTAACGCCAGGATACATACACTCGCACTACGTTACACCGTTTTAGCGCCAGGATACATAAACTCGCACTACGTTACACCGCTCTAACGCCACGAAGCATAAATCCGCACTACGTTACGCCACTCTAACGCCACGAAACATAAATCCACACTACGTTACACCGCTCTAACGCAACGAAGCATAATTACGCACTACGTTACACCGCTCTAACGCCACGAAACAAAAATCCGCACTACGTTACTTCGCTCGAACGCCACGAAACATAAACTCGCACTACGTTACACCGCTCTAAACGCCAGGATACATAAACTCGCACTACGTTACACCGCTCTAACGCCACGAAGCATTCCTGATCGCCTATCCGCACTACGTTACACCGCTCGAAAGCCAGGATACATAAACTCGCACTACGTTACATGCTCTAACGCCACCAAGAATAAATCCGCACTACGTTACACCGCTCGAACGCCAGGATACATAAACTCGCACTACGTTACACCGCTCTAACTCCACGAAGCATAAATCCGCACTACGTTACGCCGCTCTAAACGTCAGGATACATAAACACGCACTACGTTACACCGCTTTAACGCCAGGATACATAAACTCGCACTACGTTACACCGCTTTAACGCCAGGATACATAAACTGGCACTACGTTACACCGCTCTAACTCCACGAAGCATAAATCCGCACTACGTTACGCCGCTCTAACGCCACGAAACATAAATCCACACTACGTTACACCGCTCTAACGCCACGAAGAATAAATCCGCACTACGTTACACCGCTCTAACGCAACGAAGCATAAATCCGCACTACGTTACGCCGCTCGAACGCCACGAAACATAAATCCGCATTACGTTACACCGCTGTAACGCCACGAAGCATAAACTCGCACTACGTTACACCGCTCGAACGCCACGAAGAATAAATCCGCACTACGTTACACCGCTCTAAACGTCAGGATACATAAACTCGCATTACGTTACACCGCTTTAACGCCACGAAGAATAAATCCGCACTACGTTACACCGCTCTAAACGCCAGGATACATAAACTCGCACTACGTTACACGCTCTAACGCCACGAAGAATAAATCCGCACTACGTTACACCGCTTGAACGCCAGGATACATAAACTCGCACTACGTTACACCGCTCCAACGCTACGAAACATAAACTCTCACTATGTTACACCGCTCTAACGCAACGAAGCATAAATCCGCACTACGTTACACCGCTCTAACGCCACGAAACATAAATCCGCACTACGTTACTTCGCTCGAACGCCACGAAACATAAACTCGCACTACGTTACACCGCTCTAAACGCCAGGATACATAAACTCGCACTACGTTACACCGCTGTAACGCCACGAAGCATTCCTGATCGCCTATCCGCACTACGTTAAACCGCTCGAACGCCAGGATACATAAACTCGCACTACGTTACACCGCTTTGACGCCACGAAGAATAAATCCGCACTACGTTACACCGCTCGAACGCCAGGATACATAAACTCGCACTACGTTACACGCTCTAACGCCAGGATACATAAACTCGCACTACGTTACACCGCTCTAACGCCACGAAGCATAAATCCGCACTACGTTACGCCGCTCTAAACGTCAGGATACATAAACTCGCACTACGTTACACCGCTTTAACGCCGGGATACATAAACTCGAACTACGATACACCGATCTAACGCCACGAAGCATAAATCCGCACTACCTTACACCACTCCAACACCCCGAAACATAAACTCGCACTACGTTAAACCGCTCTAACACCACGAAGAATAAATCCGCACTACGTTACGCCGCTCTAAAGCCACGAAGCATAAATCCGCATTACGTTACACCACTGTAACGCCACGAAGCATAAACTCGCACTACTTTACACCGCTCGAACGCCAGGATATATAAACTTGCACTACGTTACACCGCTCCAACGCCACGAAACATAAATCCGCATTACGTTACACCGCTGTAACGCCACGAAGCATAAACTCGCACTACGTTACACCGCTCGAACGCGACGAAGAATAAATCCGCACTACGTTACACCGCTCTAAACGTCAGGATACATAAACTCGCATTACGTTACACCGCTTTAACGCCAGGATACATACACTCGCACTACGTTACACCGCTTTAGCGCCAAGATACATAAACTCGCACTACGATACACCGCTCTAACGCCACGAAACATAAATCCGCACTACGTTACACCGCTCCAACGCCACGAAACATAAAGTCGCACTACGTTACACCGCTCTAAACGTCAGGATACATAAACTCGCATTACGTTACACCGCTCTAACGCCACGAAGCATAAATCCGCACTACGTTACGCCGCTCTAACGCCACGAAACATAAATCCACACTACGGTACACCGCTCTAACGCAACGAAGCATAAATACGCACTACGTTACACCGCTGTAACGCCACGAAACATAAATCCGTACTACGTTACTTCGCTCGAACGCCACGAAACATAAACTCGCACTACGTTACACCGCTGTAAACGCCAGGATACATAAACTCGCACTACGTTACACCGCTCTAACGCCACGAAGCATTCCTGATCGCCTATCCGCACTACGTTACGCCGCTCTAAACGTCAGGATACATAAACTCGCATTACGTTACGCCGCTCTAACGCCACGAAACATAAATCCACACTACGTTACACCGCTCTAACGCCACGAAGAATAAATCCACATTACGTTACACCGCTCTAAACGCCAGGATACATAAACTCGCACTACGTTACACCGCACTAACACCACGAAGAATAAATCCGCACTACTTTACACCGCTCGAAAGCCTGGATACATAAACTCGCACTATGTTACACCGCTCTAACACCACGAAACATAAATCCGCACTACGTTACACCGCTTTAACGCCAGGATACATAAACTCGCACTACGTTACACCGCTCTAACGCCACGAAGCATAAATCCGCACTACGTTACGCCGCTCTAAACGTCAGGATACATAAACTCGCATTACGTTACACCGCTCTAACGCCACGAAGCATAAATCCGCACTACGTTACGCCGCTCTAACGCCACGAAACATAAATCCACACTACGTTACACCGCTCTAACGCCACGAAGAATAAATCCGCACTACGTTACACCACTCTAACGCAACGAAGCATAAATCCGCACTACGTTACACCGCTCTAACGCCACGAAACATAAATCCGCACTACGTTACTTCGCTCGAACGCCACGAAACATAAACTCGAACTACGTTACACCGCTCTAAACGCCAGGATACATAAACTCGCACTACGTTACACCGCTGTAACGCCACGAAGCATTCCTGATCGCCTATCCGCACTACGTTAAACCGCTCGAACGCCAGGATACATAAATTCGCACTACTTTACACCGCTTTGACGCCACGAAGAATAAATCCGCACTACGTTACACCGCTCGAACGCGACGAAGCATTCCTGATCGCCCATCCGCACTACGTTACACCGCTCGAACGCCAGGATACATAAACTCGCACTACGTTACACGCTCTAATGCCAGGATACATAAACTCGCACTACGTTACACCGCTCTAACTCCACGAAGCATAAATCCGCACTACGTTACGCCGCTCTAAACGTCAGGATACATAAACTCGCACTACGTTACACCGCTTTAATGCCAGGATACATAAACTCGAACTACGATACACCGATCTAACACCACGAAACATAAATCCGCACTACGTTACCCCGCTTTAACGCCAGGATACATAAACTCGCACTACGTTACACCGCTCTAACGCCACGAAGCATAAATCCGCACTACGTTACGCCGCTCTAAACGTCAGGATACATAAACTCGCATTACGTTACACCGCTCTAACGCCACGAAGCATAAATCCGCACTACGTTACGCCGCTCTAACGCCACGAAGCATAAATCCACACTACGTTACACCGCTCTAACGCCACGAAGAATAAATCCGCACTACGTTACACCGCCCTAACGCAACGAAGCATAAATCCGCACTACGTTACACCGCTCTAACGCCACGAAACATAAATCCGCACTACGTTACTTCGCTCGAACGCCACGAAACATAAACTCGAACTACGTTGCACCGCTCTAACGCCACGAAGAATAAATCCGCACTACGTTACACCGCTCTAACGCCACGAAACATAAATTCGCACTACGTTACACCGCTGTAACGCCACGAAGCATTCCTGATCGCCTATCCGCACTACGTTACACCGCTCGAACGCGAGGATACATAAACTCGCACTACGTTACACGCTCTAACGCCAGGACACATAAACTCGCACTACGTTACACCGCTCTAACTCCACGAAGCATAAATCCGCACTACGTTACGCCGCTCTAAACGTCAGGATACATAAACTCGCACTACGTTACACCGCTTTAACGCCAGGATACATAAACTCGAACTACGATACACCGATCTAACGCCACGAAGCATAAATCCGCACTACGTTACACCACTCCAACACCACGAAACATAAACTCGCACTACGTTAAACCGCTCTAACACCACGAAGAATAAATCCGCACTACGTTACGCCGCTCTAACGCCACGAAGCATAAATCCGCATTACGTTACACCGCTGTAACGCCACGAAGCATAAACTCGCACTACTTTACACCGCCCGAACGCCAGGATATATAAACTTGCACTACGTTACACCGCTCCAACGCCACGAAACATAAATCCGCATTACGTTACACCGCTGTAACGCCACGAAGCATAAACTCGCACTACGTTACACCGCTCGAACGCCACGAAGAATAAATCCGCACTACGTTACACCGCTCTAAAAGTCAGGATACATAAACTCGCATTACGTTACACCGCTTTAACGCCAGGATACATACACTCGCACTACGTTACACCGCTTTAGCGCCAGGATACATAAACTCGCACTAAGATACACCGCTCTAACGCCACGAAACATAAATCCGCACTACGTTACACCGCTCCAACGCCACGAAACATAAACTCGCACTACGTTACACCGCTCTAAACGTCAGGATACATAAACTCGCATTACGTTACACCGCTCTAACGCCACGAAGCATAAATCCGCACTACGTTACGCCGCTCTAACGCCACGAAACATAAATCCACACTACGTTACACCGCTCTAACGCCACGAAGAATAAATCCGCACTACGTTACACCGCTCTAACGCAACGAAGCATAAATCCGCACTACGTTACACCGCTCTAACGCCACGAAACATAAATCCGCACTACGTTACTTCGCTCGAACGCCACGAAACATAAACTCGCACTACGTTACACCGCTCTAAACGGCAGGATACATAAACTCGCACTACGTTACACCGCTCTAACGCCACGAAACATTCCTGATCGCCTATCCGCACTACGTTACGCCGCTCTAAACGTTAGGATACATAAACTCGCATTACGTTACGCCGCTCTAACGCCACGAAACATAAATCCACACTATGTTACACCGCTCTAACGCCACGAAGAATAAATCCGCACTACGTTACACCGCTCTAACGCAACGAAGCATAAACTCGCACTACGTTACACCGCTCGAACGCCACGAAGAATAAATCCGCACTACGTTACACCGCTCTAAACGTCAGGATACATAAACTCGCATTACGTTACACCGCTTTAACGCCACGAAGAATAAATCCGCACTACGTTACGCCGCTCTAACGCCACGAAACATAAATCCGCACTACGTTACGCCGCTCTAAAGGTCAGGATATATAAACTCGCATTACGTTACGCCGCTCTAACGCCACGAAGAATAAATCCGCACTACGTTACACCGCTGTAACGCCACGAAGCATTCCTGATCGCCTATCCGCACTACGTTACACCGCTCGAACGCCAGGATACATAAACTCGCACTACGTTACACGCTCTAACGCCAGGATACATAAACTCGCACTACGTTACACCGCTCTAACTCCACGAAGCATAAATCCGCACTACGTTACGCCGCTCTAAACGTCAGGATACATAAACTCGCACTACGTTACACCGCTTTAATGCCAGGATACATAAACTCGAACTACGATACACCGATCTAACGCCACGAAGCATAAATCCGCACTACGTTACACCACTCCAACACCACGAAACATAAACTCGCACTACGTTAAACCGCTCTAACACCACGAAGAATAAATCCGCACTACGTTACGCCGCTCTAACGCCACGAAGCATAAATCCGCATTACGTTACACCGCTCTAACGCCACAAAGCATAAACTCGCACTACTTTACACCGCTCGAACGCCAGGATATATAAACTTGCACTACGTTACACCGCTCCAACGCCACGAAACATAAATCCGCATTACGTTACACCGCTGTAACGCCAGGAAGCATAAACTCGCACTACGTTACACCGCTCGAACGTCACGAAGAATAAATCCGCACTACGTTACACCGCTCTAAACGTCAGGATACATAAACTCGCATTACGTTACACCGCTTTAACGCCAGGATACATACACTCGCACTAAGTTACACCGCTTTAGCGCCAGGATACATAAACTCGCACTACGATACACCGCTCTAACGCCACGAAACATAAATCCGCACTACGTTACACCGCTCCAACGCCACGAAACATAAACTCGCACTACGTTACACCGCTCTAAACGTCAGGATACATAAACTCGCATTACGTTACACCGCTCTAACGCCACGAAGCATAAATCCGCACTACGTTACGCCGCTCTAACGCCACGAAACATAAATCCACACTACGTTACACCGCTCTAACGCAACGAAGCATAATTACGCACTACGTTACACCGCTCTAACGCCACGAAACAAAAATCCGCACTACGTTACTTCGCTCTAAACGTCAGGATACATAAACTCGCATTACGTTACACCGCTTTAACGCCAGGATACATACACCCGCACTACGTTACACCGCTTTAGCGCCAGGATACATAAACTCGCACTACGATACACCGCTCTAACGCCACGAAACATAATTCCGCACTACGTTACACCGCTCCAACGCCACGAAACATAAACTCGCACTAAGTTACACCGCTCTAAACGTCAGGATACATAAACTCGCATTACGTTACACCGCTCTAACGCAACGAAGCATAAATCCGCACTACGTTACACCGCTGTAACGCCACGAAACGTAAATCCGCACTACGTTACTTCGCTCGAACGCTACGAAACATAAACTCGCAGTACGTTACACCGCTCTAAACGCCAGGATACATAAACTCGCACTACGTTACACCGCTCTAACGCCATGAAGCAATCCTGATCGCCTATCCGCACTACGTTACACCGCTCGAACGCCAGGATACATAAACTCGCACTACGTTACACCGCTTTAACGACACGAAGAATAAATCCGCACTACGTTACACCGCTCGAGCGCCACGAAGCATTCCTGATCGCCTATCCGCACTACGTTACACCGCTCGAAAGCCAGGATACATAAACTCGCACTACGTTACACGCTCTAACGCCACCAAGAATAAATCCGCACTACGTTACACCGCTCTAAAAGTCAGGATACATAAACTCGCATTACGTTACACCGCTTTAACGCCAGGATACATACACTCGCACTACGTTACACCGCTTTAGCGCCAGGATACATAAACTCGCACTAAGATACACCGCTCTAACGCCACGAAACATAAATCCGCACTACGTTACACCGCTCCAACGCCACGAAACATAAACTCGCACTACGTTACACCGCTCTAAACGTCAGGATACATAAACTCGCATTACGTTACACCGCTCTAACGCCACGAAGCATAAATCCGCACTACGTTACGCCGCTCTAACGCCACGAAACATAAATCCACACTACGTTACACCGCTCTAACGCCACGAAGAATAAATCCGCACTACGTTACACCGCTGTAACGCAACGAAGCATAAATCCGCACTACGTTACACCGCTCTAACGCCACGAAACATAAATCCGCACTACGTTACTTCGCTCGAACGCCAAGAAACATAAACTCGCACTACGTTACACCGCTCTAAACGCCAGGATACATAAACTCGCACTACGTTACACCGCTCTAACGCCACGAAACATTCCTGATCGCCTATCCGCACTACGTTACGCCGCTCTAAACGTTAGGATACATAAACTCGCATTACGTTACGCCGCTCTAACGCCACGAAACATAAATCCACACTATGTTACACCGCTCTAACGCCACGAAGAATAAATCCGCACTACGTTACACCGCTCTAACGCAACGAAGCATAAACTCGCACTACGTTACACCGCTCGAACGCCACGAAGAATAAATCCGCACTACGTTACACCGCTCTAAACGTCAGGATACATAAACTCGCATTACGTTACACCGCTTTAACGCCACGAAGAATAAATCCGCACTACGTTACGCCGCTCTAACGCCACGAAACATAAATCCGCACTACGTTACGCCGCTCTAAAGGTCAGGATATATAAACTCGCATTACGTTACGCCGCTCTAACGCCACGAAGAATAAATCCGCACTACGTTACACCGCTGTAACGCCACGAAGCATTCCTGATCGCCTATCCGCACTACGTTACACCGCTCGAACGCCAGGATACATAAACTCGCACTACGTTACACGCTCTAACGCCAGGATACATAAACTCGCACTACGTTACACCGCTCTAACTCCACGAAGCATAAATCCGCACTACGTTACGCCGCTCTAAACGTCAGGATACATAAACTCGCACTACGTTACACCGCTTTAATGCCAGGCTACATAAACTCGAACTACGATACACCGATCTAACGCCACGAAGCATAAATCCGCACTACGTTACACCACTCCAACACCACGAAACATAAACTCGCACTACGTTAAACCGCTCTAACACCACGAAGAATAAATCCGCACTACGTTACGCCGCTCTAACGCCACGAAGCATAAATCCGCATTACGTTACACCGCTCTAACGCCACAAAGCATAAACTCGCACTACTTTACACCGCTCGAACGCCAGGATATATAAACTTGCACTACGTTACACCGCTCCAACGCCACGAAACATAAATCCGCATTACGTTACACCGCTGTAACGCCAGGAAGCATAAACTCGCACTACGTTACACCGCTCGAACGTCACGAAGAATAAATCCGCACTACGTTACACCGCTCTAAACGTCAGGATACATAAACTCGCATTACGTTACACCGCTTTAACGCCAGGATACATACACTCGCACTACGTTACACCGCTTTAGCGCCAGGATACATAAACTCGCACTACGATACACCGCTCTAACGCCACGAAACATAAATCCGCACTACGTTACACCGCTCCAACGCCACGAAACATAAACTCGCACTACGTTACACCGCTCTAAACGTCAGGATACATAAACTCGCATTACGTTACACCGCTCTAACGCCACGAAGCATAAATCCGCACTACGTTACGCCGCTCTAACGCCACGAAACATAAATCCACACTACGTTACACCGCTCTAACGCAACGAAGCATAATTACGCACTACGTTACACCGCTCTAACGCCACGAAACAAAAATCCGCACTACGTTACTTCGCTCTAAACGTCAGGATACATAAACTCGCATTACGTTACACCGCTTTAACGCCAGGATACATACACCCGCACTACGTTACACCGCTTTAGCGCCAGGATACATAAACTCGCACTACGATACACCGCTCTAACGCCACGAAACATAATTCCGCACTACGTTACACCGCTCCAACGCCACGAAACATAAACTCGCACTAAGTTACACCGCTCTAAACGTCAGGATACATAAACTCGCATTACGTTACACCGCTCTAACGCAACGAAGCATAAATCCGCACTACGTTACACCGCTGTAACGCCACGAAACGTAAATCCGCACTACGTTACTTCGCTCGAACGCTACGAAACATAAACTCGCAGTACGTTACACCGCTCTAAACGCCAGGATACATAAACTCGCACTACGTTACACCGCTCTAACGCCATGAAGCAATCCTGATCGCCTATCCGCACTACGTTACACCGCTCGAACGCCAGGATACATAAACTCGCACTACGTTACACCGCTTTAACGACACGAAGAATAAATCCGCACTACGTTACACCGCTCGAGCGCCACGAAGCATTCCTGATCGCCTATCCGCACTACGTTACACCGCTCGAAAGCCAGGATACATAAACTCGCACTACGTTACACGCTCTAACGCCACCAAGAATAAATCCGCACTACGTTACACCGCTCGAACGCCTGGATACATAAACTCGCACTACGTTACACCGCTCTAACTACACGAAGCATAAATCCGCACTACGTTACGCCGCTCTAAACGTCAGGATACATAAACTCGCACTACGTTACACCGCTTTAACACCAGGATACATAAACTCGCACTACGTTACACCGCTTTAACGCCAGGATACATGAACTCGCACTACGTTACACCGCTTTAACGACACGAAGAATAAATCCGCACCCGTTACACCGCTCGAACGCCACGAAACATTCCTGATCGCCTATCCGCACTACGTTACACCGCTCGAAAGCCAGGATACATAAACTCGCACTACGTTACACGCTCTAACGCCACCAAGAATAAATCCGCACTACGTTACACCGCTCGAACGCCAGGATACATAAACTCGCACTACGTTACACCGCTTTAACGCCAGGATACATAAACTCGAACTACGATACACCGATCTAACGCCACGAAGAATAAATCCGCACTACGTTACACCGCACGAACGCCAGGATACATAAACTCGCACTACGTTACACCGCTCCAACGCCACGAAACATAAATCCGCACTACGTTACGCCGCTCTAACGCCACGAAGGAAAAATCCGCACTACGTTACACCGCTCGAACGCCACGAAGAATAAATCCGCACTACGTTACACCGCTCGAACGCCGGGATACGTAAACTCGCGCTACGTTACACCGCTCCAACGCCACGAAACATAAACTCGCACTACGTTACACCGCTCTAAACGTCAGGATACTTAAACTCGCACTACGTTACACCGCTTTAACGCCAGGATACATACACTCGCACTACGTTACACCGTTTTAGCGCCAGGATACATAAACTCGCACTACGTTACACCGCTCTAACGCCACGAAGCATAAATCCGCACTACGTTACGCCACTCTAACGCCACGAAACATAAATCCACACTACGTTACACCGCTCTAACGCAACGAAGCATAATTACGCACTACGTTACACCGCTCTAACTCCACGAAGCATAAATCCGCACTACGTTACGCCGCTCTAAACGTCAGGATACATAAACACGCACTACGTTACACCGCTTTAACGCCAGGATACATAAACTCGCACTACGTTACACCGCTTTAACGCCAGGATACATAAACTGGCACTACGTTACACCGCTCTAACTCCACGAAGCATAAATCCGCACTACGTTACGCCGCTCTAACGCCACGAAACATAAATCCACACTACGTTACACCGCTCTAACGCCACGAAGAATAAATCCGCACTACGTTACACCGCTCTAACGCAACGAAGCATAAATCCGCACTACGTTACGCCGCTCGAACGCCACGAAACATAAATCCGCATTACGTTACACCGCTGTAACGCCACGAAGCATAAACTCGCACTACGTTACACCGCTCGAACGCCACGAAGAATAAATCCGCACTACGTTACACCGCTCTAAACGTCAGGATACATAAACTCGCATTACGTTACACCGCTTTAACGCCACGAAGAATAAATCCGCACTACGTTACACCGCTCTAAACGCCAGGATACATAAACTCGCACTACGTTACACGCTCTAACGCCACGAAGAATAAATCCGCACTACGTTACACCGCTTGAACGCCAGGATACATAAACTCGCACTACGTTACACCGCTCCAACGCTACGAAACATAAACTCTCACTATGTTACACCGCTCTAACGCAACGAAGCATAAATCCGCACTACGTTACACCGCTCTAACGCCACGAAACATAAATCCGCACTACGTTACTTCGCTCGAACGCCACGAAACATAAACTCGCACTACGTTACACCGCTCTAAACGCCAGGATACATAAACTCGCACTACGTTACACCGCTGTAACGCCACGAAGCATTCCTGATCGCCTATCCGCACTACGTTAAACCGCTCGAACGCCAGGATACATAAACTCGCACTACGTTACACCGCTTTGACGCCACGAAGAATAAATCCGCACTACGTTACACCGCTCGAACGCCAGGATACATAAACTCGCACTACGTTACACGCTCTAACGCCAGGATACATAAACTCGCACTACGTTACACCGCTCTAACGCCACGAAGCATAAATCCGCACTACGTTACGCCGCTCTAAACGTCAGGATACATAAACTCGCACTACGTTACACCGCTTTAACGCCGGGATACATAAACTCGAACTACGATACACCGATCTAACGCCACGAAGCATAAATCCGCACTACCTTACACCACTCCAACACCCCGAAACATAAACTCGCACTACGTTAAACCGCTCTAACACCACGAAGAATAAATCCGCACTACGTTACGCCGCTCTAAAGCCACGAAGCATAAATCCGCATTACGTTACACCACTGTAACGCCACGAAGCATAAACTCGCACTACTTTACACCGCTCGAACGCCAGGATATATAAACTTGCACTACGTTACACCGCTCCAACGCCACGAAACATAAATCCGCATTACGTTACACCGCTGTAACGCCACGAAGCATAAACTCGCACTACGTTACACCGCTCGAACGCGACGAAGAATAAATCCGCACTACGTTACACCGCTCTAAACGTCAGGATACATAAACTCGCATTACGTTACACCGCTTTAACGCCAGGATACATACACTCGCACTACGTTACACCGCTTTAGCGCCAAGATACATAAACTCGCACTACGATACACCGCTCTAACGCCACGAAACATAAATCCGCACTACGTTACACCGCTCCAACGCCACGAAACATAAAGTCGCACTACGTTACACCGCTCTAAACGTCAGGATACATAAACTCGCATTACGTTACACCGCTGTAAACGCCAGGATACATAAACTCGCACTACGTTACACCGCTCTAACGCCACGAAGCATTCCTGATCGCCTATCCGCACTACGTTACGCCGCTCTAAACGTCAGGATACATAAACTCGCATTACGTTACGCCGCTCTAACGCCACGAAACATAAATCCACACTACGTTACACCGCTCTAACGCCACGAAGAATAAATCCGCACTACGTTATACCGCTCTAACGCAACGAAGCATAAATCCGCATTACGTTACGCCGCTCGAACGCCACGAAACATAAATCCGCATTACGTTACACCGCTCTAACTCCACGAAGCATAAATCCGGACTACGTTACGCCGCTCTAAACGTCAGGATACATAAACTCGCACTACGTTACACCGCTTTAACGCCAGGATACATAAACTCGAACTACGATACACCGATCTAACGCCACGAAGCATAAATCCGCACTACGTTACACCGCTCCAAAGCCACGAAACATAAACTCGCACTACGTTAAACCGCTCTAACACCACGAACAATAAATCCGCACTACGTTACGCCGCTCTAACGCCACGAAGCATAAATCCGCACTACGTTACGCCGCTCGAACGCCACGAAACATAAATCCGCATTACGTTACACCGCTGTAACGCCACGAAGCATAAACTCGCACTACTTTACACCGCCCGAACGCCAGGATATATAAACTTGCACTACGTTACACCGCTCCAACGCCACGAAACATAAATCCGCATTACGTTACACCGCTGTAACGCCACGAAGCATAAACTCGCACTACGTTACACCGCTCGAACGCCACGAAGAATAAATCCGCACTACGTTACACCGCTCTAAACGTCAGGATACATAAACTCGCATTACGTTACACCGCTTTAACGCCAGGATACATACACTCGCACTAAGATACACCGCTCTAACGCCACGAAACATAAATCCGCACTACGTTACACCGCTCCAACGCCACGAAACATAAACTCGCACTACGTTACACCGCTCTAAACGTCAGGATACATAAACTCGCATTACGTTACACCGCTCTAACGCCACGAAGCATAAATCCGCACTACGTTACGCCGCTCTAACGCCACGAAACATAAATCCACACTACGTTACACCGCTCTAACGCCACGAAGAATAAATCCGCACTACGTTACACCGCTCTAACGCAACGAAGCATAAATCCGCACTACGTTACACCGCTCTAACGCCACGAAACATAAATCCGCACTACGTTACTTCGCTCGAACGCCACGAAACATAAACTCGCACTACGTTACACCGCTCTAAACGCCAGGATACATAAACTCGCACTACGTTACACCGCTCTAACGCCACGAAACATTCCTGATCGCCTATCCGCACTACGTTACGCCGCTCTAAACGTTAGGATACATAAACTCGCATTACGTTACGCCGCTCTAACGCCACGAAACATAAATCCACACTATGTTACACCGCTCTAACGCCACGAAGAATAAATCCGCACTACGTTACACCGCTCTAACGCAACGAAGCATAAATCCGCACTACGTTACGCCGCTCGAACGCCACGAAACATAAATCCGCATTACGTTACACCGCTGTAACGCCACGAAGCATAAACTCGCACTACGTTACACCGCTCGAACGCCACGAAGAATAAATCCGCACTACGTTACACCGCTCTAAACGTCAGGATACATAAACTCGCATTACGTTACACCGCTTTAACGCCACGAAGAATAAATCCGCACTACGTTACGCCGCTCTAACGCCACGAAACATAAATCCGCACTACGTTACGCCGCTCTAAAGGTCAGGATATATAAACTCGCATTACGTTACGCCGCTCTAACGCCACGAAGAATAAATCCGCACTACGTTACACCGCTGTATCGCCACGAAGCATTCCTGATCGCCTATCCGCACTACGTTACACCGCTCGAACGCCAGGATACATAAACTCGCACTACGTTACACGCTCTAACGCCACGAAGAATAAATCCGCACTACGTTACACCGCTCGAACGCCACGAAACATTCCTGATCGCCTATCCGCACTACGTTACACCGCTCGAAAGCCAGGATACATAAACTCGCACTACGTTACACGCTCTAACGCCACCAAGAATAAATCCGCACTACGTTACACCGCTCGAACGCCAGGATACATAAACTCGCACTACGTTACACCGCTTTAACGCCAGGATACATAAACTCGAACTACGATACACCGATCTAACGCCACGAAGAATAAATCCGCACTACGTTACACCGCACGAACGCCAGGATACATAAACTCGCACTACGTTACACCGCTCCAACGCCACGAAACATAAATCCGCACTACGTTACGCCGCTCTAACGCCACGAAGGAAAAATCCGCACTACGTTACACCGCTCGAACGCCACGAAGAATAAATCCGCACTACGTTACACCGCTCGAACGCCGGGATACGTAAACTCGCGCTACGTTACACCGCTCCAACGCCACGAAACATAAACTCGCACTACGTTACACCGCTCTAAACGTCAGGATACTTAAACTCGCACTACGTTACACCGCTTTAACGCCAGGATACATACACTCGCACTACGTTACACCGTTTTAGCGCCAGGATACATAAACTCGCACTACGTTACACCGCTCTAACGCCACGAAGCATAAATCCGCACTACGTTACGCCACTCTAACGCCACGAAACATAAATCCACACTACGTTACACCGCTCTAACGCAACGAAGCATAATTACGCACTACGTTACACCGCTCTAACTCCACGAAGCATAAATCCGCACTACGTTACGCCGCTCTAAACGTCAGGATACATAAACACGCACTACGTTACACCGCTTTAACGCCAGGATACATAAACTCGCACTACGTTACACCGCTTTAACGCCAGGATACATAAACTGGCACTACGTTACACCGCTCTAACTCCACGAAGCATAAATCCGCACTACGTTACGCCGCTCTAACGCCACGAAACATAAATCCACACTACGTTACACCGCTCTAACGCCACGAAGAATAAATCCGCACTACGTTACACCGCTCTAACGCAACGAAGCATAAATCCGCACTACGTTACGCCGCTCGAACGCCACGAAACATAAATCCGCATTACGTTACACCGCTGTAACGCCACGAAGCATAAACTCGCACTACGTTACACCGCTCGAACGCCACGAAGAATAAATCCGCACTACGTTACACCGCTCTAAACGTCAGGATACATAAACTCGCATTACGTTACACCGCTTTAACGCCACGAAGAATAAATCCGCACTACGTTACACCGCTCTAAACGCCAGGATACATAAACTCGCACTACGTTACACGCTCTAACGCCACGAAGAATAAATCCGCACTACGTTACACCGCTTGAACGCCAGGATACATAAACTCGCACTACGTTACACCGCTCCAACGCTACGAAACATAAACTCTCACTATGTTACACCGCTCTAACGCAACGAAGCATAAATCCGCACTACGTTACACCGCTCTAACGCCACGAAACATAAATCCGCACTACGTTACTTCGCTCGAACGCCACGAAACATAAACTCGCACTACGTTACACCGCTCTAAACGCCAGGATACATAAACTCGCACTACGTTACACCGCTGTAACGCCACGAAGCATTCCTGATCGCCTATCCGCACTACGTTAAACCGCTCGAACGCCAGGATACATAAACTCGCACTACGTTACACCGCTTTGACGCCACGAAGAATAAATCCGCACTACGTTACACCGCTCGAACGCCAGGATACATAAACTCGCACTACGTTACACGCTCTAACGCCAGGATACATAAACTCGCACTACGTTACACCGCTCTAACGCCACGAAGCATAAATCCGCACTACGTTACGCCGCTCTAAACGTCAGGATACATAAACTCGCACTACGTTACACCGCTTTAACGCCGGGATACATAAACTCGAACTACGATACACCGATCTAACGCCACGAAGCATAAATCCGCACTACCTTACACCACTCCAACACCCCGAAACATAAACTCGCACTACGTTAAACCGCTCTAACACCACGAAGAATAAATCCGCACTACGTTACGCCGCTCTAAAGCCACGAAGCATAAATCCGCATTACGTTACACCACTGTAACGCCACGAAGCATAAACTCGCACTAATTTACACCGCTCGAACGCCAGGATATATAAACTTGCACTACGTTACACCGCTCCAACGCCACGAAACATAAATCCGCATTACGTTACACCGCTGTAACGCCACGAAGCATAAACTCGCACTACGTTACACCGCTCGAACGCGACGAAGAATAAATCCGCACTACGTTACACCGCTCTAAACGTCAGGATACATAAACTCGCATTACGTTACACCGCTTTAACGCCAGGATACATACACTCGCACTACGTTACACCGCTTTAGCGCCAAGATACATAAACTCGCACTACGATACACCGCTCTAACGCCACGAAACATAAATCCGCACTACGTTACACCGCTCCAACGCCACGAAACATAAAGTCGCACTACGTTACACCGCTCTAAACGTCAGGATACATAAACTCGCATTACGTTACACCGCTGTAAACGCCAGGATACATAAACTCGCACTACGTTACACCGCTCTAACGCCACGAAGCATTCCTGATCGCCTATCCGCACTACGTTACGCCGCTCTAAACGTCAGGATACATAAACTCGCATTACGTTACGCCGCTCTAACGCCACGAAACATAAATCCACACTACGTTACACCGCTCTAACGCCACGAAGAATAAATCCGCACTACGTTATACCGCTCTAACGCAACGAAGCATAAATCCGCATTACGTTACGCCGCTCGAACGCCACGAAACATAAATCCGCATTACGTTACACCGCTCTAACTCCACGAAGCATAAATCCGGACTACGTTACGCCGCTCTAAACGTCAGGATACATAAACTCGCACTACGTTACACCGCTTTAACGCCAGGATACATAAACTCGAACTACGATACACCGATCTAACGCCACGAAGCATAAATCCGCACTACGTTACACCGCTCCAACGCCACGAAACATAAACTCGCACTACGTTAAACCGCTCTAACACCACGAACAATAAATCCGCACTACGTTACGCCGCTCTAACGCCACGAAGCATAAATCCGCACTACGTTACGCCGCTCGAACGCCACGAAACATAAATCCGCATTACGTTACACCGCTGTAACGCCACGAAGCATAAACTCGCACTACTTTACACCGCCCGAACGCCAGGATATATAAACTTGCACTACGTTACACCGCTCCAACGCCACGAAACATAAATCCGCATTACGTTACACCGCTGTAACGCCACGAAGCATAAACTCGCACTACGTTACACCGCTCGAACGCCACGAAGAATAAATCCGCACTACGTTACACCGCTCTAAACGTCAGGATACATAAACTCGCATTACGTTACACCGCTTTAACGCCAGGATACATACACTCGCACTAAGATACACCGCTCTAACGCCACGAAACATAAATCCGCACTACGTTACACCGCTCCAACGCCACGAAACATAAACTCGCACTACGTTACACCGCTCTAAACGTCAGGATACATAAACTCGCATTACGTTACACCGCTCTAACGCCACGAAGCATAAATCCGCACTACGTTACGCCGCTCTAACGCCACGAAACATAAATCCACACTACGTTACACCGCTCTAACGCCACGAAGAATAAATCCGCACTACGTTACACCGCTCTAACGCAACGAAGCATAAATCCGCACTACGTTACACCGCTCTAACGCCACGAAACATAAATCCGCACTACGTTACTTCGCTCGAACGCCACGAAACATAAACTCGCACTACGTTACACCGCTCTAAACGCCAGGATACATAAACTCGCACTACGTTACACCGCTCTAACGCCACGAAACATTCCTGATCGCCTATCCGCACTACGTTACGCCGCTCTAAACGTTAGGATACATAAACTCGCATTACGTTACGCCGCTCTAACGCCACGAAACATAAATCCACACTATGTTACACCGCTCTAACGCCACGAAGAATAAATCCGCACTACGTTACACCGCTCTAACGCAACGAAGCATAAATCCGCACTACGTTACGCCGCTCGAACGCCACGAAACATAAATCCGCATTACGTTACACCGCTGTAACGCCACGAAGCATAAACTCGCACTACGTTACACCGCTCGAACGCCACGAAGAATAAATCCGCACTACGTTACACCGCTCTAAACGTCAGGATACATAAACTCGCATTACGTTACACCGCTTTAACGCCACGAAGAATAAATCCGCACTACGTTACGCCGCTCTAACGCCACGAAACATAAATCCGCACTACGTTACGCCGCTCTAAAGGTCAGGATATATAAACTCGCATTACGTTACGCCGCTCTAACGCCACGAAGAATAAATCCGCACTACGTTACACCGCTGTATCGCCACGAAGCATTCCTGATCGCCTATCCGCACTACGTTACACCGCTCGAACGCCAGGATACATAAACTCGCACTACGTTACACGCTCTAATGCCAGGATACATAAACTCGCACTACGTTACACCGCTCTAACTCCACGAAGCATAAATCCGCACTACGTTACGCCGCTCTAAACGTCAGGATACATAAACTCGCACTACGTTACACCGCTTTAATGCCAGGATACATAAACTCGAACTACGATACACCGATCTAACGCCACGAAGCATAAATCCGCACTACGTTACACCACTCCAACACCACGAAACATAAACTCGCACTACGTTAAACCGCTCTAACACCACGAAGAATAAATCCGCACTACGTTACGCCGCTCTAACGCCACGAAGCATAAATCCGCATTACGTTACACCGCTCTAACGCCACAAAGCATAAACTCGCACTACTTTACACCGCTCGAACGCCAGGATATATAAACTTGCACTACGTTACACCGCTCCAACGCCACGAAACATAAATCCGCATTACGTTACACCGCTGTAACGCCAGGAAGCATAAACTCGCACTACGTTACACCGCTCGAACGTCACGAAGAATAAATCCGCACTACGTTACACCGCTCTAAACGTCAGGATACATAAACTCGCATTACGTTACACCGCTTTAACGCCAGGATACATACACTCGCACTACGTTACACCGCTTTAGCGCCAGGATACATAAACTCGCACTACGATACACCGCTCTAACGCCACGAAACATAAATCCGCACTACGTTACACCGCTCCAACGCCACGAAACATAAACTCGCACTACGTTACACCGCTCTAAACGCCAGGATACATAAACTCGCACTACGTTACACCGCTCTAACGCCACGAAGCATTCCTGATCGCCTATCCGCACTACGTTACACCGCTCGAAAGCCAGGATACATAAACTCGCACTACGTTACATGCTCTAACGCCACCAAGAATAAATCCGCACTACGTTACACCGCTCGAACGCCAGGATACATAAACTCGCACTACGTTACACCGCTCTAACTCCACGAAGCATAAATCCGCACTACGTTACGCCGCTCTAAACATCAGGATACATAAACGCGCACTACGTTACACCGCTTTAACGCCAGGATACATAAACTCGCACTACGTTACACCGCTTTAACGCCAGGATACATAAACTGGCACTACGTTACACCGCTCTAACTCCACGAAGCATAAATCCGCACTACGTTACGCCGCTCTAACGCCACGAAACATAAATCCACACTACGTTACACCGCTCTAACGCCACGAAGAATAAATCCGCACTACGTTACACCGCTCTAACGCAACGAAGCATAAATCCGCACTACGTTACGCCGCTCGAACGCCACGAAACATAAATCCGCATTACGTTACACCGCTGTAACGCCACGAAGCATAAACTCGCACTACGTTACACCGCTCGAACGCCACGAAGATTAAATCCGCACTACGTTACACCGCTCTAAACGTCAGGATACATAAACTCGCATTACGTTACACCGCTTTAACGCCACGAAGAATAAATCCGCACTACGTTACACAGCTCTAAACGCCAGGATACATAAACTCGCACTACGTTACACGCTCTAACGCCACGAAGAATAAATCCGCACTACGTTACACCGCTTGAACGCCAGGATACATAAACTCGCACTACGTTACACCGCTCCAACGCTACGAAACATAAACTCTCACTATGTTACACCGCTCTAACGCAACGAAGCATAAATCCGCACTACGTTACACCGCTCTAACGCCACGAAACATAAATCCGCACTACGTTACTTCGCTCGAACGCCACGAAACATAAACTCGATCTACGTTACACCGCTCTAAACGCCAGGATACATAAACTCGCACTACGTTACACCGCTGTAACGCCACGAAGCATTCCTGATCGCCTATCCGCACTACGTTAAACCGCTCGAACGCCAGGATACATAAACTCGCACTACGTTACACCGCTTTGACGCCACGAAGAATAAATCCGCACTACGTTACACCGCTCGAACGCCAGGATACATAAACTCGCACTACGTTACACGCTCTAACGCCAGGATACATAAACTCGCACTACGTTACACCGCTCTAACGCCACGAAGCATAAATCCGCACTACGTTACGCCGCTCTAAACGTCAGGATACATAAACTCGCACTACGTTACACCGATTTAACGCCGGGATACATAAACTCGAACTACGATACACCGATCTAACGCCACGAAGCATAAATCCGCACTACCTTACACCACTCCAACACCCCGAAACATAAACTCGCACTACGTTAAACCGCTCTAACACCACGAAGAATAAATCCGCACTACGTTACGCCGCTCTAAAGCCACGAAGCATAAATCCGCATTACGTTACACCACTGTAACGCCACGAAGCATAAACTCGCACTACTTTACACCGCTCGAACGCCAGGATATATAAACTTGCACTACGTTACACCGCTCCAACGCCACGAAACATAAATCCGCATTACGTTACACCGCTGTAACGCCACGAAGCATAAACTCGCACTACGTTACACCGCTCGAACGCGACGAAGAATAAATCCGCACTACGTTACACCGCTCTAAACGTCAGGATACATAAACTCGCATTACGTTACACCGCTTTAACGCCAGGATACATACACTCGCACTACGTTACACCGCTTTAGCGCCAAGATACATAAACTCGCACTACGATACACCGCTCTAACGCCACGAAACATAAATCCGCACTACGTTACACCGCTCCAACGCCACGAAACATAAAGTCGCACTACGTTACACCGCTCTAAACGTCAGGATACATAAACTCGCATTACGTTACACCGCTCTAACGCCACGAAGCATAAATCCGCACTACGTTACGCCGCTCTAACGCCACGAAACATAAATCCACACTACGGTACACCGCTCTAACGCAACGAAGAATAAATCCGCACTACGTTACACCGCTCTAACGCAACGAAGCATAAATCCGCACTACGTTACACCGCTCTAACGCCACGAAACATAAATCCGCACTACGTTACTTCGCTCGAACGCCACGAAACATAAACTCGCACTACGTTACACCGCTCTAAACGCCAGGATACATAAACTCGCACTACGTTACACCGCTCTAACGCCACGAAACATTCCTGATCGCCTATCCGCACTACGTTACGCCGCTCTAAACGTTAGGTTACATAAACTCGCATTACGTTACGCCGCTCTAACGCCACGAAACATAAATCCACACTATGTTACACCGCTCTAACGCCACGAAGAATAAATCCGCACTACGTTACACCGCTCTAACGCAACGAAGCATAAATCCGCACTACGTTACGCCGCTCGAACGCCACGAAACATAAATCCGCATTACGTTACACCGCTGTAACGCCACGAAGCATAAACTCGCACTACGTTACACCGCTCGAACGCCACGAAGAATAAATCCGCACTACGTTACACCGCTCTAAACGTCAGGATACATAAACTCGCATTACGTTACACCGCTTTAACGCCACGAAGAATAAATCCGCACTACGTTACGCCGCTCTAACGCCACGAAACATAAATCCGCACTACGTTACGCCGCTCTAAAGGTCAGGATATATAAACTCGCATTACGTTACGCCGCTCTAACGCCACGAAGAATAAATCCGCACTACGTTACACCGCTGTAACGCCACGAAGCATTCCTGATCGCCTATCCGCACTACGTTACACCGCTCGAACGCCAGGATACATAAACTCGCACTACGTTACACGCTCTAACGCCAGGATACATAAACTCGCACTACGTTACACCGCTCTAACTCCACGAAGCATAAATCCGCACTACGTTACTTCGCTCTAAACGTCAGGATACATAAACTCGCATTACGTTACACCGCTTTAACGCCAGGATACATACACCCGCACTACGTTACACCGCTTTAGCGCCAGGATACATAAACTCGCACTACGATACACCGCTCTAACGCCACGAAACATAATTCCGCACTACGTTACACCGCTCCAACGCCACGAAACATAAACTCGCACTAAGTTACACCGCTCTAAACGTCAGGATACATAAACTCGCATTACGTTACACCGCTCTAACGCAACGAAGCATAAATCCGCACTACGTTACACCGCTGTAACGCCACGAAACGTAAATCCGCACTACGTTACTTCGCTCGAACGCTACGAAACATAAACTCGCAGTACGTTACACCGCTCTAAACGCCAGGATACATAAACTCGCACTACGTTACACCGCTCTAACGCCATGAAGCAATCCTGATCGCCTATCCGCACTACGTTACACCGCTCGAACGCCAGGATACATAAACTCGCACTACGTTACACCGCTTTAACGACACGAAGAATAAATCCGCACTACGTTACACCGCTCGAGCGCCACGAAGCATTCCTGATCGCCTATCCGCACTACGTTACACCGCTCGAAAGCCAGGATACATAAACTCGCACTACGTTACACGCTCTAACGCCACCAAGAATAAATCCGCACTACGTTACACCGCTCTAAAAGTCAGGATACATAAACTCGCATTACGTTACACCGCTTTAACGCCAGGATACATACACTCGCACTACGTTACACCGCTTTAGCGCCAGGATACATAAACTCGCACTAAGATACACCGCTCTAACGCCACGAAACATAAATCCGCACTACGTTACACCGCTCCAACGCCACGAAACATAAACTCGCACTACGTTACACCGCTCTAAACGTCAGGATACATAAACTCGCATTACGTTACACCGCTCTAACGCCACGAAGCATAAATCCGCACTACGTTACGCCGCTCTAACGCCACGAAACATAAATCCACACTACGTTACACCGCTCTAACGCCACGAAGAATAAATCCGCACTACGTTACACCGCTGTAACGCAACGAAGCATAAATCCGCACTACGTTACACCGCTCTAACGCCACGAAACATAAATCCGCACTACGTTACTTCGCTCGAACGCCACGAAACATAAACTCGCACTACGTTACACCGCTCTAAACGCCAGGATACATAAACTCGCACTACGTTACACCGCTCTAACGCCACGAAACATTCCTGATCGCCTATCCGCACTACGTTACGCCGCTCTAAACGTTAGGATACATAAACTCGCATTACGTTACGCCGCTCTAACGCCACGAAACATAAATCCACACTATGTTACACCGCTCTAACGCCACGAAGAATAAATCCGCACTACGTTACACCGCTCTAACGCAACGAAGCATAAACTCGCACTACGTTACACCGCTCGAACGCCACGAAGAATAAATCCGCACTACGTTACACCGCTCTAAACGTCAGGATACATAAACTCGCATTACGTTACACCGCTTTAACGCCACGAAGAATAAATCCGCACTACGTTACGCCGCTCTAACGCCACGAAACATAAATCCGCACTACGTTACGCCGCTCTAAAGGTCAGGATATATAAACTCGCATTACGTTACGCCGCTCTAACGCCACGAAGAATAAATCCGCACTACGTTACACCGCTGTAACGCCACGAAGCATTCCTGATCGCCTATCCGCACTACGTTACACCGCTCGAACGCCAGGATACATAAACTCGCACTACGTTACACGCTCTAACGCCAGGATACATAAACTCGCACTACGTTACACCGCTCTAACTCCACGAAGCATAAATCCGCACTACGTTACGCCGCTCTAAACGTCAGGATACATAAACTCGCACTACGTTACACCGCTTTAATGCCAGGCTACATAAACTCGAACTACGATACACCGATCTAACGCCACGAAGCATAAATCCGCACTACGTTACACCACTCCAACACCACGAAACATAAACTCGCACTACGTTAAACCGCTCTAACACCACGAAGAATAAATCCGCACTACGTTACGCCGCTCTAACGCCACGAAGCATAAATCCGCATTACGTTACACCGCTCTAACGCCACAAAGCATAAACTCGCACTACTTTACACCGCTCGAACGCCAGGATATATAAACTTGCACTACGTTACACCGCTCCAACGCCACGAAACATAAATCCGCATTACGTTACACCGCTGTAACGCCAGGAAGCATAAACTCGCACTACGTTACACCGCTCGAACGTCACGAAGAATAAATCCGCACTACGTTACACCGCTCTAAACGTCAGGATACATAAACTCGCATTACGTTACACCGCTTTAACGCCAGGATACATACACTCGCACTACGTTACACCGCTTTAGCGCCAGGATACATAAACTCGCACTACGATACACCGCTCTAACGCCACGAAACATAAATCCGCACTACGTTACACCGCTCCAACGCCACGAAACATAAACTCGCACTACGTTACACCGCTCTAAACGTCAGGATACATAAACTCGCATTACGTTACACCGCTCTAACGCCACGAAGCATAAATCCGCACTACGTTACGCCGCTCTAACGCCACGAAACATAAATCCACACTACGTTACACCGCTCTAACGCAACGAAGCATAATTACGCACTACGTTACACCGCTCTAACGCCACGAAACAAAAATCCGCACTACGTTACTTCGCTCTAAACGTCAGGATACATAAACTCGCATTACGTTACACCGCTTTAACGCCAGGATACATACACCCGCACTACGTTACACCGCTTTAGCGCCAGGATACATAAACTCGCACTACGATACACCGCTCTAACGCCACGAAACATAATTCCGCACTACGTTACACCGCTCCAACGCCACGAAACATAAACTCGCACTAAGTTACACCGCTCTAAACGTCAGGATACATAAACTCGCATTACGTTACACCGCTCTAACGCAACGAAGCATAAATCCGCACTACGTTACACCGCTGTAACGCCACGAAACGTAAATCCGCACTACGTTACTTCGCTCGAACGCTACGAAACATAAACTCGCAGTACGTTACACCGCTCTAAACGCCAGGATACATAAACTCGCACTACGTTACACCGCTCTAACGCCATGAAGCAATCCTGATCGCCTATCCGCACTACGTTACACCGCTCGAACGCCAGGATACATAAACTCGCACTACGTTACACCGCTTTAACGACACGAAGAATAAATCCGCACTACGTTACACCGCTCGAGCGCCACGAAGCATTCCTGATCGCCTATCCGCACTACGTTACACCGCTCGAAAGCCAGGATACATAAACTCGCACTACGTTACACGCTCTAACGCCACCAAGAATAAATCCGCACTACGTTACACCGCTCGAACGCCTGGATACATAAACTCGCACTACGTTACACCGCTCTAACTACACGAAGCATAAATCCGCACTACGTTACGCCGCTCTAAACGTCAGGATACATAAACTCGCACTACGTTACACCGCTTTAACACCAGGATACATAAACTCGCACTACGTTACACCGCTTTAACGCCAGGATACATGAACTCGCACTACGTTACACCGCTTTAACGACACGAAGAATAAATCCGCACCCGTTACACCGCTCGAACGCCACGAAACATTCCTGATCGCCTATCCGCACTACGTTACACCGCTCGAAAGCCAGGATACATAAACTCGCACTACGTTACACGCTCTAACGCCACCAAGAATAAATCCGCACTACGTTACACCGCTCGAACGCCAGGATACATAAACTCGCACTACGTTACACCGCTTTAACGCCAGGATACATAAACTCGAACTACGATACACCGATCTAACGCCACGAAGAATAAATCCGCACTACGTTACACCGCACGAACGCCAGGATACATAAACTCGCACTACGTTACACCGCTCCAACGCCACGAAACATAAATCCGCACTACGTTACGCCGCTCTAACGCCACGAAGGAAAAATCCGCACTACGTTACACCGCTCGAACGCCACGAAGAATAAATCCGCACTACGTTACACCGCTCGAACGCCGGGATACGTAAACTCGCGCTACGTTACACCGCTCCAACGCCACGAAACATAAACTCGCACTACGTTACACCGCTCTAAACGTCAGGATACTTAAACTCGCACTACGTTACACCGCTTTAACGCCAGGATACATACACTCGCACTACGTTACACCGTTTTAGCGCCAGGATACATAAACTCGCACTACGTTACACCGCTCTAACGCCACGAAGCATAAATCCGCACTACGTTACGCCACTCTAACGCCACGAAACATAAATCCACACTACGTTACACCGCTCTAACGCAACGAAGCATAATTACGCACTACGTTACACCGCTCTAACGCCACGAAACAAAAATCCGCACTACGTTACACCGCTCGAAAGCCAGGATACATAAACTCGCACTACGTTACATGCTCTAACGCCACCAAGAATAAATCCGCACTACGTTACACCGCTCGAACGCCAGGATACATAAACTCGCACTACGTTACACCGCTCTAACTCCACGAAGCATAAATCCGCACTACGTTACGCCGCTCTAAACGTCAGGATACATAAACACGCACTACGTTACACCGCTTTAACGCCAGGATACATAAACTCGCACTACGTTACACCGCTTTAACGCCAGGATACATAAACTGGCACTACGTTACACCGCTCTAACTCCACGAAGCATAAATCCGCACTACGTTACGCCGCTCTAACGCCACGAAACATAAATCCACACTACGTTACACCGCTCTAACGCCACGAAGAATAAATCCGCACTACGTTACACCGCTCTAACGCAACGAAGCATAAATCCGCACTACGTTACGCCGCTCGAACGCCACGAAACATAAATCCGCATTACGTTACACCGCTGTAACGCCACGAAGCATAAACTCGCACTACGTTACACCGCTCGAACGCCACGAAGAATAAATCCGCACTACGTTACACCGCTCTAAACGTCAGGATACATAAACTCGCATTACGTTACACCGCTTTAACGCCACGAAGAATAAATCCGCACTACGTTACACCGCTCTAAACGCCAGGATACATAAACTCGCACTACGTTACACGCTCTAACGCCACGAAGAATAAATCCGCACTACGTTACACCGCTTGAACGCCAGGATACATAAACTCGCACTACGTTACACCGCTCCAACGCTACGAAACATAAACTCTCACTATGTTACACCGCTCTAACGCAACGAAGCATAAATCCGCACTACGTTACACCGCTCTAACGCCACGAAACATAAATCCGCACTACGTTACTTCGCTCGAACGCCACGAAACATAAACTCGCACTACGTTACACCGCTCTAAACGCCAGGATACATAAACTCGCACTACGTTACACCGCTGTAACGCCACGAAGCATTCCTGATCGCCTATCCGCACTACGTTAAACCGCTCGAACGCCAGGATACATAAACTCGCACTACGTTACACCGCTTTGACGCCACGAAGAATAAATCCGCACTACGTTACACCGCTCGAACGCCACGAAACATAAACTCGCACTACGTTACACCGCTCTAAACGCCAGGATACATAAACTCGCACTACGTTACACCGCTGTAACGCCACGAAGCATTCCTGATCGCCTATCCGCACTACGTTAAACCGCTCGAACGCCAGGATACATAAACTCGCACTACGTTACACCGCTTTGACGCCACGAAGCATAAATCCGCACTACGTTACGCCGCTCTAAACGTCAGGATACATAAACTCGCACTACGTTACACCGCTTTAACGCCGGGATACATAAACTCGAACTACGATACACCGATCTAACGCCACGAAGCATAAATCCGCACTACCTTACACCACTCCAACACCCCGAAACATAAACTCGCACTACGTTAAACCGCTCTAACACCACGAAGAATAAATCCGCACTACGTTACGCCGCTCTAAAGCCACGAAGCATAAATCCGCATTACGTTACACCACTGTAACGCCACGAAGCATAAACTCGCACTACTTTACACCGCTCGAACGCCAGGATATATAAACTTGCACTACGTTACACCGCTCCAACGCCACGAAACATAAATCCGCATTACGTTACACCGCTGTAACGCCACGAAGCATAAACTCGCACTACGTTACACCGCTCGAACGCGACGAAGAATAAATCCGCACTACGTTACACCGCTCTAAACGTCAGGATACATAAACTCGCATTACGTTACACCGCTTTAACGCCAGGATACATACACTCGCACTACGTTACACCGCTTTAGCGCCAAGATACATAAACTCGCACTACGATACACCGCTCTAACGCCACGAAACATAAATCCGCACTACGTTACACCGCTCCAACGCCACGAAACATAAAGTCGCACTACGTTACACCGCTCTAAACGTCAGGATACATAAACTCGCATTACGTTACACCGCTGTAAACGCCAGGATACATAAACTCGCACTACGTTACACCGCTCTAACGCCACGAAGCATTCCTGATCGCCTATCCGCACTACGTTACGCCGCTCTAAACGTCAGGATACATAAACTCGCATTACGTTACGCCGCTCTAACGCCACGAAACATAAATCCACACTACGTTACACCGCTCTAACGCCACGAAGAATAAATCCGCACTACGTTATACCGCTCTAACGCAACGAAGCATAAATCCGCATTACGTTACGCCGCTCGAACGCCACGAAACATAAATCCGCATTACGTTACACCGCTCTAACTCCACGAAGCATAAATCCGGACTACGTTACGCCGCTCTAAACGTCAGGATACATAAACTCGCACTACGTTACACCGCTTTAACGCCAGGATACATAAACTCGAACTACGATACACCGATCTAACGCCACGAAGCATAAATCCGCACTACGTTACACCGCTCCAACGCCACGAAACATAAACTCGCACTACGTTAAACCGCTCTAACACCACGAACAATAAATCCGCACTACGTTACGCCGCTCTAACGCCACGAAGCATAAATCCGCACTACGTTACGCCGCTCGAACGCCACGAAACATAAATCCGCATTACGTTACACCGCTGTAACGCCACGAAGCATAAACTCGCACTACTTTACACCGCCCGAACGCCAGGATATATAAACTTGCACTACGTTACACCGCTCCAACGCCACGAAACATAAATCCGCATTACGTTACACCGCTGTAACGCCACGAAGCATAAACTCGCACTACGTTACACCGCTCGAACGCCACGAAGAATAAATCTGCACTACGTTACACCGCTCTAAACGTCAGGATACATAAACTCGCATTACGTTACACCGCTTTAACGCCAGGATACATACACTCGCACTAAGATACACCGCTCTAACGCCACGAAACATAAATCCGCACTACGTTACACCGCTCCAACGCCACGAAACATAAACTCGCACTACGTTACACCGCTCTAAACGTCAGGATACATAAACTCGCATTACGTTACACCGCTCTAACGCCACGAAGCATAAATCCGCACTACGTTACGCCGCTCTAACGCCACGAAACATAAATCCACACTACGTTACACCGCTCTAACGCCACGAAGAATAAATCCGCACTACGTTACACCGCTCTAACGCAACGAAGCATAAATCCGCACTACGTTACACCGCTCTAACGCCACGAAACATAAATCCGCACTACGTTACTTCGCTCGAACGCCACGAAACATAAACTCGCACTACGTTACACCGCTCTAAACGCCACGAAACATTCCTGATCGCCTATCCGCACTACGTTACGCCGCTCTAAACGTTAGGATACATAAACTCGCATTACGTTACGCCGCTCTAACGCCACGAAACATAAATCCACACTATGTTACACCGCTCTAACGCCACGAAGAATAAATCCGCACTACGTTACACCGCTCTAACGCAACGAAGCATAAATCCGCACTACGTTACGCCGCTCGAACGCCACGAAACATAAATCCGCATTACGTTACACCGCTGTAACGCCACGAAGCATAAACTCGCACTACGTTACACCGCTCGAACGCCACGAAGAATAAATCCGCACTACGTTACACCGCTCTAAACGTCAGGATACATAAACTCGCATTACGTTACACCGCTTTAACGCCACGAAGAATGAATCCGCACTACGTTACGCCGCTCTAACGCCACGAAACATAAATCCGCACTACGTTACGCCGCTCTAAAGGTCAGGATATATAAACTCGCATTACGTTACGCCGCTCTAACGCCACGAAGAATAAATCCGCACTACGTTACACCGCTGTATCGCCACGAAGCATTCCTGATCGCCTATCCACACTACGTTACACCGCTCGAACGCCAGGATACATAAACTCGCACTACGTTACACGCTCTAATGCCAGGATACATAAACTCGCACTACGTTACACCGCTCTAACTCCACGAAGCATAAATCCGCACTACGTTACGCCGCTCTAAACGTCAGGATACATAAACTCGCACTACGTTACACCGCTTTAATGCCAGGATACATAAACTCGAACTACGATACACCGATCTAACGCCACGAAGCATAAATCCGCACTACGTTACACCACTCCAACACCACGAAACATAAACTCGCACTACGTTAAACCGCTCTAACACCACGAAGAATAAATCCGCACTACGTTACGCCGCTCTAACGCCACGAAGCATAAATCCGCATTACGTTACACCGCTCTAACGCCACAAACCATAAACTCGCACTACTTTACACCGCTCGAACGCCAGGATATATAAACTTGCACTACGTTACACCGCTCCAACGCCACGAAACATAAATCCGCATTACGTTACACCGCTGTAACGCCAGGAAGCATAAACTCGCACTACGTTACACCGCTCGAACGTCACGAAGAATAAATCCGCACTACGTTACACCGCTCTAAACGTCAGGATACATAAACTCGCATTACGTTACACCGCTTTAACGCCAGGATACATACACTCGCACTACGTTACACCGCTTTAGCGCCAGGATACATAAACTCGCACTACGATACACCGCTCTAACGCCACGAAACATAAATCCGCACTACGTTACACCGCTCCAACGCCACGAAACATAAACTCGCACTACGTTACACCGCTCTAAACGCCAGGATACATAAACTCGCACTACGTTACACCGCTCTAACGCCACGAAGCATTCCTGATCGCCTATCCGCACTACGTTACACCGCTCGAAAGCCAGGATACATAAACTCGCACTACGTTACATGCTCTAACGCCACCAAGAATAAATCCGCACTACGTTACACCGCTCGAACGCCAGGATACATAAACTCGCACTACGTTACACCGCTCTAACTCCACGAAGCATAAATCCGCACTACGTTACGCCGCTCTAAACGTCAGGATACATAAACGCGCACTACGTTACACCGCTTTAACGCCAGGATACATAAACTCGCACTACGTTACACCGCTTTAACGCCAGGATACATAAACTGGCACTACGTTACACCGCTCTAACTCCACGAAGCATAAATCCGCACTACGTTACGCCGCTCTAACGCCACGAAACATAAATCCACACTACGTTACACCGCTCTAACGCCACGAAGAATAAATCCGCACTACGTTACACCGCTCTAACGCAACGAAGCATAAATCCGCACTACGTTACGCCGCTCGAACGCCACGAAACATAAATCCGCATTACGTTACACCGCTGTAACGCCACGAAGCATAAACTCGCACTACGTTACACCGCTCGAACGCCACGAAGATTAAATCCGCACTACGTTACACCGCTCTAAACGTCAGGATACATAAACTCGCATTACGTTACACCGCTTTAACGCCACGAAGAATAAATCCGCACTACGTTACACCGCTCTAAACGCCAGGATACATAAACTCGCACTACGTTACACGCTCTAACGCCACGAAGAATAAATCCGCACTACGTTACACCGCTTGAACGCCAGGATACATAAACTCGCACTACGTTACACCGCTCCAACGCTACGAAACATAAACTCTCACTATGTTACACCGCTCTAACGCAACGAAGCATAAATCCGCACTACGTTACACCGCTCTAACGCCACGAAACATAAATCCGCACTACGTTACTTCGCTCGAACGCCACGAAACATAAACTCGATCTACGTTACACCGCTCTAAACGCCAGGATACATAAACTCGCACTACGTTACACCGCTGTAACGCCACGAAGCATTCCTGATCGCCTATCCGCACTACGTTAAACCGCTCGAACGCCAGGATACATAAACTCGCACTACGTTACACCGCTTTGACGCCACGAAGAATAAATCCGCACTACGTTACACCGCTCGAACGCCAGGATACATAAACTCGCACTACGTTACACGCTCTAACGCCAGGATACATAAACTCGCACTACGTTACACCGCTCTAACGCCACGAAGCATAAATCCGCACTACGTTACGCCGCTCTAAACGTCAGGATACATAAACTCGCACTACGTTACACCGATTTAACGCCGGGATACATAAACTCGAACTACGATACACCGATCTAACGCCACGAAGCATAAATCCGCACTACCTTACACCACTCCAACACCCCGAAACATAAACTCGCACTACGTTAAACCGCTCTAACACCACGAAGAATAAATCCGCACTACGTTACGCCGCTCTAAAGCCACGAAGCATAAATCCGCATTACGTTACACCACTGTAACGCCACGAAGCATAAACTCGCACTACTTTACACCGCTCGAACGCCAGGATATATAAACTTGCACTACGTTACACCGCTCCAACGCCACGAAACATAAATCCGCATTACGTTACACCGCTGTAACGCCACGAAGCATAAACTCGCACTACGTTACACCGCTCGAACGCGACGAAGAATAAATCCGCACTACGTTACACCGCTCTAAACGTCAGGATACATAAACTCGCATTACGTTACACCGCTTTAACGCCAGGATACATACACTCGCACTACGTTACACCGCTTTAGCGCCAAGATACATAAACTCGCACTACGATACACCGCTCTAACGCCACGAAACATAAATCCGCACTACGTTACACCGCTCCAACGCCACGAAACATAAAGTCGCACTACGTTACACCGCTCTAAACGTCAGGATACATAAACTCGCATTACGTTACACCGCTGTAAACGCCAGGATACATAAACTCGCACTACGTTACACCGCTCTAACGCCACGAAGCATTCCTGATCGCCTATCCGCACTACGTTACGCCGCTCTAAACGTCAGGATACATAAACTCGCATTACGTTACGCCGCTCTAACGCCACGAAACATAAATCCACACTACGTTACACCGCTCTAACGCCACGAAGAATAAATCCGCACTACGTTATACCGCTCTAACGCAACGAAGCATAAATCCGCATTACGTTACGCCGCTCGAACGCCACGAAACATAAATCCGCATTACGTTACACCGCTCTAACTCCACGAAGCATAAATCCGGACTACGTTACGCCGCTCTAAACGTCAGGATACATAAACTCGCACTACGTTACACCGCTTTAACGCCAGGATACATAAACTCGAACTACGATACACCGATCTAACGCCACGAAGCATAAATCCGCACTACGTTACACCGCTCCAACGCCACGAAACATAAACTCGCACTACGTTAAACCGCTCTAACACCACGAACAATAAATCCGCACTACGTTACGCCGCTCTAACGCCACGAAGCATAAATCAGCACTACGTTACGCCGCTCGAACGCCACGAAACATAAATCCGCATTACGTTACACCGCTGTAACGCCACGAAGCATAAACTCGCACTACTTTACACCGCCCGAACGCCAGGATATATAAACTTGCACTACGTTACACCGCTCCAACGCCACGAAACATAAATCCGCATTACGTTACACCGCTGTAACGCCACGAAGCATAAACTCGCACTACGTTACACCGCTCGAACGCCACGAAGAATAAATCCGCACTACGTTACACCGCTCTAAACGTCAGGATACATAAACTCGCATTACGTTACACCGCTTTAACGCCAGGATACATACACTCGCACTAAGATACACCGCTCTAACGCCACGAAACATAAATCCGCACTACGTTACACCGCTCCAACGCCACGAAACATAAACTCGCACTACGTTACACCGCTCTAAACGTCAGGATACATAAACTCGCATTACGTTACACCGCTCTAACGCCACGAAGCATGAATCCGCACTACGTTACGCCGCTCTAACGCCACGAAACATAAATCCACACTACGTTACACCGCTCTAACGCCACGAAGAATAAATCCGCACTACGTTACACCGCTCTAACGCAACGAAGCATAAATCCGCACTACGTTACACCGCTCTAACGCCACGAAACATAAATCCGCACTACGTTACTTCGCTCGAACGCCACGAAACATAAACTCGCACTACGTTACACCGCTCTAAACGCCAGGATACATAAACTCGCACTACGTTACACCGCTCTAACGCCACGAAACATTCCTGATCGCCTATCCGCACTACGTTACACCGCTCGAACGCCAGGATACATAAACTCGCACTACGTTACACGCTCTAACGCCAGGATACATAAACTCGCACTACGTTACACCGCTCTAACTCCACGAAGCATAAATCCGCACTACGTTACGCCGCTCTAAACGTCAGGATACATAAACTCGCACTACGTTACACCGCTTTAATGCCAGGCTACATAAACTCGAACTACGATACACCGATCTAACGCCACGAAGCATAAATCCGCACTACGTTACACCACTCCAACACCACGAAACATAAACTCGCACTACGTTAAACCGCTCTAACACCACGAAGAATAAATCCGCACTACGTTACGCCGCTCTAACGCCACGAAGCATAAATCCGCATTACGTTACACCGCTCTAACGCCACAAAGCATAAACTCGCACTACTTTACACCGCTCGAACGCCAGGATATATAAACTTGCACTACGTTACACCGCTCCAACGCCACGAAACATAAATCCGCATTACGTTACACCGCTGTAACGCCAGGAAGCATAAACTCGCACTACGTTACACCGCTCGAACGTCACGAAGAATAAATCCGCACTACGTTACACCGCTCTAAACGTCAGGATACATAAACTCGCATTACGTTACACCGCTTTAACGCCAGGATACATACACTCGCACTACGTTACACCGCTTTAGCGCCAGGATACATAAACTCGCACTACGATACACCGCTCTAACGCCACGAAACATAAATCCGCACTACGTTACACCGCTCCAACGCCACGAAACATAAACTCGCACTACGTTACACCGCTCTAAACGTCAGGATACATAAACTCGCATTACGTTACACCGCTCTAACGCCACGAAGCATAAATCCGCACTACGTTACGCCGCTCTAACGCCACGAAACATAAATCCACACTACGTTACACCGCTCTAACGCAACGAAGCATAATTACGCACTACGTTACACCGCTCTAACGCCACGAAACAAAAATCCGCACTACGTTACTTCGCTCTAAACGTCAGGATACATAAACTCGCATTACGTTACACCGCTTTAACGCCAGGATACATACACCCGCACTACGTTACACCGCTTTAGCGCCAGGATACATAAACTCGCACTACGATACACCGCTCTAACGCCACGAAACATAATTCCGCACTACGTTACACCGCTCCAACGCCACGAAACATAAACTCGCACTAAGTTACACCGCTCTAAACGTCAGGATACATAAACTCGCATTACGTTACACCGCTCTAACGCAACGAAGCATAAATCCGCACTACGTTACACCGCTGTAACGCCACGAAACGTAAATCCGCACTACGTTACTTCGCTCGAACGCTACGAAACATAAACTCGCAGTACGTTACACCGCTCTAAACGCCAGGATACATAAACTCGCACTACGTTACACCGCTCTAACGCCATGAAGCAATCCTGATCGCCTATCCGCACTACGTTACACCGCTCGAACGCCAGGATACATAAACTCGCACTACGTTACACCGCTTTAACGACACGAAGAATAAATCCGCACTACGTTACACCGCTCGAGCGCCACGAAGCATTCCTGATCGCCTATCCGCACTACGTTACACCGCTCGAAAGCCAGGATACATAAACTCGCACTACGTTACACGCTCTAACGCCACCAAGAATAAATCCGCACTACGTTACACCGCTCGAACGCCTGGATACATAAACTCGCACTACGTTACACCGCTCTAACTACACGAAGCATAAATCCGCACTACGTTACGCCGCTCTAAACGTCAGGATACATAAACTCGCACTACGTTACACCGCTTTAACACCAGGATACATAAACTCGCACTACGTTACACCGCTTTAACGCCAGGATACATGAACTCGCACTACGTTACACCGCTTTAACGACACGAAGAATAAATCCGCACCCGTTACACCGCTCGAACGCCACGAAACATTCCTGATCGCCTATCCGCACTACGTTACACCGCTCGAAAGCCAGGATACATAAACTCGCACTACGTTACACGCTCTAACGCCACCAAGAATAAATCCGCACTACGTTACACCGCTCGAACGCCAGGATACATAAACTCGCACTACGTTACACCGCTTTAACGCCAGGATACATAAACTCGAACTACGATACACCGATCTAACGCCACGAAGAATAAATCCGCACTACGTTACACCGCACGAACGCCAGGATACATAAACTCGCACTACGTTACACCGCTCCAACGCCACGAAACATAAATCCGCACTACGTTACGCCGCTCTAACGCCACGAAGGAAAAATCCGCACTACGTTACACCGCTCGAACGCCACGAAGAATAAATCCGCACTACGTTACACCGCTCGAACGCCGGGATACGTAAACTCGCGCTACGTTACACCGCTCCAACGCCACGAAACATAAACTCGCACTACGTTACACCGCTCTAAACGTCAGGATACTTAAACTCGCACTACGTTACACCGCTTTAACGCCAGGATACATACACTCGCACTACGTTACACCGTTTTAGCGCCAGGATACATAAACTCGCACTACGTTACACCGCTCTAACGCCACGAAGCATAAATCCGCACTACGTTACGCCACTCTAACGCCACGAAACATAAATCCACACTACGTTACACCGCTCTAACGCAACGAAGCATAATTACGCACTACGTTACACCGCTCTAACGCCACGAAACAAAAATCCGCACTACGTTACACCGCTCGAAAGCCAGGATACATAAACTCGCACTACGTTACATGCTCTAACGCCACCAAGAATAAATCCGCACTACGTTACACCGCTCGAACGCCAGGATACATAAACTCGCACTACGTTACACCGCTCTAACTCCACGAAGCATAAATCCGCACTACGTTACGCCGCTCTAAACGTCAGGATACATAAACACGCACTACGTTACACCGCTTTAACGCCAGGATACATAAACTCGCACTACGTTACACCGCTTTAACGCCAGGATACATAAACTGGCACTACGTTACACCGCTCTAACTCCACGAAGCATAAATCCGCACTACGTTACGCCGCTCTAACGCCACGAAACATAAATCCACACTACGTTACACCGCTCTAACGCCACGAAGAATAAATCCGCACTACGTTACACCGCTCTAACGCAACGAAGCATAAATCCGCACTACGTTACGCCGCTCGAACGCCACGAAACATAAATCCGCATTACGTTACACCGCTGTAACGCCACGAAGCATAAACTCGCACTACGTTACACCGCTCGAACGCCACGAAGAATAAATCCGCACTACGTTACACCGCTCTAAACGTCAGGATACATAAACTCGCATTACGTTACACCGCTTTAACGCCACGAAGAATAAATCCGCACTACGTTACACCGCTCTAAACGCCAGGATACATAAACTCGCACTACGTTACACGCTCTAACGCCACGAAGAATAAATCCGCACTACGTTACACCGCTTGAACGCCAGGATACATAAACTCGCACTACGTTACACCGCTCCAACGCTACGAAACATAAACTCTCACTATGTTACACCGCTCTAACGCAACGAAGCATAAATCCGCACTACGTTACACCGCTCTAACGCCACGAAACATAAATCCGCACTACGTTACTTCGCTCGAACGCCACGAAACATAAACTCGCACTACGTTACACCGCTCTAAACGCCAGGATACATAAACTCGCACTACGTTACACCGCTGTAACGCCACGAAGCATTCCTGATCGCCTATCCGCACTACGTTAAACCGCTCGAACGCCAGGATACATAAACTCGCACTACGTTACACCGCTTTGACGCCACGAAGCATAAATCCGCACTACGTTACGCCGCTCTAAACGTCAGGATACATAAACTCGCACTACGTTACACCGCTTTAAGGCCGGGATACATAAACTCGAACTACGATACACCGATCTAACGCCACGAAGCATAAATCCGCACTACCTTACACCACTCCAACACCCCGAAACATAAACTCGCACTACGTTAAACCGCTCTAACACCACGAAGAATAAATCCGCACTACGTTACGCCGCTCTAAAGCCACGAAGCATAAATCCGCATTACGTTACACCACTGTAACGCCACGAAGCATAAACTCGCACTACTTTACACCGCTCGAACGCCAGGATATATAAACTTGCACTACGTTACACCGCTCCAACGCCACGAAACATAAATCCGCATTACGTTACACCGCTGTAACGCCACGAAGCATAAACTCGCACTACGTTACACCGCTCGAACGCGACGAAGAATAAATCCGCACTACGTTACACCGCTCTAAACGTCAGGATACATAAACTCGCATTACGTTACACCGCTTTAACGCCAGGATACATACACTCGCACTACGTTACACCGCTTTAGCGCCAAGATACATAAACTCGCACTACGATACACCGCTCTAACGCCACGAAACATAAATCCGCACTACGTTACACCGCTCCAACGCCACGAAACATAAAGTCGCACTACGTTACACCGCTCTAAACGTCAGGATACATAAACTCGCATTACGTTACACCGCTGTAAACGCCAGGATACATAAACTCGCACTACGTTACACCGCTCTAACGCCACGAAGCATTCCTGATCGCCTATCCGCACTACGTTACGCCGCTCTAAACGTCAGGATACATAAACTCGCATTACGTTACGCCGCTCTAACGCCACGAAACATAAATCCACACTACGTTACACCGCTCTAACGCCACGAAGAATAAATCCGCACTACGTTATACCGCTCTAACGCAACGAAGCATAAATCCGCATTACGTTACGCCGCTCGAACGCCACGAAACATAAATCCGCATTACGTTACACCGCTCTAACTCCACGAAGCATAAATCCGGACTACGTTACGCCGCTCTAAACGTCAGGATACATAAACTCGCACTACGTTACACCGCTTTAACGCCAGGATACATAAACTCGAACTACGATACACCGATCTAACGCCACGAAGCATAAATCCGCACTACGTTACACCGCTCCAACGCCACGAAACATAAACTCGCACTACGTTAAACCGCTCTAACACCACGAACAATAAATCCGCACTACGTTACGCCGCTCTAACGCCACGAAGCATAAATCCGCACTACGTTACGCCGCTCGAACGCCACGAAACATAAATCCGCATTACGTTACACCGCTGTAACGCCACGAAGCATAAACTCGCACTACTTTACACCGCCCGAACGCCAGGATATATAAACTTGCACTACGTTACACCGCTCCAACGCCACGAAACATAAATCCGCATTACGTTACACCGCTGTAACGCCACGAAGCATAAACTCGCACTACGTTACACCGCTCGAACGCCACGAAGAATAAATCTGCACTACGTTACACCGCTCTAAACGTCAGGATACATAAACTCGCATTACGTTACACCGCTTTAACGCCAGGATACATACACTCGCACTAAGATACACCGCTCTAACGCCACGAAACATAAATCCGCACTACGTTACACCGCTCCAACGCCACGAAACATAAACTCGCACTACGTTACACCGCTCTAAACGTCAGGATACATAAACTCGCATTACGTTACACCGCTCTAACGCCACGAAGCATAAATCCGCACTACGTTACGCCGCTCTAACGCCACGAAACATAAATCCACACTACGTTACACCGCTCTAACGCCACGAAGAATAAATCCGCACTACGTTACACCGCTCTAACGCAACGAAGCATAAATCCGCACTACGTTACACCGCTCTAACGCCACGAAACATAAATCCGCACTACGTTACTTCGCTCGAACGCCACGAAACATAAACTCGCACTACGTTACACCGCTCTAAACGCCACGAAACATTCCTGATCGCCTATCCGCACTACGTTACGCCGCTCTAAACGTTAGGATACATAAACTCGCATTACGTTACGCCGCTCTAACGCCACGAAACATAAATCCACACTATGTTACACCGCTCTAACGCCACGAAGAATAAATCCGCACTACGTTACACCGCTCTAACGCAACGAAGCATAAATCCGCACTACGTTACGCCGCTCGAACGCCACGAAACATAAATCCGCATTACGTTACACCGCTGTAACGCCACGAAGCATAAACTCGCACTACGTTACACCGCTCGAACGCCACGAAGAATAAATCCGCACTACGTTACACCGCTCTAAACGTCAGGATACATAAACTCGCATTACGTTACACCGCTTTAACGCCACGAAGAATGAATCCGCACTACGTTACGCCGCTCTAACGCCACGAAACATAAATCCGCACTACGTTACGCCGCTCTAAAGGTCAGGATATATAAACTCGCATTACGTTACGCCGCTCTAACGCCACGAAGAATAAATCCGCACTACGTTACACCGCTGTATCGCCACGAAGCATTCCTGATCGCCTATCCACACTACGTTACACCGCTCGAACGCCAGGATACATAAACTCGCACTACGTTACACGCTCTAATGCCAGGATACATAAACTCGCACTACGTTACACCGCTCTAACTCCACGAAGCATAAATCCGCACTACGTTACGCCGCTCTAAACGTCAGGATACATAAACTCGCACTACGTTACACCGCTTTAATGCCAGGATACATAAACTCGAACTACGATACACCGATCTAACGCCACGAAGCATAAATCCGCACTACGTTACACCACTCCAACACCACGAAACATAAACTCGCACTACGTTAAACCGCTCTAACACCACGAAGAATAAATCCGCACTACGTTACGCCGCTCTAACGCCACGAAGCATAAATCCGCATTACGTTACACCGCTCTAACGCCACAAACCATAAACTCGCACTACTTTACACCGCTCGAACGCCAGGATATATAAACTTGCACTACGTTACACCGCTCCAACGCCACGAAACATAAATCCGCATTACGTTACACCGCTGTAACGCCAGGAAGCATAAACTCGCACTACGTTACACCGCTCGAACGTCACGAAGAATAAATCCGCACTACGTTACACCGCTCTAAACGTCAGGATACATAAACTCGCATTACGTTACACCGCTTTAACGCCAGGATACATACACTCGCACTACGTTACACCGCTTTAGCGCCAGGATACATAAACTCGCACTACGATACACCGCTCTAACGCCACGAAACATAAATCCGCACTACGTTACACCGCTCCAACGCCACGAAACATAAACTCGCACTACGTTACACCGCTCTAAACGCCAGGATACATAAACTCGCACTACGTTACACCGCTCTAACGCCACGAAGCATTCCTGATCGCCTATCCGCACTACGTTACACCGCTCGAAAGCCAGGATACATAAACTCGCACTACGTTACATGCTCTAACGCCACCAAGAATAAATCCGCACTACGTTACACCGCTCGAACGCCAGGATACATAAACTCGCACTACGTTACACCGCTCTAACTCCACGAAGCATAAATCCGCACTACGTTACGCCGCTCTAAACGTCAGGATACATAAACGCGCACTACGTTACACCGCTTTAACGCCAGGATACATAAACTCGCACTACGTTACACCGCTTTAACGCCAGGATACATAAACTGGCACTACGTTACACCGCTCTAACTCCACGAAGCATAAATCCGCACTACGTTACGCCGCTCTAACGCCACGAAACATAAATCCACACTACGTTACACCGCTCTAACGCCACGAAGAATAAATCCGCACTACGTTACACCGCTCTAACGCAACGAAGCATAAATCCGCACTACGTTACGCCGCTCGAACGCCACGAAACATAAATCCGCATTACGTTACACCGCTGTAACGCCACGAAGCATAAACTCGCACTACGTTACACCGCTCGAACGCCACGAAGATTAAATCCGCACTACGTTACACCGCTCTAAACGTCAGGATACATAAACTCGCATTACGTTACACCGCTTTAACGCCACGAAGAATAAATCCGCACTACGTTACACCGCTCTAAACGCCAGGATACATAAACTCGCACTACGTTACACGCTCTAACGCCACGAAGAATAAATCCGCACTACGTTACACCGCTTGAACGCCAGGATACATAAACTCGCACTACGTTACACCGCTCCAACGCTACGAAACATAAACTCTCACTATGTTACACCGCTCTAACGCAACGAAGCATAAATCCGCACTACGTTACACCGCTCTAACGCCACGAAACATAAATCCGCACTACGTTACTTCGCTCGAACGCCACGAAACATAAACTCGATCTACGTTACACCGCTCTAAACGCCAGGATACATAAACTCGCACTACGTTACACCGCTGTAACGCCACGAAGCATTCCTGATCGCCTATCCGCACTACGTTAAACCGCTCGAACGCCAGGATACATAAACTCGCACTACGTTACACCGCTTTGACGCCACGAAGAATAAATCCGCACTACGTTACACCGCTCGAACGCCAGGATACATAAACTCGCACTACGTTACACGCTCTAACGCCAGGATACATAAACTCGCACTACGTTACACCGCTCTAACGCCACGAAGCATAAATCCGCACTACGTTACGCCGCTCTAAACGTCAGGATACATAAACTCGCACTACGTTACACCGATTTAACGCCGGGATACATAAACTCGAACTACGATACACCGATCTAACGCCACGAAGCATAAATCCGCACTACCTTACACCACTCCAACACCCCGAAACATAAACTCGCACTACGTTAAACCGCTCTAACACCACGAAGAATAAATCCGCACTACGTTACGCCGCTCTAAAGCCACGAAGCATAAATCCGCATTACGTTACACCACTGTAACGCCACGAAGCATAAACTCGCACTACTTTACACCGCTCGAACGCCAGGATATATAAACTTGCACTACGTTACACCGCTCCAACGCCACGAAACATAAATCCGCATTACGTTACACCGCTGTAACGCCACGAAGCATAAACTCGCACTACGTTACACCGCTCGAACGCGACGAAGAATAAATCCGCACTACGTTACACCGCTCTAAACGTCAGGATACATAAACTCGCATTACGTTACACCGCTTTAACGCCAGGATACATACACTCGCACTACGTTACACCGCTTTAGCGCCAAGATACATAAACTCGCACTACGATACACCGCTCTAACGCCACGAAACATAAATCCGCACTACGTTACACCGCTCCAACGCCACGAAACATAAAGTCGCACTACGTTACACCGCTCTAAACGTCAGGATACATAAACTCGCATTACGTTACACCGCTGTAAACGCCAGGATACATAAACTCGCACTACGTTACACCGCTCTAACGCCACGAAGCATTCCTGATCGCCTATCCGCACTACGTTACGCCGCTCTAAACGTCAGGATACATAAACTCGCATTACGTTACGCCGCTCTAACGCCACGAAACATAAATCCACACTACGTTACACCGCTCTAACGCCACGAAGAATAAATCCGCACTACGTTATACCGCTCTAACGCAACGAAGCATAAATCCGCATTACGTTACGCCGCTCGAACGCCACGAAACATAAATCCGCATTACGTTACACCGCTCTAACTCCACGAAGCATAAATCCGGACTACGTTACGCCGCTCTAAACGTCAGGATACATAAACTCGCACTACGTTACACCGCTTTAACGCCAGGATACATAAACTCGAACTACGATACACCGATCTAACGCCACGAAGCATAAATCCGCACTACGTTACACCGCTCCAACGCCACGAAACATAAACTCGCACTACGTTAAACCGCTCTAACACCACGAACAATAAATCCGCACTACGTTACGCCGCTCTAACGCCACGAAGCATAAATCAGCACTACGTTACGCCGCTCGAACGCCACGAAACATAAATCCGCATTACGTTACACCGCTGTAACGCCACGAAGCATAAACTCGCACTACTTTACACCGCCCGAACGCCAGGATATATAAACTTGCACTACGTTACACCGCTCCAACGCCACGAAACATAAATCCGCATTACGTTACACCGCTGTAACGCCACGAAGCATAAACTCGCACTACGTTACACCGCTCGAACGCCACGAAGAATAAATCCGCACTACGTTACACCGCTCTAAACGTCAGGATACATAAACTCGCATTACGTTACACCGCTTTAACGCCAGGATACATACACTCGCACTAAGATACACCGCTCTAACGCCACGAAACATAAATCCGCACTACGTTACACCGCTCCAACGCCACGAAACATAAACTCGCACTACGTTACACCGCTCTAAACGTCAGGATACATAAACTCGCATTACGTTACACCGCTCTAACGCCACGAAGCATGAATCCGCACTACGTTACGCCGCTCTAACGCCACGAAACATAAATCCACACTACGTTACACCGCTCTAACGCCACGAAGAATAAATCCGCACTACGTTACACCGCTCTAACGCAACGAAGCATAAATCCGCACTACGTTACACCGCTCTAACGCCACGAAACATAAATCCGCACTACGTTACTTCGCTCGAACGCCACGAAACATAAACTCGCACTACGTTACACCGCTCTAAACGCCAGGATACATAAACTCGCACTACGTTACACCGCTCTAACGCCACGAAACATTCCTGATCGCCTATCCGCACTACGTTACGCCGCTCTAAACGTTAGGATACATAAACTCGCATTACGTTACGCCGCTCTAACGCCACGAAACATAAATCCACACTATGTTACACCGCTCTAACGCCACGAAGAATAAATCCGCACTACGTTACACCGATCTAACGCAACGAAGCATAAATCCGCACTACGTTACGCCGCTCGAACGCCACGAAACATAAATCCGCATTACGTTACACCGCTGTAACGCCACGAAGCATAAACTCGCACTACGTTACACCGCTCGAACGCCACGAAGAATAAATCCGCACTACGTTACACCGCTCTAAACGTCAGGATACATAAACTCGCATTACGTTACACCGCTTTAACGCCACGAAGAATAAATCCGCACTACGTTACGCCGCTCTAACGCCACGAAACATAAATCCGCACTACGTTACGCCGCTCTAAAGGTCAGGATATATAAACTCGCATTACGTTACGCCGCTCTAACGCCACGAAGAATAAATCCGCACTACGTTACACCGCTGTATCGCCACGAAGCATTCCTGATCGCCTATCCGCACTACGTTACACCGCTCGAACGCCAGGATACATAAACTCGCACTACGTTACACGCTCTAATGCCAGGATACATAAACTCGCACTACGTTACACCGCTCTAACTCCACGAAGCATAAATCCGCACTACGTTACGCCGCTCTAAACGTCAGGATACATAAACTCGCACTACGTTACACCGCTTTAATGCCAGGATACATAAACTCGAACTACGATACACCGATCTAACGCCACGAAGCATAAATCCGCACTACGTTACACCACTCCAACACCACGAAACATAAACTCGCACTACGTTAAACCGCTCTAACACCACGAAGAATAAATCCGCACTACGTTACGCCGCTCTAACGCCACGAAGCATAAATCCGCATTACGTTACACCGCTCTAACGCCACAAAGCATAAACTCGCACTACTTTACACCGCTCGAACGCCAGGATATATAAACTTGCACTACGTTACACCGCTCCAACGCCACGAAACATAAATCCGCATTACGTTACACCGCTGTAACGCCAGGAAGCATAAACTCGCACTACGTTACACCGCTCGAACGTCACGAAGAATAAATCCGCACTACGTTACACCGCTCTAAACGTCAGGATACATAAACTCGCATTACGTTACACCGCTTTAACGCCAGGATACATACACTCGCACTACGTTACACCGCTTTAGCGCCAGGATACATAAACTCGCACTACGATACACCGCTCTAACGCCACGAAACATAAATCCGCACTACGTTACACCGCTCCAACGCCACGAAACATAAACTCGCACTACGTTACACCGCTCTAAACGCCAGGATACATAAACTCGCACTACGTTACACCGCTCTAACGCCACGAAGCATTCCTGATCGCCTATCCGCACTACGTTACACCGCTCGAAAGCCAGGATACATAAACTCGCACTACGTTACATGCTCTAACGCCACCAAGAATAAATCCGCACTACGTTACACCGCTCGAACGCCAGGATACATAAACTCGCACTACGTTACACCGCTCTAACTCCACGAAGCATAAATCCGCACTACGTTACGCCGCTCTAAACGTCAGGATACATAAACGCGCACTACGTTACACCGCTTTAACGCCAGGATACATAAACTCGCACTACGTTACACCGCTTTAACGCCAGGATACATAAACTGGCACTACGTTACACCGCTCTAACTCCACGAAGCATAAATCCGCACTACGTTACGCCGCTCTAACGCCACGAAACATAAATCCACACTACGTTACACCGCTCTAACGCCACGAAGAATAAATCCGCACTACGTTACACCGCTCTAACGCAACGAAGCATAAATCCGCACTACGTTACGCCGCTCGAACGCCACGAAACATAAATCCGCTTTACGTTACACCGCTGTAACGCCACGAAGCATAAACTCGCACTACGTTACACCGCTCGAACGCCACGAAGATTAAATCCGCACTACGTTACACCGCTCTAAACGTCAGGATACATAAACTCGCATTACGTTACACCGCTTTAACGCCACGAAGAATAAATCCGCACTACGTTACACCGCTCTAAACGCCAGGATACATAAACTCGCACTACGTTACACGCTCTAACGCCACGAAGAATAAATCCGCACTACGTTACACCGCTTGAACGCCAGGATACATAAACTCGCACTACGTTACACCGCTCCAACGCTACGAAACATAAACTCTCACTATGTTACACCGCTCTAACGCAACGAAGCATAAATCCGCACTACGTTACACCGCTCTAACGCCACGAAACATAAATCCGCACTACGTTACTTCGCTCGAACGCCACGAAACATAAACTCGAACTACGTTACACCGCTCTAAACGCCAGGATACATAAACTCGCACTACGTTACACCGCTGTAACGCCACGAAGCATTCCTGATCGCCTATCCGCACTACGTTAAACCGCTCGAACGCCAGGATACATAAACTCGCACTACGTTACACCGCTTTGACGCCACGAAGAATAAATCCGCACTACGTTACACCGCTCGAACGCCAGGATACATAAACTCGCACTACGTTACACGCTCTAACGCCAGGATACATAAACTCGCACTACGTTACACCGCTCTAACGCCACGAAGCATAAATCCGCACTACGTTACGCCGCTCTAAACGTCAGGATACATAAACTCGCACTACGTTACACCGATTTAACGCCGGGATACATAAACTCGAACTACGATACACCGATCTAACGCCACGAAGCATAAATCCGCACTACCTTACACCACTCCAACACCCCGAAACATAAACTCGCACTACGTTAAACCGCTCTAACACCACGAAGAATAAATCCGCACTACGTTACGCCGCTCTAAAGCCACGAAGCATAAATCCGCATTACGTTACACCACTGTAACGCCACGAAGCATAAACTCGCACTACTTTACACCGCTCGAACGCCAGGATATATAAACTTGCACTACGTTACACCGCTCCAACGCCACGAAACATAAATCCGCATTACGTTACACCGCTGTAACGCCACGAAGCATAAACTCGCACTACGTTACACCGCTCGAACGCGACGAAGAATAAATCCGCACTACGTTACACCGCTCTAAACGTCAGGATACATAAACTCGCATTACGTTACAACGCTTTAACGCCAGGATACATACACTCGCACTACGTTACACCGCTTTAGCGCCAAGATACATAAACTCGCACTACGATACACCGCTCTAACGCCACGAAACATAAATCCGCACTACGTTACACCGCTCCAACGCCACGAAACATAAAGTCGCACTACGTTACACCGCTCTAAACGTCAGGATACATAAACTCGCATTACGTTACACCGCTCTAACGCCACGAAGCATAAATCCGCACTACGTTACGCCGCTCTAACGCCACGAAACATAAATCCACACTACGGTACACCGCTCTAACGCAACGAAGAATAAATCCGCACTACGTTACACCGCTCTAACGCAACGAAGCATAAATCCGCACTACGTTACACCGCTCTAACGCCACGAAACATAAATCCGCACTACGTTACTTCGCTCGAACGCCACGAAACATAAACTCGCACTACGTTACACCGCTCTAAACGCCAGGATACATAAACTCGCACTACGTTACACCGCTCTAACGCCACGAAACATTCCTGATCGCCTATCCGCACTACGTTACGCCGCTCTAAACGTTAGGTTACATAAACTCGCATTACGTTACGCCGCTCTAACGCCACGAAACATAAATCCACACTATGTTACACCGCTCTAACGCCACGAAGAATAAATCCGCACTACGTTACACCGCTCTAACGCAACGAAGCATAAATCCGCACTACGTTACGCCGCTCGAACGCCACGAAACATAAATCCGCATTACGTTACACCGCTGTAACGCCACGAAGCATAAACTCGCACTACGTTACACCGCTCGAACGCCACGAAGAATAAATCCGCACTACGTTACACCGCTCTAAACGTCAGGATACATAAACTCGCATTACGTTACACCGCTTTAACGCCACGAAGAATAAATCCGCACTACGTTACGCCGCTCTAACGCCACGAAACATAAATCCGCACTACGTTACGCCGCTCTAAAGGTCAGGATATATAAACTCGCATTACGTTACGCCGCTCTAACGCCACGAAGAATAAATCCGCACTACGTTACACCGCTGTAACGCCACGAAGCATTCCTGATCGCCTATCCGCACTACGTTACACCGCTCGAACGCCAGGATACATAAACTCGCACTACGTTACACGCTCTAACGCCAGGATACATAAACTCGCACTACGTTACACCGCTCTAACTCCACGAAGCATAAATCCGCACTACGTTACGCCGCTCTAAACGTCAGGATACATAAACTCGCACTACGTTACACCGCTTTAATGCCAGGATACATAAACTCGAACTACGATACACCGATCTAACGCCACGAAGCATAAATCCGCACTACGTTACACCACTCCAACACCACGAAACATAAACTCGCACTACGTTAAACCGCTCTAACACCACGAAGAATAAATCCGCACTACGTTACGCCGCTCTAACGCCACGAAGCATAAATCCGCATTACGTTACACCGCTCTAACGCCACAAAGCATAAACTCGCACTACTTTACACCGCTCGAACGCCAGGATATATAAACTTGCACTACGTTACACCGCTCCAACGCCACGAAACATAAATCCGCATTACGTTACACCGCTGTAACGCCAGGAAGCATAAACTCGCACTACGTTACACCGCTCGAACGTCACGAAGAATAAATCCGCACTACGTTACACCGCTCTAAACGTCAGGATACATAAACTCGCATTACGTTACACCGCTTTAACGCCAGGATACATACACTCGCACTACGTTACACCGCTTTAGCGCCAGGATACATAAACTCGCACTACGATACACCGCTCTAACGCCACGAAACATAAATCCGCACTACGTTACACCGCTCCAACGCCACGAAACATAAACTCGCACTACGTTACACCGCTCTAAACGTCAGGATACATAAACTCGCATTACGTTACACCGCTCTAACGCCACGAAGCATAAATCCGCACTACGTTACGCCACTCTAACGCCACGAAACATAAATCCACACTACGTTACACCGCTCTAACGCAACGAAGCAGAATTACGCACTACGTTACACCGCTCTAACGCCACGAAACAAAAATCCGCACTACGTTACTTCGCTCGAACGCCACGAAACATAAACTCGCACTACGTTACACCGCTCTAAACGCCAGGATACATAAACTCGCACTACGTTACACCGCTCTAACGCCACGAAGCATTCCTGGTCGCCTATCCGCACTACGTTACACCGCTCGAAAGCCAGGATACATAAACTCGCACTACGTTACATGCTCTAACGCCACCAAGAATAAATCCGCACTACGTTACACCGCTCGAACGCCAGGATACATAAACTCGCACTACGTTACACCGCTCTAACTCCACGAAGCATAAATCCGCACTACGTTACGCCGCTCTAAACGTCAGGATACATAAACGCGCACTACGTTACACCGCTTTAACGCCAGGATATATAAACTCGCACTACGTTACACCGCTTTAACGCCAGGATACATAAACTGGCACTACGTTACACCGCTCTAACTCCACGAAGCATAAATCCGCACTACGTTACGCCGCTCTAACGCCACGAAACATAAATCCACACTACGTTACACCGCTCTAACGCCACGAAGAATAAATCCGCACTACGTTACACCGCTCTAACGCAACGAAGCATAAATCCGCACTACGTTACGCCGCTCGAACGCCACGAAACATAAATCCGCATTACGTTACACCGCTGTAACGCCACGAAGCATAAACTCGCACTACGTTACACCGCTCGAACGCCACGAAGAATAAATCCGCACTACGTTACACCGCTCTAAACGTCAGGATACATAAACTCGCATTACGTTACACCGCTTTAACGCCAGGATACATACACTCGCACTACGTTACACCGCTTTAGCGCCAAGATACATAAACTCGCACTACGATACACCGATCTAACGCCACGAAGCATAAATCCGCACTACCTTACACCACTCCAACACCCCGAAACATAAACTCGCACTACGTTAAACCGCTCTAACACCACGAAGAATAAATCCGCACTACGTTACGCCGCTCTAAAGCCACGAAGCATAAATCCGCATTACGTTACACCACTGTAACGCCACGAAGCATAAACTCGCACTACTTTACACCGCTCGAACGCCAGGATATATAAACTTGCACTACGTTACACCGCTCCAACGCCACGAAACATAAATCCGCATTACGTTACACCGCTGTAACGCCACGAAGCATAAACTCGCACTACGTTACACCGCTCGAACGCGACGAAGAATAAATCCGCACTACGTTACACCGCTCTAAACGTCAGGATACATAAACTCGCATTACGTTACACCGCTTTAACGCCAGGATACATACACTCGCACTACGTTACACCGCTTTAGCGCCAAGATACATAAACTCGCACTACGATACACCGCTCTAACGCCACGAAACATAAATCCGCACTACGTTACACCGCTCCAACGCCACGAAACATAAAGTCGCACTACGTTACACCGCTCTAAACGTCAGGATACATAAACTCGCATTACGTTACACCGCTCTAACGCCACGAAGCATAAATCCGCACTACGTTACGCCGCTCTAACGCCACGAAACATAAATCCACACTACGGTACACCGCTCTAACGCAACGAAGAATAAATCCGCACTACGTTACACCGCTCTAACGCAACGAAGCATAAATCCGCACTACGTTACACCGCTCTAACGCCACGAAACATAAATCCGCACTACGTTACTTCGCTCGAACGCCACGAAACATAAACTCGCACTACGTTACACCGCTCTAAACGCCAGGATACATAAACTCGCACTACGTTACACCGCTCTAACGCCACGAAACATTCCTGATCGCCTATCCGCACTACGTTACGCCGCTCTAAACGTTAGGTTACATAAACTCGCATTACGTTACGCCGCTCTAACGCCACGAAACATAAATCCACACTATGTTACACCGCTCTAACGCCACGAAGAATAAATCCGCACTACGTTACACCGCTCTAACGCAACGAAGCATAAATCCGCACTACGTTACGCCGCTCGAACGCCACGAAACATAAATCCGCATTACGTTACACCGCTGTAACGCCACGAAGCATAAACTCGCACTACGTTACACCGCTCGAACGCCACGAAGAATAAATCCGCACTACGTTACACCGCTCTAAACGTCAGGATACATAAACTCGCATTACGTTACACCGCTTTAACGCCACGAAGAATAAATCCGCACTACGTTACGCCGCTCTAACGCCACGAAACATAAATCCGCACTACGTTACGCCGCTCTAAAGGTCAGGATATATAAACTCGCATTACGTTACGCCGCTCTAACGCCACGAAGAATAAATCCGCACTACGTTACACCGCTGTAACGCCACGAAGCATTCCTGATCGCCTATCCGCACTACGTTACAGCGCTCGAACGCCAGGATACATAAACTCGCACTACGTTACACGCTCTAACGCCAGGATACATAAACTCGCACTACGTTACACCGCTCTAACTCCACGAAGCATAAATCCGCACTACGTTACGCCGCTCTAAACGTCAGGATACATAAACTCGCACTACGTTACACCGCTTTAATGCCAGGATACATAAACTCGAACTACGATACACCGATCTAACGCCACGAAGCATAAATCCGCACTACGTTACACCACTCCAACACCACGAAACATAAACTCGCACTACGTTAAACCGCTCTAACACCACGAAGAATAAATCCGCACTACGTTACGCCGCTCTAACGCCACGAAGCATAAATCCGCATTACGTTACACCGCTCTAACGCCACAAAGCATAAACTCGCACTACTTTACACCGCTCGAACGCCAGGATATATAAACTTGCACTACGTTACACCGCTCCAACGCCACGAAACATAAATCCGCATTACGTTACACCGCTGTAACGCCAGGAAGCATAAACTCGCACTACGTTACACCGCTCGAACGTCACGAAGAATAAATCCGCACTACGTTACACCGCTCTAAACGTCAGGATACATAAACTCGCATTACGTTACACCGCTTTAACGCCAGGATACATACACTCGCACTACGTTACACCGCTTTAGCGCCAGGATACATAAACTCGCACTACGATACACCGCTCTAACGCCACGAAACATAAATCCGCACTACGTTACACCGCTCCAACGCCACGAAACATAAACTCGCACTACGTTACACCGCTCTAAACGTCAGGATACATAAACTCGCATTACGTTACACCGCTCTAACGCCACGAAGCATAAATCCGCACTACGTTACGCCACTCTAACGCCACGAAACATAAATCCACACTACGTTACACCGCTCTAACGCAACGAAGCATAATTACGCACTACGTTACACCGCTCTAACGCCACGAAACAAAAATCCGCACTACGTTACTTCGCTCGAACGCCACGAAACATAAACTCGCACTACGTTACACCGCTCTAAACGCCAGGATACATAAACTCGCACTACGTTACACCGCTCTAACGCCACGAAGCATTCCTGGTCGCCTATCCGCACTACGTTACACCGCTCGAAAGCCAGGATACATAAACTCGCACTACGTTACATGCTCTAACGCCACCAAGAATAAATCCGCACTACGTTACACCGCTCGAACGCCAGGATACATAAACTCGCACTACGTTACACCGCTCTAACTCCACGAAGCATAAATCCGCACTACGTTACGCCGCTCTAAACGTCAGGATACATAAACGCGCACTACGTTACACCGCTTTAACGCCAGGATACATAAACTCGCACTACGTTACACCGCTTTAACGCCAGGATACATAAACTGGCACTACGTTACACCGCTCTAACTCCACGAAGCATAAATCCGCACTACGTTACGCCGCTCTAACGCCACGAAACATAAATCCACACTACGTTACACCGCTCTAACGCCACGAAGAATAAATCCGCACTACGTTACACCGCTCTAACGCAACGAAGCATAAATCCGCACTACGTTACGCCGCTCGAACGCCACGAAACATAAATCCGCATTACGTTACACCGCTGTAACGCCACGAAGCATAAACTCGCACTACGTTACACCGCTCGAACGCCACGAAGAATAAATCCGCACTACGTTACACCGCTCTAAACGTCAGGATACATAAACTCGCATTACGTTACACCGCTTTAACGCCACGAAGAATAAATCCGCACTACGTTACACCGCTCTAAACGCCAGGATACATAAACTCGCACTACGTTACACGCTCTAACGCCACGAAGAATAAATCCGCACTACGTTACACCGCTTGAACGCCAGGATACATAAACTCGCACTACGTTACACCGCTCCAACGCTACGAAACATAAATTCTCACTATGTTACACCGCTCTAACGCAACGAAGCATAAATCCGCACTACGTTACACCGCTCTAACGCCACGAAACATAAATCCGCACTACGTTACTTCGCTCGAACGCCACGAAACATAAACTCGAACTACGTTACACCGCTCTAAACGCCAGGATACATAAACTCGCACTACGTTACACCGCTGTAACGCCACGAAGCATTCCTGATCGCCTATCCGCACTACGTTAAACCGCTCGAACGCCAGGATACATAAACTCGCACTACGTTACACCGCTTTGACGCCACGAAGAATAAATCCGCACTACGTTACGCCGCTCTAAACGTCAGGATACATAAACTCGCATTACGTTACACCGCTCTAACGCCACGAAGCATAAATCCGCACTACGTTACGCCGCTCTAACGCCACGAAACATAAATCCACACTACGTTACACCGCTCTAACGCCACGAAGAATAAATCCGCACTACGTTACACCGCTCTAACGCAACGAAGCATAAATCCGCACTACGTTACGCCGCTCTAAACGTCAGGATACATAAACTCGCACTACGTTACACCGATTTAACGCCGGGATACATAAACTCGAACTACGATACACCGATCTAACGCCACGAAGCATAAATCCGCACTACCTTACACCACTCCAACACCCCGAAACATAAACTCGCACTACGTTAAACCGCTCTAACACCACGAAGAATAAATCCGCACTACGTTACGCCGCTCTAAAGCCACGAAGCATAAATCCGCATTACGTTACACCACTGTAACGCCACGAAGCATAAACTCGCACTACTTTACACCGCTCGAACGCCAGGATATATAAACTTGCACTACGTTACACCGCTCCAACGCCACGAAACATAAATCCGCATTACGTTACACCGCTGTAACGCCACGAAGCATAAACTCGCACTACGTTACACCGCTCGAACGCGACGAAGAATAAATCCGCACTACGTTACACCGCTCTAAACGTCAGGATACATAAACTCGCATTACGTTACACCGCTGTAACGCCACGAAGCATAAACTCGCACTACGTTACACCGCTCGAACGCGACGAAGAATAAATCCGAACTACGTTACACCGCTCTAAACGTCAGGATACATAAACTCGCATTACGTTACACCGCTTTAACGCCAGGATACATACACTCGCACTACGTTACACCGCTTTAGCGCCAAGATACATAAACTCGCACTACGATACACCGCTCTAACGCCACGAAACATAAATCCGCACTACGTTACACCGCTCCAACGCCACGAAACATAAAGTCGCACTACGTTACACCGCTCTAAACGTCAGGATACATAAACTCGCATTACGTTACACCGCTCTAACGCCACGAAGCATAAATCCGCACTACGTTACGCCGCTCTAACGCCACGAAACATAAATCCACACTACGGTACACCGCTCTAACGCAACGAAGCATAAATACGCACTACGTTACACCGCTCTAACGCCACGAAACATAAATCCGCACTACGTTACTTCGCTCGAACGCCACGAAACATAAACTCGCACTACGTTACACCGCTGTAAACGCCAGGATACATAAACTCGCACTACGTTACACCGCTCTAACGCCACGAAGCATTCCTGATCGCCTATCCGCACTACGTTACGCCGCTCTAAACGTCAGGATACATAAACTCGCATTACGTTACGCCGCTCTAACGCCACGAAACATAAATCCACACTACGTTACACCGCTCTAACGCCACGAAGAATAAATCCGCACTACGTTATACCGCTCTAACGCAACGAAGCATAAATCCGCATTACGTTACGCCGCTCGAACGCCACGAAACATAAATCCGCATTACGTTACACCGCTCTAACTCCATGAAGCATAAATCCGGACTACGTTACGCCGCTCTAAACGTCAGGATACATAAACTCGCACTACGTTACACCGCTTTAACGCCAGGATACATAAACTCGAACTACGATACACCGATCTAACGCCACGAAGCATAAATCCGCACTACGTTACACCGCTCCAACGCCACGAAACATAAACTCGCACTACGTTAAACCGCTCTAACACCACGAACAATAAATCCGCACTACGTTACGCCGCTCTAACGCCACGAAGCATAAATCCGCACTACGTTACGCCGCTCGAACGCCACGAAACATAAATCCGCATTACGTTACACCGCTGTAACGCCACGAAGCATAAACTCGCACTACGTTACGCCGCTCGAACGCCACGAAGAATAAATCCGCACTACGTTACACTGCTCGAACGCCAGGATACATAAACTTGCACTACGTTGCACCGGTCCAACGCCACGAAACATAAACTCTCACTACGTTACACCGCTCTAAACGTCAGGATACATAAGCTCGCATTATGTTACACCGCTCTAACGCCACGAAGCATAAATCCGCACTACGTTACGCCGCTCTAACGCCACGAAACATAAATCCACACTACGTTACACCGCTCTAACGCAACGAAGGATAAATACGCACTACGTTACACCGCTCTAACGCCACGAAACATAAATCCGCACTACGTTACTTCGCTCGAACGCCACGAAACATAAACTCGCACTACGTTACACCGCTCTAAACGCCAGGATACATAAACTCGCACTACGTCACACCGCTCTAACGCCACGAAGCATTCCTGATCGCCTATCCGCACTACGTTACACCGCTCGAACGCCAGGAAACATAAACCCGCACTACGTTACACCGCTTTAACGCCACGAAGCATAAATCCGCACTACGTTACGCCGCTCTAAACGTCAGGATACATAAACTCGCATTACGTTACGCCGCTCTAACGCCACGAAACATAAATCCACACTACGTTACACCGCTCTAACGCCACGAAGAATAAATCCGCACTACGTTACACCGCTCTAACGCAACGAAGCAGAAATCCGCACTACGTTACGCCGCTCGAACGCCACGAAACATAAATCCGCATTACGTTACACCGCTGTAACGCCACGAAGCATAAACTCGCACTACGTTACACCGCTCGAACGCCACGAAGATTAAATCCGCACTACGTTACACCGCTCGAACGCCAGGATACATAAACTCGCACTACGTTACACCGCTCTAAACGTCAGGATACATAAACTCGCATTACGTTACACCGCTTTAACGCCAGGATACATACACTCGCACTACGTTACACCGCTTTAGCGCCAGGATACATAAACTCGCACTACGATACACCGCTCTAACGCCACGAAACATAAATCCGCACTACGTTACACCGCTCCAACGCCACGAAACATAAACTCGCACTACGTTACACCGCTCTAAACGTCAGGATACATAAACTCGCATTATGTTACACCGCTCTAACGCCACGAAGCATAAATCCGCACTACGTTACGCCGCTCTAACGCCAAGAAACATAAATCCACACTACGTTACACCGCTCTAACGCCACGAAGAATAAATCCACATTACGTTACACCGCTCTAAACGCCAGGATACATAAACTCGCACTACGTTACACCGCTCTAACACCACGAAGAATAAATCCGCACTACTTTACACCGCTCGAACGCCTGGATACATAAACTCGCACTACGTTACAACGCTCTAACGCCACGAAGCATAAATCCGCACTACGTTACGCCGCTCTAAACGTCAGGATACATAAACTCGCATTATGTTACACCGCTTTAACGCCAGGATACATAAACTCGAACTACGATACACCGATCTAACGCCACGAAGCATAAATCCGCACTACGTTACACCACTCCAACACCACGAAACATAAACTCGCACTACGTTAAACCGCTCTAACACCACGAAGCATAAATCCGCACTACGTTACGCCGCTCTAAACGTCAGGATACATAAACTCGCATTACGTTACACCGCTCTAACGCCACGAAGCATAAATCCGCACTACGTTACGCCGCTCTAACGCCACGAAACATAAATCCACACTACGTTACACCGCTCTAACGCCACGAAGAATAAATCCGCACTACGTTACACCGCTCTAACGCAACGAAGCATAAATCCGCACTACGTTACACCGCTCTAACGCCACGAAACATAAATCCGCACTACGTTACTTCGCTCGAACGCCACGAAACATAAACTCGAACTACGTTGCACCGCTCTAACGCCACGAAGAATAAATCCGCACTACGTTACACCGCTCTAACGCCACGAAACATAAACTCGCACTACGTTACACCGCTGTAACGCCACGAAGCATTCCTGATCGCCTATCCGCACTACGTTACACCGCTCGAACGCGAGGATAGATAAACTCGCACTACGTTACACGCTCTAACGCCAGGACACATAAACTCGCACTACGTTACACCGCTCTAACTCCACGAAGCATAAATCCGCACTACGTTACGCCGCTCTAAACGTCAGGATACATAAACTCGCACTACGTTACACCGCTTTAACGCCAGGATACATAAACTCGAACTACGATACACCGATCTAACGCCACGAAGCATAAATCCGCACTACGTTACACCACTCCAACACCACGAAACATAAACTCGCACTACGTTAAACCGCTCTAACACCACGAAGAATAAATCCGCACTACGTTACGCCGCTCTAACGCCACGAAGCATAAATCCGCATTACGTTACACCGCTGTAACGCCACGAAGCATAAACTCGCACTACTTTACACCGCCCGAACGCCAGGATATATAAACTTGCACTACGTTACACCGCTCCAACGCCACGAAACATAAATCCGCATTACGTTACACCGCTGTAACGCCACGAAGCATAAACTCGCACTACGTTACACCGCTCGAACGCCACGAAGAATAAATCCGCACTACGTTACACCGCTCTAAAAGTCAGGATACATAAACTCGCATTACGTTACACCGCTTTAACGCCAGGATACATACACTCGCACTACGTTACACCGCTTTAGCGCCAGGATACATAAACTCGCACTAAGATACACCGCTCTAACGCCACGAAACATAAATCCGCACTACGTTACACCGCTCCAACGCCACGAAACATAAACTCGCACTACGTTACACCGCTCTAAACGTCAGGATACATAAACTCGCATTACGTTACACCGCTCTAACGCCACGAAGCATAAATCCGCACTACGTTACGCCGCTCTAACGCCACGAAACATAAATCCACACTACGTTACACCGCTCTAACGCCACGAAGAATAAATCCGCACTACGTTACACCGCTCTAACGCAACGAAGCATAAATCCGCACTACGTTACACCGCTCTAACGCCACGAAACATAAATCCGCACTACGTTACTTCGCTCGAACGCCACGAAACATAAACTCGCACTACGTTACACCGCTCTAAACGCCAGGATACATAAACTCGCACTACGTTACACCGCTCTAACGCCACGAAACATTCCTGATCGCCTATCCGCACTACGTTACGCCGCTCTAAACGTTAGGATACATAAACTCGCATTACGTTACGCCGCTCTAACGCCACGAAACATAAATCCACACTATATCCGCACTACGTTACTTCGCTCGAACGCTACGAAACATAAACTCGCACTACGTTACACCGCTCTAACGCCATGAAGCATTCCTGATCGCGTATCCGCACTACGTTACACCGCTCGAACGCCAGGATACATAAACTCGCACTACGTTACACCGCTTTAACGACACGAAGAATAAATCCGCACTACGTTACACCGCTCGAACGCCACGAAGCATTCCTGATCGCCTATCCGCACTACGTTACACCGCTGGAAAGCCAGGATACATAAACTCGCACTACGTTACATGCTCTAACGCCACCAAGAATAAATCCGCACTACGTTACACCGCTCGAACGCCAGGATACATAAACTCGCACTACGTTACACCGCTCTAACTCCACGAAGCATAAATCCGCACTACGTTACGCCGCTCTAAACGTCAGGATACATAAACTCGCACTACGTTACACCGCTTTAACGCCAGGATACATAAACTCGCACTACGTTACACCGCTTTAACGCCAGGATACATAAACTCGCACTACGTTACACCGCTTTAACGACACGAAGAATAAATCCGCACCCGTTACACCGCTCGAACGCCACGAAGCATTCCTGATCGCCTATCCGCACTACGTTACACCGCTCGAACGCCAGGATACATAAACTCGCACTACGTTACACCGCTCTAACTCCACGAAGCATAAATCCGCACGACGTTACGCCGCTCTAAACGTCAGGATACATAAACTCGCACTACGTTACACCGCTTTAACGCCAGGATACATAAACTCGCACTACGTTACACCGCTTTAACGCCAGGATACATAAACTCGAACTACGATACACCGATCTAACGCCACGAAGAATAAATCTGCACTACGTTACACCGCTCGAACGCCAGGATACATAAACTCGCACTACGTTACGCCGCTCTAACGCCACGAAGGAAAAATCCGCACTACGTTACACCGCTCGAACGCCACGAAGAATAAATCCGCACTACGTTACACCGCTCGAACGCCACGAAGAATAAATCCGCACTACGTTACACCGCTCGAACGCCGGGATACATAAACTCGCGCTACGTTACACCGCTCCAACGCCACGAAACATAAACTCGCACTACGTTACACCGCTCTAAACGTCAGGATACATAAACTCGCACTACGTTACACCGCTTTAACGCCAGGATACATACACTCGCACTACGTTACACCGCTTTAGCGCCAGGATACATAAACTCGCACTACGTTACACCACTCTAACGCCACGAAACATAAATCCGCACTACGTTACGCCGCTCGAACGCGACGAAGCATAAATCCACATTACGTTACACCGCTCTAAACGCCAGGATACATAAACTCGCACTACGTTACACCGCTCTAACACCACGAAGAATAAATCCGCACTACGTTACACCGCTCGAACGCCTGGATACATAAACTCGCACTACGTTACACCACTCTAACGCCACGAAACATAAATCCGCACTACGTTACACCGCTCTTACGCCACGAAGCATAAATCCGCACTACGTTACGCCGCTCTAAACGTCAGGATACATAAACTCGCATTACGTTACACCGCTCTAACGCCACGAAGCATAAATCCGCACTACGTTACGCCGCTCTAACGCCACGAAACATAAATCCACACTACGTTACACCGCTCTAACGCCACGAAGAATAAATCCGCACTACGTTACACCGCTCTAACGCAACGAAGCATAAATCCGCACTACGATACACCGCTCTAACGCCACGAAACATAAATCCGCACTACGTTACACCGCTCCAACGCCACGAAACATAAACTCGCACTACGTTACACCGCTCTAAACGTCAGGATACATAAACTCGCATTATGTTAAACCGCTCTAACGCCACGAAGCATAAATCCGCACTACGTTACGCCGCTCTAACGCCAAGAAACACAAATCCACACTACGTTACACCGCTCTAACGCCACGAAGAATAAATCCGCACTACGTTACACCGCTCTAACGCAACGAAGCATAAATCCGCACTACGTTACACCGCTCTAACGCCACGAAACATAAATCCGCACTACGTTACTTCGCTCGAACGCTACGAAACATAAACTCGCACTACGTTACACCGCTCTAAACGCCAGGATACATAAACTCGCACTACGTTACACCGCTCTAACGCCACGAAGCATTCCTAATCGCCTATCCGCACTACGTTACACAGCTCGAACGCAGGATACATAAACTCGCACTACGTTACACCGCTTTAACGCCACGAGGAATAAATCCGCACTACGTTACACCGCTCGAACGCCACGAAGCATTCCTGATCGCCTATCCGCACTACGTTACACCGCTCGAAAGCCAGGATACATAAACTCGCACTACGTTACACGCTCTAACGCCACGAAGAATAAATCCGCACTACGTTACACCGCTCGAACGCCAGGATACATAAACTCGCACTACGTTACACCGCTCTAACTCCACGAAGCATAAATCCGCACTACGTTACGCCGCTCTAAACGTCAGGATACATAAACTCGCATTACGTTACACCGCTTTAACGCCAGGATACATACACCCGCACTACGTTACACCGCTTTAGCGCCAGGATACATAAACTCGCACTACGATACACCGCTCTAACGCCACGAAACATAAATCCGCACTACGTTACACCGCTCCAACGCCACGAAACATAAACTCGCACTAAGTTACACCGCTCTAAACGTCAGGATACATAAACTCGCATTACGTTACACCGCTCTAACACCACGAAGCGTAAATCCGCACTACGTTACGCCGCTCTAACGCCAAGAAACATAAATCCACACTACGTTACACCGCTCTAACGCCACGAAGAATAAATCCGCACTACGTTACACCGCTCTAACGCAACGAAGCATAAATCCGCACTACGTTACACCGCTGTAACGCCACGAAACGTAAATCCGCACTACGTTACTTCGCTCGAACGCTACGAAACATAAACTCGCAGTACGTTACACCGCTCTAAACGCCAGGATACATAAACTCGCACTACGTTACACCGCTCTAACGCCATGAAGCATTCCTGATCGCCTATCCGCACTACGTTACACCGCTCGAACGCCAGGATACATAAACTCGCACTACGTTACACCGCTTTAACGACACGAAGAATAAATCCGCACTACGTTACACCGCTCGAACGCCACGAAGCATTCCTGATCGCCTATCCGCACTACGTTACACCGCTCGAAAGCCAGGATACATAAACTCGCACTACGTTACACGCTCTAACGCCACCAAGAATAAATCCGCACTACGTTACACCGCTCGAACGCCAGGATACATAAACTCGCACTACGTTACACCGCTCTAACTCCACGAAGCATAAATCCGCACTACGTTACGCCGCTCTAAACGTCAGGATACATAAACTCGCACTACGTTACACCGCTTTAACGCCAGGATACATAAACTCGCACTACGTTACACCGCTTTAACGCCAGGATACATAAACTCGCACTACGTTACACCGCTTTAACGACACGAAGAATAAATCCGCACCCGTTACACCGCTCGAACGCCACGAAGCATTCCTGATCGCCTATCCGCACTACGTTACACCGCTCGAAAGCCAGGATACATAAACTCGCACTACGTTACACGCTCTAACGCCACCAAGAATAAATCCGCACTACGTTACACCGCTCGAACGCCAGGATACATAAACTCGCACTACGTTACACCGCTCTAACTCCACGAAGCATAAATCCGCACTACGTTACGCCGCTCTAAACGTCAGGATACATAAACTCGCACTACGTTAGACCGCTTTAACGCCAGGATACATAAACTCGCACTACGTTACACCGCTTTAACGCCAGGATATAATAAACTCGAACTACGATACACCGATCTAACGCCACGAAGAATAAATCCGCACTACGTTACACCGCTCGAACGCCAGGATACATAAACTCCCACTACGTTACACCGCTCTAACGCCACGAAACATAAATCCGCACTACGTTACTTCGCTCGAACGCCACGAAACATAAACTCGCACTACGTTACACCGATCTAACGCCACGAAGCATTCCTGATCGCCTATCCGCACTACGTTACGCCGCTCTAAACGTCAGGATACATAAACTCGCATTACGTTACGCCGCTCTAACGCCACGAAACATAAATCCACACTACGTTACACCGCTCTAACGCCACGAAGAATAAATCCGCACTACGTTACAGCGCTCTAACGCAACGAAGCATAAATCCGCACTACGTTACGCCGCTCGAACGCCACGAAACATAAATCCGCATTACGTTACACCGCTGTAACGCCACGAACCATAAACTCGCACTACGTTACACCGCTCGAACGCCACGAAGAATAAATCCGAACTACGTTACACCGCTCTAAACGTCAGGATACATAAACTCGCATTACGTTACACCGCTTTAACGCGACGAAGAATAAATCCGCACTACGTTACACCGCTCTAATGCCACGAAACAGAAATCCACACTACGTTACACCGCTCTAACGCCACGAAGAATAAATCCGCACTACGTTACACCGCTCTAACGCAACGAAGCATAAATCCGCACTACGTTACACCGCTCTAACGCCACGAAACATAAATCCGCACTACGTTACTTCGCTCGAACGCCACGAAACATAAACTCGCACTACGTTACACCGCTCTAAACGCCAGGATACATAAACTCGCACTACGTTACACCGCTTTAACGCCACGAAGAATAAATCCGCACTACGTTACACCGCTCGAACGCCACGAAGCATTCCTGATTGCCTATCCGCACTACGTTACACCGCTCGAACACCAGGATACATAAACTCGCACTACGTTACACCGCTCCAACGCCACGAAACATAAATCCGCACTACGTTACGCCGCTCTAACGCCACGAAGGAAAAATCCGCACTACGTTACACCGCTCGAACGCCACGAAGAATAAATCCGCACTACGTTACGCCGCTCTAAACGTCAGGATACATAAACTCGCACTACGTTACACCGCTTTAACGCCAGGATACATAAACTCGAACTACGATACACCGATCTAACGCCACGAAGCATAAATCCGCACTACGTTACGCCGCTCGAACGCCAGGATACATAAACTCGCACTACGTTACACCACTCCAACGCCACGAAACATAAATCCGCACTACGTTACGCCGCTCTAACGCCACGAAGGAAAAATCCGCACTACGTTACACCGCTCGAACGCCACGAAGAATAAATCCGCACTACGTTACACCGCTCGAACGCCACGAAGAATAAATCCGCACTACCTTACACCGCTCGAACGCCGGGATACATAAACTCGCGCTACGTTACACCGCTCCAACGCCACGAAACATAAACTCGCACTACGTTACACCGCTCTAAACGTCAGGATACATAATCTCGCACTACGTTACACCGCTTTAACGCCAGGATACATACACTCGCACTACGTTACACCGCTTTAGCGTCAGGATACATAAACTCGCACTACGTTACACCGCTCTAACGCCACGAAACATAAATCCGCGCTACGTTACGCCGCTCGAACGCGACGAAGCATAAATCCACATTACGTTACACCGCTCTAAACGCCAGGATACATAAACTCGCACTACGTTACACCGCTCTAACACCACGAAGAATAAATCCGCACTACGTTACACCGCTCGAACGCCTGGATACATAAACTCGCACTACGTTACACCGCTCTAACACCACGAAACATAAATCCGCACTACGTTACACCGCTTTAACGCCAGGATACATAAACTCGCACTACGTTACACCGCTCTAACGCCACGAAGCATAAATCCGCACTACGTTACGCCGCTCTAAACGTCAGGATACATAAACTCGCATTACGTTACACCGCTCTAACGCCACGAAGCATAAATCCGCACTACGTTACACCGCTCTAACGCCAAGAAGAATAAATCCGCACTACGTTACACCGCTCTAACGCAACGAAGCATAAATCCGCACTACGATACACCGCTCTAACGCCACGAAACATAAATCCGCACTACGTTACACCGCTCCAACGCCACGAAACATAAACTCGCACTACGTTACACGCTCTAACGCCAGGATACATAAACTCGCACTACGTTACACCGCTCTAACTCCACGAAGCATAAATCCGCACTACGTTACGCCGCTCTAAACGTCAGGATACATAAACTCGCACTACGTTACACCGCTTTAATGCCAGGATACATAAACTCGAACTACGATACACCGATCTAACGCCACGAAGCATAAATCCGCACTACGTTACACCACTCCAACACCACGAAACATAAACTCGCACTACGTTAAACCGCTCTAACACCACGAAGAATAAATCCGCACTACGTTACGCCGCTCTAACGCCACGAAGCATAAATCCGCATTACGTTACACCGCTCTAACGCCACAAAGCATAAACTCGCACTACTTTACACCGCTCGAACGCCAGGATATATAAACTTGCACTACGTTACACCGCTCCAACGCCACGAAACATAAATCCGCATTACGTTACACCGCTGTAACGCCAGGAAGCATAAACTCGCACTACGTTACACCGCTCGAACGTCACGAAGAATAAATCCGCACTACGTTACACCGCTCTAAACGTCAGGATACATAAACTCGCATTACGTTACACCGCTTTAACGCCAGGATACATACACTCCCACTACGTTACACCGCTTTAGCGCCAGGATACATAAACTTTAACGCCACGCTTTAACGCCACGAAGAATAAATCCGCACTACGTTACACCGCTCGAACGCCACGAAGCATTCCTGATTGCCTATCCGCACTACGTTACACCGCTCGAACACCAGGATACATAAACTCGCACTACGTTACACCGCTCCAACGCCACGAAACATAAATCCGCACTACGTTACGCCGCTCTAACGCCACGAAGGAAAAATCCGCACTACGTTACACCGCTCGAACGCCACGAAGAATAAATCCGCACTACGTTACGCCGCTCTAAACGTCAGGATACATAAACTCGCACTACGTTACACCGCTTTAACGCCAGGATACATAAACTCGAACTACGATACACCGATCTAACGCCACGAAGCATAAATCCGCACTACGTTACGCCGCTCGAACGCCAGGATACATAAACTCGCACTACGTTACACCACTCCAACGCCACGAAACATAAATCCGCACTACGTTACGCCGCTCTAACGCCACGAAGGAAAAATCCGCACTACGTTACACCGCTCGAACGCGACGAAGAATAAATCCGCACTACGTTACACCGCTCGAACGCCACGAAGAATAAATCCGCACTACCTTACACCGCTCGAACGCCGGGATACATAAACTCGCGCTACGTTACACCGCTCCAACGCCACGAAACATAAACTCGCACTACGTTACACCGCTCTAAACGTCAGGATACATAATCTCGCACTACGTTACACCGCTTTAACGCCAGGATACATACACTCGCACTACGTTACACCGCTTTAGCGTCAGGATACATAAACTCGCACTACGTTACACCGCTCTAACGCCACGAAACATAAATCCGCGCTACGTTACGCCGCTCGAACGCGACGAAGCATAAATCCACATTACGTTACACCGCTCTAAACGCCAGGATACATAAACTCGCACTACGTTACACCGCTCTAACACCACGAAGAATAAATCCGCACTACGTTACACCGCTCGAACGCCTGGATACATAAACTCGCACTACGTTACACCGCTCTAACACCACGAAACATAAATCCGCACTACGTTACACCGCTTTAACGCCAGGATACATAAACTCGCACTACGTTACACCGCTCTAACGCCACGAAGCATAAATCCGCACTACGTTACGCCGCTCTAAACGTCAGGATACATAAACTCGCATTACGTTACGCCGCTCTAACGCCACGAAACATAAATCCACACTACGTTACACCGCTCTAACGCCAAGAAGAATAAATCCGCACTACGTTACACCGCTCTAACGCAACGAAGCATAAATCCGCACTACGATACACCGCTCTAACGCCACGAAACATAAATCCGCACTACGTTACACCGCTCCAACGCCACGAAACATAAACTCGCACTACGTTACACGCTCTAACGCCAGGATACATAAACTCGCACTACGTTACACCGCTCTAACTCCACGAAGCATAAATCCGCACTACGTTACGCCGCTCTAAACGTCAGGATACATAAACTCGCACTACGTTACACCGCTTTAATGCCAGGATACATAAACTCGAACTACGATACACCGATCTAACGCCACGAAGCATAAATCCGCACTACGTTACACCACTCCAACACCACGAAACATAAACTCGCACTACGTTAAACCGCTCTAACACCACGAAGAATAAATCCGCACTACGTTACGCCGCTCTAACGCCACGAAGCATAAATCCGCATTACGTTACACCGCTCTAACGCCACAAAGCATAAACTCGCACTACTTTACACCGCTCGAACGCCAGGATATATAAACTTGCACTACGTTACACCGCTCCAACGCCACGAAACATAAATCCGCATTACGTTACACCGCTGTAACGCCAGGAAGCATAAACTCGCACTACGTTACACCGCTCGAACGTCACGAAGAATAAATCCGCACTACGTTACACCGCTCTAAACGTCAGGATACATAAACTCGCATTACGTTACACCGCTTTAACGCCAGGATACATACACTCCCACTACGTTACACCGCTTTAGCGCCAGGATACATAAACTCGCACTACGATACACCGCTCTAACGCCACGAAACATAAATCCGCACTACGTTACACCGCTCCAACGCCACGAAACATAAACTCGCACTACGTTACACCGCTCTAAACGTCAGGATACATAAACTCGCATTACGTTACACCGCTCTAACGCCACGAAGCATAAATCCGCACTACGTTACGCCACTCTAACGCCACGAAACATAAATCCACACTACGTTACACCGCTCTAACGCAACGAAGCATAATTACGCACTACGTTACACCGCTCTAACGCCACGAAACAAAAATCCGCACTACGTTACTTCGCTCGAACGCCACGAAACATAAACTCGCACTACGTTACACCGCTCTAAACGCCAGGATACATAAACTCGCACTACGTTACACCGCTCTAACGCCACGAAGCATTCCTGATCGCCTATCCGCACTACGTTACACCGCTCGAAAGCCAGGATACATAAACTCGCACTACGTTACATGCTCTAACGCCACCAAGAATAAATCCGCACTACGTTACACCGCTCGAACGCCAGGATACATAAACTCGCACTACGTTACACCGCTCTAACTCCACGAAGCATAAATCCGCACTACGTTACGCCGCTCTAAACGTCAGGATACATAAACGCGCACTACGTTACACCGCTTTAACGCCAGGATACATAAACTCGCACTACGTTACACCGCTTTAACGCCAGGATACATAAACTGGCACTACGTTACACCGCTCTAACTCCACGAAGCATAAATCCGCACTACGTTACGCCGCTCTAACGCCACGAAACATAAATCCACACTACGTTACACCGCTCTAACGCCACGAAGAATAAATCCGCACTACGTTACACCGCTCTAACGCAACGAAGCATAAATCCGCACTACGTTACGCCGCTCGAACGCCACGAAACATAAATCCGCATTACGTTACACCGCTGTAACGCCACGAAGCATAAACTCGCACTACGTTACACCGCTCGAACGCCACGAAGAATAAATCCGCACTACGTTACACCGCTCTAAACGTCAGGATACATAAACTCGCATTACGTTACACCGCTTTAACGCCACGAAGAATAAATCCGCACTACGTTACACCGCTCTAAACGCCAGGATACATAAACTCGCACTACGTTACACGCTCTAACGCCACGAAGAATAAATCCGCACTACGTTACACCGCTTGAACGCCAGGATACATAAACTCGCACTACGTTACACCGCTCCAACGCTACGAAACATAAACTCTCACTATGTTACACCGCTCTAACGCAACGAAGCATAAATCCGCACTACGTTACACCGCTCTAACGCCACGAAACATAAATCCGCACTACGTTACTTCGCTCGAACGCCACGAAACATAAACTCGAACTACGTTACACCGCTCTAAACGCCAGGATACATAAACTCGCACTACGTTACACCGCTGTAACGCCACGAAGCATTCCTGATCGCCTATCCGCACTACGTTAAACCGCTCGAACGCCAGGATACATAAACTCGCACTACGTTACACCGCTTTGACGCCACGAAGAATAAATCCGCACTACGTTACGCCGCTCTAAACGTCAGGATACATAAACTCGCATTACGTTACACCGCTCTAACGCCACGAAGCATAAATCCGCACTACGTTACGCCGCTCTAACGCCACGAAACATAAATCCACACTACGTTACACCGCTCTAACGCCACGAAGAATAAATCCGCACTACGTTACACCGCTCTAACGCAACGAAGCATAAATCCGCACTACGTTACGCCGCTCTAAACGTCAGGATACATAAACTCGCACTACGTTACACCGATTTAACGCCGGGATACATAAACTCGAACTACGATACACCGATCTAACGCCACGAAGCATAAATCCGCACTACCTTACACCACTCCAACACCCCGAAACATAAACTCGCACTACGTTAAACCGCTCTAACACCACGAAGAATAAATCCGCACTACGTTACGCCGCTCTAAAGCCACGAAGCATAAATCCGCATTACGTTACACCACTGTAACGCCACGAAGCATAAACTCGCACTACTTTACACCGCTCGAACGCCAGGATATATAAACTTGCACTACGTTACACCGCTCCAACGCCACGAAACATAAATCCGCATTACGTTACACCGCTGTAACGCCACGAAGCATAAACTCGCACTACGTTACACCGCTCGAACGCGACGAAGAATAAATCCGCACTACGTTACACCGCTCTAAACGTCAGGATACATAAACTCGCATTACGTTACACCGCTGTAACGCCACGAAGCATAAACTCGCACTACGTTACACCGCTCGAACGCGACGAAGAATAAATCCGCACTACGTTACACCGCTCTAAACGTCAGGATACATAAACTCGCATTACGTTACACCGCTTTAACGCCAGGATACATACACTCGCACTACGTTACACCGCTTTAGCGCCAAGATACATAAACTCGCACTACGATACACCGCTCTAACGCCACGAAACATAAATCCGCACTACGTTACACCGCTCCAACGCCACGAAACATAAAGTCGCACTACGTTACACCGCTCTAAACGTCAGGATACATAAACTCGCATTACGTTACACCGCTCTAACGCCACGAAGCATAAATCCGCACTACGTTACGCCGCTCTAACGCCACGAAACATAAATCCACACTACGGTACACCGCTCTAACGCAACGAAGCATAAATACGCACTACGTTACACCGCTCTAACGCCACGAAACATAAATCCGCACTACGTTACTTCGCTCGAACGCCACGAAACATAAACTCGCACTACGTTACACCGCTGTAAACGCCAGGATACATAAACTCGCACTACGTTACACCGCTCTAACGCCACGAAGCATTCCTGATCGCCTATCCGCACTACGTTACGCCGCTCTAAACGTCAGGATACATAAACTCGCATTACGTTACGCCGCTCTAACGCCACGAAACATAAATCCACACTACGTTACACCGCTCTAACGCCACGAAGAATAAATCCGCACTACGTTATACCGCTCTAACGCAACGAAGCATAAATCCGCATTACGTTACGCCGCTCGAACGCCACGAAACATAAATCCGCATTACGTTACACCGCTCTAACTCCACGAAGCATAAATCCGGACTACGTTACGCCGCTCTAAACGTCAGGATACATAAACTCGCACTACGTTACACCGCTTTAACGCCAGGATACATAAACTCGAACTACGATACACCGATCTAACGCCACGAAGCATAAATCCGCACTACGTTACACCGCTCCAACGCCACGAAACATAAACTCGCACTACGTTAAACCGCTCTAACACCACGAACAATAAATCCGCACTACGTTACGCCGCTCTAACGCCACGAAGCATAAATCCGCACTACGTTACGCCGCTCGAACGCCACGAAACATAAATCCGCATTACGTTACACCGCTGTAACGCCACGAAGCATAAACTCGCACTACGTTACGCCGCTCGAACGCCACGAAGAATAAATCCGCACTACGTTACACTGCTCGAACGCCAGGATACATAAACTTGCACTACGTTGCACCGCTCCAACGCCACGAAACATAAACTCTCACTACGTTACACCGCTCTAAACGTCAGGATACATAAGCTCGCATTATGTTACACCGCTCTAACGCCACGAAGCATAAATCCGCACTACGTTACGCCGCTCTAACGCCACGAAACATAAATCCACACTACGTTACACCGCTCTAACGCAACGAAGGATAAATACGCACTACGTTACACCGCTCTAACGCCACGAAACATAAATCCGCACTACGTTACTTCGCTCGAACGCCACGAAACATAAACTCGCACTACGTTACACCGCTCTAAACGCCAGGATACATAAACTCGCACTACGTCACACCGCTCTAACGCCACGAAGCATTCCTGATCGCCTATCCGCACTACGTTACACCGCTCGAACGCCAGGATACATAAACCCGCACTACGTTACACCGCTTTAACGCCACGAAGCATAAATCCGCACTACGTTACGCCGCTCTAAACGTCAGGATACATAAACTCGCATTACGTTACGCCGCTCTAACGCCACGAAACATAAATCCACACTACGTTACACCGCTCTAACGCCACGAAGAATAAATCCGCACTACGTTACACCGCTCTAACGCAACGAAGCAGAAATCCGCACTACGTTACGCCGCTCGAACGCCACGAAACATAAATCCGCATTACGTTACACCGCTGTAACGCCACGAAGCATAAACTCGCACTACGTTACACCGCTCGAACGCCACGAAGAATAAATCCGCACTACGTTACACCGCTCGAACGCCAGGATACATAAACTCGCACTACGTTACACCGCTCTAAACGTCAGGATACATAAACTCGCATTACGTTACACCGCTTTAACGCCAGGATACATACACTCGCACTACGTTACACCGCTTTAGCGCCAGGATACATAAACTCGCACTACGATACACCGCTCTAACGCCACGAAACATAAATCCGCACTACGTTACACCGCTCCAACGCCACGAAACATAAACTCGCACTACGTTACACCGCTCTAAACGTCAGGATACATAAACTCGCATTATGTTACACCGCTCTAACGCCACGAAGCATAAATCCGCACTACGTTACGCCGCTCTAACGCCAAGAAACATAAATCCACACTACGTTACACCGCTCTAACGCCACGAAGAATAAATCCACATTACGTTACACCGCTCTAAACGCCAGGATACATAAACTCGCACTACGTTACACCGCTCTAACACCACGAAGAATAAATCCGCACTACTTTACACCGCTCGAACGCCTGGATACATAAACTCGCACTACGTTACACCGCTCTAACGCCACGAAGCATAAATCCGCACTACGTTACGCCGCTCTAAACGTCAGGATACATAAACTCGCATTATGTTACACCGCTCTAACGCCACGAAGCATAAATCCGCACTACGTTACGCCGCTCTAACGCCAAGAAACATAAATCCACACTACGTTACACCGCTCTAACGCCACGAAGAATAAATCCACATTACGTTACACCGCTCTAAACGCCAGGATACATAAACTCGCACTACGTTACACCGCTCTAACACCACGAAGAATAAATCCGCACTACTTTACACCGCTCGAACGCCTGGATACATAAACTCGCACTACGTTACACCGCTCTAACACCACGAAACATAAATCCGCACTACGTTACACCGCTTTAACGCCAGGATACATAAACTCGCACTACGTTACACCGCTCTAACGCCACGAAGCATAAATCCGCACTACGTTACGCCGCTCTAAACGTCAGGATACATAAACTCGCATTACGTTACACCGCTCTAACGCCACGAAGCATAAATCCGCACTACGTTACGCCGCTCTAACGCCACGAAACATAAATCCACACTACGTTACACCGCTCTAACGCCACGAAGAATAAATCCGCACTACGTTACACCACTCTAACGCAACGAAGCATAAATCCGCACTACGTTACACCGCTCTAACGCCACGAAACATAAATCCGCACTACGTTACTTCGCTCGAACGCCACGAAACATAAACTCGAACTACGTTACACCGCTCTAACGCCACGAAGAATAAATCCGCACTACGTTACACCGCTCTAACGCAACGAAGCATAAATCCGCACTACGTTACACCGCTCTAACGCCACGAAACATAAATCCGCACTACGTTACTTCGCTCGAACGCCACGAAACATAAACTCGAACTACGTTACACCGCTCTAAACGCCAGGATACATAAACTCGCACTACGTTACACCGCTGTAACGCCACGAAGCATTCCTGATCGCCTATCCGCACTACGTTAAACCGCTCGAACGCCAGGATACATAAATTCGCACTACTTTACACCGCTTTGACGCCACGAAGAATAAATCCGCACTACGTTACACCGCTCGAACGCGACGAAGCATTCCTGATCGCCCATCCGCACTACGTTACACCGCTCGAACGCCAGGATACATAAACTCGCACTACGTTACACGCTCTAACGCCAGGATACATAAACTCGCACTACGTTACACCGCTCTAACTCCACGAAGCATAAATCCGCACTACGTTACGCCGCTCTAAACGTCAGGATACATAAACTCGCACTACGTTACACCGCTTTAATGCCAGGATACATAAACTCGAACTACGATACACCGATCTAACACCACGAAACATAAATCCGCACTACGTTACACCGCTTTAACGCCAGGATACATAAACTCGCACTACGTTACACCGCTCTAACGCCACGAAGCATAAATCCGCACTACGTTACGCCGCTCTAAACGTCAGGATACATAAACTCGCATTACGTTACACCGCTCTAACGCCACGAAGCATAAATCCGCACTACGTTACGCCGCTCTAACGCCACGAAACATAAATCCACACTACGTTACACCGCTCTAACGCCACGAAGAATAAATCCGCACAACGTTACACCGCTCTAACGCAACGAAGCATAAATCCGCACTACGTTACACCGCTCTAACGCCACGAAACATAAATCCGCACTACGTTACTTCGCTCGAACGCCACGAAACATAAACTCGAACTACGTTGCACCGCTCTAACGCCACGAAGAATAAATCCGCACTACGTTACACCGATCTAACGCCACGAAACATAAACTCGCACTACGTTACACCGCTGTAACGCCACGAAGCATTCCTGATCGCCTATCCGCACTACGTTACACCGCTCGAACGCGAGGATACATAAACTCGCACTACGTTACACGCTCTAACGCCAGGACACATAAACTCGCACTACGTTACACCGCTCTAACTCCACGAAGCATAAATCCGCACTACGTTACGCCGCTCTAAACGTCAGGATACATAAACTCGCACTACGTTACACCGCTTTAACGCCAGGATACATAAACTCGAACTACGATACACCGATCTAACGCCACGAAGCATAAATCCGCACTACGTTACACCACTCCAACACCACGAAACATAAACTCGCACTACGTTAAACCGCTCTAACACCACGAAGAATAAATCCGCACTACGTTACGCCGCTCTAACGCCACGAAGCATAAATCCGCATTACGTTACACCGCTGTAACGCCACGAAGCATAAACTCGCACTACTTTACACCGCCCGAACGCCAGGATATATAAACTTGCACTACGTTACACCGCTCCAACGCCACGAAACATAAATCCGCATTACGTTACACCGCTGTAACGCCACGAAGCATAAACTCGCACTACGTTACACCGCTCGAACGCCACGAAGAATAAATCCGCACTACGTTACACCGCTCTAAAAGTCAGGATACATAAACTCGCATTACGTTACACCGCTTTAACGCCAGGATACATACACTCGCACTACGTTACACCGCTTTAGCGCCAGGATACATAAACTCGCACTAAGATACACCGCTCTAACGCCACGAAACATAAATCCGCACTACGTTACACCGCTCCAACGCCACGAAACATAAACTCGCACTACGTTACACCGCTCTAAACGTCAGGATACATAAACTCGCATTACGTTACACCGCTCTAACGCCACGAAGCATAAATCCGCACTACGTTACGCCGCTCTAACGCCACGAAACATAAATCCACACTACGTTACACCGCTCTAACGCCACGAAGAATAAATCCGCACTACGTTACACCACTCTAACGCAACGAAGCATAAATCCGCACTACGTTACACCGCTCTAACGCCACGAAACATAAATCCGCACTACGTTACTTCGCTCGAACGCCACGAAACATAAACTCGCACTACGTTACACCGCTCTAAACGCCAGGATACATAAACTCGCACTACGTTACACCGCTCTAACGCCACGAAACATTCCTGATCGCCTATCCGCACTACGTTACGCCGCTCTAAACGTTAGGATACATAAACTCGCATTACGTTACGCCGCTCTAACGCCACGAAACATAAATCCACACTATATCCGCACTACGTTACTTCGCTCGAACGCTACGAAACATAAACTCGCACTACGTTACACCGCTCTAACGCCATGAAGCATTCCTGATCGCGTATCCGCACTACGTTACACCGCTCGAACGCCAGGATACATAAACTCGCACTACGTTACACCGCTTTAACGACACGAAGAATAAATCCGCACTACGTTACACCGCTCGAACGCCACGAAGCATTCCTGATCGCCTATCCGCACTACGTTACACCGCTGGAAAGCCAGGATACATAAACTCGCACTACGTTACATGCTCTAACGCCACCAAGAATAAATCCGCACTACGTTACACCGCTCGAACGTCAGGATACATAAACTCGCACTACGTTACACCGCTTTAACGCCAGGATACATAAACTCGCACTACGTTACACCGCTTTAACGCCAGGATACATAAACTCGCACTACGTTACACCGCTTTAACGACACGAAGAATAAATCCGTACCCGTTACACCGCTCGAACGCCACGAAGCATTCCTGATCGCCTATCCGCACTACGTTACACCGCTCGAAAGCCAGGATACATAAACTCGCACTACGTTACACGCTCTAACGCCACCAAGAATAAATCCGCACTACGTTACACCGCTCGAACGCCAGGATACATAAACTCGCACTACGTTACACCGCTCTAACTCCACGAAGCATAAATCCGCACGACGTTACGCCGCTCTAAACGTCAGGATACATAAACTCGCACTACGTTACACCGCTTTAACGCCAGGATACATAAACTCGCACTACGTTACACCGCTTTAACGCCAGGATACATAAACTCGAACTACGATACACCGATCTAACGCCACGAAGAATAAATCTGCACTACGTTACACCGCTCGAACGCCAGGATACATAAACTCGCACTACGTTACGCCGCTCTAACGCCACGAAGGAAAAATCCGCACTACGTTACACCGCTCGAACGCCACGAAGAATAAATCCGCACTACGTTACACCGCTCGAACGCCACGAAGAATAAATCCGCACTACGTTACACCGCTCGAACGCCGGGATACATAAACTCGCGCTACGTTACACCGCTCCAACGCCACGAAACATAAACTCGCACTACGTTACACCGCTCTAAACGTCAGGATACATAAACTCGCACTACGTTACACCGCTTTAACGCCAGGATACATACACTCGCACTACGTTACACCGCTTTAGCGCCAGGATACATAAACTCGCACTACGTTACACCACTCTAACGCCACGAAACATAAATCCGCACTACGTTACGCCGCTCGAACGCGACGAAGCATAAATCCACATTACGTTACACCGCTCTAAACGCCAGGATACATAAACTCGCACTACGTTACACCGCTCTAACACCACGAAGAATAAATCCGCACTACGTTACACCGCTCGAACGCCTGGATACATAAACTCGCACTACGTTACACCACTCTAACGCCACGAAACATAAATCCGCACTACGTTACACCGCTCTTACGCCACGAAGCATAAATCCGCACTACGTTACGCCGCTCTAAACGTCAGGATACATAAACTCGCATTACGTTACACCGCTCTAACGCCACGAAGCATAAATCCGCACTACGTTACGCCGCTCTAACGCCACGAAACATAAATCCACACTACGTTACACCGCTCTAACGCCACGAAGAATAAATCCGCACTACGTTACACCGCTCTAACGCAACGAAGCATAAATCCGCACTAGGATACACCGCTCTAACGCCACGAAACATAAATCCGCACTACGTTACACCGCTCCAACGCCACGAAACATAAACTCGCACTACGTTACACCGCTCTAAACGTCAGGATACATAAACTCGCATTATGTTAAACCGCTCTAACGCCACGAAGCATAAATCCGCACTACGTTACGCCGCTCTAACGCCAAGAAACACAAATCCACACTACGTTACACCGCTCTAACGCCACGAAGAATAAATCCGCACTACGTTACACCGCTCTAACGCAACGAAGCATAAATCCGCACTACGTTACACCGCTCTAACGCCACGAAACATAAATCCGCACTACGTTACTTCGCTCGAACGCTACGAAACATAAACTCGCACTACGTTACACCGCTCTAAACGCCAGGATACATAAACTCGCACTACGTTACACCGCTCTAACGCCACGAAGCATTCCTAATCGCCTATCCGCACTACGTTACACAGCTCGAACGCAGGATACATAAACTCGCACTACGTTACACCGCTTTAACGCCACGAGGAATAAATCCGCACTACGTTACACCGCTCGAACGCCACGAAGCATTCCTGATCGCCTATCCGCACTACGTTACACCGCTCGAAAGCCAGGATACATAAACTCGCACTACGTTACACGCTCTAACGCCACGAAGAATAAATCCGCACTACGTTACACCGCTCGAACGCCAGGATACATAAACTCGCACTACGTTACACCGCTCTAACTCCACGAAGCATAAATCCGCACTACGTTACGCCGCTCTAAACGTCAGGATACATAAACTCGCATTACGTTACACCGCTTTAACGCCAGGATACATACACCCGCACTACGTTACACCGCTTTAGCGCCAGGATACATAAACTCGCACTACGATACACCGCTCTAACGCCACGAAACATAAATCCGCACTACGTTACACCGCTCCAACGCCACGAAACATAAACTCGCACTAAGTTACACCGCTCTAAACGTCAGGATACATAAACTCGCATTACGTTACACCGCTCTAACACCACGAAGCATAAATCCGCACTACGTTACGCCGCTCTAACGCCAAGAAACATAAATCCACACTACGTTACACCGCTCTAACGCCACGAAGAATAAATCCGCACTACGTTACACCGCTCTAACGCAACGAAGCATAAATCCGCACTACGTTACACCGCTGTAACGCCACGAAACGTAAATCCGCACTACGTTACTTCGCTCGAACGCTACGAAACATAAACTCGCAGTACGTTACACCGCTCTAAACGCCAGGATACATAAACTCGCACTACGTTACACCGCTCTAACGCCATGAAGCATTCCTGATCGCCTATCCGCACTACGTTACACCGCTCGAACGCCAGGATACATAAACTCGCACTACGTTACACCGCTTTAACGACACGAAGAATAAATCCGCACTACGTTACACCGCTCGAACGCCACGAAGCATTCCTGATCGCCTATCCGCACTACGTTACACCGCTCGAAAGCCAGGATACATAAACTCGCACTACGTTACACGCTCTAACGCCACCAAGAATAAATCCGCACTACGTTACACCGCTCGAACGCCAGGATACATAAACTCGCACTACGTTACACCGCTCTAACTCCACGAAGCATAAATCCGCACTACGTTACGCCGCTCTAAACGTCAGGATACATAAACTCGCATTATGTTACACCGCTCTAACGCCACGAAGTATAAATCCGCACTACGTTACGCCGCTCTAACGCCACGAAACATAAATCCACACTACGTTACACCGCTCTAACGCCACGAAGAATAAATCCGCACTACGTTACACCACTCTAACGCAACGAAGCATAAATCCGCACTACGTTACACCGCTCTAACGCCACGAAACATAAATCCGCACTACGTTACTTCGCTCGAACGCCACGAAACATAAACTCGAACTACGTTACACCGCTCTAACGCCACGAAGAATAAATCCGCACTACGTTACACCGCTCTAACGCAACGAAGCATAAATCCGCACTACGTTACACCGCTCTAACGCCACGAAACATAAATCCGCACTACGTTACTTCGCTCGAACGCCACGAAACATAAACTCGAACTACGTTACACCGCTCTAAACGCCAGGATACATAAACTCGCACTACGTTACACCGCTGTAACGCCACGAAGCATTCCTGATCGCCTATCCGCACTACGTTAAACCGCTCGAACGCCAGGATACATAAATTCGCACTACTTTACACCGCTTTGACGCCACGAAGAATAAATCCGCACTACGTTACACCGCTCGAACGCGACGAAGCATTCCTGATCGCCCATCCGCACTACGTTACACCGCTCGAACGCCAGGATACATAAACTCGCACTACGTTACACGCTCTAACGCCAGGATACATAAACTCGCACTACGTTACACCGCTCTAACTCCACGAAGCATAAATCCGCACTACGTTACGCCGCTCTAAACGTCAGGATACATAAACTCGCACTACGTTACACCGCTTTAATGCCAGGATACATAAACTCGAACTACGATACACCGATCTAACACCACGAAACATAAATCCGCACTACGTTACACCGCTTTAACGCCAGGATACATAAACTCGCACTACGTTACACCGCTCTAACGCCACGAAGCATAAATCCGCACTACGTTACGCCGCTCTAAACGTCAGGATACATAAACTCGCATTACGTTACACCGCTCTAACGCCACGAAGCATAAATCCGCACTACGTTACGCCGCTCTAACGCCACGAAACATAAATCCACACTACGTTACACCGCTCTAACGCCACGAAGAATAAATCCGCACAACGTTACACCGCTCTAACGCAACGAAGCATAAATCCGCACTACGTTACACCGCTCTAACGCCACGAAACATAAATCCGCACTACGTTACTTCGCTCGAACGCCACGAAACATAAACTCGAACTACGTTGCACCGCTCTAACGCCACGAAGAATAAATCCGCACTACGTTACACCGATCTAACGCCACGAAACATAAACTCGCACTACGTTACACCGCTGTAACGCCACGAAGCATTCCTGATCGCCTATCCGCACTACGTTACACCGCTCGAACGCGAGGATACATAAACTCGCACTACGTTACACGCTCTAACGCCAGGACACATAAACTCGCACTACGTTACACCGCTCTAACTCCACGAAGCATAAATCCGCACTACGTTACGCCGCTCTAAACGTCAGGATACATAAACTCGCACTACGTTACACCGCTTTAACGCCAGGATACATAAACTCGAACTACGATACACCGATCTAACGCCACGAAGCATAAATCCGCACTACGTTACACCACTCCAACACCACGAAACATAAACTCGCACTACGTTAAACCGCTCTAACACCACGAAGAATAAATCCGCACTACGTTACGCCGCTCTAACGCCACGAAGCATAAATCCGCATTACGTTACACCGCTGTAACGCCACGAAGCATAAACTCGCACTACTTTACACCGCCCGAACGCCAGGATATATAAACTTGCACTACGTTACACCGCTCCAACGCCACGAAACATAAATCCGCATTACGTTACACCGCTGTAACGCCACGAAGCATAAACTCGCACTACGTTACACCGCTCGAACGCCACGAAGAATAAATCCGCACTACGTTACACCGCTCTAAAAGTCAGGATACATAAACTCGCATTACGTTACACCGCTTTAACGCCAGGATACATACACTCGCACTACGTTACACCGCTTTAGCGCCAGGATACATAAACTCGCACTAAGATACACCGCTCTAACGCCACGAAACATAAATCCGCACTACGTTACACCGCTCCAACGCCACGAAACATAAACTCGCACTACGTTACACCGCTCTAAACGTCAGGATACATAAACTCGCATTACGTTACACCGCTCTAACGCCACGAAGCATAAATCCGCACTACGTTACGCCGCTCTAACGCCACGAAACATAAATCCACACTACGTTACACCGCTCTAACGCCACGAAGAATAAATCCGCACTACGTTACACCACTCTAACGCAACGAAGCATAAATCCGCACTACGTTACACCGCTCTAACGCCACGAAACATAAATCCGCACTACGTTACTTCGCTCGAACGCCACGAAACATAAACTCGCACTACGTTACACCGCTCTAAACGCCAGGATACATAAACTCGCACTACGTTACACCGCTCTAACGCCACGAAACATTCCTGATCGCCTATCCGCACTACGTTACGCCGCTCTAAACGTTAGGATACATAAACTCGCATTACGTTACGCCGCTCTAACGCCACGAAACATAAATCCACACTATATCCGCACTACGTTACTTCGCTCGAACGCTACGAAACATAAACTCGCACTACGTTACACCGCTCTAACGCCATGAAGCATTCCTGATCGCCTATCCGCACTACGTTACACCGCTGGAAAGCCAGGATACATAAACTCGCACTACGTTACATGCTCTAACGCCACCAAGAATAAATCCGCACTACGTTACACCGCTCGAACGCCAGGATACATAAACTCGCACTACGTTACACCGCTCTAACTCCACGAAGCATAAATCCGCACTACGTTACGCCGCTCTAAACGTCAGGATACATAAACTCGCACTACGTTACACCGCTTTAACGCCAGGATACATAAACTCGCACTACGTTACACCGCTTTAACGCCAGGATACATAAACTCGCACTACGTTACACCGCTTTAACGACACGAAGAATAAATCCGCACCCGTTACACCGCTCGAACGCCACGAAGCATTCCTGATCGCCTATCCGCACTACGTTACACCGCTCGAAAGCCAGGATACATAAACTCGCACTACGTTACACGCTCTAACGCCACCAAGAATAAATCCGCACTACGTTACACCGCTCGAACGCCAGGATACATAAACTCGCACTACGTTACACCGCTCTAACTCCACGAAGCATAAATCCGCACGACGTTACGCCGCTCTAAACGTCAGGATACATAAACTCGCACTACGTTACACCGCTTTAACGCCAGGATACATAAACTCGCACTACGTTACACCGCTTTAACGCCAGGATACATAAACTCGAACTACGATACACCGATCTAACGCCACGAAGAATAAATCTGCACTACGTTACACCGCTCGAACGCCAGGATACATAAACTCGCACTACGTTACGCCGCTCTAACGCCACGAAGGAAAAATCCGCACTACGTTACACCGCTCGAACGCCACGAAGAATAAATCCGCACTACGTTACACCGCTCGAACGCCACGAAGAATAAATCCGCACTACGTTACACCGCTCGAACGCCGGGATACATAAACTCGCGCTACGTTACACCGCTCCAACGCCACGAAACATAAACTCGCACTACGTTACACCGCTCTAAACGTCAGGATACATAAACTCGCACTACGTTACACCGCTTTAACGCCAGGATACATACACTCGCACTACGTTACACCGCTTTAGCGCCAGGATACATAAACTCGCACTACGTTACACCACTCTAACGCCACGAAACATAAATCCGCACTACGTTACGCCGCTCGAACGCGACGAAGCATAAATCCACATTACGTTACACCGCTCTAAACGCCAGGATACATAAACTCGCACTACGTTACACCGCTCTAACACCACGAAGAATAAATCCGCACTACGTTACACCGCTCGAACGCCTGGATACATAAACTCGCACTACGTTACACCACTCTAACGCCACGAAACATAAATCCGCACTACGTTACACCGCTCTTACGCCACGAAGCATAAATCCGCACTACGTTACGCCGCTCTAAACGTCAGGATACATAAACTCGCATTACGTTACACCGCTCTAACGCCACGAAGCATAAATCCGCACTACGTTACGCCGCTCTAACGCCACGAAACATAAATCCACACTACGTTACACCGCTCTAACGCCACGAAGAATAAATCCGCACTACGTTACACCGCTCTAACGCAACGAAGCATAAATCCGCACTAGGATACACCGCTCTAACGCCACGAAACATAAATCCGCACTACGTTACACCGCTCCAACGCCACGAAACATAAACTCGCACTACGTTACACCGCTCTAAACGTCAGGATACATAAACTCGCATTATGTTAAACCGCTCTAACGCCACGAAGCATAAATCCGCAGTACGTTACGCCGCTCTAACGCCAAGAAACACAAATCCACACTACGTTACACCGCTCTAACGCCACGAAGAATAAATCCGCACTACGTTACACCGCTCTAACGCAACGAAGCATAAATCCGCACTACGTTACACCGCTCTAACGCCACGAAACATAAATCCGCACTACGTTACTTCGCTCGAACGCTACGAAACATAAACTCGCACTACGTTACACCGCTCTAAACGCCAGGATACATAAACTCGCACTACGTTACACCGCTCTAACGCCACGAAGCATTCCTAATCGCCTATCCGCACTACGTTACACAGCTCGAACGCAGGATACATAAACTCGCACTACGTTACACCGCTTTAACGCCACGAGGAATAAATCCGCACTACGTTACACCGCTCGAACGCCACGAAGCATTCCTGATCGCCTATCCGCACTACGTTACACCGCTCGAAAGCCAGGATACATAAACTCGCACTACGTTACACGCTCTAACGCCACGAAGAATAAATCCGCACTACGTTACACCGCTCGAACGCCAGGATACATAAACTCGCACTACGTTACACCGCTCTAACTCCACGAAGCATAAATCCGCACTACGTTACGCCGCTCTAAACGTCAGGATACATAAACTCGCATTACGTTACACCGCTTTAACGCCAGGATACATACACCCGCACTACGTTACACCGCTTTAGCGCCAGGATACATAAACTCGCACTACGATACACCGCTCTAACGCCACGAAACATAAATCCGCACTACGTTACACCGCTCCAACGCCACGAAACATAAACTCGCACTAAGTTACACCGCTCTAAACGTCAGGATACATAAACTCGCATTACGTTACACCGCTCTAACACCACGAAGCATAAATCCGCACTACGTTACGCCGCTCTAACGCCAAGAAACATAAATCCACACTACGTTACACCGCTCTAACGCCACGAAGAATAAATCCGCACTACGTTACACCGCTCTAACGCAACGAAGCATAAATCCGCACTACGTTACACCGCTGTAACGCCACGAAACGTAAATCCGCACTACGTTAATTCGCTCGAACGCTACGAAACATAAACTCGCAGTACGTTACACCGCTCTAAACGCCAGGATACATAAACTCGCACTACGTTACACCGCTCTAACGCCATGAAGCATTCCTGATCGCCTATCCGCACTACGTTACACCGCTCGAACGCCAGGATACATAAACTCGCACTACGTTACACCGCTTTAACGACACGAAGAATAAATCCGCACTACGTTACACCGCTCGAACGCCACGAAGCATTCCTGATCGCCTATCCGCACTACGTTACACCGCTCGAAAGCCAGGATACATAAACTCGCACTACGTTACACGCTCTAACGCCACCAAGAATAAATCCGCACTACGTTACACCGCTCGAACGCCAGGATACATAAACTCGCACTACGTTACACCGCTCTAACTCCACGAAGCATAAATCCGCACTACGTTACGCCGCTCTAAACGTCAGGATACATAAACTCGCACTACGTTACACCGCTTTAACGCCAGGATACATAAACTCGCACTACGTTACACCGCTTTAACGCCAGGATACATAAACTCGCACTACGTTACACCGCTTTAACGACACGAAGAATAAATCCGCACACGTTACACCGCTCGAACGCCACGAAGCATTCCTGATCGCCTATCCGCACTACGTTACACCGCTCGAAAGCCAGGATACATAAACTCGCACTACGTTACACGCTCTAACGCCACCAAGAATAAATCCGCACTACGTTACACCGCTCGAACGCCAGGATACATAAACTCGCACTACGTTACACCGCTCTAACTCCACGAAGCATAAATCCGCACTACGTTACGCCGCTCTAAACGTCAGGATACATAAACTCGCACTACGTTAGACCGCTTTAACGCCAGGATACATAAACTCGCACTACGTTACACCGCTTTAACGCCAGGATATAATAAACTCGAACTACGATACACCGATCTAACGCCACGAAGAATAAATCCGCACTACGTTACACCGCTCGAACGCCAGGATACATAAACTCCCACTACGTTACACCGCTCTAACGCCACGAAACATAAATCCGCACTACGTTACTTCGCTCGAACGCCACGAAACATAAACTCGCACTACGTTACACCGATCTAACGCCACGAAGCATTCCTGATCGCCTATCCGCACTACGTTACGCCGCTCTAAACGTCAGGATACATAAACTCGCATTACGTTACGCCGCTCTAACGCCACGAAACATAAATCCACACTACGTTACACCGCTCTAACGCCACGAAGAATAAATCCGCACTACGTTACAGCGCTCTAACGCAACGAAGCATAAATCCGCACTACGTTACGCCGCTCGAACGCCACGAAACATAAATCCGCATTACGTTACACCGCTGTAACGCCACGAACCATAAACTCGCACTACGTTACACCGCTCGAACGACACGAAGAATAAATCCGAACTACGTTACACCGCTCTAAACGTCAGGATACATAAACTCGCATTACGTTACACCGCTTTAACGCCACGAAGAATAAATCCGCACTACGTTACACCGCTCTAAACGCCAGGATACATAAACTCGCACTACGTTACACGCTCTAACGCCACGAAGAATAAATCCGCACTACGTTACAACGCTTGAACGCCAGGATACATAAACTCGCACTACGTTACACCGCTCCAACGCTACGAAACATAAACTCGCACTATGTTACACCGCTCTAAGCGTCAGGATACATAAACTCGCACTACGTTACACCGATTTAACGCCAGGATACATAAACTCGCACTACGATACACCGCTCTAACCCCACGAAGCATAAATCCGCACTACGTTACACCGCTCTAATGCCACGAAACAGAAATCCACACTACGTTACACCGCTCTAACGCCACGAAGAATAAATCCGCACTACGTTACACCGCTCTAACGCAACGAAGCATAAATCCGCACTACGTTACACCGCTCTAACGCCACGAAACATAAATCCGCACTACGTTACTTCGCTCGAACGCCACGAAACATAAACTCGCACTACGTTACACCGCTCTAAACGCCAGGATACATAAACTCGCACTACGTTACACCGCTTTAACGCCACGAAGAATAAATCCGCACTACGTTACACCGCTCGAACGCCACGAAGCATTCCTGATTGCCTATCCGCACTACGTTACACCGCTCGAACACCAGGATACATAAACTCGCACTACGTTACACCGCTCCAACGACACGAAACATAAATCCGCACTACGTTACGCTGCTCTAACGCCACGAAGGAAAAATCCGCACTACGTTACACCGCTCGAACGCCACGAAGAATAAATCCGCACTACGTTACGCCGCTCTAAACGTCAGGATACATAAACTCGCACTACGTTACACCGCTTTAACGCCAGGATACATAAACTCGAACTACGATACACCGATCTAACGCCACGAAGCATAAATCCGCACTACGTTACGCCGCTCGAACGCCAGGATACATAAACTCGCACTACGTTACACCACTCCAACGCCACGAAACATAAATCCGCACTACGTTACGCCGCTCTAACGCCACGAAGGAAAAATCCGCACTACGTTACACCGCTCGAACGCCACGAAGAATAAATCCGCACTACGTTACACCGCTCGAACGCCACGAAGAATAAATCCGCACTACCTTACACCGCTCGAACGCCGGGATACATAAACTCGCGCTACGTTACACCGCTCCAACGCCACGAAACATAAACTCGCACTACGTTACACCGCTCTAAACGTCAGGATACATAATCTCGCACTACGTTACACCGCTTTAACGCCAGGATACATACACTCGCACTACGTTACACCGCTTTAGCGTCAGGATACATAAACTCGCACTACGTTACACCGCTCTAACGCCACGAAACATAAATCCGCGCTACGTTACGCCGCTCGAACGCGACGAAGCATAAATCCACATTACGTTACACCGCTCTAAACGCCAGGATACATAAACTCGCACTACGTTACACCGCTCTAACACCACGAAGAATAAATCCGCACTACGTTACACCGCTCGAACGCCTGGATACATAAACTCGCACTACGTTACACCGCTCTAACACCACGAAACATAAATCCGCACTACGTTACACCGCTTTAACGCCAGGATACATAAACTCGCACTACGTTACACCGCTCTAACGCCACGAAGCATAAATCCGCACTACGTTACGCCGCTCTAAACGTCAGGATACATAAACTCGCATTACGTTACACCGCTCTAACGCCACGAAGCATAAATCCGCACTACGTTACGCCGCTCTAACGCCACGAAACATAAATCCACACTACGTTACACCGCTCTAACGCCAAGAAGAATAAATCCGCACTACGTTACACCGCTCTAACGCAACGAAGCATAAATCCGCACTACGATACACCGCTCTAACGCCACGAAACATAAATCCGCACTACGTTACACCGCTCCAACGCCACGAAACATAAACTCGCACTACGTTACACCGCTCTAAACGTCAGGATACATAAACTCGCATTATGTTAAACCGCTCTAACGCCACGAAGCATAAATCCGCACTACGTTACGCCGCTCTAACGCCAAGAAACACAAATCCACACTACGTTACACCGCTCTAACGCCACGAAGAATAAATCCGCACTACGTTACACCGCTCTAACGCAACGAAGCATAAATCCGCACTACGTTACACCGCTCTAACGCCACGAAACATAAATCCGCACTACGTTACTTCGCTCGAACGCTACGAAACATAAACTCGCACTACGTTACACCGCTCTAAACGCCAGGATACATAAACTCGCACTACGTTACACCGCTCTAACGCCACGAAGCATTCCTAATCGCATATCCGCACTACGTTACACAGCTCGAACGCAGGATACATAAACTCGCACTACGTTACACCGCTTTAACGCCACGAGGAATAAATCCGCACTACGTTACACCGCTCGAACGCCACGAAGCATTCCTGATCGCCTATCCGCACTACGTTACACCGCTCGAAAGCCAGGATACATAAACTCGCACTACGTTACACGCTCTAACGCCACGAAGAATAAATCCGCACTACGTTACACCGCTCGAACGCCAGGATACATAAACTCGCACTACGTTACACCGCTCTAACTCCACGAAGCATAAATCCGCACTACGTTACGCCGCTCTAAACGTCAGGATACATAAATTCGCACTGCGTTACACCGCTTTAAAGCCAGGATACATAAACTCGCTCTACGTTACACCGCTTTAACGCCAGGATACATAAACTCGAACTACGATACACCGATCTAACGCCACGAAGCATAAATCCGCACTACGTTACACCGCTCCAACGCCACGAAACATAAACTCGCACTACGTTACACCGCTCTAACACCACGAAGAATAAATCCGCACTACGTTACGCCGCTCTAACGCCACGAAGCATAAATCCGCACTACGTTACGCCGCTCGAACGCCACGAAACATAAATCCGCATTACGTTACACCGCTGTAACGCCACGAAGCATAAACTCGCACTACGTTACACCGCTCGAACGCCACGAAGAATAAATCCGCACTACGTTACACCGCTCGAACGCCAGGATACATAAACTCGCACTACGTTACACCGCTCTAACGCAACGAAGCATAAATCCGCACTACGTTACACCGCTGTAACGCCACGAAACGTAAATCCGCACTACGTTACTTCGCTCGAACGCTACGAAACATAAACTCGCACTACGTTACACCGCTCTAAACGCCAGGATACATAAACTCGCACTACGTTACACCGCTCTAACGCCATGAAGCATTCCTGATCGCGTATCCGCACTAATTACACCGCTTTAACGCCAGGATACATAAACTCGCACTACGTTACACCGCTTTAACGCCAGGATACATAAACTCGCACTAAGTTACACCGCTTTAACGACACGAAGAATAAATCCGCACCCGTTACACCGCTCGAACGCCACGAAGCATTCCTGATCGCCTATCCGCACTACGTTACACCGCTCGAAAGCCAGGATACATAAACTCGCACTACGTTACACGCTCTAACGCCACCAAGAATAAATCCGCACTACGTTACACCGCTCGAACGCCAGGATACATAAACTCGCACTACGTTACACCGCTCTAACTCCACGAAGCATAAATCCGCACTACGTTACGCCGCTCTAAACGTCAGGATACATAAACTCGCACTACGTTACACCGCTCTAAACGTCAGGATACATAAACTCGCACTACGTTACACCGCTTTAACGCCAGGATACATAAACTCGAACTACGATACACCGATCTAACGCCACGAAGAATAAATCCGCACTACGTTACACCGCTCGAACGCCAGGATACATAAACTCGCACTACGTTACACCGCTCCAACGCCACGAAACATAAATCCGTACTACGTTACGCCGCTCTAACGCCACGAAGGAAAAATCCGCACTACGTTACACCGCTCGAACGCCACGAAGAATAAATCCGCACTACGTTACACCGCTCGAACGCCGGGATACATAAACTCGCGCTACGTTACACCGCTCCAACGCCACGAAACATAAACTCGCACTACGTTACACCGCTCTAAACGTCAGGATACATAAACTCGCACTACGTTACACCGCTTTAACGCCAGGATACATACACTCGCACTACGTTACACCGCTTTAGCGCCAGGATACATAAACTCGCACTACGTTACACCGCTCGAACGCCACGAAACATAAATCCGCACTACGTTACAGCGCTCTAACGCCACGAAACATAAATCCGCACTACGTTACGCCGCTCGAACGCCACGAAGCATAAATCCACATTACGTTACACCGCTCTAAATGCCAGGATACATAAACTCGCACTACGTTACACCGCTCTAACGCCACGAAGAATAAATCCGCACTACGTTACACCGCTCGAACGCCTGGATACATAAACTCGCACTACGTTACACCGCTCTAACACCACGAAACATAAATCCGCACTACGTTACACCGCTTTAACCCCAGGATACATAAACTCGCAATACGTTACACCGCTCTAAACGTCAGGATACATAAATTCGCACTGCGTTACACCGCTTTAACGCCAGGATACATAAACTCGCTCTACGTTACACCGCTTTAACGCCAGGATACATAAACTCGAACTACGATACACCGATCTAACGCCACGAAGCATAAATCCGCACTACGTTACACCGCTCCAACGCCACGAAACATAAACTCGCACTACGTTACACCGCTCTAAACGCCAGGATACATAAACTCGCACTACGTTACACCGCTCTAACCCCACGAAGCATAAATCCGCACTACGTTACGCCGCTCTAAACGTCAGGATACATAAACTCGCACTACGTTACACCGCTTTAACGCGAGGATACATAAACTCGCACTACGTTACGCCGCTTTAACGCCAGGATACATAAACTCGAACTACGATACACCGATCTAACGCCACGAAACATAAACTCGCACTACGTTACACCGCTTTAACAGCACGAAGAATAAATCCGCACTACGTTACGCCGCTCTAACGCCACGAAGCATAAATCCGCACTACGTTACGCCGCTCGAACGCCACGAAACATAAATCCGCATTACGTTACACCGCTGTAACGCCACGAAGCATAAACTCGCACTACGTTAAAACCGCTCGAACGCCACGAAGAATAAATCCGCACTACGTTACACCGCTCGAACGCCAGGATACATAAACTCGCACTACGTTACACCGCTCCAACGCCACGAAACATAAACTCGCACTACGTTACACCGCTCTAAACGTCAGGATACATAAACTCGCATTACGTTACACCGCTTTAACGCCAGGATACATACACCCGCACTACGTTACACCGCTTTAGCGCCAGGATACATAAACTCGCACTACGATACACCGCTCTAACGCCACGAAACATAAATCCGCACTACGTTACACCACTCCAACGCCACGAAACATAAACTCGCACTAAGTTACACCGCTCTAAACGTCAGGATACATAAACTCGCATTACGTTACACCGCTCTAACACCACGAAGCATAAATCCGCACTACGTTACGCCGCTCTAACGCCAAGAAACATAAATCCACACTACGTTACACCGCTCTAACGCCACGAAGAATAAATCCGCACTACGTTACACCGCTCTAACGCAACGAAGCATAAATCCGCACTACGTTACACCGCTGTAACGCCACGAAACGTAAATCCGCACTACGTTACTTCGCTCGAACGCTACGAAACATAAACTCGCACTACGTTACACCGCTCTAAACGCCAGGATACATAAACTCGCACTACGTTACACCGCTCTAACGCCATGAAGCATTCCTGATCGCGTATCCGCACTACGTTACACCGCTCGAACGCCAGGATACATAAACTCGCACTACGTTACACCGCTTTAACGACACGAAGAATAAATCCGCACTACGTTACACCGCTCGAACGCCACGAAGCATTCCTGATCGCCTATCCGCACTACGTTACACCGCTCGAAAGCCAGGATACATAAACTCGCACTACGTTACATGCTCTAACGCCACCAAGAATAAATCCGCACTACGTTACACCGCTCGAACGCCAGGATACATAAACTAGCACTACGTTACACCGCTCTAACTCCACGAAGCATAAATCCGCACTACGTTACGCCGATCTAAACGTCAGGATACATAAACTCGCACTACGTTACACCGCTTTAACGCCAGGATACATAAACTCGCACTACGTTACACCGCTTTAACGCCAGGATACATAAACTCGAACTACGATACACCGATCTAACGCCACGAAGCATAAATCCGCACTACGTTACGCCGCTCTAACGACAAGAAACATAAATCCACACTACGTTTCACCGCTCTAACGCCACGAAGAATAAATCCGCACTACGTTACGCCGCTCTAACGACAAGAAACATAAATCCACACTACGTTTCACCGCTCTAACGCCACGAAGAATAAATCCGCACTACGTTACACCGCTCTAAATCCACGAAGCATAAATCCGCACTACGTTACGCCGCTCTAAACGTCAGGATACATAAACTCGCACTACGTTACACCGCTTTAACGCCAGGATACATAAACTCGCACTACGTTACACCGCTTTAACGCCAGGATACATAAACTCGCACTACGTTACACCGCTTTAACGACACGAAGAATAAATCCGCACCCGTTACACCGCTCGAACGCCACGAAGCATTCCTGATCGCCTATCCGCACTACGTGACACCGCTCGAAAGCCAGGATATATAAACTCGCACTACGTTACACGCTCTAACGCCACCAAGAATAAATCCGCACTACGTTACACCGCTCGAACACCAGGATACATAAACTCGCACTACGTTACACCGCTCTAACTCCACGAAGCATAAATCCGCACTACGTTACGCCGCTCTAAACGTCAGGATACATAAACTCGCACTACGTTACACCGCTTTAACGCCAGGATACATAAACTCGCACTACGTTACACCGCTTTAACGCCAGGATACATAAACTCGAACTACGATACACCGATCTAACGCCACGAAGCATAAATCCGCACTACGTTACGCCGCTCTAACGACAAGAAACATAAATCCACACTACGTTTCACCGCTCTAACGCCACGAAGAATAAATCCGCACTACGTTACACCGCTCTAACGCAACGAAGCATAAATCCGCACTACGTTACACCGCTGTAACGCCACGAAACGTAAATCCGCACTACGTTACTTCGCTCGAACGCTACGAAACATAAACTCGCACTACGTTACACCGCTCTAAACGCCAGGATACATAAACTCGCACTACGTTACACCGCTTTAACGACACGAAGAATAAATCCGCACTACGTTACACCGCTCGAACGCCACGAAGCATTCCTGATCGCCTATCCGCACTACGTTACACCGCTCGAAAGCCAGGATACATAAACTCGCACTACGTTACATGCTCTAACGCCACCAAGAATAAATCCGCACTACGTTACACCGCTCGAACGCCAGGATACATAAACTCGCACTACGTTACGCCGCTCGAACGCCAAGAAACATAAATCCGCATTACGTTACACCGCTGTAACGCCACGAAGCATAAACTCGCACTACGTTACACCGCTCTAAACGTCAGGATACATAAACTCGCATTACGTTACACCGCTTTAACGCCAGGATACATACACCCGCACAACGTTACACCGCTTTAGCGCCAGGATACATAAACTCGCACTACGATACACCGCTCTAACGCCACGAAACATAAATCCGCACTACGTTACACCACTCCAACGCCACGAAACATAAACTCGCACTAAGTTACACCGCTCTAAACGTCAGGATACATAAACTCGCATTACGTTACACCGCTCTAACACCACGAAGCATAAATCCGCACTACGTTACGCCGCTCTAACGCCAAGAAACATAAATCCACACTACGTTACACCGCTCTAACGCCACGAAGAATAAATCCGCACTACGTTACACCGCTCTAACGCAACGAAGCATAAATCCGCACTACGTTACACCGCTGTAACGCCACGAAACGTAAATCCGCACTACGTTACTTCGCTCGAACGCTACGAAACATAAACTCGCACTACGTTACACCGCTCTAACGCCATGAAGCATTCCTGATCGCGTATCCGCACTACGTTACACCGCTCGAACGCCAGGATACATAAACTCGCACTACGTTACACCGCTTTAACGACACGAAGAATAAATCCGCACTACGTTACACCGCTCGAACGCCACGAAGCATTCCTGATCGCCTATCCGCACTACGTTACACCGCTGGAAAGCCAGGATACATAAACTCGCACTACGTTACATGCTCTAACGCCACCAAGAATAAATCCGCACTACGTTACACCGCTCGAACGCCAGGATACATAAACTCGCACTACGTTACACCGCTCTAACTCCACGAAGCATAAATCCGCACTACGTTACGCCGCTCTAAACGTCAGGATACATAAACTCGCACTACGTTACACCGCTTTAACGCCAGGATACATAAACTCGCACTACGTTACACCGCTTTAACGCCAGGATACATAAACTCGCACTACGTTACACCGCTTTAACGACACGAAGAATAAATCCGCACCCGTTACACCGCTCGAACGCCACGAAGCATTCCTGATCGCCTATCCGCACTACGTTACACCGCTCGAAAGCCAGGATACATAAACTCGCACTACGTTACACGCTCTAATGCCACCAAGAATAAATCCGCACTACGTTACACCGCTCGAACGCCAGGATACATAAACTCGCACTACGTTACACCGCTCTAACTCCACGAAGCATAAATCCGCACGACGTTACGCCGCTCTAAACGTCAGGATACATAAACTCGCACTACGTTACACCGCTTTAACGCCAGGATACATAAACTCGCACTACGTTACACCGCTCCAACGCCACGAAACATAAATCCGCACTACGTTACGCCGCTCTAACGCCACGAAGGAAAAATCCGCACTACGTTACACCGCTCGAACGCCACGAAGAATAAATCCGCACTACGTTACACCGCTCGAACGCCACGAAGAATAAATCCGCACTACGTTACACCGCTCGAACGCCGGGATACATAAACTCGCGCTACGTTACACCGCTCCAACGCCACGAAACATAAACTCGCACTACGTTACACCGCTCTAAACGTCAGGATACATAAACTCGCACTACGTTACACCGCTTTAACGCCAGGATACATACACTCGCACTACGTTACACCGCTTTAGCGCCAGGATACATAAACTCGCACTACGTTACACCACTCTAACGCCACGAAACATAAATCCGCACTACGTTACGCCGCTCGAACGCGACGAAGCATAAATCCACATTACGTTACACCGCTCTAAACGCCAGGATACATAAACTCGCACTACGTTACACCGCTTAACACCACGAAGAATAAATCCGCACTACGTTACACCGCTCGAACGCCTGGATACATAAACTCGCACTACGTTACACCACTCTAACGCCACGAAACATAAATCCGCACTACGTTACACCGCTCTAACGCCACGAAGCATAAATCCGCACGACGTTACGCCGCTCTAAACGTCAGGATACATAAACTCGCATTACGTTACACCGCTCTAACGCCACGAAGCATAAATCCGCACTACGTTACGCCGCTCTAACGCCACGAAACATAAATCCACACTACGTTACACCGCTCTAACGCCACGAAGAATAAATCCGCACTACGTTACACCGCTCTAACGCAACGAAGCATAAATCCGCACTACGATACACCGCTCTAACGCCACGAAACATAAATCCGCACTACGTTACACCGCTCCAACGCCACGAAACATAAACTCGCACTACGTTACACCGCTCTAAACGTCAGGATACATAAACTCGCATTATGTTAAACCGCTCTAACGCCACGAAGCATAAATCCGCACTACGTTACGCCGCTCTAACGCCAAGAAACACAAATCCACACTACGTTACACCGCTCTAACGCCACGAAGAATAAATCCGCACTACGTTACACCGCTCTAACGCAATGAAGCATAAATCCGCACTACGTTACACCGCTCTAACGCCACGAAACATAAATCCGCACTACGTTACTTCGCTCGAACGCTACGAAACATAAACTCGCACTACGTTACACCGCTCTAAACGCCAGGATACATAAACTCGCACTACGTTACACCGCTCTAACGCCACGAAGCATTCCTAATCGCCTATCCGCACTACGTTACACAGCTCGAAGGCAGGATACATAAACTCGCACTACGTTACACCGCTTTAACGCCACGAGGAATAAATCCGCACTACGTTACACCGCTCGAACGCCACGAAGCATTCCTGATCGCCTATCCGCACTACGTTACACCGCTCGAAAGCCAGGATACATAAACTCGCACTACGTTACACGCTCTAACGCCACGAAGAATAAATCCGCACTACGTTACACCGCTCGAACGCCAGGATACATAAACTCGCACTACGTTACACCGCTCTAACTCCACGAAGCATAAATCCGCACTACGTTACGCCGCTCTAAACGTCAGGATACATAAACTCGCATTACGTTACACCGCTTTAACGCCAGGATACATACACCCGCACTACGTTACACCGCTTTAGCGCCAGGATACATAAACTCGCACTACGATACACCGCTCTAACGCCACGAAACATAAATCCGCACTACGTTACACCGCTCCAACGCCACGAAACATAAACTCGCACTAAGTTACACCGCTCTAAACGTCAGGATACATAAACTCGCATTACGTTACACCGCTCTAACACCACGAAGCATAAATCCGCACTACGTTACGCCGCTCTAACGCCAAGAAACATAAATCCACACTACGTTACACCGCTCTAACGCCACGAAGAATAAATCCGCACTACGTTACACCGCTCTAACGCAACGAAGCATAAATCCGCACTACGTTACACCGCTGTAACGCCACGAAACGTAAATCCGCACTACGTTACTTCGCTCGAACGCTACGAAACATAAACTCGCAGTACGTTACACCGCTCTAAACGCCAGGATACATAAACTCGCACTACGTTACACCGCTCTAACGCCATGAAGCATTCCTGATCGCCTATCCGCACTACGTTACACCGCTCGAACGCCAGGATACATAAACTCGCACTACGTTACACCGCTTTAACGACACGAAGAATAAATCCGCACTACGTTACACCGCTCGAACGCCACGAAGCATTCCTGATCGCCTATCCGCACTACGTTACACCGCTCGAAAGCCAGGATACATAAACTCGCACTACGTTACACGCTCTAACGCCACCAAGAATAAATCCGCACTACGTTACACCGCTCGAACGCCAGGATACATAAACTCGCACTACGTTACACCGCTCTAACTCCACGAAGCATAAATCCGCACTACGTTACGCCGCTCTAAACGTCAGGATACATAAACTCGCACTACGTTAGACCGCTTTAACGCCAGGATACATAAACTCGCACTACGTTACACCGCTTTAACGCCAGGATATAATAAACTCGAACTACGATACACCGATCTAACGCCACGAAGAATAAATCCGCACTACGTTACACCGCTCGAACGCCAGGATACATAAACTCCCACTACGTTACACCGCTCTAACGCCACGAAACATAAATCCGCACTACGTTACTTCGCTCGAACGCCACGAAACATAAACTCGCACTACGTTACACCGATCTAACGCCACGAAGCATTCCTGATCGCCTATCCGCACTACGTTACGCCGCTCTAAACGTCAGGATACATAAACTCGCATTACGTTACGCCGCTCTAACGCCACGAAACATAAATCCACACTACGTTACACCGCTCTAACGCCACGAAGAATAAATCCGCACTACGTTACAGCGCTCTAACGCAACGAAGCATAAATCCGCACTACGTTACGCCGCTCGAACGCCACGAAACATAAATCCGCATTACGTTACACCGCTGTAACGCCACGAACCATAAACTCGCACTACGTTACACCGCTCGAACGCCACGAAGAATAAATCCGAACTACGTTACACCGCTCTAAACGTCAGGATACATAAACTCGCATTACGTTACACCGCTTTAACGCCACGAAGAATAAATCCGCACTACGTTACACCGCTCTAAACGCCAGGATACATAAACTCGCACTACGTTACACGCTCTAACGCCACGAAGAATAAATCCGCACTACGTTACACCGCTTGAACGCCAGGATACATAAACTCGCACTACGTTACACCGCTCCAACGCTACGAAACATAAACTCGCACTATGTTACACCGCTCTAAGCGTCAGGATACATAAACTCGCACTACGTTACACCGATTTAACGCCAGGATACATAAACTCGCACTACGATACACCGCTCTAACCCCACGAAGCATAAATCCACACTACGTTACACCGCTCTAATGCCACGAAACAGAAATCCACACTACGTTACACCGCTCTAACGCCACGAAGAATAAATCCGCACTACGTTACACCGCTCTAACGCAACGAAGCATAAATCCGCACTACGTTACACCGCTCTAACGCCACGAAACATAAATCCGCACTACGTTACTTCGCTCGAACGCCACGAAACATAAACTCGCACTACGTTACACCGCTCTAAACGCCAGGATACATAAACTCGCACTACGTTACACCGCTTTAACGCCACGAAGAATAAATCCGCACTACGTTACACCGCTCGAACGCCACGAAGCATTCCTGATCGCCTATCCGCACTACGTTACACCGCTCGAACACCAGGATACATAAACTCGCACTACGTTACACCGCTCCAACGCCACGAAACATAAATCCGCACTACGTTACGCCGCTCTAACGCCACGAAGGAAAAATCCGCACTACGTTACACCGCTCGAACGCCACGAAGAATAAATCCGCACTACGTTACGCCGCTCTAAACGTCAGGATACATAAACTCGCACTACGTTACACCGCTTTAACGCCAGGATACATAAACTCGAACTACGATACACCGATCTAACGCCACGAAGCATAAATCCGCACTACGTTACGCCGCTCGAACGCCAGGATACATAAACTCGCACTACGTTACACCACTCCAACGCCACGAAACATAAATCCGCACTACGTTACGCCGCTCTAACGCCACGAAGGAAAAATCCGCACTACGTTACACCGCTCGAACGCCACGAAGAATAAATCCGCACTACGTTACACCGCTCGAACGCCAGGATACATAAACTCGCGCTACGTTACACCGCTCCAACGCCACGAAACATAAACTCGCACTACGTTACACCGCTCTAAACGTCAGGATACATAAACTCGCACTACGTTACACCGCGAGTATATCTTTAGAATTTCCGATATAGAGACTCACGCGCTGGAGATAAAAAAGTTTTTCTGCACAACGTTGCCATTGCTCGCTTTGAAATCCTTGAGTTTGTTAATCAAAAATTCGTCAAAGTTTTAAAAAATAGGAAATCGATCATAAAACAAATTTCAAATTTCAAATTTGGTCTTCCACATGCTCATATTCGTTGGAGGATTACGTTATTCAAAATTCGATCACTCTATGTACCGTTATTTTATGACATTGCGAAAAATATACATACATTTACGCAGATTTTCATTGTTTAATTTCCTCAAATATAATGCAGGACTCTAACATTTTATGGCAACAGTTTGAAAAGTGAACCGACATTTATGAGTCCGACGCGAAATGCAAAAACGAAACTAATAATCCTTCGGGATTCAAATCCCTTTGGACTAAAAAAAAAAAAATCTGAAATGTTTCAGATTTTAAATTATGTCCAAAGGGGCGTTTTCTAACATTTTGTGTGTTACATTTCTTTATTAAATATCATATTCCTCGCACTTAAACCATAAGATCCAGTGCAACAGCAATATCGCAAAATAGTTTTAAAACGAGCATATCTTTAGAATTTCCGATACAGAGACTCACGCGCTGGAGATAAAAATGTTTTTCTGCACAATGTTGCCATTGCTCGCTTTGAAATCCTTCAGCTTGTTAATCAAAAATTCGTCAAAGTTTTAAAAAATAGGAAATCGATCATAAAACAAATTTCAAATTTCAAATTTGGTCTTCCACATGCTCATATTCGTTGGAGGATTACGTTATTCAAAATTCGATGACTCTATGTACCGTTATTTTAAGACAATGGGAGAAATATACATACATTTACGCAGATTTTCATTATTTATTTTCTTCAAATATAATGCAGGACTCTAACATTTTATGGCAACAGTTTGAAAAGGGAACCGACATTTATCCGTCCGACGCAAAATGCCAAAACGAAACTAATAGTCCTTCGGGATTCAAATCCCTTTGGACTAAAAAAAAAAAAAAAAAAAAAAAAAAAAAAAAAAAAAAAATCTGAAATTTTTCAGATTTTAACTTACGTCCAAAGGGGCGTTTTTTAACATTTGGTGTGTTACCTTTCTTTATTAAATATCATGTTCCTCGCACTTAAAACATAAGATTCAGTGCAACAGCAATATTGCAAAATAGTTTTAAAACGAGCATATCTTTAGAATTTCCGATACAGAGACTCACGCGCTGGAGATAAAAATGTTTTTTCTGCACAACGTTGCCATTGCTCGCTTTGAAATCCTTGAGCTTTTTAATCAAAAATTCGTCAAAGTTTTAAAAAATAGGAAATCGATCATAAAACAAATTTCAAATTTGGTCTTCCACATGCTCATATTCGTTGGAGGATTACGTTATTCAAAATTCGATGACTCTATGTACCGTTGTTTTATCACAATACGAGAAATATACATACATTTATGCAGATTTTTCATTATTTAATTTCTTCAAATATAATGCAGGACTCTAACATTTTGTGGCAACAGTTTGAAAAGTGAACCGACATTTATGAGTCCGACGCAAAACGACAAATCGAAACTAATAGTCCTTCGGGATTCAAATCCCTTTGGACTAAAAAAAAAAAAAAAAAAATTGAAATGTTTCAGATTTTAAATTATGTCCAAAGGGGCGTTTTTTAACATTTTGTACGTTACCTTTCTTTATTAAATATCATTTTCCTCGCACTTAAACCATAAGATCCAGTGCAACAGCAATATCGCAAAATAGTTTTAAAACGAGCATATCTTTAGAATTTCCGATACAGAGACTCACGCGTTGGAGATAAAAATGTTTTTCTGCACAACGTTGCCATTGCTCGCTTTGAAATCTTTGAGTTTGTTAATCAAAAATTCGTCAAAGTTTTAAAAAATAGGAAATCGATCATAAAACAAATTTCAAATTTCAAATTTGGTCTTCCACATGCTCATATTCGTTGGAGGATTACGTTATTCAAAATTCGATGACTGCTATGTACCGTTATTTTATGACATTGCGAGAAATATACATACATTTACGCAGATTTTCATGATTTAATTTCTTCAAATATAATGCAGGACTCTAACATTTTATGGCAACAGTTTGAAAAGTGAACCGACATTTATCCGTCCGACGCAAAATGCCAAAACGAAACTAATAATCCTTCGGGATTAAAATCCCTTTGGACTAAAAAAAAAAAAATTTGAAATGTTTAAGATTTTAAATTACGTCCAAAGGGGCGTTTATTTAACATTTTGTGTGTTACCTTTCTTTATTAAATATCATGTGCCTCGCACTTAAACCATAAGATCCAGTGCAACAGCAATATCGCAAAATAATTTTAAAACCAGCATATCTTTAGAATTTCCGATACAGAGACTCACGTGCTGGAGATAAAAATGTTTTTCTGCACAACGTTGCCATTGCTCGCTTTGAAATCATTAAATTTGTTAATCAAAAATTCGTCAAAGTTTTAAAAAATAGGAAATCGATCATAAAACAAATTTCAAATTTCAAATTTGGTCTTCCACATGCTCATATTCGTTGGAGGATTACGTTATTCAAAATTCGATGACTCTATGTACCGTTATTTTATGACATTGCGAAAAATATGCATACATTTACGCAGATTTTCATTGTTTAATTTCTTCAAATATAATGCAGGACTCTAAAATTTTATGGCAACAGTTTGAAAAGTGAACCGACATTTATGAGTCCGACGCAAAATGCAAAAACGAAACTAATAATCCTTCGGAATTCAAATCCCTTTGGACTAAAAAAAAAAAAAAAATCTGAAATGATTCAGATTTTAAATTATGTCCAAAGGGGCGTTTTCTAACATTTTGTGTGTTACATTTCTTTATTAAATGTCATGTTCCTCGCACTTAAACCATAAGATCCAGTGCAACAGCAATATCGCAAAATAGTTTTAAAACGAGCATATCTTTAGAATTTGCGATACAGAGACTCACGCACTGGAGATAAAAATGTTTTTTCTGCACAACGTTGCCATTGCTCGCTTTGAAATCCTTGAGTTTGTTAATCAAAAATTCGTCAAAGTTTTAAAAAATAGGAAATCGATCATAAAACAAATTTCAAATTTCAAATTTGGTCTTCCACATGCTCATATTCGTTGGCGGATTACGTTATTCAAAATTCGATGACTCTATGTACCGTTGTTTTATGACAATACGAGAAATATACATACATTTATGCAGATTTTTCATTATTTAATTTCTTCAAATATAATGCAGGACTCTAACATTTTGTGGCAACAGTTTGAAAAGTGAACCGACATTTATGAGTCCGACGCAAAACGACAAAACGAAACTAATAGTCCTTCGGGATTCAAATCCCTTTGGACTAAAAAAAAAAAAGTTGAAATGTTTCAGATTTTAAATTACGTCCAAAGGGGCGCGTTTTAACATTTTGTATGTTACTTTCTTTATTAAATATCATGTTCCTCGCACTTAAAACATAAGATTCAGTGCAACAGCAATATTGCAAAATAGTTTTAAAACGAGCATATCTTTAGAATTTCCGATACAGAGACTCACGCGCTGGAGATAAAAATGTTTTTTCTGCACAACGTTGCCATTGCTCGCTTTGAAATCCTTGAGCTTTTTAATCAAAAATTCGTCAAAGTTTTAAAAAATAGGAAATCGATCATAAAACAAATTTCAAATTTGGTCTTCCACATGCTCATATTCGTTGGAGGATTACGTTATTCAAAATTCGATGACTCTATGTACCGTTGTTTTATCACAATACGAGAAATATACATACATTTATGCAGATTTTTCATTATTTAATTTCTTCAAATATAATGCAGGACTCTAACATTTTGTGGCAACAGTTTGAAAAGTGAACCGACATTTATGAGTCCGACGCAAAACGACAAATCGAAACTAATAGTCCTTCGGGATTCAAATCCCTTTGGACTAAAAAAAAAAAAAAAAAAATTTGAAATGTTTCAGATTTTAAATTATGTCCAAAGGGGCGTTTTTTAACATTTTGTACGTTACCTTTCTTTATTAAATATCATTTTCCTCGCACTTAAACCATAAGATCCAGTGCAACAGCAATATCGCAAAATAGTTTTAAAACGAGCATATCTTTAGAATTTCCGATACAGAGACTCACGCGTTGGAGATAAAAATGTTTTTCTGCACAACGTTGCCATTGCTCGCTTTGAAATCTTTGAGTTTGTTAATCAAAAATTCGTCAAAGTTTTAAAAAATAGGAAATCGATCATAAAACAAATTTCAAATTTCAAATTTGGTCTTCCACATGCTCATATTCGTTGGAGGATTACGTTATTCAAAATTCGATGACTGCTATGTACCGTTATTTTATGACATTGCGAGAAATATACATACATTTACGCAGATTTTCATGATTTAATTTCTTCAAATATAATGCAGGACTCTAACATTTTATGGCAACAGTTTGAAAAGTGAACCGACATTTATCCGTCCGACGCAAAATGCCAAAACGAAACTAATAATCCTTCGGGATTAAAATCCCTTTGGACTAAAAAAAAAAAAATTTGAAATGTTTAAGATTTTAAATTACGTCCAAAGGGGCGTTTATTTAACATTTTGTGTGTTACCTTTCTTTATTAAATATCATGTGCCTCGCACTTAAACCATAAGATCCAGTGCAACAGCAATATCGCAAAATAATTTTAAAACCAGCATATCTTTAGAATTTCCGATACAGAGACTCACGTGCTGGAGATAAAAATGTTTTTCTGCACAACGTTGCCATTGCTCGCTTTGAAATCATTGAGTTTGTTAATCAAAAATTCGTCAAAGTTTTAAAAAATAGGAAATCGATCATAAAACAAATTTCAAATTTCAAATTTGGTCTTCCACATGCTCATATTCGTTGGAGGATTACGTTATTCAAAATTCGATGACTCTATGTACCGTTATTTTATGACATTGCGAAAAATATGCATACATTTACGCAGATTTTCATTGTTTAATTTCTTCAAATATAATGCAGGACTCTAAAATTTTATGGCAACAGTTTGAAAAGTGAACCGACATTTATGAGTCCGACGCAAAATGCAAAAACGAAACTAATAATCCTTCGGAATTCAAATCCCTTTGGACTAAAAAAAAAAAAAAAATCTGAAATGATTCAGATTTTAAATTATGTCCAAAGGGGCGTTTTCTAACATTTTGTGTGTTACATTTCTTTATTAAATATCATGTTCCTCGCACTTAAACCATAAGATCCAGTGCAACAGCAATATCGCAAAATAGTTTTAAAACGAGCATATCTTTAGAATTTCCGATACAGAGACTCACGCACTGGAGATAAAAATGTTTTTTCTGCACAACGTTGCCATTGCTCGCTTTGAAATCCTTGAGTTTGTTAATCAAAAATTCGTCAAAGTTTTAAAAAATAGGAAATCGATCATAAAACAAATTTCAAATTTCAAATTTGGTCTTCCACATGCTCATATTCGTTGGCGGATTACGTTATTCAAAATTCGATGACTCTATGTACCGTCGTTTTATGACAATACGAGAAATATACATACATTTATGCAGATTTTTCATTATTTAATTTCTTCAAATATAATGCAGGACTCTAACATTTTGTGGCAACAGTTTGAAAAGTGAACCGACATTTATGAGTCCGACGCAAAACGAAAAAACGAAACTAATAGTCCTTCGGGATTCAAATCCCTTTGGACTAAAAAAAAAAAAGTTGAAATGTTTCAGATTTTAAATTACGTCCAAAGGGGCGCGTTTTAACATTTTGTATGTTACTTTCTTTATTAAATATCATGTTCCTCGCACTTAAAACATAAGATTCAGTGCAACAGCAATATTGCAAAATAGTTTTAAAACGAGCATATCTTTAGAATTTCCGATACAGAGACTCACGCGCTGGAGATAAAAATGTTTTTTCTGCACAACGTTGCCATTGCTCGCTTTGAAATCCTTGAGCTTTTTAATCAAAAATTCGTCAAAGTTTTAAAAAATAGGAAATCGATCATAAAACAAATTTCAAATTTGGTCTTCCACATGCTCATATTCGTTGGAGGATTACGTTATTCAAAATTCGATGACTCTATGTACCGTTGTTTTATCACAATACGAGAAATATACATACATTTATGCAGATTTTTCATTATTTAATTTCTTCAAATATAATGCAGGACTCTAACATTTTGTGGCAACAGTTTGAAAAGTGAACCGACATTTATGAGTCCGACGCAAAACGACAAATCGAAACTAATAGTCCTTCGGGATTCAAATCCCTTTGGACTAAAAAAAAAAAAAAATTTGAAATGTTTCAGATTTTAAATTATGTCCAAAGGGGCGTTTTTTAAAATTTTGTACGTTACCTTTCTTTATTAAATATCATTTTCCTCGCACTTAAACCATAAGATCCAGTGCAACAGCAATATCGCAAAATAGTTTTAAAACGAGCATATCTTTAGAATTTCCGATACAGAGACTCACGCGTTGGAGATAAAAATGTTTTTCTGCACAACGTTGCCATTGCTCGCTTTGAAATCTTTGAGTTTGTTAATCAAAAATTCGTCAAAGTTTTAAAAAATAGGAAATCGATCATAAAACAAATTTCAAATTTCAAATTTGGTCTTCCACATGCTCATATTCGTTGGAGGATTATGTTATTCAAAATTCGATGACTCTATGTACCGTTATTTTATGACAATGGGAGAAATATACATACATTTACGCAGATTTTCATTATTTAATTTCTTCAAATCTAATGCAGGACTCTAACATTTTATGGCAACAGTTTGAAAAGTGAACCGACATTTATGAGTCCGACGCAAAATGCCAAAACGAAACTAATAATCCTTCGGGATTCAAATCCCTTTGGACTAAAAAAAAAAAAATTTGAAATGTTTAAGATTTTAAATTACGTCCAAAGGGGCGTTTATTTAACATTTTGTGTGTTACCTTTCTTTATTAAATATCATGTGCCTCGCACTTAAACCATAAGATCCAGTGCAACAGCAATATCGCAAAATAATTTTAAAACCAGCATATCTTTAGAATTTCCGATACAGAGACTCACGTGCTGGAGATAAAAATGTTCTTCTGCACAACGTTGCCATTGCTCGCTTTGAAATCATTGAGTTTGTTAATCAAAAATTCGTCAAAGTTTTAAAAAATAGGAAATCGATCATAAAACAAATTTTAAATTTCAAATTTGGTCTTCCACATGCTCATATTCGTTGGAGGATGACGTTATTCAAAATTCGATGACTCTATGTACCGTTATTTTATGACATTGCGAAAAATATACATACATTTACGCAGATTTTCATTGTTTAATTTCTTCAAATATAATGCAGGACTCTAAAATTTTATGGCAACAGTTTGAAAAGTGAACCGACATTTATGAGTCCGACGCAAAATGCAAAAACGAAACTAATAATCCTTCGGGATTCAAATCCCTTTGGACTAAAAAAAAAAAAAAAATCTGAAATGATTCAGATTTTAAATTATGTCCAAAGGGGCGTTTTCTAACATTTTGTGTGTTACATTTCTTTATTAAATATCATGTTCCTCGCACTTAAACCATAAGATCCAGTGCAACAGCAATATCGCAAAATAGTTTTAAAACGAGCATATCTTTAGAATTTCCGATACAGAGACTCACGCACTAGAGATAAAAATGTTTTTTCTGCACAACGTTGCCATTGCTCGCTTTGAAATCCTTGAGTTTGTTAATCAAAAATTCGTCAAAGTTTTAAAAAATAGGAAATCGATCATAAAACAAATTTCAAATTTCAAATTTGGTCTTCCACATGCTCATATTCGTTGGCGGATTACGTTATTCAAAATTCGATGACTCTATGTACCGTTGTTTTATGACAATACGAGAAATATACATACATTTATGCAAATTTTTCATTATTTAATTTCTTCAAATATAATGCAGGACTCTAACATTTTATGGCAACAGTTTGAAAAGTGAACCGACATTTATCCGTCCGACGCAAAATGCGAAAAAGAAACTAATAGTCCTTCGGGATTCAAATCTCTTTGGACTAAAAAAAAAAAATTTGAAATGTTTCAGATTTTAAATTACGTCCAAAGGGGCGCGTTTTAACATTTTGTATGTTACTTTCTTTAGTAAATATCATGTTCCTCGCACTTAAAACATAAGATTCAGTGCAACAGCAATATTGCAAAATAGTTTTAAAACGAGCATATCTTTAAAATTTCCGATACAGAGACTCACGCGCTGGAGATAAAAATGTTTTTTCTGCACAACGTTGCCATTGCTCGCTTTGAAATCCTTGAGCTTTTTAATCAAAAATTCGTCAAAGTTTTAAAAAATAGGAAATCGATCATAAAACAAATTTCAAATTTGGTCTTCCACATGCTCATATTCGTTGGAGGATTACGTTATTCAAAATTCGATGACTCTATGTACCGTTGTTTTATCACAATACGAGAAATATACATACATTTATGCAGATTTTTCATTATTTAATTTCTTCAAATATAATGCAGGACTCTAACATTTTGTGGCAACAGTTTGAAAAGTGAACCGACATTTATGAGTCCGACGCAAAACGACAAATCGAAACTAATAGTCCTTCGGGATTCAAATCCCTTTGGACTAAAAAAAAAAAAAAAAAATTTGAAATGTTTCAGATTTTAAATTATGTCCAAAGGGGCGTTTTTTAACATTTTGTACGTTACCTTTCTTTATTAAATATCATTTTCTTCGCACTTAAACCATAAGATCCAGTGCAACAGCAATATCGCAAAATAGTTTTAAAACGAGCATATCTTTAGAATTTCCGATACAGAGACTCACGCGTTGGAGATAAAAATGTTTTTCTGCACAACGTTGCCATTGCTCGCTTTGAAATCTTTGAGTTTGTTAATCAAAAATTCGTCAAAGTTTTAAAAAATAGGAAATCGATCATAAAACAAATTTCAAATTTCAAATTTGGTCTTCCACATGCTCATATTCGTTGGAGGATTACGTTATTCAAAATTCGATGACTCTATGTACCGTTATTTTATGACAATGCGAGAAATATACATACATTTACGCAGATTTTCATTATTTAATTTCTTCAAATCTAATGCAAGACTCTAACATTTTATGGCAACAGTTTGAAAAGTGAACAGACATTTATGAGTCCGACGCAAAATGCCAAAACGAAACTAATAATCCTTCGGGATTCAAATCCCTTTGGACTAAAAAAAAAAAAATTGAAATGTTTCAGATTTTAAATTACGTCCAAAGGGGCGTTTATTTAACATTTTGTGTGTTACCTTTCTTTATTAAATATCATGTGCCTCGCACTTAAACCATAAGATCCAGTGCAACAGCAATATCGCAAAATAATTTTAAAACCAGCATATCTTTAGAATTTCCGATACAGAGACTCACGCGCTGGAGATAAAAATGTTTTTTCTGCACAACGTTGCCATTGCTCGCTTTGAAATCATTGAGTTTGTTAATCAAAAATTCGTCAAAGTTTTAAAAAATTGGAAATCGATCATAAAACAAATTTCAAATTTCAAATTTGGTCTTCCACATGCTCATGTTCGTTGGAGGATGACGTTATTCAAAATTCGATGACTCTATGTACCGTTATTTTATGACAATGCGAGAAATATACATACATTTACGCAGATTTTCATTATTTAATTTCTTTAAATATATTGCAGGACTCTAACATTTTATGGCAACAGTTTGAAAAGTGAACCGACATTTATGAGTCCGACGCAAAGTGCAAAAACGAAACTAATAATCGTTCGGGATTCAAATCCCTTTGGACTAAAAAAAAAAAAAATCTGAAATGATTCAGATTTTAAATTATGTCCAAAGGGGCGTTTTCTAACATTTTGTGTGTTACATTTCTTTATTAAATATCATGTTCCTCGCACTTAAACCATAAGATCCAGTGCAACAGCAATATCGCAAAATAGTTTTAAAACGAGCATATCTTTAGAATTTCCGATACAGAGACTCACGCACTGGAGATAAAAATGTTTTTCTGCACAACGTTGCCATTGCTCGCTTTGAAATCCTTGAGCTTGTTAATCAAAAATTCGTCAAAGTTTTAAAAAATAGGAAATCGATCATAAAACAAATTTCAAATTTCAAATTTGGTCTTCCACATGCTCATATTCGTTGGAGGATTACGTTATTCAAAATTCGATGACTCTATGTACCGTTATTTTATGACAATGGGAGAAATATACATACATTTACGCAGATTTTCATTATTTATTTTCTTCAGATATAATGCAGGACTCTAACATTTTATGGCAACAGTTTGAAAAGTGAACCGACATTTATCCGTCCGACGCAAAATGCGAAAAAGAAACTAAAAGTCCTTCGGGATTCAAATCTCTTTGGACAAAAAAAAAAAAAAAAATTTGAAATGTTTCAGAATTTAAATTATGTCCAAAGGGGCGTTTTCTAACATTTTGTATGTTACCTTTCTTTATTAAATATCATTTTCCTCGCACTTAAACCATAAGATCCAGTGCAACAGCAATATCGCAAAATAGTTTTAAAACGAGTATATCTTTAGAATTTCCGATACAGAGACTCACGCGCTGGAGATAAAAATGTTTTTCTGCACAACGTTGCCATTGCTCGCTTTGAAATCCTTGAGTTTGTTAATCAAAAATTCGTCAAAGTTTTAAAAAATAGGAAATCGATCATAAAACAAATTTCAAATTTCAAATTTGGTCTTCCACATGCTCATATTCGTTGGAGGATTACGTTATTCAAAATTCGATGACTCTATGTACCGTTGTTTTATCACAATACGAGAAATATACATACATTTATGCAGATTTTTCATTATTTAATTTCTTCAAATATAATGCAGGACTCTAACCTTTTATGGCAACAGTTTGAAAAGTGAACCGACATTTATCCGTCCAACGCAAAATGCCAAAACGAAACTAATAGTTCTTCGGGATTCAAATCCCTTTGGACTAAAAAAAAAAAAAAATATGAACTGTTTCAGATTTTAAATTATGTCCAAAGGGGCGTTTTTTAACATTTTGTATGTTACCTTTCTTTATGAAATATCATTTTCCTCGCACTTAAACCATAAGATCCAGTGCAACAGCAATATCGCAAAATAGTTTTAAAACGAGTATATCTTTAGAATTTCCGATACAGAGACTCACGCGCTGGAGATAAAAATGTTTTTCTGCACAACGTTGCCATTGCTCGCTTTGAAATCCTTGAGTTTGTTAATCAAAAATTCGTCAAAGTTTTAAAAAATAGGAAATCGATCATAAAACAAATTTCAAATTTCAAATTTGGTCTTCCACATGCTCATATTCGTTGGAGGATTACGTTATTCAAAATTCGATGACTCTATGTACCGTTATTTTATGACAATGGGAGAAATATACATACATTTACACAGATTTTCATTGTTTAATTTCTTCAAATATAATGCAGGACTCTAACATTTTATGGCAACAGTTTGAAAAGTGAACCGACATTTATGAGTCCGACGCAAAGTGCAAAAACGAAACTAATAATCCTTCGGGATTCAAATCCCTTTGGACTAAAAAAAAAAAAAAAAAAAAAAAATCTGAAATGTTTCAGATTTTAAATTACGTCCAAAGGGGCGTTTTTTTTAACATTTTGTGTGTTACCTTTCTTTATTAAATATCATGTTCCTCGCACTTAAACCATAAGATCCAGTGCAAAAGCAATATCGCAAAATAATTTTAAAACGAGCATATCTTTAGAATTTCCGATACAGAGACTCACGCGCTGGAGATAAAAATGTTTTTTCTGCACAACGTTGCCATTGCTCGCTTTGAAATCCTTAAGTTTGTTAATTAAAAATTCGTCAAAGTTTTAAAAAATAGGAAATCGATCATAAAACAAATTTCAAATTTCAAATTTGGTCTTCCACATGCTCATATTCGTTGGAGGATTACGTTATTCAAAATTCGATGACTCTATGTACCGTTATTTTATGACATTGCGAAAAATATATATACATTTACGCAGATTTTCATTGTTTAATTTCTTCAAATATAATGCAGGACTCTAACATTTTATGGCAACAGTTTGAAAAGTGAACCGACATTTTTCCGTCCGACGCAAAATGCAAAAACGAAACTAATAATCCTTCGGGATTCAAATCCCTTTGGACTAAAAAAAAAAAAAATCTGAAATGATTCAGATTTTAAATTATGTCCAAAGGGGCGTTTTCTAACATTTTGTGTGTTACATTTCTTTATTAAATATCATGTTCCTCGCACTTAAACCATAAGATCCAGTGCAACAGCAATATCGCAAAATAGTTTTAAAACGAGCATATCTTTAGAATTTCCGATACAGAGACTCACGCGCTGGAGATAAAAATGTTTTTTCTGCAAAACGTTGCTATTGCTCGCTTTGAAATCCTTGAGTTTGTTAATCAAAAATTCGTCAAAGTTTTAAAAAATAGGAAATCGATCATAAAACAAATTTCAAATTTCAAATTTGGTCTTCCACATGCTCATATTCGTTGGAGGATTACGTTATTCAAAATTCGATGACTCTATGTACCGTTATTTTATGACAATGGGAGAAATATACATACATTTACGCAGATTTTCATTGTTTAATTTCTTCAAATATAATGCAGGACTCTAACATTTTATGGCAACAGTTTGAAAAGTGAACCGACATTTATGAGTCCGACGCAAAGTGCAAAAACGAAACTAATAATCCTTCGGGATTCAAATCCCTTTGGACTAAAAAAAAAAAAAAAAAAAAAAAAAAATCTGAAATGTTTCAGATTTGAAATTACGTCCAAAGGGGCGTTTTTTTTTAACATTTTGTGTGTTACCTTTCTTTATTAAATATCATGTTCCTCGCACTTAAACCATAAGATCCAGTGCAAAAGCAATATCGCAAAATAATTTTAAAACGAGCATATCTTTAGAATTTCCGATACAGAGACTCACGCGCTGGAGATAAAAATGTTTTTTCTGCACAACGTTGCCATTGCTCGCTTTGAAATCCTTAAGTTTGTTAATTAAAAATTCGTCAAAGTTTTAAAAAATAGGAAATCGATCATAAAACAAATTTCAAATTTCAAATTTGGTCTTCCACATGCTCATATTCGTTGGAGGATTACGTTATTCAAAATTCGATGACTCTATGTACCGTTATTTTATGACATTGCGAAAAATATACATACATTTACGCAGATTTTCATTGTTTAATTTCTTCAAATATAATGCAGGACTCTAACATTTTATGGCAACAGTTTGAAAAGTGAACCGACATTTTTCCGTCCGACGCAAAATGCAAAAACGAAACTAATAATCCTTCGGGATTCAAATCCCTTTGGACTAAAAAAAAAAAAAAATCTGAAATGATTCAGATTTTAAATTATGTCCAAAGGGGCGTTTTCTAACATTTTGTGTGTTACATTTCTTTATTAAATATCATGTTCCTCGCACTTAAACCATAAGATCCAGTGCAACAGCAATATCGCAAAATAGTTTTAAAACGAGCATATCTTTAGAATTTCCGATACAGAGACTCACGCGCTGGAGATAAAAATGTTTTTTCTGCAAAACGTTGCTATTGCTCGCTTTGAAATCATTGAGTTTGTTAATCAAAAATTCGTCAAAGTTTTAAAAAATAGGAAATCGATCATAAAACAAATTTCAAATTTCAAATTTGGTCTTCCACATGCTCATATTCGTTGGAGGATTACGTTATTCAAAATTCGATGACTCTATGTACCGTTATTTTATGACATTGCGAAAAATATACATACATTTACGCAGATTTTCATTGTTTAATTTCCTCAAATATAATGCAGGACTCTAACATTTTATGGCAACAGTTTGAAAAGTGAACCGACATTTATGAGTCCGACGCGAAATGCAAAAACGAAACTAATAATCCTTCGGGATTCAAATCCCTTTGGACTAAAAAAAAAAAAAAATCTGAAATGTTTCAGATTTTAAATTATGTCCAAAGGGGCGTTTTCTAACATTTTGTGTGTTACATTTCTTTATTAAATATCATGTTCCTCGCACTTAAACCATAAGATCCAGTGCAACAGCAATATCGCAAAATAGTTTTAAAACGAGCATATCTTTAGAATTTCCGATACAGAGACTCACGCGCTGGAGATAAAAATGTTTTTCTGCACAACGTTGCCATTGCTCGCTTTGAAATCCTTGAGCTTGTTAATCAAAAATTCGTCAAAGTTTTAAAAAATAGGAAATCGATCATAAAACAAATTTCAAATTTCAAATTTGGTCTTCCACATGCTCATATTCGTTGGAGGATTACGTTATTCAAAATTCGATGACTCTATGTACCGTTATTTTATGACAATGGGAGAAATATACATACATTTACGCAGATTTTCATTATTTATTTTCTTCAAATATAATGCAGGACTCTAACATTTTATGGCAACAGTTTGAAAAGGGAACCGACATTTATCCGTCCGACGCAAAATGCCAAAACGAAACTAATAGTCCTTCGGGATTCAAATCCCTTTGGATTAAAAAAAAAAAAAAAAAAAAAAAAAAAAAAAAAAATCTGAAATTTTTCAGATTTTAATTTTCGTCCAAAGGGGCGTTTTTTAACATTTGGTGTGTTACCTTTCTTTATTAAATATCATGTTCCTCGCACTTAAACCATAAGATCCAGTTCAACAGCAATATCGAAAAATAATTTTAAAACGAGCATATCTTTAGAATTTCCGATACAGAGACTCACGCGCTGGAGATAAAAATGTTTTTTCTGCACAACGTTGCCATTGCTCGCTTTGAAATCCTTGAGTTTGTTAATCAAAAATACGTCAAAAATTTTAAAAATAGGAAATCGATCATAAAACAAATTTCAAATTTCAAATTTGGTCTTCCACATGCGCATATTCGTTGGCGGATTACGTTATTCAAAATTCGATGACTCTATGTACCGTTGTTTTATGACAATACGAGAAATATACATACATTTATGCAGATTTTTCATTATTTATTTTCTTCAAATATAATGCAGGACTCTAACATTTTATGGCAACAGTTTGAAAAGTGAACCGACATTTATCCGTCCGACGCAAAATGCGAAAAAGAAACTAATAGTCCTTCGGGATTCAAATCTCTTTGGACTAAAAAAAAAAAAATTTGAAATGTTTCAGATTTTAAATTACGTCCAAAGGGGCGCGTTTTAACATTTTGTATGTTACTTTCTTTATTAAATATCATGTTCCTCGCACTTAAAACATAAGATTCAGTGCAACAGCAATATTGCAAAATAGTTTTAAAACGAGCATATCTTTAGAATTTCCGATACAGAGACTCACGCGCTGGAGATAAAAATGTTTTTTCTGCACAACGTTGCCATTGCTCGCTTTGAAATCCTTGAGCTTTTTAATCAAAAATTCGTCAAAGTTTTAAAAAATAGGAAATCGATCATAAAACAAATTTCAAATTTGGTCTTCCACATGCTCATATTCGTTGGAGGATTACGTTATTCAAAATTCGATGACTCTATGTACCGTTGTTTTATCACAATACGAGAAATATACATACATTTATGCAGATTTTTCATTATTTAATTTCTTCAAATATAATGCAGGACTCTAACAATTTGTGGCAACAGTTTGAAAAGTGAACCGATATTTATGAGTCCGACGCAAAACGACAAATCGAAACTAATAGTCCTTCGGGATTCAAATCCCTTTGGACTAAAAAAAAAAAAAATTTGAAATGTTTCAGATTTTAAATTATGTCCAAAGGGGCGTTTTTTAACATTTTGTACGTTACCTTTCTTTATTAAATATCATTTTCCTCGCACTTAAACCATAAGATCCAGTGCAACAGCAATATCGCAAAATAGTTTTAAAACGAGCATATCTTTAGAATTTCCGATACAGAGACTCACGCGTTGGAGATAAAAATGATTTTCTGCACAACGTTGCCATTGCTCGCTTTGAAATCTTTGAGTTTGTTAATCAAAAATTCGTCAAAGTTTTAAAAAATAGGAAATCGATCATAAAACAAATTTCAAATTTCAAATTTGGTCTTCCACATGCTCATATTCGTTGGAGGATTACGTTATTCAAAATTCGATGTCTCTATGTACCGTTATTTTATGAGAATGCGAGAAATATACATACATTTACGCAGATTTTCATTATTTAATTTCTTCAAATCTAATGCAGGACTCTAACATATTATGGCAACAGTTTGAAAAGTGAACCGACATTTATGAGTCCGACGCAAAATGCCAAAACGAAACTAATAATCCTTCGGGATTCAAATCCCTTTGGACTAAAAAAAAAAAAAAAATTGAAATGTTTCAGATTTTAAATTACGTCCAAAGGGGCGTTTATTTAACATTTTGTGTGTTACCTTTCTTTATTAAATATCATGTGCCTCGCACTTAAACCATAAAATCCAGTGCAACAGCAATATCGCAAAATAATTTTAAAACCAGCATATCTTTAGAATTTCCGATACAGAGACTCACGCGCTGGAGATAAAAATGTTTTTTCTGCACAACGTTGCCATTGCTCGCTTTGAAATCATTGAGTTTGTTAATCAAAAATTCGTCAAAGTTTTAAAAAATAGGAAATCGATCATAAAACGAATTTAAAATTTCAAATTTGGTCTTCCACATGCTCATATTCGTTGGAGGATGACGTTATTCAAAATTCGATGACTCTATGTACCGTTGTTTTATCACAATGCGAGAAATATACATAAATTTATGCAGATTTTTCATTATTTAATTTCTTCAAATATAATGCAGGACTCTAACCTTTTGTGGCAACACTTTGAAAAGTGAACCGACATTTATGAGTCCGACGCAAAGTGCAAAAACGAAACTAATAATCCTTCGGGATTCAAATCCCTTTGGACTAAAAAAAAAAAAAATCTGAAATGATTCAGATTTTAAATTATGTCCAAAGGGCCGTTTTCTAACATTTTGTGTGTTACATTTCTTTATTAAATATCATGTTCCTCGCACTTAAACCATAAGATCCAGTGCAACAGCAATATCGCAAAATAGTTTTAAAACGAGCATATCTTTAGAATTTCCGATACAGAGACTCACGCGCTGGAGATAAAAATGTTTTTCTGCACAACGTTGCCATTGCTCGCTTTGAAATCCTTGAGCTTGTTAATCAAAAATTCGTCAAAGTTTTAAAAAATAGGAAATCGATCATAAAACAAATTTCAAATTTCAAATTTGGTCTTCCACATGCTCATATTCGTTGGAGGATTACGTTATTCAAAATTCGATGACTCTATGTACCGTTATTTTATGACAATGGGAGAAATATACATACATTTACGCAGATTTTCATTATTTATTTTCTTCAAATATAATGCAGGACTCTAACATTTTATGGCAACAGTTTGAAAAGGGAACCGACATTTATCCGTCCGACGCAAAATGCCAAAACGAAACTAATAGTCCTTCGGGATTCAAATCCCTTTGGATTAAAAAAAAAAAAAAAAAAAAAAAAAAAAAAAAAAAAATCTGAAATTTTTCAGATTTTAATTTTCGTCCAAAGGGGCGTTTTTTAACATTTGGTGTGTTACCTTTCTTTATTAAATATCATGTTCCTCGCACTTAAACCATAAGATCCAGTTCAACAGCAATATCGAAAAATAATTTTAAAACGAGCATATCTTTAGAATTTCCGATACAGAGACTCACGCGCTGGAGATAAAAATGTTTTTTCTGCACAACGTTGCCATTGCTCGCTTTGAAATCCTTGAGTTTGTTAATCAAAAATTCGTCAAAAATTTTAAAAATAGGAAATCGATCATAAAACAAATTTCAAATTTCAAATTTGGTCTTCCACATGCGCATATTCGTTGGCGGATTACGTTATTCAAAATTCGATGACTCTATGTACCGTTGTTTTATGACAATACGAGAAATATACATACATTTATGCAGATTTTTCATTATTTAATTTCTTCAAATATAATGCAGGACTCTAACATTTTATGGCAACAGTTTGAAAAGTGAACCGACATTTATCCGTCCGACGCAAAATGCGAAAAAGAAACTAATAGTCCTTCGGGATTCAAATCTCTTTGGACTAAAAAAAAAAAATTTGAAATGTTTCAGATTTTAAATTACGTCCAAAGGGGCGCGTTTTAACATTTTGTATGTTACTTTCTTTATTAAATATCATGTTCCTCGCACTTAAAACATAAGATTCAGTGCAACAGCAATATTGCAAAATAGTTTTAAAACGAGCATATCTTTAGAATTTCCGATACAGAGACTCACGCGCTGGAGATAAAAATGTTTTTTCTGCACAACGTTGCCATTGCTCGCTTTGAAATCCTTGAGCTTTTTAATCAAAAATTCGTCAAAGTTTTAAAAAATAGGAAATCGATCATAAAACAAATTTCAAATTTGGTCTTCCACATGCTCATATTCGTTGGAGGATTACGTTATTCAAAATTCGATGACTCTATGTACCGTTGTTTTATCACAATACGAGAAATATACATACATTTATGCAGATTTTTCATTATTTAATTTCTTCAAATATAATGCAGGACTCTAACATTTTGTGGCAACAGTTTGAAAAGTGAACCGACATTTATGAGTCCGACGCAAAACGACAAATCGAAACTAATAGTCCTTCGGGATTCAAATCCCTTTGGACTAAAAAAAAAAAAATTTGAAATGTTTCAGATTTTAAATTATGTCCAAAGGGGCGTTTTTTAACATTTTGTACGTTACGTTTCTTTATTAAATATCATTTTCTTCGCACTTAAACCATAAGATCCAGTGCAACAGCAATATCGCAAAATAGTTTTAAAACGAGCATATCTTTAGAATTTCCGATACAGAGACTCACGCGTTGGAGATAAAAATGTTTTTCTGCACAACGTTGCCATTGCTCGCTTTGAAATCTTTGAGTTTGTTAATCAAAAATTCGTCAAAGTTTTAAAAAATAGGAAATCGATCATAAAACAAATTTCAAATTTCAAATTTGGTCTTCCACATGCTCATATTCGTTGGAGGATTACGTTATTCAAAATTCGATGACTCTATGTACCGTTATTTTATGACAATGCGAGAAATATACATACATTTACGCAGATTTTCATTATTTAATTTCTTCAAATCTAATGCAAGACTCTAACATTTTATGGCAACAGTTTGAAAAGTGAACAGACATTTATGAGTCCGACGCAAAATGCCAAAACGAAACTAATAATCCTTCGGGATTCAAATCCCTTTGGACTAAAAAAAAAAAAATTGAAATGTTTCAGATTTTAAATTACGTCCAAAGGGGCGTTTATTTAACATTTTGTGTGTTACCTTTCTTTATTAAATATCATGTGCCTCGCACTTAAACCATAAGATCCAGTGCAACAGCAATATCGCAAAATAATTTTAAAACCAGCATATCTTTAGAATTTCCGATACAGAGACTCACGCGCTGGAGATAAAAATGTTTTTTCTGCACAACGTTGCCATTGCTCGCTTTGAAATCCTTGAGCTTGTTAATCAAAAATTCGTCAAAGTTTTAAAAAATAGGAAATCGATCATAAAACAAATTTCAAATTTCAAATTTGGTCTTCCACATGCTCATATTCGTTGGAGGATTACGTTATTCAAAATTCGATGACTCTATGTACCGTTATTTTATGACAATGGGAGAAATATACATACATTTACGCAGATTTTCATTATTTATTTTCTTCAGATATAATGCAGGACTCTAACATTTTATGGCAACAGTTTGAAAAGTGAACCGACATTTATCCGTCCGACGCAAAATGCGAAAAAGAAACTAAAAGTCCTTCGGGATTCAAATCTCTTTGGACTAAAAAAAAAAAAAATTTGAAATGTTTCAGAATTTAAATTATGTCCAAAGGGGCGTTTTTTAACATTTTGTATGTTACCTTTCTTTATTAAATATCATTTTCCTCGCACTTAAACCATAAGATCCAGTGCAACAGCAATATCGCAAAATAGTTTTAAAACGAGTATATCTTTAGAATTTCCGATACAGACACTCACGCGCTGGAGATAAAAATGTTTTTCTGCACAACGTTGCCATTGCTCGCTTTGAAATCCTTGAGTTTGTTAATCGAAAATTCGTCAAAGTTTTAAAAAATAGGAAATCGATCATAAAACAAATTTCAAATTTCAAATTTGGTCTTCCACATGCTCATATTCGTTGGAGGATTACGTTATTCAAAATTCGATGACTCTATGTACCGTTGTTTTATCACAATACGAGAAATATACATACATTTATGCAGATTTTTCATTATTTAATTTCTTCAAATATAATGCAGGACTCTAACCTTTTATGGCAACAGTTTGAAAAGTGAACCGACATTTATCCGTCCGACGCAAAATGGCAAAACGAAACTAATAGTTCTTCGGGATTCAAATCCCTTTGGACTAAAAAAAAAAAAAAAATATGAACTGTTTCAGATTTTAAATTATGTCCAAAGGGGCGTTTTTTAACATTTTGTATGTTACCTTTCTTTATTAAATATCATTTTCCTCGCACTTAAACCATAAGATCCAGTGCAACAGCAATATCGCAAAATAGTTTTAAAACGAGTATATCTTTAGAATTTCCGATACAGAGACTCACGCGCTGGAGATAAAAATGTTTTTCTGCACAACGTTGCCATTGCTCGCTTTGAAATCCTTGAGTTTGTTAATCAAAAATTCGTCAAAGTTTTAAAAAATAGGAAATCGATCATAAAACAAATTTCAAATTTCAAATTTGGTCTTCCACATGCTCATATTCGTTGGAGGATTACGTTATTCAAAATTCGATGACTCTATGTACCGTTATTTTATGACAATGGGAGAAATATACATACATTTACGCAGATTTTCATTGTTTAATTTCTTCAAATATAATGCAGGACTCTAACATTTTATGGCAACAGTTTGAAAAGTGAACCGACATTTATGAGTCCGACGCAAAGTGCAAAAACGAAACTAATAATCCTTCGGGATTCAAATCACTTTGGACTAAAAAAAAAAAAAAAAAAAAAAAAAAAAATCTGAAATGTTTCAGATTTTAAATTACGTCCAAAGGGGCGTTTTTTTTAACATTTTGTGTGTTACCTTTCTTTATTAAATATCATGTTCCTCGCACTTAAACCATAAGATCCAGTGCAAAAGCAATATCGCAAAATAATTTTAAAACGAGCATATCTTTAGAATTTCCGATACAGAGACTCACGCGCTGGAGATAAAAATGTTTTTTCTGCACAACGTTGCCATTGCTCGCTTTGAAATCCTTAAGTTTGTTAATTAAAAATTCGTCAAAGTTTTAAAAAATAGGAAATCGATCATAAAACAAATTTCAAATTTCAAATTTGGTCTTCCACATGCTCATATTCGTTGGAGGATTACGTTATTCAAAATTCGATGACTCTATGTACCGTTATTTTATGACATTGCGAAAAATATATATACATTTACGCAGATTTTCATTCTTTAATTTCTTCAAATATAATGCAGGACTCTAACATTTTATGGCAACAGTTTGAAAAGTGAACCGACATTTTTCCGTCCGACGCAAAATGCAAAAACGAAACTAATAATCCTTCGGGATTCAAATCCCTTTGGACTAAAAAAAAAAAAAAAATCTGAAATGATTCAGATTTTAAATTATGTCCAAAGGGGCGTTTTCTAACATTTTGTGTGTTACATTTCTTTATTAAATATCATGTTCCTCGCACTTAAACCATAAGATCCAGTGCAACAGCAATATCGCAAAATAGTTTTAAAACGAGCATATCTTTAGAATTTCCGATACAGAGACTCACGCGCTGGAGATAAAAATGTTTTTTCTGCAAAACGTTGCTATTGCTCGCTTTGAAATCCTTGAGTTTGTTAATCAAAAATTCGTCAAAGTTTTAAAAAATAGGAAATCGATCATAAAACAAATTTCAAATTTCAAATTTGGTCTTCCACATGCTCATATTCGTTGGAGGATTACGTTATTCAAAATTCGATGACTCTATGTACCGTTATTTTATGACAATGGGAGAAATATACATACATTTACGCAGATTTTCATTGTTTAATTTCTTCAAATATAATGCAGGACTCTAACATTTTATGGCAACAGTTTGAAAAGTGAACCGACATTTATGAGTCCGACGCAAAGTGCAAAAACGAAACTAATAATCCTTCGGGATTCAAATCCCTTTGGACTAAAAAAAAAAAAAAAAAAAAAAAAAAAAAATTTGAAATGTTTCAGATTTTAAATTACGTCCAAAGGGGCGTTTTTTTTTAACATTTTGTGTGTTACCTTTCTTTATTAAATATCATGTTCCTCGCACTTAAACCATAAGATCCAGTGCAAAAGCAATATCGCAAAATAATTTTAAAACGAGCATATCTTTAGAATTTCCGATACAGAGACTCACGCGCTGGAGATAAAAATGTTTTTTCTGCACAACGTTGCCATTGCTCGCTTTGAAATCCTTAAGTTTGTTAATTAAAAATTCGTCAAAGTTTTAAAAAATAGGAAATCGATCATAAAACAAATTTCAAATTTCAAATTTGGTCTTCCACATGCTCATATTCGTTGGAGGATTACGTTATTCAAAATTCGATGACTCTATGTACCGTTATTTTATGACATTGCGAAAAATATACATACATTTACGCAGATTTTCATTGTTTAATTTCTTCAAATATAATGCAGGACTCTAACATTTTATGGCAACAGTTTGAAAAGTGAACCGACATTTTTCCGTCCGACGCAAAATGCAAAAACGAAACTAATAATCCTTCGGGATTCAAATCCCTTTGGACTAAAAAAAAAAAAAAATCTGAAATGATTCAGATTTTAAATTATGTCCAAAGGGGCGTTTTCTAACATTTTGTGTGTTACATTTCTTTATTAAATATCATGTTCCTCGCACTTAAACCATAAGATCCAGTGCAACAGCAATATCGCAAAATAGTTTTAAAACGAGCATATCTTTAGAATTTCCGATACAGAGACTCACGCGCTGGAGATAAAAATGTTTTTTCTGCAAAACGTTGCTATTGCTCGCTTTGAAATCATTGAGTTTGTTAATCAAAAATTCGTCAAAGTTTTAAAAAATAGGAAATCGATCATAAAACAAATTTCAAATTTCAAATTTGGTCTTCCACATGCTCATATTCGTTGGAGGATTACGTTATTCAAAATTCGATGACTCTATGTACCGTTATTTTATGACATTGCGAAAAATATACATACATTTACGCAGATTTTCATTGTTTAATTTCCTCAAATATAATGCAGGACTCTAACATTTTATGGCAACAGTTTGAAAAGTGAACCGACATTTATGAGTCCGACGCGAAATGCAAAAACGAAACTAATAATCCTTCGGGATTCAAATCCCTTTGGACTAAAAAAAAAAAAAATCTGAAATGTTTCAGATTTTAAATTATGTCCAAAGGGGCGTTTTCTAACATTTTGTGTGTTACATTTCTTTATTAAATATCATGTTCCTCGCACTTAAACCATAAGATCCAGTGCAACAGCAATATCGCAAAATAGTTTTAAAACGAGCATATCTTTAGAATTTCCGATACAGAGACTCACGCGCTGGAGATAAAAATGTTTTTCTGCACAACGTTGCCATTGCTCGCTTTGAAATCCTTGAGCTTGTTAATCAAAAATTCGTCAAAGTTTTAAAAAATAGGAAATCATTCATAAAACAAATTTCAAATTTCAAATTTGGTCTTCCACATGCTCATATTCGTTGGAGGATTACGTTATTCAAAATTCGATGACTCTATGTACCGTTATTTTATGACAATGGGAGAAATATACATACATTTACGCAGATTTTCATTATTTATTTTCTTCAAATATAATGCAGGACTCTAACATTTTATGGCAACAGTTTGAAAAGGGAACCGACATTTATCCGTCCGACGCAAAATGCCAAAACGAAACTAATAGTCCTTCGGGATTCAAATCCCTTTGGATTAAAAAAAAAAAAAAAAAAAAAAAAAAAAAAAAAAAAAAAATCTGAAATTTTTCAGATTTTAATTTTCGTCCAAAGGGGCGTTTTTTAACATTTGGTGTGTTACCTTTCTTTATTAAATATCATGTTCCTCGCACTTAAACCATAAGATCCAGTTCAACAGCAATATCGAAAAATAATTTTAAAACGAGCATATCTTTAGAATTTCCGATACAGAGACTCACGCGCTGGAGATAAAAATGTTTTTTCTGCACAACGTTGCCATTGCTCGCTTTGAAATCCTTGAGTTTGTTAATCAAAAATACGTCAAAAATTTTAAAAATAGGAAATCGATCATAAAACAAATTTCAAATTTCAAATTTGGTCTTCCACATGCGCATATTCGTTGGCGGATTACGTTATTCAAAATTCGATGACTCTATGTACCGTTGTTTTATGACAATACGAGAAATATACATACATTTATGCAGATTTTTCATTATTTAATTTCTTCAAATATAATGCAGGACTCTAACATTTTATGGCAACAGTTTGAAAAGTGAACCGACATTTATCCGTCCGACGCAAAATGCGAAAAAGAAACTAATAGTCCTTCGGGATTCAAATCTCTTTGGACTAAAAAAAAAAAAATTTGAAATGTTTCAGATTTTAAATTACGTCCAAAGGGGCGCGTTTTAACATTTTGTATGTTACTTTCTTTATTAAATATCATGTTCCTCGCACTTAAACCATAAGATCCAGTGCAACAGCAATATCGCAAAATAGTTTTAAAACGAGCATATCTTTAGAATTTCCGATACAGAGACTCACGCGTTGGAGATAAAAATGATTTTCTGCACAACGTTGCCATTGCTCGCTTTGAAATCTTTGAGTTTGTTAATCAAAAATTCGTCAAAGTTTTAAAAAATAGGAAATCGATCATAAAACAAATTTCAAATTTCAAATTTGGTCTTCCACATGCTCATATTCGTTGGAGGATTACGTTATTCAAAATTCGATGACTCTATGTACCGTTGTTTTATGACAATACGAGAAATATACATACATTTATGCAGATTTTTCATTATTTAATTTCTTCAAATATAATGCAGGACTCTAACCTTTTGTGGCAACACTTTGAAAAGTGAACCGACATTTATGAGTCCGACGCAAAGTGCAAAAACGAAACTAATAATCCTTCGGGATTCAAATCCCTTTGGACTAAAAAAAAAAAAAAATCTGAAATGATTCAGATTTTAAATTATGTCCAAAGGGCCGTTTTCTAACATTTTGTGTGTTACATTTCTTTATTAAATATCATGTTCCTCGCACTTAAACCATAAGATCCAGTGCAACAGCAATATCGCAAAATAGTTTTAAAACGAGCATATCTTTAGAATTTCCGATACAGAGACTCACGCGCTGGAGATAAAAATGTTTTTCTGCACAACGTTGCCATTGCTCGCTTTGAAATCCTTGAGCTTGTTAATCAAAAATTCGTCAAAGTTTTAAAAAATAGGAAATCGATCATAAAACAAATTTCAAATTTCAAATTTGGTCTTCCACATGCTCATATTCGTTGGAGGATTACGTTATTCAAAATTCGATGACTCTATGTACCGTTATTTTATGACAATGCGAGAAATATACATACATTTACGCAGATTTTCATTATTTAATTTCTTCAAATCTAATGCAGGACTCTAACATATTATGGCAACAGTTTGAAAAGTGAACCGACATTTATGAGTCCGACGCAAAATGCCAAAACGAAACTAATAATCCTTCGGGATTCAAATCCCTTTGGACTAAAAAAAAAAAAAAATTGAAAAGTTTCAGATTTTAAATTACGTCCAAAGGGGCGTTTATTTAACATTTTGTGTGTTACCTTTCTTTATTAAATATCATGTGCCTCGCACTTAAACCATAAAATCCAGTGCAACAGCAATATCGCAAAATAATTTTAAAACCAGCATATCTTTAGAATTTCCGATACAGAGACTCACGCGCTGGAGATAAAAATGTTTTTTCTGCACAACGTTGCCATTGCTCGCTTTGAAATCATTGAGTTTGTTAATCAAAAATTCGTCAAAGTTTTAAAAAATTGGAAATCGATCATAAAACAAATTTCAAATTTCAAATTTGGTCTTCCACATGCTCATATTCGTTGGAGGATTACGTTACTCAAAATTCGATGACTCTATGTACCGTTATTTTATGACAATGCGAGAAATATACATACATTTACGCAGATTTTCATTATTTAATTTCTTTAAATATATTGCAGGACTCTAACATTTTATGGCAACAGTTTGAAAAGTGAACCGACATTTATCCGTCCGACGCAAAATGCCAAAACGAAACTAATAGTCCTTCGGGATTCAAATCCCTTTAGACTAAAAAAAAAAAAATTTGAAATGTTTCAGATTTTAAATTATGTCCAAAGGGGCGTTTTTTAACATTTTGTACGTTACCTTTCTTTATTAAATATCATTTTCCTCGCACTTAAACCATAAGATCCAGTGCAACAGCAATATCGCAAAATAGTTTTAAAACGAGCATATCTTTAGAATTTCCGATACAGAGACTCACGCGTTGGAGATAAAAATGATTTTCTGCACAACGTTGCCATTGCTCGCTTTGAAATCTTTGAGTTTGTTAATCAAAAATTCGTCAAAGTTTTAAAAAATAGGAAATCGATCATAAAACAAATTTCAAATTTCAAATTTGGTCTTCCACATGCTCATATTCGTTGGAGGATTACGTTATTCAAAATTCGATGACTCTATGTACCGTTATTTTATGACAATGCGAGAAATATACATACATTTACGCAGATTTTCATTATTTAATTTCTTCAAATCTAATGCAGGACTCTAACATATTATGGCAACAGTTTGAAAAGTGAACCGACATTTATGAGTCCGACGCAAAATGCCAAAACGAAACTAATAATCCTTCGGGATTCAAATCCCTTTGGACTAAAAAAAAAAAAAAAATTGAAATGTTTCAGATTTTAAATTACGTCCAAAGGGGCGTTTATTTAACATTTTGTGTGTTACCTTTCTTTATTAAATATCATGTGCCTCGCACTTAAACCATAAAATCCAGTGCAACAGCAATATCGCAAAATAATTTTAAAACCAGCATATCTTTAGAATTTCCGATACAGAGACTCACGCGCTGGAGATAAAAATGTTTTTTCTGCACAACGTTGCCATTGCTCGCTTTGAAATCATTGAGTTTGTTAATCAAAAATTCGTCAAAGTTTTAAAAAATAGGAAATCGATCATAAAACGAATTTAAAATTTCAAATTTGGTCTTCCACATGCTCATATTCGTTGGAGGATGACGTTATTCAAAATTCGATGACTCTATGTACCGTTGTTTTATCACAATGCGAGAAATATACATAAATTTATGCAGATTTTTCATTATTTAATTTCTTCAAATATAATGCAGGACTCTAACCTTTTGTGGCAACACTTTGAAAAGTGAACCGACATTTATGAGTCCGACGCAAAGTGCAAAAACGAAACTAATAATCCTTCGGGATTCAAATCCCTTTGGACTAAAAAAAAAAAAAAATCTGAAATGATTCAGATTTTAAATTATGTCCAAAGGGCCGTTTTCTAACATTTTGTGTGTTACATTTCTTTATTAAATATCATGTTCCTCGCACTTAAACCATAAGATCCAGTGCAACAGCAATATCGCAAAATAGTTTTAAAACGAGCATATCTTTAGAATTTCCGATACAGAGACTCACGCGCTGGAGATAAAAATGTTTTTCTGCACAACGTTGCCATTGCTCGCTTTGAAATCCTTGAGCTTGTTAATCAAAAATTCGTCAAAGTTTTAAAAAATAGGAAATCGATCATAAAACAAATTTCAAATTTCAAATTTGGTCTTCCACATGCTCATATTCGTTGGAGGATTACGTTATTCAAAATTCGATGACTCTATGTACCGTTATTTTATGACAATGGGAGAAATATACATACATTTACGCAGATTTTCATTATTTATTTTCTTCAAATATAATGCAGGACTCTAACATTTTATGGCAACAGTTTGAAAAGGGAACCGACATTTATCCGTCCGACGCAAAATGCCAAAACGAAACTAATAGTCCTTCGGGATTCAAATCCCTTTGGATTAAAAAAAAAAAAAAAAAAAAAAAAAAAAAAAAAAAAAAAATCTGAAATTTTTCAGATTTTAATTTTCGTCCAAAGGGGCGTTTTTTAACATTTGGTGTGTTACCTTTCTTTATTAAATATCATGTTCCTCGCACTTAAACCATAAGATCCAGTTCAACAGCAATATCGAAAAATAATTTTAAAACGAGCATATCTTTAGAATTTCCGATACAGAGACTCACGCGCTGGAGATAAAAATGTTTTTTCTGCACAACGTTGCCATTGCTCGCTTTGAAATCCTTGAGCTTTTTAATCAAAAATTCGTCAAAGTTTTAAAAAATAGGAAATCGATCATAAAACAAATTTCAAATTTGGTCTTCCACATGCTCATATTCGTTGGAGGATTACGTTATTCAAAATTCGATGACTCTATGTACCGTTGTTTTATCACAATACGAGAAATATACATACATTTATGCAGATTTTTCATTATTTAATTTCTTCAAATATAATGCAGGACTCTAACATTTTGTGGCAACAGTTTGAAAAGTGAACCGACATTTATGAGTCCGACGCAAAACGACAAATCGAAACTAATAGTCCTTCGGGATTCAAATCCCTTTGGACTAAAAAAAAAAAAATTTGAAATGTTTCAGATTTTAAATTATGTCCAAAGGGGCGTTTTTTAACATTTTGTACGTTACCTTTCTTTATTAAATATCATTTTCTTCGCACTTAAACCATAAGATCCAGTGCAACAGCAATATCGCAAAATAGTTTTAAAACGAGCATATCTTTAGAATTTCCGATACAGAGACTCACGCGTTGGAGATAAAAATGTTTTTCTGCACAACGTTGCCATTGCTCGCTTTGAAATCTTTGAGTTTGTTAATCAAAAATTCGTCAAAGTTTTAAAAAATAGGAAATCGATCATAAAACAAATTTCAAATTTCAAATTTGGTCTTCCACATGCTCATATTCGTTGGAGGATTACGTTATTCAAAATTCGATGACTCTATGTACCGTTATTTTATGACAATGCGAGAAATATACATACATTTACGCAGATTTCCATTATTTAATTTCTTCAAATCTAATGCAAGACTCTAACATTTTATGGCAACAGTTTGAAAAGTGAACAGACATTTATGAGTCCGACGCAAAATGCCAAAACGAAACTAATAATCCTTCGGGATTCAAATCCCTTTGGACTAAAAAAAAAAAAATTGAAATGTTTCAGATTTTAAATTACGTCCAAAGGGGCGTTTATTTAACATTTTGTGTGTTACCTTTCTTTATTAAATATCATGTGCCTCGCACTTAAACCATAAGATCCAGTGCAACAGCAATATCGCAAAATAATTTTAAAACCAGCATATCTTTAGAATTTCCGATACAGAGACTCACGCGCTGGAGATAAAAATGTTTTTTCTGCACAACGTTGCCATTGCTCGCTTTGAAATCCTTGAGCTTGTTAATCAAAAATTCGTCAAAGTTTTAAAAAATAGGAAATCGATCATAAAACAAATTTCAAATTTCAAATTTGGTCTTCCACATGCTCATATTCGTTGGAGGATTACGTTATTCAAAATTCGATGACTCTATGTACCGTTATTTTATGACAATGGGAGAAATATACATACATTTACGCAGATTTTCATTATTTATTTTCTTCAGATATAATGCAGGACTCTAACTTTTTATGGCAACAGTTTGAAAAGTGAACCGACATTTATCCGTCCGACGCAAAATGCGAAAAAGAAACTAAAAGTCCTTCGGGATTCAAATCTCTTTGGACTAAAAAAAAAAAAAATTTGAAATGTTTCAGAATTTAAATTATGTCCAAAGGGGCGTTTTTTAACATTTTGTATGTTACCTTTCTTTATTAAATATCATTTTCCTCGCACTTAAACCATAAGATCCAGTGCAACAGCAATATCGCAAAATAGTTTTAAAACGAGTATATCTTTAGAATTTCCGATACAGAGACTCACGCGCTGGAGATAAAAATGTTTTTCTGCACAACGTTGCCATTGCTCGCTTTGAAATCCTTGAGTTTGTTAATCAAAAATTCGTCAAAGTTTTAAAAAATAGGAAATCGATCATAAAACAAATTTCAAATTTCAAATTTGGTCTTCCACATGCTCATATTCGTTGGAGGATTACGTTATTCAAAATTCGATGACTCTATGTACCGTTATTTTATGACAATGGGAGAAATATACATACATTTACGCAGATTTTCATTGTTTAATTTCTTCAAATATAATGCAGGACTCTAACATTTTATGGCAACAGTTTGAAAAGTGAACCGACATTTATGAGTCCGACGCAAAGTGCAAAAACGAAACTAATAATCCTTCGGGATTCAAATCACTTTGGACTAAAAAAAAAAAAAAAAAAAAAAAAAAAATCTGAAATGTTTCAGATTTTAAATTACGTCCAAAGGGGCGTTTTTTTTAACATTTTGTGTGTTACCTTTCTTTATTAAATATCATGTTCCTCGCACTTAAACCATAAGATCCAGTGCAAAAGCAATATCGCAAAATAATTTTAAAACGAGCATATCTTTAGAATTTCCGATACAGAGACTCACGCGCTGGAGATAAAAATGTTTTTTCTGCACAACGTTGCCATTGCTCGCTTTGAAATCCTTAAGTTTGTTAATTAAAAATTCGTCAAAGTTTTAAAAAATAGGAAATCGATCATAAAACAAATTTCAAATTTCAAATTTGGTCTTCCACATGCTCATATTCGTTGGAGGATTACGTTATTCAAAATTCGATGACTCTATGTACCGTTATTTTATGACATTGCGAAAAATATATATACATTTACGCAGATTTTCATTCTTTAATTTCTTCAAATATAATGCAGGACTCTAACATTTTATGGCAACAGTTTGAAAAGTGAACCGACATTTTTCCGTCCGACGCAAAATGCAAAAACGAAACTAATAATCCTTCGGGATTCAAATCCCTTTGGACTAAAAAAAAAAAAAAATCTGAAATGATTCAGATTTTAAATTATGTCCAAAGGGGCGTTTTCTAACATTTTGTGTGTTACATTTCTTTATTAAATATCATGTTCCTCGCACTTAAACCATAAGATCCAGTGCAACAGCAATATCGCAAAATAGTTTTAAAACGAGCATATCTTTAGAATTTCCGATACAGAGACTCACGCGCTGGAGATAAAAATGTTTTTTCTGCAAAACGTTGCTATTGCTCGCTTTGAAATCCTTGAGTTTGTTAATCAAAAATTCGTCAAAGTTTTAAAAAATAGGAAATCGATCATAAAACAAATTTCAAATTTCAAATTTGGTCTTCCACATGCTCATATTCGTTGGAGGATTACGTTATTCAAAATTCGATGACTCTATGTACCGTTATTTTATGACAATGGGAGAAATATACATACATTTACGCAGATTTTCATTGTTTAATTTCTTCAAATATAATGCAGGACTCTAACATTTTATGGCAACAGTTTGAAAAGTGAACCGACATTTATGAGTCCGACGCAAAGTGCAAAAACGAAACTAATAATCCTTCGGGATTCAAATCCCTTTGGACTAAAAAAAAAAAAAAAAAAAAAAAAAATCTGAAATGTTTCAGATTTTAAATTACGTCCAAAGGGGCGTTTTTTTTTAACATTTTGTGTGTTACCTTTCTTTATTAAATATCATGTTCCTCGCACTTAAACCATAAGATCCAGTGCAAAAGCAATATCGCAAAATAATTTTAAAACGAGCATATCTTTAGAATTTCCGATACAGAGACTCACGCGCTGGAGATAAAAATGTTTTTTCTGCACAACGTTGCCATTGCTCGCTTTGAAATCCTTAAGTTTGTTAATTAAAAATTCGTCAAAGTTTTAAAAAATAGGAAATCGATCATAAAACAAATTTCAAATTTCAAATTTGGTCTTCCACATGCTCATATTCGTTGGAGGATTACGTTATTCAAAATTCGATGACTCTATGTACCGTTATTTTATGACATTGCGAAAAATATACATACATTTACGCAGATTTTCATTGTTTAATTTCTTCAAATATAATGCAGGACTCTAACATTTTATGGCAACAGTTTGAAAAGTGAACCGACATTTTTCCGTCCGACGCAAAATGCAAAAACGAAACTAATAATCCTTCGGGATTCAAATCCCTTTGGACTAAAAAAAAAAAAAAATCTGAAATGATTCAGATTTTAAATTATGTCCAAAGGGGCGTTTTCTAACATTTTGTGTGTTACATTTCTTTATTAAATATCATGTTCCTCGCACTTAAACCATAAGATCCAGTGCAACAGCAATATCGCAAAATAGTTTTAAAACGAGCATATCTTTAGAATTTCCGATACAGAGACTCACGCGCTGGAGATAAAAATGTTTTTTCTGCAAAACGTTGCTATTGCTCGCTTTGAAATCATTGAGCTTGTTAATCAAAAATTCGTCAAAGTTTTAAAAAATAGGAAATCATTCATAAAACAAATTTCAAATTTCAAATTTGGTCTTCCACATGCTCATATTCGTTGGAGGATTACGTTATTCAAAATTCGATGACTCTATGTACCGTTATTTTATGACAATGGGAGAAATATACATACATTTACGCAGATTTTCATTATTTATTTTCTTCAAATATAATGCAGGACTCTAACATTTTATGGCAACAGTTTGAAAAGGGAACCGACATTTATCCGTCCGACGCAAAATGCCAAAACGAAACTAATAGTCCTTCGGGATTCAAATCCCTTTGGATTAAAAAAAAAAAAAAAAAAAAAAAAAAAAAAAAAAATCTGAAATTTTTCAGATTTTAATTTTCGTCCAAAGGGGCGTTTTTTAACATTTGGTGTGTTACCTTTCTTTATTAAATATCATGTTCCTCGCACTTAAACCATAAGATCCAGTTCAACAGCAATATCGAAAAATAATTTTAAAACGAGCATATCTTTAGAATTTCCGATACAGAGACTCACGCGCTGGAGATAAAAATGTTTTTTCTGCACAACGTTGCCATTGCTCGCTTTGAAATCCTTGAGTTTGTTAATCAAAAATACGTCAAAAATTTTAAAAATAGGAAATCGATCATAAAACAAATTTCAAATTTCAAATTTGGTCTTCCACATGCGCATATTCGTTGGCGGATTACGTTATTCAAAATTCGATGACTCTATGTACCGTTGTTTTATGACAATACGAGAAATATACATACATTTATGCAGATTTTTCATTATTTAATTTCTTCAAATATAATGCAGGACTCTAACATTTTATGGCAACAGTTTGAAAAGTGAACCGACATTTATCCGTCCGACGCAAAATGCGAAAAAGAAACTAATAGTCCTTCGGGATTCAAATCTCTTTGGACTAAAAAAAAAAAAATTTGAAATGTTTCAGATTTTAAATTACGTCCAAAGGGGCGCGTTTTAACATTTTGTATGTTACTTTCTTTATTAAATATCATGTTCCTCGCACTTAAAACATAAGATTCAGTGCAACAGCAATATTGCAAAATAGTTTTAAAACGAGCATATCTTTAGAATTTCCGATACAGAGACTCACGCGCTGGAGATAAAAATGTTTTTTCTGCACAACGTTGCCATTGCTCGCTTTGAAATCCTTGAGCTTTTTAATCAAAAATTCGTCAAAGTTTTAAAAAATAGGAAATCGATCATAAAACAAATTTCAAATTTGGTCTTCCACATGCTCATATTCGTTGGAGGATTACGTTATTCAAAATTCGATGACTCTATGTACCGTTGTTTTATCACAATACGAGAAATATACATACATTTATGCAGATTTTTCATTATTTAATTTCTTCAAATATAATGCAGGACTCTAACAATTTGTGGCAACAGTTTGAAAAGTGAACCGACATTTATGAGTCCGACGCAAAACGACAAATCGAAACTAATAGTCCTTCGGGATTCAAATCCCTTTGGACTAAAAAAAAAAAAAATTTGAAATGTTTCAGATTTTAAATTATGTCCAAAGGGCCGTTTTTTAACATTTTGTACGTTACCTTTCTTTATTAAATATCATTTTCCTCGCACTTAAACCATAAGATCCAGTGCAACAGCAATATCGCAAAATAGTTTTAAAACGAGCATATCTTTAGAATTTCCGATACAGAGACTCACGCGTTGGAGATAAAAATGATTTTCTGCACAACGTTGCCATTGCTCGCTTTGAAATCTTTGAGTTTGTTAATCAAAAATTCGTCAAAGTTTTAAAAAATAGGAAATCGATCATAAAACAAATTTCAAATTTCAAATTTGGTCTTCCACATGCTCATATTCGTTGGAGGATTACGTTATTCAAAATTCGATGACTCTATGTACCGTTATTTTATGACAATGCGAGAAATATACATACATTTACGCAGATTTTCATTATTTAATTTCTTCAAATCTAATGCAGGACTCTAACATATTATGGCAACAGTTTGAAAAGTGAACCGACATTTATGAGTCCGACGCAAAATGCCAAAACGAAACTAATAATCCTTCGGGATTCAAATCCCTTTGGACTAAAAAAAAAAAAAATTGAAATGTTTCAGATTTTAAATTACGTCCAAAGGGGCGTTTATTTAACATTTTGTGTGTTACCTTTCTTTATTAAATATCATGTGCCTCGCACTTAAACCATAAAATCCAGTGCAACAGCAATATCGCAAAATAATTTTAAAACCAGCATATCTTTAGAATTTCCGATACAGAGACTCACGCGCTGGAGATAAAAATGTTTTTTCTGCACAACGTTGCCATTGCTCGCTTTGAAATCATTGAGTTTGTTAATCAAAAATTCGTCAAAGTTTTAAAAAATTGGAAATCGATCATAAAACAAATTTCAAATTTCAAATTTGGTCTTCCACATGCTCATATTCGTTGGAGGATTACGTTATTCAAAATTCGATGACTCTATGTACCGTTATTTTATGACAATGCGAGAAATATACATACATTTACGCAGATTTTCATTATTTAATTTCTTTAAATATATTGCAGGACTCTAACATTTTATGGCAACAGTTTGAAAAGTGAACCGACATTTATCCGTCCGACGCAAAATGCCAAAACGAAACTAATAGTCCTTCGGGATTCAAATCCCTTTAGACTAAAAAAAAAAAAAAAAAAAAAAAAAAAAAAAAAAAAAAAAAAAAAATTGAAATGTTTCAGATTTTAAATAATGTCCAAAGGGCCGTTTTTTAACATTTTGTATGTTACCTTTCTTTATTAAATATCATTTTCCTCGCACTTAAACCATAAGATCCAGTGCAACAGCAAAATCGCAAAATAGTTTTAAAACGAGAATATCTTTAGAATTTCCGATACAGAGACTCACGCGCTGGAGATAAAAATGTTTTTTCTGCACAACGTTGCCATTGCTCGCTTTGAAATCCTTGAGTTTGTTAATCAAAAATTCGTCAAAGTTTTAAAAAATAGGAAATCGATCATAAAACGAATTTAAAATTTCAAATTTGGTCTTCCACATGCTCATATTCGTTGGAGGATGACGTTATTCAAAATTCGATGACTCTATGTACCGTTGTTTTATCACAATGCGAGAAATATACATAAATTTATGCAGATTTTTCATTATTTAATTTCTTCAAATATAATGCAGGACTCTAACCTTTTGTGGCAACACTTTGAAAAGTGAACCGACATTTATGAGTCCGACGCAAAGTGCAAAAACGAAACTAATAATCCTTCGGGATTCAAATCCCTTTGGACTAAAAAAAAAAAAAAATCTGAAATGATTCAGATTTTAAATTATGTCCAAAGGGCCGTTTTCTAACATTTTGTGTGTTACATTTCTTTATTAAATATCATGTTCCTCGCACTTAAACCATAAGATCCAGTGCAACAGCAATATCGCAAAATAGTTTTAAAACGAGCATATCTTTAGAATTTCCGATACAGAGACTCACGCGCTGGAGATAAAAATGTTTTTCTGCACAACGTTGCCATTGCTCGCTTTGAAATCCTTGAGCTTGTTAATCAAAAATTCGTCAAAGTTTTAAAAAATAGGAAATCGATCATAAAACAAATTTCAAATTTCAAATTTGGTCTTCCACATGCTCATATTCGTTGGAGGATTACGTTATTCAAAATTCGATGACTCTATGTACCGTTATTTTATGACAATGGGAGAAATATACATACATTTACGCAGATTTTCATTATTTATTTTCTTCAAATATAATGCAGGACTCTAACATTTTATGGCAACAGTTTGAAAAGGGAACCGACATTTATCCGTCCGACGCAAAATGCCAAAACGAAACTAATAGTCCTTCGGGATTCAAATCCCTTTGGATTAAAAAAAAAAAAAAAAAAAAAAAAAAATCTGAAATTTTTCAGATTTTAATTTTCGTCCAAAGGGGCGTTTTTTAACATTTGGTGTGTTACCTTTCTTTATTAAATATCATGTTCCTCGCACTTAAACCATAAGATCCAGTTCAACAGCAATATCGAAAAATAATTTTAAAACGAGCATATCTTTAGAATTTCCGATACAGAGACTCACGCGCTGGAGATAAAAATGTTTTTTCTGCACAACGTTGCCATTGCTCGCTTTGAAATCCTTGAGTTTGTTAATCAAAAATTCGTCAAAAATTTTAAAAATAGGAAATCGATCATAAAACAAATTTCAAATTTCAAATTTGGTCTTCCACATGCGCATATTCGTTGGCGGATTACGTTATTCAAAATTCGATGACTCTATGTACCGTTGTTTTATGACAATACGAGAAATATACATACATTTATGCAGATTTTTCATTATTTAATTTCTTCAAATATAATGCAGGACTCTAACATTTTATGGCAACAGTTTGAAAAGTGAACCGACATTTATCCGTCCGACGCAAAATGCGAAAAAGAAACTAATAGTCCTTCGGGATTCAAATCTCTTTGGACTAAAAAAAAAAAAATTTGAAATGTTTCAGATTTTAAATTACGTCCAAAGGAACGCGTTTTAACATTTTGTATGTTACTTTCTTTATTAAATATCATGTTCCTCGCACTTAAAACATAAGATTCAGTGCAACAGCAATATTGCAAAATAGTTTTAAAACGAGCATATCTTTAGAATTTCCGATACAGAGACTCACGCGCTGGAGATAAAAATGTTTTTTCTGCACAACGTTGCCATTGCTCGCTTTGAAATCCTTGAGCTTTTTAATCAAAAATTCGTCAAAGTTTTAAAAAATAGGAAATCGATCATAAAACAAATTTCAAATTTGGTCTTCCACATGCTCATATTCGTTGGAGGATTACGTTATTCAAAATTCGATGACTCTATGTACCGTTGTTTTATCACAATACGAGAAATATACATACATTTATGCAGATTTTTCATTATTTAATTTCTTCAAATATAATGCAGGACTCTAACAATTTGTGGCAACAGTTTGAAAAGTGAACCGACATTTATGAGTCCGACGCAAAACGACAAATCGAAACTAATAGTCCTTCGGGATTCAAATCCCTTTGGACTAAAAAAAAAAAAATTTGAAATGTTTCAGATTTTAAATTATGTTCAAAGGGGCGTTTTTTAACATTTTGTACGTTACCTTTCTTTATTAAATATCATTTTCCTCGCACTTAAACCATAAGATCCAGTGCAACAGCAATATCGCAAAATAGTTTTAAAACGAGCATATCTTTAGAATTTGCGATACAGAGACTCACGCGTTGGAGATAAAAATGATTTTCTGCACAACGTTGCCATTGCTCGCTTTGAAATCTTTGAGTTTGTTAATCAAAAATTCGTCAAAGTTTTAAAAAATAGGAAATAGATCATAAAACAAATTTCAAATTTCAAATTTGGTCTTCCACATGCTCATATTCGTTGGAGGATTACGTTATTCAAAATTCGATGACTCTATGTACCGTTATTTTATGACAATGCGAGAAATATACATACATTTACGCAGATTTTCATTATTTAATTTCTTCAAATCTAATGCAGGACTCTAACATATTATGGCAACAGTTTGAAAAGTGAACCGACATTTATGAGTCCGACGCAAAATGCCAAAACGAAACTAATAATCCTTCGGGATTCAAATCCCTTTGGACTAAAAAAAAAAAAAAATTGAAATGTTTCAGATTTTAAATTACGTCCAAAGGGGCGTTTATTTAACATTTTGTGTGTTACCTTTCTTTATTAAATATCATGTGCCTCGCACTTAAACCATAAGATCCAGTGCAACAGCAAAATCGCAAAATAATTTTAAAACCAGCATATCTTTAGAATTTCCGATACAGAGACTCACGCGCTGGAGATAAAAATGTTTTTTCTGCACAACGTTGCCATTGCTCGCTTTGAAATCCTTGAGTTTGTTAATCAAAAATTCGTCAAAGTTTTAAAAAATAGGAAATCGATCATAAAACGAATTTAAAATTTCAAATTTGGTCTTCCACATGCTCATATTCGTTGGAGGATGACGTTATTCAAAATTCGATGACTCTATGTACCGTTGTTTTATCACAATGCGAGAAATATACATAAATTTATGCAGATTTTTCATTATTTAATTTCTTCAAATATAATGCAGGACTCTAACATTTTATGGCAACAGTTTGAAAAGTGAACCGACATTTATCCGTCCGACGCAAAATGCCAAAACGAAACTAATAGTCCTTCGGGATTCAAATCCCTTTAGACTAAAAAAAAAAAAAAAAAAAAAAAAAAAAAAAAAAAAAAAAATTTGAAATGTTTCAGATTTTAAATAATGTCCAAAGGGCCGTTTTTTAACATTTTGTATGTTACCTTTCTTTATTAAATATCATTTTCCTCGCACTTAAACCATAAGATCCAGTGCAACAGCAAAATCGCAAAATAATTTTAAAACCAGCATATCTTTAGAATTTCCGATACAGAGACTCACGCGCTGGAGATAAAAATGTTTTTTCTGCACAACGTTGCCATTGCTCGCTTTGAAATCCTTGAGTTTGTTAATCAAAAATTCGTCAAAGTTTTAAAAAATAGGAAATCGATCATAAAACGAATTTAAAATTTCAAATTTGGTCTTCCACATGCTCATATTCGTTGGAGGATGACGTTATTCAAAATTCGATGACTCTATGTACCGTTGTTTTATCACAATGCGAGAAATATACATAAATTTATGCAGATTTTTCATTATTTAATTTCTTCAAATATAATGCAGGACTCTAACCTTTTGTGGCAACACTTTGAAAAGTGAACCGACATTTATGAGTCCGACGCAAAGTGCAAAAACGAAACTAATAATCCTTCGGGATTCAAATCCCTTTGGACTAAAAAAAAAAAAAAAAATCTGAAATGATTCAGATTTTAAATTATGTCCAAAGGGCCGTTTTCTAACATTTTGTGTGTTACATTTCTTTATTAAATATCATGTTCCTCGCACTTAAACCATAAGATCCAGTGCAACAGCTATATCGCAAAATAGTTTTAAAACGAGCATATCTTTAGAATTTCCGATACAGAGACTCACGCACTGGAGATAAAAATGTTTTTCTGCACAACGTTGCCATTGCTCGCTTTGAAATCCTTGAGCTTGTTAATCAAAAATTCGTCAAAGTTTTAAAAAATAGGAAATCGATCATAAAACAAATTTCAAATTTCAAATTTGGTCTTCCACATGCTCATATTCGTTGGAGGATTACGTTATTCAAAATTCGATGACTCTATGTTCCGTTATTTTATGACAATGGGAGAAATATACATACATTTACGCAGATTTTCATTATTTATTTTCTTCAGATATAATGCAGGACTCTAACATTTTATGGCAACAGTTTGAAAAGTGAACCGACATTTATCCGTCCGACGCAAAATGCGAAAAAGAAACTAATAGTCCTTCGGGATTCAAATCTCTTTGGACTAAAAAAAAAAAAAAATTTGAAATGTTTCAGATTTTAAATTACGTCCAAAGGGGCGCTTTTTAACATTTTGTATGTTACTTTCTTTATTAAATATCATGTTCCTCGCACTTAAAACATAAGATTCAGTGCAACAGCAATATTGCAAAATTGTTTTAAAATGAGCATATCTTTAGAATTTCCGATACAGAGACTCACGCGCTGGAGATAAAAATGTTTTTTCTGCACAACGTTGCCATTGCTCGCTTTAAAATCCTTGAGCTTTTTAATCAAAAATTCGTCAAAGATTTAAAAAAAGGAAATCGATCATAAAACAAATTTCAAATTTCAAATTTGGTCTTCCACATGCTCATATTCGTTGGAGGATTACGTTATTCAAAATTCGATGACTCTATGTACCGTTATTTTATGACAATGCGAGAAATATACATACATTTACGCAGATTTTCATTATTTAATTTCTTCAAATATAATGCAGGACTCTAACATTTTAGGGCAACATTTTGAAAAGTGAACCGACATTTATGAGTCCGACGCAAAATGCCAAAACGAAACTAATAATCCTTCGGGATTCAAATCCCTTTGGACTAAAAAAAAAAAAATTTGAAATGTTTCAGATTTTAAATTATGTCCAAAGGGGCGTTTTTTAACATTTTGTATGTTACCTTTCTTTATTAAATATCCTTTTCCTCGCACTTAAACCATAAGATCCAGTGCAACAGCTATATCGCAAAATAGTTTTAAAACGAGTATATCTTTAGAATTTCCGATACAGAGACTCACGCGCTGGAGATAAAAATGTTTTTCTGCACAACGTTGCCATTGCTCGCTTTGAAATCCTTGAGTTTGTTAATCAAAAATTCGTCAAAGTTTTAAAAAATAGGAAATCGATCATAAAACAAATTTCAAATTTCAAATTTGGTCTTCCACATGCTCATATTCGTTGGAGGATTACGTTATTCAAAATTCGATGACTCTATGTACCGTTGTTTTATCACAATACGAGAAATATACATACATTTATGCAGATTTTTCATTATTTAATTTCTTCAAATATAATGCAGGACTCTAACCTTTTATGGCAACAGTTTGAAAAGTGAACCGACATTTATCCGTCCGACGCAAAATGCCAAAACGAAACTAATAATCCTTCGGGATTCAAATCCTTTGGACTAAAAAAAAAAAAAAAATCTGAAATGTTTCAGATTTTAAATTACGTCCAAAGGGGCGTTTTTTTTAACATTTTGTGTGTTACCTTTCTTTATTAAATATCATGTTCCTCGCACTTAAACCATAAGATCCAGTGCAAAAGCAATATCGCAAAATAATTTTAAAACGAGCATATCTTTAGAATTTCCGATACAGAGACTCAGGCGCTGGAGATAAAAATGTTTTTTCTGCACAACGTTGCCATTGCTCGCTTTGAAATCCTTAAGTTTGTTAATTAAAAATTCGTCAAAGTTTTAAAAAATAGGAAATCGATCATAAAACAAATTTCAAATTTCAAATTTGGTCTTCCACATGCTCATATTCGTTGGAGGATTACGTTATTCAAAATTCAATGACTCTATGTACCGTTATTTTATGACATTGCGAAAAATATACATACATTTACGCAGATTTTCATTGTTTAATTTCTTCAAATATAATGCAGGACTCTAACATTTTATGGCAACAGTTTGAAAAGGGAACCGACATTTATCCGTCCGACGCAAAATGCAAAAACGAAACTAATAATCCTTCGGGATTCAAATCCCTTTGGACTAAAAAAAAAAAAAATCTGAAATGATTCAGATTTTAAATTATGTCCAAGGGGGCGTTTTCTAACATTTTGTGTGTTACATTTCTTTATTAAATATCATGTTCCTCGCACTTAAACCATAAGATCCAGTGCAACAGCAATATCGCAAAATAGTTTTAAAACGAGCATATCTTTAGAATTTCCGATACAGAGACTCACGCGCTGGAGATAAAAATGTTTTTACTGCAAAACGTTCCTATTGCTCGCTTTGAAATCATTGAGTTTGTTAATCAAAAATTCGTCAAAGTTTTAAAAAATAGGAAATCGATCATAAAACAAATTTCAAATTTCAAATTTGGTCTTCCACATGCTCATATTCGTTGGAGGATTACGTTATTCAAAATTCGATTACTCTATGTACCGTTATTTTATGACATTGCGAAAAATATACATACATTTACGCAGATTTTCATTGTTTAATTTCTTCAAATATAATGCAGGACTCTAACATTTTATGGCAACAGTTTGAAAAGGGAACCGACATTTATCCGTCCGACGCAAAATGCAAAAACGAAACTAATAATCCTTCGGGATTCAAATCCCTTTGGACTAAAAAAAAAAAAAATCTGAAATGATTCAGATTTTAAATTATGTCCAAGGGGGCGTTTTCTAACATTTTGTGTGTTACATTTCTTTATTAAATATCATGTTCCTCGCACTTAAACCATAAGATCCAGTGCAACAGCAATATCGCAAAATAGTTTTAAAACGAGCATATCTTTAGAATTTCCGATACAGAGACTCACGCGCTGGAGATAAAAATGATTTTACTGCAAAACGTTCCTATTGCTCGCTTTGAAATCATTGAGTTTGTTAATCAAAAATTCGTCAAAGTTTTAAAAAATAGGAAATCGATCATAAAACAAATTTCAAATTTCAAATTTGGTCTTCCACATGCTCATATTCGTTGGAGGATTACGTTATTCAAAATTCGATTACTCTATGTACCGTTATTTTATGACATTGCGAAAAATATACATACATTTACGCAGATTTTCATTATTTATTTTCTTCAAATATAATGCAGGACTCTAACATTTTATGGCAACAGTTTGAAAAGGGAACCGACATTTATCCGTCCGACGCAAAATGCCAAAACGAAACTAATAGTCCTTCGGGATTCAAATCCCTTTGGACTAAAAAAAAAAAAAAAAAAAAAAATCTGAAATTTTTCAGATTTTAACTTACGTCCAAAGGGGCGTTTTTTAACATTTGGTGTGTTACCTTTCTTTATTAAATATCATGTTCCTCGCACTTAAACCATAAGATCCAGTTCAACAGCAATATCGAAAAATAATTTTAAAACGAGCATATCTTTAGAATTTCCGATACAGAGACTCACGCGCTGGAGATAAAAATGTTTTTTCTGCACAACGTCGCCATTGCTCGCTTTGAAATCCTTGAGCTTTTTAATCAAAAATTCGTCAAAGTTTTAAAAAATAGGAAATCGATCATAAAACAAATTTCAAATTTGGTCTTCCACATGCTCATATTCGTTGGAGGATTACGTTATTCAAAATTCGATGACTCTATGTACCGTTGTTTTATCACAATACGAGAAATATACATACATTTATGCAGATTTTTCATTATTTAATTTCTTCAAATATAATGCAGGACTCTAACATTTTGTGGCAACAGTTTGAAAAGTGAACCGACATTTATGAGTCCGACGCAAAATGCCAAATCGAAACTAATAGTCCTTCGGGATTCAAATCCCTTTGGACTAAAAAAAAAAAAAAATTTGAAATGTTTCAGATTTTAAATTATGTCCAAAGGGGCGTTTTTTAACATTTTGTACGTTACCTTTCTTTATTAAATATCATTTTCCTCGCACTTAAACCATAAGATCCAGTGCAACAGCAGTATCGCAAAATAGTTTTAAAACGAGCATATCTTTAGAATTTCCGATACAGAGACTCACGCGTTGGAGATAAAAATGTTTTTCTGCACAACGTTGCCATTGCTCGCTTTGAAATCTTTGAGTTTGTTAATCAAAAATTCGTCAAAGTTTTAAAAAATAGGAAATCGATCATAAAACAAATGTCAAATTTCAAATTTGGTCTTCCACATGCTCATATTCGTTGGAGGATTACGTTATTCAAAATTCGATGACTCTATGTACCGTTATTTTATGACAATGCGAGAAATATACATACATTTACGCAGATTTTCATTATTTAATTTCTTCAAATCTAATGCAGGACTCTAACATTTTATGGCAACAGTTTGAAAAGTGAACCGACATTTATGAGTCCGACGCAAAATGCCAAAACGAAACTAATAATCCTTCGGGATTCAAATCCCTTTGGACTAAAAAAAAAAAATTTGAAATGTTTCAGATTTTAAATTACGTCCAAAGGGGCGTTTATTTAACATTTTGTGTGTTACCTTTCTTTATTAAATATCATGTGCCTCGCACTTAAACCATAAGATCCAGTGCAACAGCAATATCGCAAAATAATTTTAAAACCAGCATATCTTTAGAATTTCCGATACAGAGACTCACGTGCTGGAGATAAAAATGTTTTTCTGCACAACGTTGCCATTGCTCGCTTTGACATCATTGAGTTTGTTAATCAAAAATTCGTCAAAGTTTTAAAAAATAGGAAATCGATCATAAAACAAATTTCAAATTTCAAATTTGGTCTTCCACATGCTCATATTCGTTGGAGGATTACGTTATTCAAAATTCGATGACTCTATGTACCGTTATTTTATGACATTGCGAAAAATATACATACATTTACGCAGATTTTCATTGTTTAATTTCTTCAAATATAATGCAGGACTCTAAAATTTTATGGCAACAGTTTGAAAAGTGAACCGACATTTATGAGTCCGACGCAAAATGCAAAAACGAAACTAATAATCCTTCGGGATTCAAATCCCTTTGGACTAAAAAAAAAAAAAAAATCTGAAATGATTCAGATTTTAAATTATGTCCAAAGGGGCGTTTTCTAACATTTTGTGTGTTACATTTCTTTATTAAATATCATGTTCCTCGCACTTAAACCATAAGATCCAGTGCAACAGCTATATCGCAAAATAGTTTTAAAACGAGTATATCTTTAGAATTTCCGATACAGAGACTCACGCGCTGGAGATAAAAATGTTTTTCTGCACAACGTTGCCATTGCTCGCTTTGAAATCCTTGAGTTTGTTAATCAAAAATTCGTCAAAGTTTTAAAAAATAGGAAATCGATCATAAAACAAATTTCAAATTTCAAATTTGGTCTTCCACATGCTCATATTCGTTGGAGGATTACGTTATTCAAAATTCGATGACTCTATGTACCGTTGTTTTATCACAATACGAGAAATATACATACATTTATGAAGATTTTTCATTATTTAATTTCTTCAAATATAATGCAGGACTCTAACCTTTTATGGCAACAGTTTGAAAAGTGAACCGACATTTATCCGTCCGACGCAAAATGCCAAAACGAAACTAATAATCCTTCGGGATTCAAATCCTTTGGACTAAAAAAAAAAAAAAATCTGAAATGTTTCAGATTTTAAATTACGTCCAAAGGGGCGTTTTTTTTAACATTTTGTGTGTTACCTTTCTTTATTAAATATCATGTTCCTCGCACTTAAACCATAAGATCCAGTGCAAAAGCAATATCGCAAAATAATTTTAAAACGAGCATATCTTTAGAATTTCCGATACAGAGACTCAGGCGCTGGAGATAAAAATGTTTTTTCTGCACAACGTTGCCATTGCTCGCTTTGAAATCCTTAAGTTTGTTAATTAAAAATTCGTCAAAGTTTTAAAAAATAGGAAATCGATCATAAAACAAATTTCAAATTTCAAATTTGGTCTTCCACATGCTCATATTCGTTGGAGGATTACGTTATTCAAAATTCGATGACTCTATGTACCGTTATTTTATGACATTGCGAAAAATATACATACATTTACGCAGATTTTCATTGTTTAATTTCTTCAAATATAATGCAGGACTCTAACATTTTATGGCAACAGTTTGAAAAGTGAACCGACATTTATCCGTCCGACGCAAAATGCAAAAACGAAACTAATAATCCTTCGGGATTCAAATCCCTTTGGACTAAAAAAAAAAAAAAATCTGAAATGATTCAGATTTTAAATTATGTCCAAAGGGGCGTTTTCTAACATTTTGTGTGTTACATTTCTTTATTAAATATCATGTTCCTCGCACATAAACCATAAGATCCAGTGCAACAGCAATATCGCAAAATAGTTTTAAAACGAGCATATCTTTAGAATTTCCGATACAGAGACTCACGCGCTGGAGATAAAAATGTTTTTACTGCAAAACGTTCCTATTGCTCGCTTTGAAATCATTGAGTTTGTTAATCAAAAATTCGTCAAAGTTTTAAAAAATAGGAAATCGATCATAAAACAAATTTCAAATTTCAAATTTGGTCTTCCACATGCTCATATTCGTTGGAGGATTACGTTATTCAAAATTCGATTACTCTATGTACCGTTATTTTATGACATTGCGAAAAATATAGATACATTTACGCAGATTTTCATTATTTATTTTCTTCAAATATAATGCAGGACTCTAACATTTTATGGCAACAGTTTGAAAAGGGAACCGACATTTATCCGTCCGACGCAAAATGCCAAAACGAAACTAATAGTCCTTCGGGATTCAAATCCCTTTGGACTAAAAAAAAAAAAAAAAAAAAAAAAAAAAAAAAAAAAAAAAAATCTGAAATTTTTCAGATTTTAACTTACGTCCAAAGGGGCGTTTTTTAACATTTGGTGTTTTACCTTTCTTTATTAAATATCATGTTCCTCGCACTTAAACCATAAGATCCAGTTCAACAGCAATATCGAAAAATAATTTTAAAACGAGCATATCTTTAGAATTTCCGATACAGAGACTCACGCGCTGGAGATAAAAATGTTTTTTCTGCACAACGTTGCCATTGCTCGCTTTGAAATCCTTGAGCTTTTTAATCAAAAATTCGTCAAAGTTTTAAAAAATAGGAAATCGATCATAAAACAAATTTCAAATTTGGTCTTCCACATGCTCATATTCGTTGGAGGATTACGTTATTCAAAATTCGATGACTCTATGTACCGTTGTTTTATCACAATACGAGAAATATACATACATTTATGCAGATTTTTCATTATTTAATTTCTTCAAATATAATGCAGGACTCTAACATTTTGTGGCAACAGTTTGAAAAGTGAACCGACATTTATGAGTCCGACGCAAAATGCCCAATCGAAACTAATAGTCCTTCGGGATTCAAATCCCTTTGGACTAAAAAAAAAATAAAATTTGAAATGTTTCAGATTTTAAATTATGTCCAAAGGGGCGTTTTTTAACATTTTGTACGTTACCTTTCTTTATTAAATATCATTTTCCTCGCACTTAAACCATAAGATCCAGTGCAACAGCAGTATCGCAAAATAGTTTTAAAACGAGCATATCTTTAGAATTTCCGATACAGAGACTCACGCGTTGGAGATAAAAATGTTTTTCTGCACAACGTTGCCATTGCTCGCTTTGAAATCTTTGAGTTTGTTAATCAAAAATTCGTCAAAGTTTTAAAAAATAGGAAATCGATCATAAAACAAATTTCAAATTTCAAATTTGGTCTTCCACATGCTCATATTCGTTGGAGGATTACGTTATTCAAAATTCGATGACTCTATGTACCGTTATTTTATGACAATGCGAGAAATATACATACATTTACGCAGATTTTCATTATTTAATTTCTTCAAATCTAATGCAGGACTCTAACATTTTATGGCAACAGTTTGAAAAGTGAACCGACATTTATGAGTCCGACGCAAAATGCCAAAACGAAACTAATAATCCTTCGGGATTCAAATCCCTTTGGACTAAAAAAAAAAAAATTTGAAATGTTTCAGATTTTAAATTACGTCCAAAGGGGCGTTTATTTAACATTTTGTGTGTTACCTTTCTTTATTAAATATCATGTGCCTCGCACTTAAACCATAAGATCCAGTGCAACAGCAATATCGCAAAATAATTTTAAAACCAGCATATCTTTAGAATTTCCGATACAGAGACTCACGTGCTGGAGATAAAAATGTTTTTCTGCACAACGTTGCCATTGCTCGCTTTGAAATCATTGAGTTTGTTAATCAAAAATTCGTCAAAGTTTTAAAAAATAGGAAATCGATCATAAAACAAATTTCAAATTTCAAATTTGGTCTTCCACATGCTCATATTCGTTGGAGGATTACGTTATTCAAAATTCGATGACTCTATGTACCGTTATTTTATGACATTGCGAAAAATATACATACATTTACGCAGATTTTCATTGTTTAATTTCTTCAAATATAATGCAGGACTCTAAAATTTTATGGCAACAGTTTGAAAAGTGAACCGACATTTATGAGTCCGACGCAAAATGCAAAAATGAAACTAATAATCCTTCGGGATTCAAATCCCTTTGGACTAAAAAAAAAAAAAAATCTGAAATGATTCAGATTTTAAATTATGTCCAAAGGGGCGTTTTCTAACATTTTGTGTGTTACATTTCTTTATTAAATATCTTGTTCCTCGCACTTAAACCATAAGATCCAGTGCAACAGCAATATCGCAAAATAGTTTTAAAACGAGCATATCTTTAGAATTTCCGATACAGAGACTCACGCACTGGAGATAAAAATGTTTTTTCTGCACAACGTTGCCATTGCTCGCTTTGAAATCCTTGAGTTTGTTAATCAAAAATTCGTCAAAGTTTTAAAAAATAGGAAATCGATCATAAAACAAATTTCAAATTTCAAATTTGGTTTTCCACATGCTCATATTCGTTGGCGGATTACGTTATTCAAAATTCGATGACTCTATGTACCGTTGTTTTATGACAATACGAGAAATATACATACATTTATGCAGATTTTTCATTATTTAATTTCTTCAAATATAATGCAGGACTCTAACATTTTATGGCAACAGTTTGAAAAGTGAACCGACATTTATCCGTCCGACGCAAAATGCGAAAAAGAAACTAATAGTCCTTCGGGATTCAAATCTCTTTGGACTAAAAAAAAAAAAAATTGAAATGTTTCAGATTTTAAATTACGTCCAAAGGGGCGCGTTTTAACATTTTGTATGTTACTTTCTTTATTAAATATCATGTTCCTCGCACTTAAAACATAAGATTCAGTGCAACAGCAATATTGCAAAATAGTTTTAAAACGAGCATATCTTTAGAATTTCCGATACAGAGACTCAGGCGCTGGAGATAAAAATGTTTTTTCTGCACAACGTTGCCATTGCTCGCTTTGAAATCCTTAAGTTTGTTAATTAAAAATTCGTCAAAGTTTTAAAAAATAGGAAATCGATCATAAAACAAATTTCAAATTTCAAATTTGGTCTTCCACATGCTCATATTCGTTGGAGGATTACGTTATTCAAAATTCGATGACTCTATGTACCGTTATTTTATGACATTGCGAAAAATATACATACATTTACGCAGATTTTCATTGTTTAATTTCTTCAAATATAATGCAGGACTCTAACATTTTATGGCAACAGTTTGAAAAGTGAACCGACATTTATCCGTCCGACGCAAAATGCAAAAACGAAACTAATAATCCTTCGGGATTCAAATCCCTTTGGACTAAAAAAAAAAAAAAATCTGAAATGATTCAGATTTTAAATTATGTCCAAAGGGGCGTTTTCTAACATTTTGTGTGTTACATTTCTTTATTAAATATCATGTTCCTCGCACATAAACCATAAGATCCAGTGCAACAGCAATATCGCAAAATAGTTTTAAAACGAGCATATCTTTAGAATTTCCGATACAGAGACTCACGCGCTGGAGATAAAAATGTTTTTACTGCAAAACGTTCCTATTGCTCGCTTTGAAATCATTGAGTTTGTTAATCAAAAATTCGTCAAAGTTTTAAAAAATAGGAAATCGATCATAAAACAAATTTCAAATTTCAAATTTGGTCTTCCACATGCTCATATTCGTTGGAGGATTACGTTATTCAAAATTCGATTACTCTATGTACCGTTATTTTATGACATTGCGAAAAATATAGATACATTTACGCAGATTTTCATTATTTATTTTCTTCAAATATAATGCAGGACTCTAACATTTTATGGCAACAGTTTGAAAAGGGAACCGACATTTATCCGTCCGACGCAAAATGCCAAAACGAAACTAATAGTCCTTCGGGATTCAAATCCCTTTGGACTAAAAAAAAAAAAAAAAAAAAAAAAAAAAAAAAAAAAAAAAAAATCTGAAATTTTTCAGATTTTAACTTACGTCCAAAGGGGCGTTTTTTAACATTTGGTGTTTTACCTTTCTTTATTAAATATCATGTTCCTCGCACTTAAACCATAAGATCCAGTTCAACAGCAATATCGAAAAATAATTTTAAAACGAGCATATCTTTAGAATTTCCGATACAGAGACTCACGCGCTGGAGATAAAAATGTTTTTTCTGCACAACGTTGCCATTGCTCGCTTTGAAATCCTTGAGCTTTTTAATCAAAAATTCGTCAAAGTTTTAAAAAATAGGAAATCGATCATAAAACAAATTTCAAATTTGGTCTTCCACATGCTCATATTCGTTGGAGGATTACGTTATTCAAAATTCGATGACTCTATGTACCGTTGTTTTATCACAATACGAGAAATATACATACATTTATGCAGATTTTTCATTATTTAATTTCTTCAAATATAATGCAGGACTCTAACATTTTGTGGCAACAGTTTGAAAAGTGAACCGACATTTATGAGTCCGACGCAAAATGCCCAATCGAAACTAATAGTCCTTCGGGATTCAAATCCCTTTGGACTAAAAAAAAAATAAAATTTGAAATGTTTCAGATTTTAAATTATGTCCAAAGGGGCGTTTTTTAACATTTTGTACGTTACCTTTCTTTATTAAATATCATTTTCCTCGCACTTAAACCATAAGATCCAGTGCAACAGCAGTATCGCAAAATAGTTTTAAAACGAGCATATCTTTAGAATTTCCGATACAGAGACTCACGCGTTGGAGATAAAAATGTTTTTCTGCACAACGTTGCCATTGCTCGCTTTGAAATCTTTGAGTTTGTTAATCAAAAATTCGTCAAAGTTTTAAAAAATAGGAAATCGATCATAAAACAAATTTCAAATTTCAAATTTGGTCTTCCACATGCTCATATTCGTTGGAGGATTACGTTATTCAAAATTCGATGACTCTATGTACCGTTATTTTATGACAATGCGAGAAATATACATACATTTACGCAGATTTTCATTATTTAATTTCTTCAAATCTAATGCAGGACTCTAACATTTTATGGCAACAGTTTGAAAAGTGAACCGACATTTATGAGTCCGACGCAAAATGCCAAAACGAAACTAATAATCCTTCGGGATTCAAATCCCTTTGGACTAAAAAAAAAAAAATTTGAAATGTTTCAGATTTTAAATTACGTCCAAAGGGGCGTTTATTTAACATTTTGTGTGTTACCTTTCTTTATTAAATATCATGTGCCTCGCACTTAAACCATAAGATCCAGTGCAACAGCAATATCGCAAAATAATTTTAAAACCAGCATATCTTTAGAATTTCCGATACAGAGACTCACGTGCTGGAGATAAAAATGTTTTTCTGCACAACGTTGCCATTGCTCGCTTTGAAATCATTGAGTTTGTTAATCAAAAATTCGTCAAAGTTTTAAAAAATAGGAAATCGATCATAAAACAAATTTCAAATTTCAAATTTGGTCTTCCACATGCTCATATTCGTTGGAGGATTACGTTATTCAAAATTCGATGACTCTATGTACCGTTATTTTATGACATTGCGAAAAATATACATACATTTACGCAGATTTTCATTGTTTAATTTCTTCAAATATAATGCAGGACTCTAAAATTTTATGGCAACAGTTTGAAAAGTGAACCGACATTTATGAGTCCGACGCAAAATGCAAAAATGAAACTAATAATCCTTCGGGATTCAAATCCCTTTGGACTAAAAAAAAAAAAAAATCTGAAATGATTCAGATTTTAAATTATGTCCAAAGGGGCGTTTTCTAACATTTTGTGTGTTACATTTCTTTATTAAATATCTTGTTCCTCGCACTTAAACCATAAGATCCAGTGCAACAGCAATATCGCAAAATAGTTTTAAAACGAGCATATCTTTAGAATTTCCGATACAGAGACTCACGCACTGGAGATAAAAATGTTTTTTCTGCACAACGTTGCCATTGCTCGCTTTGAAATCCTTGAGTTTGTTAATCAAAAATTCGTCAAAGTTTTAAAAAATAGGAAATCGATCATAAAACAAATTTCAAATTTCAAATTTGGTTTTCCACATGCTCATATTCGTTGGCGGATTACGTTATTCAAAATTCGATGACTCTATGTACCGTTGTTTTATGACAATACGAGAAATATACATACATTTATGCAGATTTTTCATTATTTAATTTCTTCAAATATAATGCAGGACTCTAACATTTTATGGCAACAGTTTGAAAAGTGAACCGACATTTATCCGTCCGACGCAAAATGCGAAAAAGAAACTAATAGTCCTTCGGGATTCAAATCTCTTTGGACTAAAAAAAAAAAAAATTGAAATGTTTCAGATTTTAAATTACGTCCAAAGGGGCGCGTTTTAACATTTTGTATGTTACTTTCTTTATTAAATATCATGTTCCTCGCACTTAAAACATAAGATTCAGTGCAACAGCAATATTGCAAAATAGTTTTAAAACGAGCATATCTTTAGAATTTCCGATACAGAGACTCACGCGCTGGAGATAAAAATGTTTTTTCTGCACAACGTTGCCATTGCTCGCTTTGAAATCCTTGAGCTTTTTAATCAAAAATTCGTCAAAGTTTTAAAAAATAGGAAATCGATCATAAAACAAATTTCAAATTTGGTCTTCCACATGCTCATATTCGTTGGAGGATTACGTTATTCAAAATTCGATGACTCTATGTACCGTTGTTTTATCACAATACGAGAAATATACATAAATTTATGCAGATTTTTCATTATTTAATTTCTTCAAATATAATGCAGGACTCTAACCTTTTGTGGCAACACTTTGAAAAGTGAACCGACATTTATGAGTCCGACGCAAAACGACAAATCGAAACTAATAGTCCTTCGGGATTCAAATCCCTTTGGACTAGAAAAAAAAAAATTTGAAATGTTTCAGATTTTAAATTATGTCCAAAGGGGCGTTTTTTAACATTTTGTACGTTACCTTTCTTTATTAAATATCATGTGCCTCGCACTTAAACCATAAGATCCAGTGCAACAGCAATATCGCAAAATAATTTTAAAACCAGCATATCTTTAGAATTTCCGATACAGAGACTCACGTGCTGGAGATAAAAATGTTTTTCTGCACAACGTTGCCATTGCTCGCTTTGAAATCATTGAGTTTGTTAATCAAAAATTCGTCAAAGTTTTAAAAAATAGGAAATCGATCATAAAACAAATTTCAAATTTCAAATTTGGTCTTCCACATGCTCATATTCGTTGGAGGATTACGTTATGCAAAATTCGATGACTCTATGTACCGTTATTTTATGACATTGCGAAAAATATACATACATTTACGCAGATTTTCATTGTTTAATTTCTTCAAATATAATGCAGGACTCTAAAATTTTATGGCAACAGTTTGAAAAGTGAACCGACATTTATGAGTCCGACGCAAAATGCAAAAACGAAACTAATAATCCTTCGGGATTCAAATCCCTTTGGACTAAAAAAAAAAAAAATCTGAAATGATTCAGATTTTAAATTATGTCCAAAGGGGCGTTTTCTAACATTTTGTGTGTTACATTTCTTTATTAAATATCATTTTCCTCGCACTTAAACCATAAGATCCAGTGCAACAGCAGTATCGCAAAATAGTTTTAAAACGAGCATATCTTTAGAATTTCCGATACAAAGACTCACGCGTTGGAGATAAAAATGTTTTTCTGCACAACGTTGCCATTGCTCGCTTTGAAATCCTTGAGTTTGTTAATCAAAAATTCGTCAAAGTTTTAAAAAATAGGAAATCGATCATAAAACAAATTTCAAATTTCAAATTTGGTCTTCCACATGCTCATATTCGTTGGCGGATTACGTTATTCAAAATTCGATGACTCTATGTACCGTAGTTTTATGACAATACGAGAAATATACATACATTTATGCAGATTTTTCATTATTTAATTTCTTCAAATATAATGCAGGACTCTAACATTTTATGGCAACAGTTTGAAAAGTGAACCGACATTTATCCGTCTGACGCAAAATGCGAAAAAGAAACTAATAGTCCTTCGGGATTCAAATCTCTTTGGACTAAAAAAAAAAAATTTGAAATGTTTCAGATTTTAAATTACGTCCAAAGGGGCGCGTTTTAACATTTTGTATGTTACTTTCTTTATTAAATATCATGTTCCTCGCACTTAAAACATAAGATTCAGTGCAACAGCAATATTGCAAAATAGTTTTAAAACGAGCATATCTTTAGAATTTCCGATACAGAGACTCACGCGCTGGAGATAAAAATGTTTTTTCTGCACAACGTTGCCATTGCTCGCTTTGAAATCCTTGAGCTTTTTAATCAAAAATTCGTCAAAGTTTTAAAAAATAGGAAATCGATCATAAAACAAATTTAAAATTTGGTCTTCCACATGCTCATATTCGTTGGAGGATTACGTTATTCAAAATTCGATGACTCTATGTACCGTTGTTTTACCACAATACGAGAAATATACATAAATTTATGCAGATTTTTCATTATTTAATTTCTTCAAATATAATGCAGAACTCTAACCTTTTGTGGCAACACTTTGAAAAGTGAACCGACATTTATGAGTCCGACGCAAAACGACAAATCGAAACTAATAGTCCTTCGGGATTCAAATCCCTTTGGACTAGAAAAAAAAAATTTGAAATGTTTCAGATTTTAAATTATGTCCAAAGGGGCGTTTTTTAACATTTTGTACGTTACCTTTCTTTATTAAATATCATTTTCCTCGCACTTAAACCATAAGATCCAGTGCAACAGCAGTATCGCAAAATAGTTTTAAAACGAGCATATCTTTAGAATTTCCGATACAGAGACTCACGCGTTGGAGATAAAAATGTTTTTCTGCACAACGTTGCCATTGCTCGCTTTGAAATCTTTGAGTTTGTTAATCAAAAATTCGTCAAAGTTTTAAAAAATAGGAAATCGATCATAAAACAAATTTCAAATTTCAAATTTGGTCTTCCACATGCTCATATTCGTTGGAGGATTACGTTATTCAAAATTCGATGACTCTATGTACCGTTGTTTTATGACAATACGAGAAATATACATACATTTATGCAGATTTTTCATTATTTAATTTCTTCAAATATAATGCAGGACTCTAACATTTTATGGCAACAGTTTGAAAAGTGAACCGACATTTATCCGTCTGACGCAAAATGCGAAAAAGAAACTAATAGTCCTTCGGGATTCAAATCTCTTTGGACTAAAAAAAAAAAAAATTGAAATGTTTCAGATTTTAAATTACGTCCAAAGGGGCGCGTTTTAACATTTTGTATGTTACTTTCTTTATTAAATATCATGTTCCTCGCACTTAAAACATAAGATTCAGTGCAACAGCAATATTGCAAAATAGTTTTAAAACGAGCATATCTTTAGAATTTCTGATACAGAGACTCACGCGCTGGAGATAAAAATGTTTTTTCTGCACAACGTTGCCATTGCTCGCTTTGAAATCCTTGAGCTTTTTAATCAAAAATTCGTCAAAGTTTTAAAAAATAGGAAATCGATCATAAAACAAATTTCAAATTTGGTCTTCCACATGCTCATATTCGTTGGAGGATTACGTTATTCAAAATTCGATGACTCTATGTACCGTTGTTTTATCACAATACGAGAAATATACATAAATTTATGCAGATTTTTCATTATTTAATTTCTTCAAATATAATGCAGAACTCTAACCTTTTGTGGCAACACTTTGAAAAGTGAACCGACATTTATGAGTCCGACGCAAAACGACAAATCGAAACTAATAGTCCTTCGGGATTCAAATCCCTTTGGACTAGAAAAAAAAAAATTTGAAATGTTTCAGATTTTAAATTATGTCCAAAGGGGCGTTTTTTAACATTTTGTACGTTACCTTTCTTTATTAAATATCATTTTCCTCGCACTTAAACCATAAGATCCAGTGCAACAGCAGTATCGCAAAATAGTTTTAAAACGAGCATATCTTTAGAATTTCCGATACAGAGACTCACGCACTGGAGATAAAAATGTTTTTTCTGCACAACGTTGCCATTGCTCGCTTTGAAATCCTTGACCTTGTTAATCAAAAATTCGTCAAAGTTTTAAAAAATAGGAAATCGATCATAAAACAAATTTCAAATTTCAAATTTGGTCTTCCACATGCTCATATTCGTTGGCGGATTACGTTATTCAAAATTCGATGACTCTATGTACCGTTGTTTTATGACAATACGAGAAATATACATACATTTATGCAGATTTTTCATTATTTAATTTCTTCAAATATAATGCAGGACTCTAACATTTTATGGCAACAGTTTGAAAAGTGAACCGACATTTATCCGTCCGACGCAAAATGCGAAAAAGAAACTAATAGTCCTTCGGGATTCAAATCTCTTTGGACTAAAAAAAAAAAAATTTGAAATGTTTCAGATTTTAAATTACGTCCAAAGGGGCGCGTTTTAACATTTTGTATGTTACTTTCTTTATTAAATATCATGTTCCTCGCACTTAAAACATAAGATTCAGTGCAACAGCAATATTGCAAAATAGTTTTAAAACGAGCATATCTTTAGAATTTCCGATACAGAGACTCACGCGCTGGAGATAAAAATGTTTTTTCTGCACAACGTTGCCATTGCTCGCTTTGAAATCCTTGAGCTTTTTAATCAAAAATTCGTCAAAGTTTTAAAAAATAGGAAATCGATCATAAAACAAATTTCAAATTTGGTCTTCCACATGCTCATATTCGTTGGAGGATTACGTTATTCAAAATTCGATGACTCTATGTACCGTTGTTTTATCACAATACGAGAAATATACATACATTTATGCAGATTTTTCATTATTTAATTTCTTCAAATATAATGCAGGACTCTAACATTTTGTGGCAACAGTTTGAAAAGTGAACCGACATTTATGAGTCCGACGCAAAACGACAAATCGAAACTAATAGTCCTTCGGGATTCAAATCCCTTTGGACTAAAAAAAAAAAAAAATCTGAAATGTTTCAGATTTTAAATTATGTCCAAAGGGGCGTTTTCTAACATTTTGTACGTTACCTTTCTTTATTAAATATCATGTTCCTCGCACTTAAACCATAAGATCCAGTGCAACAGCAATATCGCAAAATAGTTTTAAAACGAGTATATCTTTAGAATTTCCGATACAGAGACTCACGCGCTGGAGATAAAAATGTTTTTCTGCACAACGTTGCCATTGCTCGCTTTGAAATCATTGAGTTTGTTAATCAAAAATTCGTCAAAGTTTTAAAAAATAGGAAATCGATCATAAAACAAATTTCAAATTTCAAATTTGGTCTTCCACATGCTCATATTCGTTGGAGGATTACGTTATTCAAAATTCGATGACTCTATGTACCGTTATTTTATGACATTGCGAAAAATATACATACATTTACGCAGATTTTCATTGTTTAATTTCTTCAAATATAATGCAGGACTCTAAAATTTTATGGCAACAGTTTGAAAAGTGAACCGACATTTATGAGTCCGACGCAAAATGCAAAAACGAAACTAATAATCCTTCGGGATTCAAATCCCTTTGGACTAAAAAAAAAAAAAAAATCTGAAATGATTCAGATTTTAAATTATGTCCAAAGGGGCGTTTATTTAACATTTTGTGTGTTACCTTTCTTTATTAAATATCATGTGCCTCGCACTTAAACCATAAGATCCAGTGCAACAGCAATATCGCAAAATAATTTTAAAACCAGCATATCTTTAGAATTACCGATACAGAGACTCACGCGCTGGAGATAAAAATGTTTTTTCTGCACAACGTTGCCATTGCTCGCTTTGAAATCCTTGAGCTTTTTAATCAAAAATTCGTCAAAGTTTTAAAAAATAGGAAATCGATCATAAAACAAATTTCAAATTTGGTCTTCCACATGCTCATATTCGTTGGAGGATTACGTTATTCAAAATTCGATGACTCTATGTACCGTTGTTTTATGACAATACGAGAAATATACATACATTTATGCAGATTTTTCATTATTTAATTTCTTCAAATATAATGCAGGACTCTAACATTTTATGGCAACAGTTTGAAAAGTGAACCGACATTTATCCGTCCGACGCAAAATGCGAAAAAGAAACTAATAGTCCTTCGGGATTCAAATCTCTTTGGACTAAAAAAAAAAAATTTGAAATGTTTCAGATTTTAAATTACGTCCAAAGGGGCGCGTTTTAACATTTTGTATGTTACTTTCTTTATTAAATATCATGTTCCTCGCACTTAAAACATAAGATTCAGTGCAACAGCAATATTGCAAAATAGTTTTAAAACGAGCATATCTTTAGAATTTCCGATACAGAGACTCACGCGCTGGAGATAAAAATGTTTTTTCTGCACAACGTTGCCATTGCTCGCTTTGAAATCCTTGAGCTTTTTAATCAAAAATTCGTCAAAGTTTTAAAAAATAGGAAATCGATCATAAAACAAATTTCAAATTTGGTCTTCCACATGCTCATATTCGTTGGAGGATTACGTTATTCAAAATTCGATGACTCTATGTACCGTTGTTTTATCACAATATGAGAAATATACATACATTTATGCAGATTTTTCATTATTTAATTTCTTCAAATATAATGCAGGACTCTAACATTTTGTGGCAACAGTTTGAAAAGTGAACCGACATTTATGAGTCCGACGCAAAACGACAAATCGAAACTAATAGTCCTTCGGGATTCAAATCCCTTTGGACTAAAAAAAAAAAAATTTGAAATGTTTCAGATTTTAAATTATGTCCAAAGGGGCGTTTTTTAACATTTTGTACGTTACCTTTCTTTATTAAATATCATTTTCCTCGCACTTAAACCATAAGATCCAGTGCAACAGCAATATCGCAAAATAATTTTAAAACCAGCATATCTTTAGAATTTCCGATACAGAGACTCACGTGCTGGAGATAAAAATGTTTTTCTGCACAACGTTGCCATTGCTCGCTTTGAAATCATTGAGTTTGTTAATCAAAAATTCGTCAAAGTTTTAAAAAATAGGAAATCGATCATAAAACAAATTTCAAATTTCAAATTTGGTCTTCCACATGCTCATATTCGTTGGAGGATTACGTTATTCAAAATTCGATGACTCTATGTACCGTTATTTTATGACATTGCGAAAAATATACATACATTTACGCAGATTTTCATTGTTTAATTTCTTCAAATATAATGCAGGACTCTAAAATTTTATGGCAACAGTTTGAAAAGTGAACCGACATTTATGAGTCCGACGCAAAATGCAAAAACGAAACTAATAATCCTTCGGGATTCAAATCCCTTTGGACTAAAAAAAAAAAAAAATCTGAAATGATTCAGATTTTAAATTATGTCCAAAGGGGCGTTTTCTAACATTTTGTGTGTTACATTTCTTTATTAAATATCATGTTCCTCGCACTTAAACCATAAGATCCAGTGCAACAGCAATATCGCAAAATAGTTTTAAAACGAGCATATCTTTAGAATTTCCGATACAGAGACTCACGCACTGGAGATAAAAAAGGTTTTTTCTGCAAAACGTTGCCATTGCTCGCTTTGAAATCATTGAGTTTGTTAATCAAAAATTCGTCAAAGTTTTAAAAAATAGGAAATCGATCATAAAACAAATTTCAAATTTCAAATTTGGTCTTCCACATGCTCATATTCGTTGGAGGATTACGTTATTCAAAATTCGATGACTCTATGTACCGTTATTTTATGACATTGCGAAAAATATACATACATTTACGCAGATTTTCATTGTTTAATTTCTTCAAATATAATGCAGGACTCTAACATTTTATGGCAACAGTTTGAAAAGTGAACCGACATTTATGAGTCCGACGCGAAATGAAAAAACGAAACTAATAATCCTTCGGGATTCAAATCCCTTTGGACTAAAAAAAAGAAATCTGAAATGTTTCAGATTTTAAATTATGTCCAAAGGGGCGTTTTCTAACATTTTGTGTGTTACATTTCTTTATTAAATATCATGTTCCTCGCACTTAAACCATAAGATCCAGTGCAACAGCAATATCGCAAAATAGTTTTAAAACGAGCATATCTTTAGAATTTCCGATACAGAGACTCACGCGCTGGAGATAAAAATGTTTTTCTGCACAACGTTGCCATTGCTCGCTTTGAAATCCTTGAGCTTGTTAATCAAAAATTCGTCAAAGTTTTAAAAAATAGGAAATCGATCATAAAACAAATTTCAAATTTCAAATTTGGTCTTCCACATGCTCATATTCGTTGGAGGATTACGTTATTCAAAATTCGATGACTCTATGTACCGTTGTTTTATCACAATACGAGAAATATACATACATTTATGCAGATTTTTCATTATTTAATTTCTTCAAATATAATGCAGGACTCTAACATTTTATGGCAACACTTTGAAAAGTGAACCGACATTTATGAGTCCGACGCAAAATGCCAAAACGAAACTAATAATCCTTCGGGATTCAAATCCCTTTGGTCTAAAAAAAAAATTTGAAATGTTTCAGATTTTAAATTACGTCCAAAGGGGCGTTTATTTAACATTTTGTGTGTTCCCTTTCTTTATTAAATATCATGTGCCTCGCACTTAAACCATAAGATCCAGTGCAACAGCAATATCGCAAAATTGTTTTAAAACGAGCATATCTTTAGAATTTCCGATACAGAGACTCACGCGTTGGAGATAAAAATGTTTTTCTGCACAACGTTGCCATTGCTCGCTTTGAAATCTTTGAGTTTGTTAATCAAAAATTCGTCAAAGTTTTAAAAAATAGGAAATCGATCATAAAACAAATTTCAAATTTCAAATTTGGTCTTCCACATGCTCATATTCGTTGGAGGATTACGTTATTCAAAATTCGATGACTCTATGTACCGTTATTTTATGACAATGCGAGAAATATACATACATTTACGCAGATTTTCATTATTTAATTTCTTCAAATATAATGCAGGACTCTAACATTTTATGGCAACACTTTGAAAAGTGAACCGACATTTATGAGTCCGACGCAAAATGCCAAAACGAAACTAATAATCCTTCGGGATTCAAATCCCTTTGGTCTAAAAAAAAAATTTGAAATGTTTCAGATTTTAAATTACGTCCAAAGGGGCGTTTATTTAACATTTTGTGTGTTCCCTTTCTTTATTAAATATCATGTGCCTCGCACTTAAACCATAAGATCCAGTGCAACAGCAATATCGCAAAATAATTTTAAAACCAGCATATCTTTAGAATTTCCGATACAGAGACTCACGTGCTGGAGATAAAAATGATTTTCTGCACAACGTTGCCATTGCTCGCTTTGAAATCCTTGAGTTTGTTAATCAAAAATTCGTCAAAGTTTTAAAAAATAGGAAATCGATCATAAAACAAATTTCAAATTTCAAATTTGGTCTTCCACATGCTCATATTCGTTGGAGGATTACGTTATTCAAAATTCGATGACTCTATGTACCGTTATTTTATGACATTGCGAAAAATATACATACATTTACGCAGATTTTCATTGTTTAATTTCTTCAAATATAATGCAGGACTCTAAAATTTTATGGCAACAGTTTGAAAAGTGAACCGACATTTATGAGTCCGACGCAAAATGCAAAAACGAAACTAATAATCCTTCGGGATTCAAATCCCTTTGGACTAAAAAAAAAAAAAAATCTGAAATGATTCAGATTTTAAATTATGTCCAAAGGGGCGTTTTCTAACATTTTGTGTGTTACATTTCTTTATTAAATATCATGTTCCTCGCACTTAAACCATAAGATCCAGTGCAACAGCAATATCGCAAAATAGTTTTAAAACGAGCATATCTTTAGAATTTCCGATACAGAGACTCACGCACTGGAGATAAAAATGTTTTTTCTGCACAACGTTGCCATTGCTCGCTTTGAAATCCTTGAGTTTGTTAATCAAAAATTCGTCAAAGTTTTAAAAAATAGGAAATGGATCATAAAACAAATTTCAAATTTCAAATTTGGTCTTCCACATGCTCATATTCGTTGGCGGATTACGTTATTCAAAATTCGATGACTCTATGTACCGTTGTTTTATGACAATACGAGAAATATACATACATTTATGCAGATTTTTCATTATTTAATTTCTTCAAATATAATGCAGGACTCTAACATTTTATGGCAACAGTTTGAAAAGTGAACCGACATTTATCCGTCCGACGCAAAATGCGAAAAAGAAACTAATAGTCCTTCGGGATTCAAATCTCTTTGGACTAAAAAAAAAAAAATTTGAAATGTTTCAGATTTTAAATTACGTCCAAAGGGGCGCGTTTTAACATTTTGTATGTTACTTTCTTTATTAAATATCATGTTCCTCGCACTTAAAACATAAGATTCAGTGCAACAGCAATATTGCAAAATAGTTTTAAAACGAGCATATCTTTAGAATTTCCGATACAGAGACTCACGCGCTGGAGATAAAAATGTTTTTTCTGCACAACGTTGCCATTGCTCGCTTTGAAATCCTTGAGCTTTTTAATCAAAAATTCGTCAAAGTTTTAAAAAATAGGAAATCGATCATAAAACAAATTTCAAATTTGGTCTTCCACATGCTCATATTCGTTGGAGGATTACGTTATTCAAAATTCGATGACTCTATGTACCGTTGTTTTATCACAATACGAGAAATATACATAAATTTATGCAGATTTTTCATTATTTAATTTCTTCAAATATAATGCAGGACTCTAACCTTTTGTGGCAACACTTTGAAAAGTGAACCGACATTTATGAGTCCGACGCAAAACGACAAATCGAAACTAATAGTCCTTCGGGATTCAAATCCCTTTGGACTAAAAAAAAAAAAAAATTTGAAATGTTTCAGATTTTAAATTATGTCCAAAGGGGCGTTTTTTAACATTTTGTACGTTACCTTTCTTTATTAAATATCATTTTCCTCGCACTTAAACCATAAGATCCAGTGCAACAGCAGTATCGCAAAATAGTTTTAAAACGAGCATATCTTTAGAATTTCCGATACAGAGACTCACGCGTTGGAGATAAAAATGTTTTTCTGCACAACGTTGCCATTGCTCGCTTTGAAATCTTTGAGTTTGTTAATCAAAAATTCGTCAAAGTTTTAAAAAATAGGAAATCGATCATAAAACAAATTTCAAATTTCAAATTTGGTCTTCCACATGCTCATATTCGTTGGAGGATTACGTTATTCAAAATTCGATGACTCTATGTACCGTTATTTTATGACAATGCGAGAAATATACATACATTTACGCAGATTTTCATTATTTAATTTCTTCAAATCTAATGCAGGACTCTAACATTTTATGGCAACAGTTTGAAAAGTGAACCGACATTTATGAGTCCGACGCAAAATGCCAAAACGAAACTAATAATCCTTCGGGATTCAAATCCCTTTGGACTAAAAAAAAAAAAATTTGAAATGTTTCAGATTTTAAATTACGTCCAAAGGGGCGTTTATTTAACATTTTGTGTGTTACCTTTCTTTATTAAATATCATGTGCCTCGCACTTAAACCATAAGATCCAGTGCAACAGCAATATCGCAAAATAATTTTAAAACCAGCATATCTTTAGAATTTCCGATAGAGAGACTCACGTGCTGGAGATAAAAATGTTTTTCTGCACAACGTTGCCATTGCTCGCTTTGAAATCATTGAGTTTGTTAATCAAAAATTCGTCAAAGTTTTAAAAAATAGGAAATCGATCATAAAACAAAATTCAAATTTCAAATTTGGTCTTCCACATGCTCATATTCGTTGGAGGATTACGTTATTCAAAATTTGATGACTCTATGTACCGTTATTTTATGACATTGCGAAAAATATACATACATTTACGCAGATTTTCATTGTTTAATTTCTTCAAATATAATGCAGGACTCTAAAATTTTATGGCAACAGTTTGAAAAGTGAACCGAAATTTATGAGTCCGACGCAAAATGCAAAAACGAAACTAATAATCCTTCGGGATTCAAATCCCTTTGGACTAAAAAAAAAAAAAATCTGAAATGATTCAGATTTTAAATTATGTCCAAAGGGGCGTTTTCTAACATTTTGTGTGTTACATTTCTTTATTAAATATCATGTTCCTCGCACTTAAACCATAAGATCCAGTGCAACAGCAATATCGCAAAATAGTTTTAAAACGAGCATATCTTTAGAATTTCCGATACAGAGACTCACGCACTGGAGATAAAAATGTTTTTTTCTGCACAACGTTGCCATTGCTCGCTTTGAAATCCTTGAGTTTGTTAATCAAAAATTCGTCAAAGTTTTAAAAAATAGGAAATGGATCATAAAACAAATTTCAAATTTCAAATTTGGTCTTCCACATGCTCATATTCGTTGGCGGATTACGTTATTCAAAATTCGATGACTCTATGTACCGTTGTTTTATGACAATACGAGAAATATACATACATTTATGCAGATTTTTCATTATTTAATTTCTTCAAATATAATGCAGGACTCTAACATTTTATGGCAACAGTTTGAAAAGTGAACCGACATTTTTCCGTCCGACGCAAAATGCGAAAAAGAAACTAATAGTCCTTCGGGATTCAAATCTCTTTGGACTAAAAAAAAAAAAATTTGAAATGTTTCAGATTTTAAATTACGTCCAAAGGGGCGCGTTTTAACATTTTGTATGTTACTTTCTTTATTAAATATCATGTTCCTCGCACTTAAAACATAAGATTCAGTGCAACAGCAATATTGCAAAATAGTTTTAAAACGAGCATATCTTTAGAATTTCCGATACAGAGACTCACGCGCTGGAGATAAAAATGTTTTTTCTGCACAACGTTGCCATTGCTCGCTTTGAAATCCTTGAGCTTTTTAATCAAAAATTCGTCAAAGTTTTAAAAAATAGGAAATCGATCATAAAACAAATTTCAAATTTGGTCTTCCACATGCTCATATTCGTTGGAGGATTACGTTATTCAAAATTCGATGACTCTATGTACCGTTGTTTTATCACAATATGAGAAATATACATACATTTATGCAGATTTTTCATTATTTAATTTCTTCAAATATAATGCAGGACTCTAACATTTTGTGGCAACAGTTTGAAAAGTGAACCGACATTTATGAGTCCGACGGAAAACGACAAATCGAAACTAATAGTCCTTCGGGATTCAAATCCCTTTGGACTAAAAAAAAAAAAAATTTGAAATGTTTCAGATTTTAAATTATGTCCAAAGGGGCGTTTTTTAACATTTTGTACGTTACCTTTCTTTATTAAATATCATTTTCCTCGCACTTAAACCATAAGATCCAGTGCAACAGCAGTATCGCAAAATAGTTTTAAAACGAGCATATCTTTAGAATTTCCGATACAGAGACTCACGCGTTGGAGATAAAAATGTTTTGCTGCACAACGTTGCCATTGCTCGCTTTGAAATCTTTGAGTTTGTTAATAAAAATTCGTCAAAGTTTTAAAAAATAGGAAATCGATCATAAAACAAATTTCAAATTTCAAATTTGGTCTTCCACATGCTCATATTCGTTGGAGGATTACGTTATTCAAAATTCGATGACTCTATGTACCGTTATTTTATGACAATGCGAGAAATATACATACATTTACGCAGATTTTCATTATTTAATTTCTTCAAATCTAATGCAGGACTCTAACATTTTATGGCAACAGTTTGAAAAGTGAACCGACATTTATGAGTCCGACGCAAAATGCCAAAACGAAACTAATAATCCTTCGGGATTCAAATCCCTTTGGACTAAAAAAAAAAAAATTTGAAATGTTTCAGATTTTAAATTACGTCCAAAGGGGCGTTTATTTAACATTTTGTGTGTTACCTTTCTTTATTAAATATCATGTGCCTCGCACTTAAACCATAAGATCCAGTGCAACAGCAATATCGCAAAATAATTTTAAAACCAGCATATCTTTAGAATTTCCGATACAGAGACTCACGTGCTGGAGATAAAAATGTTTTTCTGCACAACGTTGCCATTGCTCGCTTTGAAATCATTGAGTTTGTTAATCAAAAATTCGTCAAAGTTTTAAAAAATAGGAAATCGATCATAAAACAAATTTCAAATTTCAAATTTGGTCTTCCACATGCTCATATTCGTTGGAGGATTACGTTATTCAAAATTCGATGACTCTATGTACCGTTATTTTATGACATTGCGAAAAATATACATACATTTACGCAGATTTTCATTGTTTAATTTCTTCAAATATAATGCAGGACTCTAAAATTTTATGGCAACAGTTTGAAAAGTGAACCGACATTTATGAGTCCGACGCAAAATGCAAAAACGAAACTAATAATCCTTCGGGATTCAAATCCCTTTGGACTAAAAAAAAAAAAAAATCTGAAATGATTCAGATTTTAAATTATGTCCAAAGGGGCGTTTTCTAACATTTTGTGTGTTACATTTCTTTATTAAATATCATGTTCCTCGCACTTAAACCATAAGATCCAGTGCAACAGCAATATCGCAAAATAGTTTTAAAACGAGCATATCTTTAGAATTTCCGATACAGAGACTCACGCACTGGAGATAAAAAAGGTTTTTTCTGCAAAACGTTGCCATTGCTCGCTTTGAAATCATTGAGTTTGTTAATCAAAAATTCGTCAAAGTTTTAAAAAATAGGAAATCGATCATAAAACAAATTTCAAATTTCAAATTTGGTCTTCCACATGCTCATAATCGTTGGAGGATTACGTTATTCAAAATTCGATGACTCTATGTACCGTTATTTTATGACATTGCGAAAAATATACATACATTTACGCAGATTTTCATTGTTTAATTTCTTCAAATATAATGCAGGACTCTAACATTTTATGGCAACAGTTTGAAAAGTGAACCGACATTTATGAGTCCGACGCGAAATGAAAAAACGAAACTAATAATCCTCCGGGATTCAAATCCCTTTGGACTAAAAAAAAAGAAATCTGAAATGTTTCAGATTTTAAATTATGTCCAAAGGGGCGTTTTCTAACATTTTGTGTGTTACATTTCTTTATTAAATATCATGTTCCTCGCACTTAAACCATAAGATCCAGTGCAACAGCAATATCGCAAAATAGTTTTAAAACGAGCATATCTTTAGAATTTCCGATACAGAGACTCACGCGCTGGAGATAAAAATGTTTTTCTGCACAACGTTGCCATTGCTCGCTTTGAAATCCTTGAGCTTGTTAATCAAAAATTCGTCAAAGTTTTAAAAAATAGGAAATCGATCATAAAACAAATTTCAAATTTCAAATTTGGTCTTCCACATGCTCATATTCGTTGGAGGATTACGTTATTCAAAATTCGATGACTCTATGTACCGTGATTTTATGACAATGGGAGAAATGTACATACATTTACGCAGATTTTCATTATTTATTTTCTTCAAATATAATGCAGGACTCTAACATTTTATTGCAACAGTTTGAAAAGGGAACCGACATTTATCCGTCCGACGCAAAATGCCAAAACGAAACTAATAGTCCTTCGGGATTCAAATCCCTTTGGACTAAAAAAAAAAAAAAAAAAAAAAAAAAAAAAAAAAATCTGAAATTTTCCAGATTTTAACTTAAGTCCAAAGGGGCGTTTTTTAACATTTTGTGTGTTACCTTTCTTTATTAAATATCATGTTCCTCGCACTTAAACCATAAGATCCAGTTCAACAGCAATATCGAAAAATAATTTTAAAACGAGCATATCTTTAGAATTTCCGATACAGAGACTCACGCGCTGGAGATAAAAATGTTTTTTCTGCACAACGTTGCCATTGCTCGCTTTGAAATCCTTGAGTTTGTTAATCAAAAATTCGTCAAAGTTTTAAAAAATAGGAAATCGATCATAAAACAAATTTCAAATTTGGTCTTCCACATGCTCATATTCGTTGGAGGATTACGTTATTCAAAATTCGATGACTCTATGTACCGTTGTTTTATCACAATACGAGAAATATACATACATTTATGCAGATTTTTCATTATTTAATTTCTTCAAATATAATGCAGGACTCTAACATTTTATGGCAACACTTTGAAAAGTGAACCGACATTTATGAGTCCGACGCAAAATGCCAAAACGAAACTAATAATCCTTCGGGATTCAAATCCCTTTGGTCTAAAAAAAAAATTTGAAATGTTTCAGATTTTAAATTACGTCCAAAGGGGCGTTTATTTAACATTTTGTGTGTTCCCTTTCTTTATTAAATATCATGTGCCTCGCACTTAAACCATAAGATCCAGTGCAACAGCAATATCGCAAAATTGTTTTAAAACGAGCATATCTTTAGAATTTCCGATACAGAGACTCACGCGTTGGAGATAAAAATGTTTTTCTGCACAACGTTGCCATTGCTCGCTTTGAAATCTTTGAGTTTGTTAATCAAAAATTCGTCAAAGTTTTAAAAAATAGGAAATCGATCATAAAACAAATTTCAAATTTCAAATTTGGTCTTCCACATGCTCATATTCGTTGGAGGATTACGTTATTCAAAATTCGATGACTCTATGTACCGTTATTTTATGACAATGCGAGAAATATACATACATTTACGCAGATTTTCATTATTTAATTTCTTCAAATATAATGCAGGACTCTAACATTTTATGGCAACACATTGAAAAGTGAACCGACATTTATGAGTCCGACGCAAAATGCCAAAACGAAACTAATAATCCTTCGGGATTCAAATCCCTTTGGTCTAAAAAAAAAATTTGAAATGTTTCAGATTTTAAATTACGTCCAAAGGGGCGTTTATTTAACATTTTGTGTGTTCCCTTTCTTTATTAAATATCATGTGCCTCGCACTTAAACCATAAGATCCAGTGCAACAGCAATATCGCAAAATAATTTTAAAACCAGCATATCTTTAGAATTTCCGATACAGAGACTCACGTGCTGGAGATAAAAATGATTTTCTGCACAACGTTGCCATTGCTCGCTTTGAAATCCTTGAGTTTGTTAATCAAAAATTCGTCAAAGTTTTAAAAAATAGGAAATCGATCATAAAACAAATTTCAAATTTCAAATTTGGTCTTCCACATGCTCATATTCGTTGGAGGATTACGTTATTCAAAATTCGATGACTCTATGTACCGTTATTTTATGACAATGGGAGAAATATACATACATTTACGCAGATTTTCATTGTTTAATTTCTTCAAATATAATGCAGGACTCTAACATTTTATGGCAACAGTTTGAAAACTGAACCGACATTTATGAGTCCGACGCAAAATGCAAAAACGAAACTAATAATCCTTCGGGATTCAAATCCCTTTGGACTAAAAAAAAAAAAAAAATCTGAAATGTTTCAGATTTTAAATTACGTCCAAAGGGGCGTTTTTTTAACATTTTGTGTGTTACCTTTCTTTATTAAATATCATGTTCCTCGCACTTAAACCATAAGATCCAGTGCAACAGCAATATCGCAAAATAATTTTAAAACGAACATATCTTTAGAATTTCCGATACAGAGACTCACGCGCTGGAGATAAAAATGTTTTTTCTGCACAACGTTGCCATTGCTCGCTTTGAAATCCTTAAGTTTGTTAATTAAAAATTCGTCAAAGTTTTAAAAAATAGGAAATCGATCATAAAACAAATTTCAAATTTCAAATTTGGTCTTCCACATGCTCATATTCGTTGGAGGATTACGTTATTCAAAGTTCGATGACTCTATGTACCGTTATTTTATGACATTGCGAGAAATATACATACATTTACGCAGATTTTCATTGTTTAATTTGTTCAAATATAATGCAGGACTCTAACATTTTATGGCAACAGGTTGAAAAGTGAACTGACATTTATCCGTCCGACGCAAAATGCCAAAACGAAACTAATAGTTCTTCGGGATTGAAATCCCTTTGGACTAAAAAAAAAAAAAAAAAAAAAAAAATATGAACTGTTTCAGATTTTAAATTATGTCCAAAGGGGCGTTTTTTAACATTTTGTATGTTACCTTTCTTTATTAAATATCATGTTCCTCGCACTTAAACCATAAGATCCAGTGCAACAGCAATATCGCAAAATAGTTTTAAAACGAGTATATCTTTAGAATTTCCGATACAGAGACTCACGCGCTGGAGATAAAAATGTTTTTCTGCACAACGTTGCCATTGCTCGCTTTGAAATCCTTGAGTTTGTTAATCAAAAATTCGTCAAAGTTTTAAAAAATAGGAAATCGATCATAAAACAAATTTCAAATTTGGTCTTCCACATGCTCATATTCGTTGGAGGATTACGTTATTCAAAATTCGATGACTCTATGTACCGTTATTTTATGACAATGGGAGAAATATACATACATTTACGCAGATTTTCATTGTTTAATTTCTTCAAATATAATGCAGAACTCTAACATTTTATGGCAACAGTTTGAAAAGTGAACCGACATTTATGAGTCCGACGCAAAATGCCAAAACGAAACTAATAATCCTTCGGGATTCAAATCCCTTTGGACTAAAAAAAAAAAAAATTGAAATGTTTCAGATTTTAAATTACGTCCAAAGGGGCGTTTATTTAACATTTTGTGTGTTCCCTTTCTTTATTAAATATCATGTGCCTCGCACTTAAACCATAAGATCCAGTGCAACAGCAATATCGGAAAATAATTTTAAAACCAGCATATCTTTAGAATTTCCGATACAGATACTCACGCGTTGGAGATAAAAATGTTTTTCTGCACAACGTTGCCATTGCTCGCTTTGAAATCCTTGAGTTTGTTAATCAAAAATTCGTCAAAGTTTTAAAAAATAGGAAATCGGTCATAAAACAAATTTCAAATTTTAAATTTGGTCTTCCACATGCTCATATTCGTTGGAGGATTACGTTATTCAAAATTCGATGACTCTATGTACCGTTATTTTATGACATTGCGAGAAATATACATACATTTACGCAGATTTTCATTGTTTAATTTCTTCAAATATAATGCAGGACTCTAACATTTTATGGCAACAGTTTGAAAAGTGATCTGACATTTATCCGTCCGACGCAAAATGCCAAAACGAAACTAATAGTTCTTCGGGATTCAAATCCCTTTGGACTAAAAAAAAAAAAAAAATATGAACTGTTTCAGATTTTAAATTATGTCCAAAGGGGCGTTTTTTAACATTTTGTATGTTACCTTTCTTTATTAAATATCATGTTCCTCGCACTTAAACCATAAGATCCAGTGCAACAGCAATATCGCAAAATAGTTTTAAAACGAGTATATCTTTAGAATTTCCGATACAGAGACTCACGCGCTGGAGATAAAAATGTTTTTCTGCACAACGTTGCCATTGCTCGCTTTGAAATCCTTGAGTTTGTTAATCAAAAATTCGTCAAAGTTTTAAAAAATAGGAAATCGATCATAAAACAAATTTCAAATTTCAAATTTGGTTTTCCACATGCTCATATTCGTTGGAGGATTACGTTATTCAAAATTCGATGACTCTATGTACCGTTATTTTATGACAATGGGAGAAATATACATTCATTTACGCAGATTTTCATTGTTTAATTTCTTCAAATATAATGCAGAACTCTAACATTTTATGGCAACAGTTTGAAAAGTGAACCGACATTTATGAGTCCGACGCAAAATGCCAAAACGAAACTAATAATCCTTCGGGATTCAAATCCCTTTGGACTAAAAAAAAAAAAAATCTGAAATGATTCAGATTTTAAATTATGTCCAAAGGGGCGTTTTCTAACATTTTGTGTGTTACATTTCTTTATTAAATATCATGTTCCTCGCACTTAAACCATAAGATCCAGTGCAACAGCAATATCGCAAAATAGTTTTAAAACGAGCATATCTTTAGAATTTCCGATACAGAGACTCACGCACTGGAGATAAAAATGTTTTTTCTGCACAACGTTGCCATTGCTCGCTTTGAAATCCTTGAGTTTGTTAATCAAAAATTCGTCAAAGTTTTAAAAAATAGGAAATCGATCATAAAACAAATTTCAAATTTCAAATTTGGTCTTCCACATGCTCATATTCGTTGGCGGATTACGTTATTCAAAATTCGATGACTCTATGTACCGTTGTTTTATGACAATACGAGAAATATACATACATTTATGCAGATTTTTCATTATTTAATTTCTTCAAATATAATGCAGCACTCTAACATTTTATGGCAACAGTTTGAAAAGTGAACCGACATTTATCCGTCCGACGCAAAATGCGAAAAAGAAACTAATAGTCCTTCGGGATTCAAATCTCTTTGGACTAAAAAAAAAAAAATTTGAAATGTTTCAGATTTTAAATTACGTCCAAAGGGGCGCGTTTTAACATTTTGTATGTTACTTTCTTTATTAAATATCATGTTCCTCGCACTTAAAACATAAGATTCAGTGCAACAGCAATATTGCAAAATAGTTTTAAAACGAGCATATCTTTAGAATTTCCGATACAGAGACTCACGCGCTGGAGATAAAAATGTTTTTTCTGCACAACGTTGCCATTGCTCGCTTTGAAATCCTTGAGCTTTTTAATCAAAAATTCGTCAAAGTTTTAAAAAATAGGAAATCGATCATAAAACAAATTTCAAATTTGGTCTTCCACATGCTCATATTCGTTGGAGGATTACGTTATTCAAAATTCGATGACTCTATGTACCGTTGTTTTATCACAATACGAGAAATATACATACATTTATGCAGATTTTTCATTATTTAATTTCTTCAAATATAATGCAGGACTCTAACATTTTGTGGCAACAGTTTGAAAAGTGAACCGACATTTATGAGTCCGACGCAAAACGCAAATCGAAACTAATAGTCCTTCGGGATTCAAATCCCTTTGGACTAAAAAAAAAAAAAAAATTTGAAATGTTTCAGATTTTAAATTATGTCCAAAGGGGCGTTTTTTAACATTTTGTACGTTACCTTTCTTTATTAAATATCATTTTCCTCGCAGTTAAACCATAAGATCCAGTGCAACAGCAGTATCGCAAAATAGTTTTAAAACGAGCATATCTTTAGAATTTCCGATACAGAGACTCACGCGTTGGAGATAAAAATGTTTTTCTGCACAACGTTGCCATTGCTCGCTTTGAAATCTTTGAGTTTGTTAATCAAAAATTCGTCAAAGTTTTAAAAAATAGGAAATCGATCATAAAACAAATTTCAAATTTCAAATTTGGTCTTCCACATGCTCATATTCGTTGGAGGATTACGTTATTCAAAATTCGATGACTCTATGTACCGTTATTTTATGACAATGCGAGAAATATACATACATTTACGCAGATTTTCATTATTTAATTTCTTCAAATCTAATGCAGGACTCTAACATTTTATGGCAACAGTTTGAAAATTAACCGACATTTATGAGTCCGACGCAAAATGCCAAAACGAAACTAATAATCCTTCGGGATTCAAATCCCTTTGGACTAAAAAAAAAAAAATTTGAAATGTTTCAGATTTTAAATTACGTCCAAAGGGGCGTTTATTTAACATTTTGTGTGTTACCTTTCTTTATTAAATATCATGTGCCTCGCACTTAAACCATAAGATCCAGTGCAACAGCAATATCGCAAAATAATTTTAAACCCAGCATATCTTTAGAATTTCCGATACAGAGACTCACGTGCTGGAGATAAAAATGTTTTTCTGCACAACGTTGCCATTGCTCGCTTTGAAATCATTGAGTTTGTTAATCAAAAATTCGTCAAAGTTTTAAAAAATAGGAAATCGATCATAAAACAAATTTCAAATTTCAAATTTGGTCTTCCACATGCTCATATTCGTTGGAGGATTACGTTATTCAAAATTCGATGACTCTATGTACCGTTATTTTATGACATTGCGAAAAATATACATACATTTACGCAGATTTTCATTGTTTAATTTCTTCAAATATAATGCAGGACTCTAAAATTTTATGGCAACAGTTTGAAAAGTGAACCGACATTTATGAGTCCGACGCAAAATGCAAAAACGAAACTAATAATCCTTCGGGATTCAAATCCCTTTGGACTAAAAAAAAAAAAAAATCTGAAATGATTCAGATTTTAAATTATGTCCAAAGGGGCGTTTTCTAACATTTTGTGTGTTACATTTCTTTATTAAATATCATGTTCCTCGCACTTAAACCATAAGATCCAGTGCAACAGCAATATCGCAAAATAGTTTTAAAACGAGCATATCTTTAGAATTTCCGATACAGAGACTCACGCACTGGAGATAAAAAAGGTTTTTTCTGCAAAACGTTGCCATTGCTCGCTTTGAAATCATTGAGTTTGTTAATCAAAAATTCGTCAAAGTTTTAAAAAATAGGAAATCGATCATAAAACAAATTTCAAATTTCAAATTTGGTCTTCCACATGCTCATAATCGTTGGAGGATTACGTTATTCAAAATTCGATGACTCTATGTACCGTTATTTTATGACATTGCGAAAAATATACATACATTTACGCAGATTTTCATTGTTTAATTTCTTCAAATATAATGCAGGACTCTAACATTTTATGGCAACAGTTTGAAAAGTGAACCGACATTTATGAGTCCGACGCGAAATGAAAAAACGAAACTAATAATCCTTCGGGATTCAAATCCCTTTGGACTAAAAAAAAAGAAATCTGAAATGTTTCAGATTTTAAATTATGTCCAAAGGGGCGTTTTCTAACATTTTGTGTGTTACATTTCTTTATTAAATATCATGTTCCTCGCACTTAAACCATAAGATCCAGTGCAACAGCAATATCGCAAAATAGTTTTAAAACGAGCATATCTTTAGAATTTCCGATACAGAGACTCACGCGCTGGAGATAAAAATGTTTTTCTGCACAACGTTGCCATTGCTCGCTTTGAAATCCTTGAGCTTGTTAATCAAAAATTCGTCAAAGTTTTAAAAAATAGGAAATCGATCATAAAACAAATTTCAAATTTCAAATTTGGTCTTCCACATGCTCATATTCGTTGGAGGATTACGTTATTCAAAATTCGATGACTCTATGTACCGTGATTTTATGACAATGGGAGAAATGTACATACATTTACGCAGATTTTCATTATTTATTTTCTTCAAATATAATGCAGGACTCTAACATTTTATTGCAACAGTTTGAAAAGGGAACCGACATTTATCCGTCCGACGCAAAATGCCAAAACGAAACTAATAGTCCTTCGGGATTCAAATCCCTTTGGACTAAAAAAAAAAAAAAAAAAAAAAAAAAAAAAAAAAAAAAAAAAAAAAAAAAAAATCTGAAATTTTCCAGATTTTAACTTAAGTCCAAAGGGGCGTTTTTTAACATTTTGTGTGTTACCTTTCTTTATTAAATATCATGTTCCTCGCACTTAAACCATAAGATCCAGTTCAACAGCAATATCGAAAAATAATTTTAAAACGAGCATATCTTTAGAATTTCCGATACAGAGACTCACGCGCTGGAGATAAAAATGTTTTTTCTGCACAACGTTGCCATTGCTCGCTTTGAAATCCTTGAGTTTGTTAATCAAAAATTCGTCAAAGTTTTAAAAAATAGGAAATCGATCATAAAACAAATTTCAAATTTGGTCTTCCACATGCTCATATTCGTTGGAGGATTACGTTATTCAAAATTCGATGACTCTATGTACCGTTGTTTTATCACAATACGAGAAATATACATACATTTATGCAGATTTTTCATTATTTAATTTCTTCAAATATAATGCAGGACTCTAACATTTTATGGCAACACTTTGAAAAGTGAACCGACATTTATGAGTCCGACGCAAAATGCCAAAACGAAACTAATAATCCTTCGGGATTCAAATCCCTTTGGTCTAAAAAAAAAATTTGAAATGTTTCAGATTTTAAATTACGTCCAAAGGGGCGTTTATTTAACATTTTGTGTGTTCCCTTTCTTTATTAAATATCATGTGCCTCGCACTTAAACCATAAGATCCAGTGCAACAGCAATATCGCAAAATTGTTTTAAAACGAGCATATCTTTAGAATTTCCGATACAGAGACTCACGCGTTGGAGATAAAAATGTTTTTCTGCACAACGTTGCCATTGCTCGCTTTGAAATCTTTGAGTTTGTTAATCAAAAATTCGTCAAAGTTTTAAAAAATAGGAAATCGATCATAAAACAAATTTCAAATTTCAAATTTGGTCTTCCACATGCTCATATTCGTTGGAGGATTACGTTATTCAAAATTCGATGACTCTATGTACCGTTATTTTATGACAATGCGAGAAATATACATACATTTACGCAGATTTTCATTATTTAATTTCTTCAAATATAATGCAGGACTCTAACATTTTATGGCAACACATTGAAAAGTGAACCGACATTTATGAGTCCGACGCAAAATGCCAAAACGAAACTAATAATCCTTCGGGATTCAAATCCCTTTGGTCTAAAAAAAAAATTTGAAATGTTTCAGATTTTAAATTACGTCCAAAGGGGCGTTTATTTAACATTTTGTGTGTTCCCTTTCTTTATTAAATATCATGTGCCTCGCACTTAAACCATAAGATCCAGTGCAACAGCAATATCGCAAAATAATTTTAAAACCAGCATATCTTTAGAATTTCCGATACAGAGACTCACGTGCTGGAGATAAAAATGATTTTCTGCACAACGTTGCCATTGCTCGCTTTGAAATCCTTGAGTTTGTTAATCAAAAATTCGTCAAAGTTTTAAAAAATAGGAAATCGATCATAAAACAAATTTCAAATTTCAAATTTGGTCTTCCACATGCTCATATTCGTTGGAGGATTACGTTATTCAAAATTCGATGACTCTATGTACCGTTATTTTATGACAATGGGAGAAATATACATACATTTACGCAGATTTTCATTGTTTAATTTCTTCAAATATAATGCAGGACTCTAACATTTTATGGCAACAATTTGAAAACTGAACCGACATTTATGAGTCCGACGCAAAATGCAAAAACGAAACTAATAATCCTTCGGGATTCAAATCCCTTTGGACTAAAAAAAAAAAAAAATCTGAAATGTTTCAGATTTTAAATTACGTCCAAAGGGGCGTTTTTTTAACATTTTGTGTGTTACCTTTCTTTATTAAATATCATGTTCCTCGCACTTAAACCATAAGATCCAGTGCAACAGCAATATCGCAAAATAATTTTAAAACGAACATATCTTTAGAATTTCCGATACAGAGACTCACGCGCTGGAGATAAAAATGTTTTTTCTGCACAACGTTGCCATTGCTCGCTTTGAAATCCTTAAGTTTGTTAATTAAAAATTCGTCAAAGTTTTAAAAAATAGGAAATCGATCATAAAACAAATTTCAAATTTCAAATTTGGTCTTCCACATGCTCATATTCGTTGGAGGATTACGTTATTCAAAGTTCGATGACTCTATGTACCGTTATTTTATGACATTGCGAGAAATATACATACATTTACGCAGATTTTCATTGTTTAATTTGTTCAAATATAATGCAGGACTCTAACATTTTATGGCAACAGGTTGAAAAGTGAACTGACATTTATCCGTCCGACGCAAAATGCCAAAACGAAACTAATAGTTCTTCGGGATTGAAATCCCTTTGGACTAAAAAAAAAAAAAAAAAAAAAATATGAACTGTTTCAGATTTTAAATTATGTCCAAAGGGGCGTTTTTTAACATTTTGTATGTTACCTTTCTTTATTAAATATCATGTTCCTCGCACTTAAACCATAAGATCCAGTGCAACAGCAATATCGCAAAATAGTTTTAAAACGAGTATATCTTTAGAATTTCCGATACAGAGACTCACGCGCTGGAGATAAAAATGTTTTTCTGCACAACGTTGCCATTGCTCGCTTTGAAATCCTTGAGTTTGTTAATCAAAAATTCGTCAAAGTTTTAAAAAATAGGAAATCGATCATAAAACAAATTTCAAATTTGGTCTTCCACATGCTCATATTCGTTGGAGGATTACGTTATTCAAAATTCGATGACTCTATGTACCGTTATTTTATGACAATGGGAGAAATATACATACATTTACGCAGATTTTCATTGTTTAATTTCTTCAAATATAATGCAGAACTCTAACATTTTATGGCAACAGTTTGAAAAGTGAACCGACATTTATGAGTCCGACGCAAAATGCCAAAACGAAACTAATAATCCTTCGGGATTCAAATCCCTTTGGACTAAAAAAAAAAAAAATTGAAATGTTTCAGATTTTAAATTACGTCCAAAGGGGCGTTTATTTAACATTTTGTGTGTTCCCTTTCTTTATTAAATATCATGTGCCTCGCACTTAAACCATAAGATCCAGTGCAACAGCAATATCGGAAAATAATTTTAAAACCAGCATATCTTTAGAATTTCCGATACAGATACTCACGCGTTGGAGATAAAAATGTTTTTCTGCACAACGTTGCCATTGCTCGCTTTGAAATCCTTGAGTTTGTTAATCAAAAATTCGTCAAAGTTTTAAAAAATAGGAAATCGGTCATAAAACAAATTTCAAATTTTAAATTTGGTCTTCCACATGCTCATATTCGTTGGAGGATTACGTTATTCAAAATTCGATGACTCTATGTACCGTTATTTTATGACATTGCGAGAAATATACATACATTTACGCAGATTTTCATTGTTTAATTTCTTCAAATATAATGCAGGACTCTAACATTTTATGGCAACAGTTTGAAAAGTGATCTGACATTTATCCGTCCGACGCAAAATGCCAAAACGAAACTAATAGTTCTTCGGGATTCAAATCCCTTTGGACTAAAAAAAAAAAAAAAAATATGAACTGTTTCAGATTTTAAATTATGTCCAAAGGGGCGTTTTTTAACATTTTGTATGTTACCTTTCTTTATTAAATATCATGTTCCTCGCACTTAAACCATAAGATCCAGTGCAACAGCAATATCGCAAAATAGTTTTAAAACGAGTATATCTTTAGAATTTCCGATACAGAGACTCACGCGCTGGAGATAAAAATGTTTTTCTGCACAACGTTGCCATTGCTCGCTTTGAAATCCTTGAGTTTGTTAATCAAAAATTCGTCAAAGTTTTAAAAAATAGGAAATCGATCATAAAACAAATTTCAAATTTCAAATTTGGTTTTCCACATGCTCATATTCGTTGGAGGATTACGTTATTCAAAATTCGATGACTCTATGTACCGTTATTTTATGACAATGGGAGAAATATACATTCATTTACGCAGATTTTCATTGTTTAATTTCTTCAAATATAATGCAGAACTCTAACATTTTATGGCAACAGTTTGAAAAGTGAACCGACATTTATGAGTCCGACGCAAAATGCCAAAACGAAACTAATAATCCTTCGGGATTCAAATCCCTTTGGACTAAAAAAAAAAAAAATCTGAAATGATTCAGATTTTAAATTATGTCCAAAGGGGCGTTTTCTAACATTTTGTGTGTTACATTTCTTTATTAAATATCATGTTCCTCGCACTTAAACCATAAGATCCAGTGCAACAGCAATATCGCAAAATAGTTTTAAAACGAGCATATCTTTAGAATTTCCGATACAGAGACTCACGCACTGGAGATAAAAATGTTTTTTCTGCACAACGTTGCCATTGCTCGCTTTGAAATCCTTGAGTTTGTTAATCAAAAATTCGTCAAAGTTTTAAAAAATAGGAAATCGATCATAAAACAAATTTCAAATTTCAAATTTGGTCTTCCACATGCTCATATTCGTTGGCGGATTACGTTATTCAAAATTCGATGACTCTATGTACCGTTGTTTTATGACAATACGAGAAATATACATACATTTATGCAGATTTTTCATTATTTAATTTCTTCAAATATAATGCAGCACTCTAACATTTTATGGCAACAGTTTGAAAAGTGAACCGACATTTATCCGTCCGACGCAAAATGCGAAAAAGAAACTAATAGTCCTTCGGGATTCAAATCTCTTTGGACTAAAAAAAAAAAAATTTGAAATGTTTCAGATTTTAAATTACGTCCAAAGGGGCGCGTTTTAACATTTTGTATGTTACTTTCTTTATTAAATATCATGTTCCTCGCACTTAAAACATAAGATTCAGTGCAACAGCAATATTGCAAAATAGTTTTAAAACGAGCATATCTTTAGAATTTCCGATACAGAGACTCACGCGCTGGAGATAAAAATGTTTTTTCTGCACAACGTTGCCATTGCTCGCTTTGAAATCCTTGAGCTTTTTAATCAAAAATTCGTCAAAGTTTTAAAAAATAGGAAATCGATCATAAAACAAATTTCAAATTTGGTCTTCCACATGCTCATATTCGTTGGAGGATTACGTTATTCAAAATTCGATGACTCTATGTACCGTTGTTTTATCACAATACGAGAAATATACATACATTTATGCAGATTTTTCATTATTTAATTTCTTCAAATATAATGCAGGACTCTAACATTTTGTGGCAACAGTTTGAAAAGTGAACCGACATTTATGAGTCCGACGCAAAACGCAAATCGAAACTAATAGTCCTTCGGGATTCAAATCCCTTTGGACTAAAAAAAAAAAAAAATTTGAAATGTTTCAGATTTTAAATTATGTCCAAAGGGGCGTTTTTTAACATTTTGTACGTTACCTTTCTTTATTAAATATCATTTTCCTCGCAGTTAAACCATAAGATCCAGTGCAACAGCAGTATCGCAAAATAGTTTTAAAACGAGCATATCTTTAGAATTTCCGATACAGAGACTCACGCGTTGGAGATAAAAATGTTTTTCTGCACAACGTTGCCATTGCTCGCTTTGAAATCTTTGAGTTTGTTAATCAAAAATTCGTCAAAGTTTTAAAAAATAGGAAATCGATCATAAAACAAATTTCAAATTTCAAATTTGGTCTTCCACATGCTCATATTCGTTGGAGGATTACGTTATTCAAAATTCGATGACTCTATGTACCGTTATTTTATGACAATGCGAGAAATATACATACATTTACGCAGATTTTCATTATTTAATTTCTTCAAATCTAATGCAGGACTCTAACATTTTATGGCAACAGTTTGAAAATTAACCGACATTTATGAGTCCGACGCAAAATGCCAAAACGAAACTAATAATCCTTCGGGATTCAAATCCCTTTGGACTAAAAAAAAAAAAATTTGAAATGTTTCAGATTTTAAATTACGTCCAAAGGGGCGTTTATTTAACATTTTGTGTGTTACCTTTCTTTATTAAATATCATGTGCCTCGCACTTAAACCATAAGATCCAGTGCAACAGCAATATCGCAAAATAATTTTAAAACCAGCATATCTTTAGAATTTCCGATACAGAGACTCACGTGCTGGAGATAAAAATGTTTTTCTGCACAACGTTGCCATTGCTCGCTTTGAAATCATTGAGTTTGTTAATCAAAAATTCGTCAAAGTTTTAAAAAATAGGAAATCGATCATAAAACAAATTTCAAATTTCAAATTTGGTCTTCCACATGCTCATATTCGTTGGAGGATTACGTTATTCAAAATTCGATGACTCTATGTACCGTTATTTTATGACATTGCGAAAAATATACATACATTTACGCAGATTTTCATTGTTTAATTTCTTCAAATATAATGCAGGACTCTAAAATTTTATGGCAACAGTTTGAAAAGTGAACCGACATTTATGAGTCCGACGCAAAATGCAAAAACGAAACTAATAATCCTTCGGGATTCAAATCCCTTTGGACTAAAAAAAAAAAAAAAATCTGAAATGATTCAGATTTTAAATTATGTCCAAAGGGGCGTTTTCTAACATTTTGTGTGTTACATTTCTTTATTAAATATCATGTTCCTCGCACTTAAACCATAAGATCCAGTGCAACAGCAATATCGCAAAATAGTTTTAAAACGAGCATATCTTTAGAATTTCCGATACAGAGACTCACGCACTGGAGATAAAAATGTTTTTTCTGCACAACGTTGCCATTGCTCGCTTTGAAATCCTTGAGTTTGTTAATCAAAAATTCGTCAAAGTTTTAAAAAATAGGAAATCGATCATAAAACAAATTTCAAATTTCAAATTTGGTCTTCCACATGCTCATATTCGTTGGCGGATTACGTTATTCAAAATTCGATGACTCTATGTACCGTTGTTTTATGACAATACGAGAAATATACATACATTTATGCAGATTTTTCATTATTTAATTTCTTCAAATATAATGCAGGACTCTAACATTTTATGGCAACAGTTTGAAAAGTGAACCGACATTTATCCGTCCGACGCAAAATGCGAAAAAGAAACTAATAGTCCTTCGGGATTCAAATCTCTTTGGACTAAAAAAAAAAAATTTGAAATGTTTCAGATTTTAAATTACGTCCAAAGGGGCGCGTTTTAACATTTTGTATGTTACTTTCTTTATTAAATATCATGTTCCTCGCACTTAAAACATAAGATTCAGTGCAACAGCAATATTGCAAAATAGTTTTAAAACGAGCATATCTTTAGAATTTCCGATACAGAGACTCACGCGCTGGAGATAAAAATGTTTTTTCTGCACAACGTTGCCATTGCTCGCTTTGAAATCCTTGAGCTTTTTAATCAAAAATTCGTCAAAGTTTTAAAAAATAGGAAATCGATCATAAAACAAATTTCAAATTTGGTCTTCCACATGCTCATATTCGTTGGAGGATTACGTTATTCAAAATTCGATGACTCTATGTACCGTTGTTTTATCACAATACGAGAAATATACATACATTTATGCAGATTTTTCATTATTTAATTTCTTCAAATATAATGCAGGACTCTAACATTTTGTGGCAACAGTTTGAAAAGTGAACTGACATTTATCCGTCCGACGCAAAATGCCAAAACGAAACTAATAGTTCTTCGGGATTCAAATCCCTTTGGACTAAAAAAAAAAAAAAAAAAAAAAAAAAATATGAACTGTTTCAGATTTTAAATTATGTCCAAAGGGGCGTTTTTTAACATTTTGTATGTTACCTTTCTTTATTAAATATCATGTTCCTCGCACTTAAACCATAAGATCCAGTGCAACAGCAATATCGCAAAATAGTTTTAAAACGAGTATATCTTTAGAATTTCCGATACAGAGACTCACGCGCTGGAGATAAAAATGTTTTTCTGCACAACGTTGCCATTGCTCGCTTTGAAATCCTTGAGTTTGTTAATCAAAAATTCGTCAAAGTTTTAAAAAATAGGAAATCGATCATAAAACAAATTTCAAATTTCAAATTTGGTCTTCCACATGCTCATATTCGTTGGAGGATTACGTTATTCAAAATTCGATGACTCTATGTACCGTTATTTTATGACATTGCGAGAAATATACATACATTTACGCAGATTTTCATTGTTTAATTTCTTCAAATATAATGCAGGACTCTAACATTTTATGGCAACAGTTTGAAAAGTGAACTGACATTTATCCGTCCGACGCAAAATGCCAAAACGAAACTAATAGTTCTTCGGGATTCAAATCCCTTTGGACTAAAAAAAAAAAAAAAAAAAAAAAAAAATATGAACTGTTTCAGATTTTAAATTATGTCCAAAGGGGCGTTTTTTAACATTTTGTATGTTACCTTTCTTTATTAAATATCATGTTCCTTGCACTTAAACCATAAGATCCAGTGCAACAGCAATATCGCAAAATAGTTTTAAAACGAGTATATCTTTAGAATTTCCGATACAGAGACTCACGCGCTGGAGATAAAAATGTTTTTCTGCACAACGTTGCCATTGCTCGCTTTGAAATCCTTGAGTTTGTTAATCAAAAATTCGTCAAAGTTTTAAAAAATAGGAAATCGATCATAAAACAAATTTCAAATTTCAAATTTGGTCTTCCACATGCTCATATTCGTTGGAGGATTACGTTATTCAAAATTCGATGACTCTATGTACCGTTATTTTATGACAATGCGAGAAATATACATACATTTACGCAGATTTTCATTATTTAATTTCATCAAATATAATGCAGGCCTCTAACATTTTATGGCAACAGTTTGAAAAGTTAACCGACATTTATGAGTCCGACGCAAAATGCCAAAACGAAACTAATAGTCCTTCGGGATTCAAATCTCTTTGGACTAAAAAAAAAAAAAAATCTGAAATGTTTCAGATTTTAAATTACGTCCAAAGGGGCGTTTTTTAACATTTTGTATGTTACTTTCTTTATTAAATATCATGTTCCTCGCACTTAAAACATAAGATTCAGTGCAACAGCAATATCGCAAAATAATTTTAAAACGAGCATATCGTTAGAATTTCCGATACAGAGACTCACGCGCTGGAGATAAAAATGTTTTTTCTGCACAACGTTCCCATTGCTCGCTTTGAAATTCTTGAGCTTGTTAATCAAAAATTCGTCAAAGTTTTAAAAAACAGGAAATCGATCATAAAACAAATATCAAATTTCAAATTTGGTCTTCCACATGCTCATATTCGTTGGAGGATTACGTTATTTAAAATTCGATGACTGCTATGTACCGTTATTTTATGACATTGCGAGAAATATACATACATTTACGCAGATTTTCATGATTTAATTTCTTCAAATATAATGCAGGACTCTAACATTTTATGGCAACAGTTTGAAAAGTGAACCGACATTTATCCGTCCGACGCAAAATGCCAAAACGAAACTAATAGTCCTTCGGGATTCAAATCTCTTTGGACTAAAAAAAAAAAAAATCTGAAATGTTTCAGATTTTAAATTACGTCCAAAGGGGCGTTTTTTAACATTTTGTATGTTACTTTCTTTATTAAATATCATGTTCCTCGCACTTAAAACATAAGATCCAGTGCAACAGCAATATCGCAAAATAATTTTAAAACGAACATATCTTTAGAATTTCCGATACAGAGACTCACGCGCTGGAGATAAAAATGTTTTTCTGCACAACGTTGCCATTGCTCGCTTTGAAATCTTTGAGTTTGTTAATCAAAAATTCGTCAAAGTTTTAAAAAATAGGAAATCGATCATAAAACAAATTTCAAATTTCAAATTTGGTCTTCCACATGCTCATATTCGTTGGAGGATTACGTTATTCAAAATTCGATGACTCTATGTACCGTTATTTTATGACAATGCGAGAAATATACATACATTTACGCAGATTTTCATTATTTAATTTCTTCAAATATAATGCAGGACTCTAACATTTTATGACAACAGTTTGAAAAGTGAACCGACATTTATGAGTCCGACGCAAAATGCCAAAACGAAACTAATAGTCCTTCGGGATTCAAATCTCTTTGGACTAAAAAAAAAAAAAATCTGAAATGTTTCAGATTTTAAATTACGTCCAAACGGGCGTTTTTTTAACATTTTGTGTGTTACCTTTCTTTATTAAATATCATGTTCCTCGCACTTAAACCATAAGATCCAGTGCAACAGCAATATCGCAAAATAATTTTAAAATGAACATATCTTTAGAATTTCCGATACAGAGACTCACGCGCTGGAGATAAAAATGTTATTTCTGCACAACGTTGCCATTGCCCGCTTTGAAATCCTTAAGTTTGTTAATTAAAAATTCGTCAAAGTTTTAAAAAATAGGAAATCGATCATAAAACAAATTTCAAATTTCAAATTTGGTCTTCCACATGCTCATATTCGTTGGAGGATTACGTTATTCAAAATTCGATGACTCTATGTACCGTTATTTTATGACAATGCGAGAAATATACATACATTTACGCAGATTTTCATTGTTTAATTTCTTCAAATATAATGCAGGACTCTAACATTTTATGGCAACAGTTTGAAAAGTGAACTGACATTTATCCGTCCGACGCAAAATGCCAAAACGAAACTAATAGTTCTTCGGGATTCAAATCCCTTTGGACGAAAAAAAAAAAAAAAAATATGAACTGTTTCAGATTTTAAATTATGTCCAAAGGGGCGTTTTTTAACATTTTGTATGTTACCTTTCTTTATTAAATATCATGTTCCTCGCACTTAAACCATAAGATCCAGTGCAACAGCAATATCGCAAAATAGTTTTAAAACGAGTATATCTTTAGAATTTCCGATACAGAGACTCACGCGCTGGAGATAAAAAAGTTTTTCTGCACAACGTTGCCATTGCTCGCTTTGAAATCCTTGAGTTTGTTAATCAAAAATTCGTCAAAGTTTTAAAAAATAGGAAATCGATCATAAAACAAATTTCAAATTTCAAATTTGGTCTTCCACATGCTCATATTCGTTGGAGGATTACGTTATTCAAAATTCGATGACTCTATGTACCGTTATTTTATGACAATGCGAGAAATATACATACATTTACGCAGATTTTCATTATTTAATTTCTTCAAATATAATGCAGGACTCTAACATTTTATGGCAACAGTTTGAAAAGTGAACCGACATTTATGAGTCCGACGCAAAATGCCAAAACGAAACTAATAGTCCTTCGGAATTCAAATCTCTTTGGACTAAAAAAAAAAAAAATCTGAAATGTTTCAGATTTTAAATTACGTCCAAAGGGGCGTTTTTTAACATTTTGTATGTTAATTTCTTTATTAAATATCATGTTCCTCGCACTTAAAACATAAGATCCAGTGCAACAGCAATATCGCAAAATAATTTTAAAACGAACATATCTTTAGAATTTCCGATACAGAGACTCACGCGCTGGAGATAAAAATGTTATTTCTGCACAACGTTGCCATTGCCCGCTTTGAAATCCTTAAGTTTGTTAATTAAAAATTCGTCAAAGTTTTAAAAAATAGGAAATCGATCATAAAACAAATTTCAAATTTCAAATTTGGTCTTCCACATGCTCATATTCGTTGGAGGATTACGTTATTCAAAATTCGATGACTCTATGTACCGTTATTTTATGACAATGCGAGAAATATACATACATTTACGCAGATTTTCATTATTTAATTTCTTCAAATATAATGCAGGACTCTAACATTTTATGGCAACAGTTTGAAAAGTGAACCGACATTTATGAGTCCGACGCAAAATGCCAAAACGAAACTAATAGTCCTTCGGAATTCAAATCTCTTTGGACTAAAAAAAAAAAAAATCTGAAATGTTTCAGATTTTAAATTACGTCCAAAGGGGCGTTTTTTAACATTTTGTATGTTACTTTCTTTATTAAATATCATGTTCCTCGCACTTAAACCATAAGATCCAGTGCAACAGCAATATCGCAAAATAATTTTAAAACGAACATATCTTTAGAATTTCCGATACAGAGACTCACGCGCTGGAGATAAAAATGTTATTTCTGCACAACGTTGCCATTGCCCGCTTTGAAATCCTTAAGTTTGTTAATTAAAAATTCGTCAAAGTTTTAAAAAATAGGAAATCGATCATAAAACAAATTTCAAATTTCAAATTTGGTCTTCCACATGCTCATATTCGTTGGAGGATTACGTTATTCAAAATTCGATGACTCTATGTACCGTTATTTTATGACAATGCGAGAAATATACATACATTTACGCAGATTTTCATTATTTAATTTCTTCAAATATAATGCAGGACTCTAACATTTTATGGCAACAGTTTGAAAAGTGAACCGACATTTATGAGTCCGACGCAAAATGCCAAAACGAAACTAATAGTCCTTCGGGATTCAAATCTCTTTGGACTAAAAAAAAAAAAAAATCTGAAATGATTCAGATTTTAAATTACGTCCAAACGGGCGTTTTTTTAACATTTTGTGTGTTACCTTTCTTTATTAAATATCATGTTCCTCGCACTTAAACCATAAGATCCAGTGCAACAGCAATATCGCAAAATAATTTTAAAACGAACATATCTTTAGAATTTCCGATACAGAGACTCACGCGCTGGAGATAAAAATGTTATTTCTGCACAACGTTGCCATTGCCCGCTTTGAAATCCTTAAGTTTGTTAATTAAAAATTCGTCAAAGTTTTAAAAAATAGGAAATCGATCATAAAACAAATTTCAAATTTCAAATTTGGTCTTCCACATGCTCATATTCGTTGGAGGATTACGTTATTCAAAATTCGATGACTCTATGTACCGTTATTTTATGACATTGCGAGAAATATACATACATTTACGCAGATTTTCATTGTTTAATTTCTTCAAATATAATGCAGGACTCTAACATTTTATGGCAACAGTTTGAAAAGTGAACTGACATTTATCCGTCCGACGCAAAATGCCAAAACGAAACTAATAGTTCTTCGGGATTCAAATCCCTTTGGACGAAAAAAAAAAAAAAAAAATATGAACTGTTTCAGATTTTAAATTATGTCCAAAGGGGCGTTTTTTAACATTTTGTATGTTACCTTTCTTTATTAAATATCATGTTCCTCGCACTTAAACCATAAGATCCAGTGCAACAGCAATATCGCAAAATAGTTTTAAAACGAGTATATCTTTAGAATTTCCGATACAGAGACTCACGCGCTGGAGATAAAAAAGTTTTTCTGCACAACGTTGCCATTGCTCGCTTTGAAATCCTTGAGTTTGTTAATCAAAAATTCGTCAAAGTTTTAAAAAATAGGAAATCGATCATAAAACAAATTTCAAATTTCAAATTTGGTCTTCCACATGCTCATATTCGTTGGAGGATTACGTTATTCAAAATTCGATGACTCTATGTACCGTTATTTTATGACAATGCGAGAAATATACATACATTTACGCAGATTTTCATTATTTAATTTCTTCAAATATAATGCAGGACTCTAACATTTTATGGCAACAGTTTGAAAAGTGAACCGACATTTATGAGTCCGACGCAAAATGCCAAAACGAAACTAATAGTCCTTCGGAATTCAAATCTCTTTGGACTAAAAAAAAAAAAAATCTGAAATGTTTCAGATTTTAAATTACGTCCAAAGGGGCGTTTTTTAACATTTTGTATGTTAATTTCTTTATTAAATATCATGTTCCTCGCACTTAAAACATAAGATCCAGTGCAACAGCAATATCGCAAAATAATTTTAAAACGAATATATCTTTAGAATTTCCGATACAGAGACTCACGCGCTGGAGATAAAAATGTTTTTTCTGCACAACGTTGCCATTGCTCGCTTTGAAATCCTTAAGTTTGTTAATTAAAAATTCGTCAAAGTTTTAAAAAATAGGAAATCGATCATAAAACAAATTTCAAATTTCAAATTTGGTCTTCCACATGCTCATATTCGTTGGAGGATTACGTTATTCAAAATTCGATGACTCTATGTACCGTTATTTTATGACATTGCGAGAAATATACATACATTTACGCAGATTTTCATTGTTTAATTTCTTCAAATATAGTGCAGGACTCTAACATTTTATGGCAACAGTTTGAAAAGTGAACTGACATTTATCCGTCCGACGCAAAATGCCAAAACGAAACTAATAGTTCTTCGGGATTCAAATCCCTTTGGACTAAAAAAAAAAAAAAAAAAAATATGAACTGTTTCAGATTTTAAATTATGTCCAAAGGGGCGTTTTTTAACATTTTGTATGTTACTTTCTTTATTAAATATCATGTTCCTCGCACTTAAAACATAAGATTCAGTGCAACAGCAATATCGCAAAATAATTTTAAAACGAGCATATCGTTAGAATTTCCGATACAGAGACTCACGCGCTGGAGATAAAAATGTTTTTTCTGCACAACGTTCCCATTGCTCGCTTTGAAATCCTTGAGCTTGTTAATCAAAAATTCGTCAAAGTTTTAAAAAACAGGAAATCGATCATAAAACAAATATCAAATTTCAAATTTGGTCTTCCACATGCTCATATTCGTTGGAGGATTACGTTATTTAAAATTCGATGACTGCTATGTACCGTTATTTTATGACATTGCGAGAAATATACATACATTTACGCAGATTTTCATGATTTAATTTCTTCAAATATAATGCAGGACTCTAACATTTTATGGCAACAGTTTGAAAAGTGAACCGACATTTATGAGTCCGACGCAAAATGCCAAAACGAAACTAATAGTCCTTCGGGATTCAAATCTCTTTGGACTAAAAAAAAAAAAAAATCTGAAATGTTTCAGATTTTAAATTACGTCCAAACGGGCGTTTTTTTAACATTTTGTGTGTTACCTTTCTTTATTAAATATCATGTTCCTCGCACTTAAACCATAAGATCCAGTGCAACAGCAATATCGCAAAATAATTTTAAAACGAACATATCTTTAGAATTTCCGATACAGAGACTCACGCGCTGGAGATAAAAATGTTATTTCTGCACAACGTTGCCATTGCCCGCTTTGAAATCCTTGAGTTTGTTAATCAAAAATTCGTCAAAGTTTTAAAAAATAGGAAATCGATCATAAAACAAATTTCAAATTTCAAATTTGGTCTTCCACATGCTCATATTCGTTGGAGGATTACGTTATTCAAAATTCGATGACTCTATGTACCGTTATTTTATGACAATGGGAGAAATATACATACATTTACGCAGATTTTCATTGTTTAATTTCTTCAAATATAATGCAGGATACTAACATTTTATGGCAACAGTTTGAAAAGTGAACCGACATTTATGAGTCCGACGCAAAATGCAAAAACGAAACTAATAATCCTTCGGGATTCAAATCCCTTTGGACTAAAAAAAAAAAAATCTGAAATGTTTCAGATTTTAAATTATGTCCAAAGGGGCGTTTTCTAACATTTTGTACGTTACCTTTCTTTATTAAATATCATTTTCCTCGCACTTAAACCATAAGATCCAGTGCAACAGCAATATCGCAAAATAGTTTCAAAACGAGCATATCTTTAGAATTTCCGATACAGAGACTCACGCGTTGGAGATAAAAATGTTTTTCTGCACAACGTTGCCATTGCTCGCTTTGAAATCTTTGAGTTTGTTAATCAAAAATTCGTCAAAGTTTTAAAAAATAGGAAATCGATCATAAAACAAATTTCAAATTTCAAATTTGGTCTTCCACATGCTCATATTCGTTGGAGGATTACGTTATTCAAAATTCGATGACTCTATGTACCGTTATTTTATGACAATGCGAGAAATATACATACATTTACGCAGATTTTCAGTATTTAATTTCTTCAAATATAATGCAGGACTCTAACATTTTATGGGAACAGTTTGAAAAGTGAACCGACATTTATGAGTCCGACGCAAAATGCCAAAACGAAACTAATAGTCCTTCGGGATTCAAATCTCTTTGGACTAAAAAAAAAAAAAAAATCTGAAATGTTTCAGATTTTAAATTACGTCCAAACGGGCGTTTTTTTAACATTTTGTGTGTTACCTTTCTTTATTAAATATCATGTTCCTCGCACTTAAACCATAAGATCCAGTGCAACAGCAATATCGCAAAATAATTTTAAAACGAACATATCTTTAGAATTTCCGATACAGAGACTCACGCGCTGGAGATAAAAATGTTATTTCTGCACAACGTTGCCATTGCCCGCTTTGAAATCCTTAAGTTTGTTAATTAAAAATTCGTCAAAGTTTTAAAAAATAGGAAATCGATCATAAAACAAATTTCAAATTTCAAATTTGGTCTTCCACATGCTCATATTCGTTGGAGGATTACGTTATTCAAAATTCGATGACTCTATGTACCGTTATTTTATGACATTGCGAGAAATATACATACATTTACGCAGATTTTCATTGTTTAATTTCTTCAAATATAATGCAGGACTCTAACATTTTATGGCAACAGTTTGAAAAGTGAACTGACATTTATCCGTCCGACGCAAAATGCCAAAACGAAACTAATAGTTCTTCGGGATTCAAATCCCTTTGGACTAAAAAAAAAAAAAAAAAAATATGAACTGTTTCAGATTTTAAATTATGTCCAAAGGGGCGTTTTTTAACATTTTGTATGTTACCTTTCTTTATTAAATATCATGTTCCTCGCACTTAAACCATAAGATCCAGTGCAACAGCAATATCGCAAAATAGTTTTAAAACGAGCATATCTTTAGAATTTCCGATACAGAGACTCACGCGTTGGAGATAAAAATGTTTTTCTGCACAACGTTGCCATTGCTCGCTTTGAAATCTTTGAGTTTGTTAATCAAAAATTCGTCAAAGTTTTAAAAAATAGGAAATCGATCATAAAACAAATTTCAAATTTCAAATTTGGTCTTCCACATGCTCATATTCGTTGGAGGATTACGTTATTCAAAATTCGATGACTCTATGTACCGTTATTTTATGACAATGCGAGAAATATACATACATTTACGCAGATTTTCATTATTTAATTTCTTCAAATATAATGCAGGACTCTAACATTTTATGGCAACAGTTTGAAAAGTGAACTGACATTTATCCGTCCGACGCAAAATGCCAAAACGAAACTAATAGTTCTTCGGGATTCAAATCCCTTTGGACTAAAAAAAAAAAAAAAAAAAATATGAACTGTTTCAGATTTTAAATTATGTCCAAAGGGGCGTTTTTTAACATTTTGTATGTTACCTTTCTTTATTAAATATCATGTTCCTCGCACTTAAACCATAAGATCCAGTGCAACAGCAATATCGCAAAATAATTTTAAAACGAACATATCTTTAGAATTTCCGATACAGAGACTCACGCGCTGGAGATAAAAATGTTATTTCTGCACAACGTTGCCATTGCCCGCTTTGAAATCCTTAAGTTTGTTAATTAAAAATTCGTCAAAGTTTTAAAAAATAGGAAATCGATCATAAAACAAATTTCAAATTTCAAATTTGGTCTTCCACATGCTCATATTCGTTGGAGGATTACGTTATTCAAAATTCGATGACTCTATGTACCGTTATTTTATGACATTGCGAGAAATATACATACATTTACGCAGATTTTCATTGTTTAATTTCTTCAAATATAATGCAGGACTCTAACATTTTATGGCAACAGTTTGAAAAGTGAACTGACATTTATCCGTCCGACGCAAAATGCCAAAACGAAACTAATAGTTCTTCGGGATTCAAATCCCTTTGGACTAAAAAAAAAAAAAAAAAAAATATGAACTGTTTCAGATTTTAAATTATGTCCAAAGGGGCGTTTTTTAACATTTTGTATGTTACCTTTCTTTATTAAATATCATGTTCCTCGCACTTAAACCATAAGATCCAGTGCAACAGCAATATCGCAAAATAGTTTTAAAACGAGTATATCTTTAGAATTTCCGATACAGAGACTCACGCGCTGGAGATAAAAAAGTTTTTCTGCACAACGTTGCCATTGCTCGCTTTGAAATCCTTGAGTTTGTTAATCAAAAATTCGTCAAAGTTTTAAAAAATAGGAAATCGATCATAAAACAAATTTCAAATTTCAAATTTGGTCTTCCACATGCTCATATTCGTTGGAGGATTACGTTATTCAAAATTCGATGACTCTATGTACCGTTATTTTATGACAATGCGAGAAATATACATACATTTACGCAGATTTTCATTATTTAATTTCTTCAAATATAATGCAGGACTCTAACATTTTATGGCAACAGTTTGAAAAGTGAACCGACATTTATGAGTCCGACGCAAAATGCCAAAACGAAACTAATAGTCCTTCGGAATTCAAATCTCTTTGGACTAAAAAAAAAAAAAATCTGAAATGTTTCAGATTTTAAATTACGTCCAAAGGGGCGTTTTTTAACATTTTGTATGTTAATTTCTTTATTAAATATCATGTTCCTCGCACTTAAAACATAAGATCCAGTGCAACAGCAATATCGCAAAATAATTTTAAAACGAATATATCTTTAGAATTTCCGATACAGAGACTCACGCGCTGGAGATAAAAATGTTTTTTCTGCACAACGTTGCCATTGCTCGCTTTGAAATCCTTCAGTTTGTTAATTAAAAATTCGTCAAAGTTTTAAAAAATAGGAAATCGATCATAAAACAAATTTCAAATTTCAAATTTGGTCTTCCACATGCTCATATTCGTTGGAGGATTACGTTATTCAAAATTCGATGACTCTATGTACCGTTATTTTATGACATTGCGAGAAATATACATACATTTACGCAGATTTTCATTGTTTAATTTCTTCAAATATAGTGCAGGACTCTAACATTTTATGGCAACAGTTTGAAAAGTGAACTGACATTTATCCGTCCGACGCAAAATGCCAAAACGAAACTAATAGTTCTTCGGGATTCAAATCCCTTTGGACTAAAAAAAAAAAAAAAAAAAAATATGAACTGTTTCAGATTTTAAATTATGTCCAAAGGGGCGTTTTTTAACATTTTGTATGTTACTTTCTTTATTAAATATCATGTTCCTCGCACTTAAAACATAAGATTCAGTGCAACAGCAATATCGCAAAATAATTTTAAAACGAGCATATCGTTAGAATTTCCGATACAGAGACTCACGCGCTGGAGATAAAAATGTTTTTTCTGCACAACGTTCCCATTGCTCGCTTTGAAATCCTTGAGCTTGTTAATCAAAAATTCGTCAAAGTTTTAAAAAACAGGAAATCGATCATAAAACAAATATCAAATTTCAAATTTGGTCTTCCACATGCTCATATTCGTTGGAGGATTACGTTATTTAAAATTCGATGACTGCTATGTACCGTTATTTTATGACATTGCGAGAAATATACATACATTTACGCAGATTTTCATGATTTAATTTCTTCAAATATAATGCAGGACTCTAACATTTTATGGCAACAGTTTGAAAAGTGAACCGACATTTATGAGTCCGACGCAAAATGCCAAAACGAAACTAATAGTCCTTCGGGATTCAAATCTCTTTGGACTAAAAAAAAAAAAAAATCTGAAATGTTTCAGATTTTAAATTACGTCCAAACGGGCGTTTTTTTAACATTTTGTGTGTTACCTTTCTTTATTAAATATCATGTTCCTCGCACTTAAACCATAAGATCCAGTGCAACAGCAATATCGCAAAATAATTTTAAAACGAACATATCTTTAGAATTTCCGATACAGAGACTCACGCGCTGGAGATAAAAATGTTATTTCTGCACAACGTTGCCATTGCCCGCTTTGAAATCCTTGAGTTTGTTAATCAAAAATTCGTCAAAGTTTTAAAAAATAGGAAATCGATCATAAAACAAATTTCAAATTTCAAATTTGGTCTTCCACATGCTCATATTCGTTGGAGGATTACGTTATTCAAAATTCGATGACTCTATGTACCGTTATTTTATGACAATGGGAGAAATATACATACATTTACGCAGATTTTCATTGTTTAATTTCTTCAAATATAATGCAGGATACTAACATTTTATGGCAACAGTTTGAAAAGTGAACCGACATTTATGAGTCCGACGCAAAATGCAAAAACGAAACTAATAATCCTTCGGGATTCAAATCCCTTTGGACTAAAAAAAAAAAAATCTGAAATGTTTCAGATTTTAAATTATGTCCAAAGGGGCGTTTTCTAACATTTTGTACGTTACCTTTCTTTATTAAATATCATTTTCCTCGCACTTAAACCATAAGATCCAGTGCAACAGCAATATCGCAAAATAGTTTCAAAACGAGCATATCTTTAGAATTTCCGATACAGAGACTCACGCGTTGGAGATAAAAATGTTTTTCTGCACAACGTTGCCATTGCTCGCTTTGAAATCTTTGAGTTTGTTAATCAAAAATTCGTCAAAGTTTTAAAAAATAGGAAATCGATCATAAAACAAATTTCAAATTTCAAATTTGGTCTTCCACATGCTCATATTCGTTGGAGGATTACGTTATTCAAAATTCGATGACTCTATGTACCGTTATTTTATGACAATGCGAGAAATATACATACATTTACGCAGATTTTCAGTATTTAATTTCTTCAAATATAATGCAGGACTCTAACATTTTATGGCAACAGTTTGAAAAGTGAACCGACATTTATGAGTCCGACGCAAAATGCCAAAACGAAACTAATAGTCCTTCGGGATTCAAATCTCTTTGGACTAAAAAAAAAAAAAAAATCTGAAATGTTTCAGATTTTAAATTACGTCCAAACGGGCGTTTTTTTAACATTTTGTGTGTTACCTTTCTTTATTAAATATCATGTTCCTCGCACTTAAACCATAAGATCCAGTGCAACAGCAATATCGCAAAATAATTTTAAAACGAACATATCTTTAGAATTTCCGATACAGAGACTCACGCGCTGGAGATAAAAATGTTATTTCTGCACAACGTTGCCATTGCCCGCTTTGAAATCCTTAAGTTTGTTAATTAAAAATTCGTCAAAGTTTTAAAAAATAGGAAATCGATCATAAAACAAATTTCAAATTTCAAATTTGGTCTTCCACATGCTCATATTCGTTGGAGGATTACGTTATTCAAAATTCGATGACTCTATGTACCGTTATTTTATGACATTGCGAGAAATATACATACATTTACGCAGATTTTCATTGTTTAATTTCTTCAAATATAATGCAGGACTCTAACATTTTATGGCAACAGTTTGAAAAGTGAACTGACATTTATCCGTCCGACGCAAAATGCCAAAACGAAACTAATAGTTCTTCGGGATTCAAATCCCTTTGGACTAAAAAAAAAAAAAAAAAAAATATGAACTGTTTCAGATTTTAAATTATGTCCAAAGGGGCGTTTTTTAACATTTTGTATGTTACCTTTCTTTATTAAATATCATGTTCCTCGCACTTAAACCATAAGATCCAGTGCAACAGCAATATCGCAAAATAGTTTTAAAACGAGCATATCTTTAGAATTTCCGATACAGAGACTCACGCGTTGGAGATAAAAATGTTTTTCTGCACAACGTTGCCATTGCTCGCTTTGAAATCTTTGAGTTTGTTAATCAAAAATTCGTCAAAGTTTTAAAAAATAGGAAATCGATCATAAAACAAATTTCAAATTTCAAATTTGGTCTTCCACATGCTCATATTCGTTGGAGGATTACGTTATTCAAAATTCGATGACTCTATGTACCGTTATTTTATGACAATGCGAGAAATATACATACATTTACGCAGATTTTCATTATTTAATTTCTTCAAATATAATGCAGGACTCTAACATTTTATGACAACAGTTTGAAAAGTGAACCGACATTTATGAGTCCGACGCAAAATGCCAAAACGAAACTAATAGTCCTTCGGGATTCAAATCTCTTTGGACTAAAAAAAAAAAAAAAATCTGAAATGTTTCAGATTTTAAATTACGTCCAAACGGGCGTTTTTTTAACATTTTGTGTGTTACCTTTCTTTATTAAATATCATGTTCCTCGCACTTAAACCATAAGATCCAGTGCAACAGCAATATCGCAAAATAATTTTAAAACGAACATATCTTTAGAATTTCCGATACAGAGACTCACGCGCTGGAGATAAAAATGTTATTTCTGCACAACGTTGCCATTGCCCGCTTTGAAATCCTTAAGTTTGTTAATTAAAAATTCGTCAAAGTTTTAAAAAATAGGAAATCGATCATAAAACAAATTTCAAATTTCAAATTTGGTCTTCCACATGCTCATATTCGTTGGAGGATTACGTTATTCAAAATTCGATGACTCTATGTACCGTTATTTTATGACATTGCGAGAAATATACATACATTTACGCAGATTTTCATTGTTTAATTTCTTCAAATATAATGCAGGACTCTAACATTTTATGGCAACAGTTTGAAAAGTGAACTGACATTTATCCGTCCGACGCAAAATGCCAAAACGAAACTAATAGTTCTTCGGGATTCAAATCCCTTTGGACTAAAAAAAAAAAAAAAAAAAATATGAACTGTTTCAGATTTTAAATTATGTCCAAAGGGGCGTTTTTTAACATTTTGTATGTTACCTTTCTTTATTAAATATCATGTTCCTCGCACTTAAACCATAAGATCCAGTGCAACAGCAATATCGCAAAATAGTTTTAAAACGAGTATATCTTTAGAATTTCCGATACAGAGACTCACGCGCTGGAGATAAAAAAGTTTTTCTGCACAACGTTGCCATTGCTCGCTTTGAAATCCTTGAGTTTGTTAATCAAAAATTCGTCAAAGTTTTAAAAAATAGGAAATCGATCATAAAACAAATTTCAAATTTCAAATTTGGTCTTCCACATGCTCATATTCGTTGGAGGATTACGTTATTCAAAATTCGATGACTCTATGTACCGTTATTTTATGACAATGCGAGAAATATACATACATTTACGCAGATTTTCATTATTTAATTTCTTCAAATATAATGCAGGACTCTAACATTTTATGGCAACAGTTTGAAAAGTGAACCGACATTTATGAGTCCGACGCAAAATGCCAAAACGAAACTAATAGTCCTTCGGAATTCAAATCTCTTTGGACTAAAAAAAAAAAAAAATCTGAAATGTTTCAGATTTTAAATTACGTCCAAAGGGGCGTTTTTTAACATTTTGTATGTTAATTTCTTTATTAAATATCATGTTCCTCGCACTTAAAACATAAGATCCAGTGCAACAGCAATATCGCAAAATAATTTTAAAACGAATATATCTTTAGAATTTCCGATACAGAGACTCACGCGCTGGAGATAAAAATGTTTTTTCTGCACAACGTTGCCATTGCTCGCTTTGAAATCTTTGAGTTTGTTAATCAAAAATTCGTCAAAGTTTTAAAAAATAGGAAATCGATCATAAAACAAATTTCAAATTTCAAATTTGGTCTTCCACATGCTCATATTCGTTGGAGGATTACGTTATTCAAAATTCGATGACTCTATGTACCGTTATTTTATGACAATGCGAGAAATATACATACATTTACGCAGATTTTCATTATTTAATTTCTTCAAATATAATGCAGGACTCTAACATTTTATGACAACAGTTTGAAAAGTGAACCGACATTTATGAGTCCGACGCAAAATGCCAAAACGAAACTAATAGTCCTTCGGGATTCAAATCTCTTTGGACTAAAAAAAAAAAAAAATCTGAAATGTTTCAGATTTTAAATTACGTCCAAACGGGCGTTTTTTTAACATTTTGTGTGTTACCTTTCTTTATTAAATATCATGTTCCTCGCACTTAAACCATAAGATCCAGTGCAACAGCAATATCGCAAAATAATTTTAAAACGAACATATCTTTAGAATTTCCGATACAGAGACTCACGCGCTGGAGATAAAAATGTTATTTCTGCACAACGTTGCCATTGCCCGCTTTGAAATCCTTAAGTTTGTTAATTAAAAATTCGTCAAAGTTTTAAAAAATAGGAAATCGATCATAAAACAAATTTCAAATTTCAAATTTGGTCTTCCACATGCTCATATTCGTTGGAGGATTACGTTATTCAAAATTCGATGACTCTATGTACCGTTATTTTATGACATTGCGAGAAATATACATACATTTACGCAGATTTTCATTGTTTAATTTCTTCAAATATAATGCAGGACTCTAACATTTTATGGCAACAGTTTGAAAAGTGAACTGACATTTATCCGTCCGACGCAAAATGCCAAAACGAAACTAATAGTTCTTCGGGATTCAAATCCCTTTGGACTAAAAAAAAAAAAAAAAAAATATGAACTGTTTCAGATTTTAAATTATGTCCAAAGGGGCGTTTTTTAACATTTTGTATGTTACCTTTCTTTATTAAATATCATGTTCCTCGCACTTAAACCATAAGATCCAGTGCAACAGCAATATCGCAAAATAGTTTTAAAACGAGTATATCTTTAGAATTTCCGATACAGAGACTCACGCGCTGGAGATAAAAAAGTTTTTCTGCACAACGTTGCCATTGCTCGCTTTGAAATCCTTGAGTTTGTTAATCAAAAATTCGTCAAAGTTTTAAAAAATAGGAAATCGATCATAAAACAAATTTCAAATTTCAAATTTGGTCTTCCACATGCTCATATTCGTTGGAGGATTACGTTATTCAAAATTCGATGACTCTATGTACCGTTATTTTATGACAATGCGAGAAATATACATACATTTACGCAGATTTTCATTATTTAATTTCTTCAAATATAATGCAGGACTCTAACATTTTATGGCAACAGTTTGAAAAGTGAACCGACATTTATGAGTCCGACGCAAAATGCCAAAACGAAACTAATAGTCCTTCGGAATTCAAATCTCTTTGGACTAAAAAAAAAAAAAAATCTGAAATGTTTCAGATTTTAAATTACGTCCAAAGGGGCGTTTTTTAACATTTTGTATGTTAATTTCTTTATTAAATATCATGTTCCTCGCACTTAAAACATAAGATCCAGTGCAACAGCAATATCGCAAAATAATTTTAAAACGAATATATCTTTAGAATTTCCGATACAGAGACTCACGCGCTGGAGATAAAAATGTTTTTTCTGCACAACGTTGCCATTGCTCGCTTTGAAATCTTTGAGTTTGTTAATCAAAAATTCGTCAAAGTTTTAAAAAATAGGAAATCGATCATAAAACAAATTTCAAATTTCAAATTTGGTCTTCCACATGCTCATATTCGTTGGAGGATTACGTTATTCAAAATTCGATGACTCTATGTACCGTTATTTTATGACAATGCGAGAAATATACATACATTTACGCAGATTTTCATTATTTAATTTCTTCAAATATAATGCAGGACTCTAACATTTTATGACAACAGTTTGAAAAGTGAACCGACATTTATGAGTCCGACGCAAAATGCCAAAACGAAACTAATAGTCCTTCGGGATTCAAATCTCTTTGGACTAAAAAAAAAAAAAAAATCTGAAATGTTTCAGATTTTAAATTACGTCCAAACGGGCGTTTTTTTAACATTTTGTGTGTTACCTTTCTTTATTAAATATCATGTTCCTCGCACTTAAACCATAAGATCCAGTGCAACAGCAATATCGCAAAATAATTTTAAAACGAACATATCTTTAGAATTTCCGATACAGAGACTCACGCGCTGGAGATAAAAATGTTATTTCTGCACAACGTTGCCATTGCCCGCTTTGAAATCCTTAAGTTTGTTAATTAAAAATTCGTCAAAGTTTTAAAAAATAGGAAATCGATCATAAAACAAATTTCAAATTTCAAATTTGGTCTTCCACATGCTCATATTCGTTGGAGGATTACGTTATTCAAAATTCGATGACTCTATGTACCGTTATTTTATGACATTGCGAGAAATATACATACATTTACGCAGATTTTCATTGTTTAATTTCTTCAAATATAATGCAGGACTCTAACATTTTATGGCAACAGTTTGAAAAGTGAACCGACATTTATGAGTCCGACGCAAAATGCCAAAACGAAACTAATAGTCCTTCGGAATTCAAATCTCTTTGGACTAAAAAAAAAAAAAATCTGAAATGTTTCAGATTTTAAATTACGTCCAAAGGGGCGTTTTTTAACATTTTGTATGTTAATTTCTTTATTAAATATCATGTTCCTCGCACTTAAAACATAAGATCCAGTGCAACAGCAATATCGCAAAATAATTTTAAAACGAATATATCTTTAGAATTTCCGATACAGAGACTCACGCGCTGGAGATAAAAATGTTTTTTCTGCACAACGTTGCCATTGCTCGCTTTGAAATCTTTGAGTTTGTTAATCAAAAATTCGTCAAAGTTTTAAAAAATAGGAAATCGATCATAAAACAAATTTCAAATTTCAAATTTGGTCTTCCACATGCTCATATTCGTTGGAGGATTACGTTATTCAAAATTCGATGACTCTATGTACCGTTATTTTATGACAATGCGAGAAATATACATACATTTACGCAGATTTTCATTATTTAATTTCTTCAAATATAATGCAGGACTCTAACATTTTATGACAACAGTTTGAAAAGTGAACCGACATTTATGAGTCCGACGCAAAATGCCAAAACGAAACTAATAGTCCTTCGGGATTCAAATCTCTTTGGACTAAAAAAAAAAAAAAAATCTGAAATGTTTCAGATTTTAAATTACGTCCAAACGGGCGTTTTTTTAACATTTTGTGTGTTACCTTTCTTTATTAAATATCATGTTCCTCGCACTTAAACCATAAGATCCAGTGCAACAGCAATATCGCAAAATAATTTTAAAACGAACATATCTTTAGAATTTCCGATACAGAGACTCACGCGCTGGAGATAAAAATGTTATTTCTGCACAACGTTGCCATTGCCCGCTTTGAAATCCTTAAGTTAATTAATTAAAAATTCGTCAAAGTTTTAAAAAATAGGAAATCGATCATAAAACAAATTTCAAATTTCAAATTTGGTCTTCCACATGCTCATATTCGTTGGAGGATTACGTTATTCAAAATTCGATGACTCTATGTACCGTTATTTTATGACATTGCGAGAAATATACATACATTTACGCAGATTTTCATTGTTTAATTTCTTCAAATATAATGCAGGACTCTAACATTTTATGGCAACAGTTTGAAAAGTGAACCGACATTTATGAGTCCGACGCAAAATGCCAAAACGAAACTAATAGTCCTTCGGGATTCAAATCTCTTTGGACTAAAAAAAAAAAAAAATATGAACTGTTTCAGATTTTAAATTATGTCCAAAGGGGCGTTTTTTAACATTTTGTATGTTACCTTTCTTTATTAAATATCATGTTCCTCGCACTAAAACCATAAGATCCAGTGCAACAGCAATATCGCAAAATAGTTTTAAAACGAGTATATCTTTAGAATTTCCGATAAAGAGACTCACGCGCTGGAGATAAAAATGTTTTTCTGCACAACGTTGCCATTGCTCGCTTTGAAATCCTTGAGTTTGTTAATCAAAAATTCGTCAAAGTTTTAAAAAATAGGAAATCGATCATAAAACAAATTTCAAATTTCAAATTTGGTCTTCCACATGCTCATATTCGTTGGAGGATTACGTTATTCAAAATTCGATGACTCTATGTACCGTTATTTTATGACAATGGGAGAAATATACATACATTTACGCAGATTTTCATTGTTTAATTTCTTCAAATATAATGCAGGATACTAACATTTTATGGCAACAGTTTGAAAAGTGAACCGACATTTATGAGTCCGACGCAAAATGCAAAAACGAAACTAATAATCCTTCGGGATTCAAATCCCTTTGGACTAAAAAAAAAAAAATCTGAAATGTTTCAGATTTTAAATTATGTCCAAAGGGGCGTTTTCTAACATTTTGTACGTTACCTTTCTTTATTAAATATCATTTTCCTCGCACTTAAACCATAACATCCAGTGCAACAGCAATATCGCAAAATAGTTTCAAAACGAGCATATCTTTAGAATTTCCGATACAGAGACTCACGCGTTGGAGATAAAAATGTTTTTCTGCACAACGTTGCCATTGCTCGCTTTGAAATCTTTAAGTTTGTTAATCAAAAATTCGTCAAAGTTTTAAAAAATAGGAAATCGATCATAAAACAAATTTCAAATTTCAAATTTGGTCTTCCACATGCTCATATTCGTTGGAGGATTACGTTATTCAAAATTCGATGACTCTATGTACCGTTATTTTATGACAATGCGAGAAATATACATACATTTACGCAGATTTTCAGTATTTAATTTCTTCAAATATAATGCAGGACTCTAACATTTTATGGCAACAGTTTGAAAAGTGAACCGACATTTATGAGTCCGACGCAAAATGCCAAAACGAAACTAATAGTCCTTCGGGATTCAAATCTCTTTGGACTAAAAAAAAAAAAAAAAATCTGAAATGTTTCAGATTTTAAATTACGTCCAAACGGGCGTTTTTTTAACATTTTGTGTGTTACCTTTCTTTATTAAATATCATGTTCCTCGCACTTAAACCATAAGATCCAGTGCAACAGCAATATCGCAAAATAATTTTAAAACGAACATATCTTTAGAATTTCCGATACAGAGACTCACGCGCTGGAGATAAAAATGTTATTTCTGCACAACGTTGCCATTGCCCGCTTTGAAATCCTTAAGTTTGTTAATTAAAAATTCGTCAAAGTTTTAAAAAATAGGAAATCGATCATAAAACAAATTTCAAATTTCAAATTTGGTCTTCCACATGCTCATATTCGTTGGAGGATTACGTTATTCAAAATTCGATGACTCTATGTACCGTTATTTTATGACATTGCGAGAAATATACATACATTTACGCAGATTTTCATTGTTTAATTTCTTCAAATATAATGCAGGACTCTAACATTTTATGGCAACAGTTTGAAAAGTGAACTGACATTTATCCGTCCGACGCAAAATGCCAAAACGAAACTAATAGTTCTTCGGGATTCAAATCCCTTTGGACTAAAAAAAAAAAAAAAAAAAATATGAACTGTTTCAGATTTTAAATTATGTCCAAAGGGGCGTTTTTTAACATTTTGTATGTTACCTTTCTTTATTAAATATCATGTTCCTCGCACTTAAACCATAAGATCCAGTGCAACAGCAATATCGCAAAATAGTTTTAAAACGAGCATATCTTTAGAATTTCCGATACAGAGACTCACGCGTTGGAGATAAAAATGTTTTTCTGCACAACGTTGCCATTGCTCGCTTTGAAATCTTTGAGTTTGTTAATCAAAAATTCGTCAAAGTTTTAAAAAATAGGAAATCGATCATAAAACAAATTTCAAATTTCAAATTTGGTCTTCCACATGCTCATATTCGTTGGAGGATTACGTTATTCAAAATTCGATGACTCTATGTACCGTTATTTTATGACAATGCGAGAAATATACATACATTTACGCAGATTTTCATTATTTAATTTCTTCAAATATAATGCAGGACTCTAACATTTTATGACAACAGTTTGAAAAGTGAACCGACATTTATGAGTCCGACGCAAAATGCCAAAACGAAACTAATAGTCCTTCGGGATTCAAATCTCTTTGGACTAAAAAAAAAAAAAATCTGAAATGTTTCAGATTTTAAATTACGTCCAAACGGGCGTTTTTATAACATTTTGTGTGTTACCTTTCTTTATTAAATATCATGTTCCTCGCACTTAAACCATAAGATCCAGTGCAACAGCAATATCGCAAAATAATTTTAAAACGAACATATCTTTAGAATTTCCGATACAGAGACTCACGCGCTGGAGATAAAAATGTTATTTCTGCACAACGTTGCCATTGCCCGCTTTGAAATCCTTAAGTTTGTTAATTAAAAATTCGTCAAAGTTTTAAAAAATAGGAAATCGATCATAAAACAAATTTCAAATTTCAAATTTGGTCTTCCACATGCTCATATTCGTTGGAGGATTACGTTATTCAAAATTCGATGACTCTATGTACCGTTATTTTATGACATTGCGAGAAATATACATACATTTACGCAGATTTTCATTGTTTAATTTCTTCAAATATAATGCAGGACTCTAACATTTTATGGCAACAGTTTGAAAAGTGAACTGACATTTATCCGTCCGACGCAAAATGCCAAAACGAAACTAATAGTTCTTCGGGATTCAAATCCCTTTGGACTAAAAAAAAAAAAAAAAAAAAAAAAATATGAACTGTTTCAGATTTTAAATTATGTCCAAAGGGGCGTTTTTTAACATTTTGTATGTTACCTTTCTTTATTAAATATCATGTTCCTCGCACTTAAACCATAAGATCCAGTGCAACAGCAATATCGCAAAATAGTTTTAAAACGAGTATATCTTTAGAATTTCCGATACAGAGACTCACGCGCTGGAGATAAAAATGTTTTTCTGCACAACGTTGCCATTGCTCGCTTTGAAATCCTTGAGTTTGTTAATCAAAAATTCGTCAAAGTTTTAAAAAATAGGAAATCGATCATAAAACAAATTTCAAATTTCAAATTTGGTCTTCCACATGCTCATATTCGTTGGAGGATTACGTTATTCAAAATTCGATGACTCTATGTACCGTTATTTTATGACAATGCGAGAAATATACATACATTTACGCAGATTTTCATTATTTAATTTCTTCAAATATAATGCAGGACTCTAACATTTTATGGCAACAGTTTGAAAAGTGAACCGACATTTATGAGTCCGACGCAAAATGCCAAAACGAAACTAATAGTCCTTCGGAATTCAAATCTCTTTGGACTAAAAAAAAAAAAAATCTGAAATGTTTCAGATTTTAAATTACGTCCAAAGGGGCGTTTTTTAACATTTTGTATGTTAATTTCTTTATTAAATATCATGTTCCTCGCACTTAAAACATAAGATCCAGTGCAACAGCAATATCGCAAAATAATTTTAAAACGAATATATCTTTAGAATTTCCGATACAGAGACTCACGCGCTGTAGATAAAAATGTTTTTTCTGCACAACGTTGCCATTGCTCGCTTTGAAATCCTTAAGTTTGTTAATTAAAAATTCGTCAAAGTTTTAAAAAATAGGAAATCGATCATAAAACAAATTTCAAATTTCAAATTTGGTCTTCCACATGCTCATATTCGTTGGAGGATTACGTTATTCAAAATTCGATGACTCTATGTACCGTTATTTTATGACATTGCGAGAAATATACATACATTTACGCAGATTTTCATTGTTTAATTTCTTCAAATATAGTGCAGGACTCTAACATTTTATGGCAACAGTTTGAAAAGTGAACTGACATTTATCCGTCCGACGCAAAATGCCAAAACGAAACTAATAGTTCTTCGGGATTCAAATCCCTTTGGACTAAAAAAAAAAAAAAAAAAAAAAAATATGAACTGTTTCAGATTTTAAATTATGTCCAAAGGGGCGTTTTTTAACATTTTGTAAGTTACCTTTCTTTATTAAATATCATGTTCCTCGCACTTAAACCATAAGATCCAGTGCAACAGCAATATCGCAAAATAGTTTTAAAACGAGTATATCTTTAGAATTTCCGATACAGAGACTCACGCGCTGGAGATAAAAATGTTTTTCTGCACAACGTTGCCATTGCTCGCTTTGAAATCCTTGAGTTTGTTAATCAAAAATTCGTCAAAGTTTTAAAAAATAGGAAATCGATCATAAAACAAATTTCAAATTTCAAATTTGGTCTTCCACATGCTCATATTCGTTGGAGGATTACGTTATTCAAAATTCGATGACTCTATGTACCGTTATTTTATGACAATGGGAGAAATATACATACATTTACGCAGATTTTCATTGTTTAATTTCTTCAAATATAATGCAGGATACTAACATTTTATGGCAACAGTTTGAAAAGTGAACCGACATTTATGAGTCCGACGCAAAATGCCAAAACGAAACTAATAGTCCTTCGGGATTCAAATCTCTTTGGACTAAAAAAAAAAAAAAATCTGAAATGTTTCAGATTTTAAATTACGTCCAAAGGGGCGTTTTTTAACATTTTGTATGTTACTTTCTTTATTAAATATCATGTTCCTCGCACTTAAAACATAAGATCCAGTGCAACAGCAATATCGCAAAATAATTTTAAAACGAACATATCTTTAGAATTTCCGATACAGAGACTCACGCGCTGGAGATAAAAATGTTTTTTCTGCACAACGTTGCCATTGCTCGCTTTGAAATCCTTAAGTTTGTTAATTAAAAATTCGTCAAAGTTTTAAAAAATAGGAAATCGATCATAAAACAAATTTCAAATTTCAAATTTGGTCTTCCACATGCTCATATTCGTTGGAGGATTACGTTATTCAAAATTCGATGACTCTATGTACCGTTATTTTATGACATTGCGAGAAATATACATACATTTACGCAGATTTTCATTGTTTAATTTCTTCAAATATAGTGCAGGACTCTAACATTTTATGGCAACAGTTTGAAAAGTGAACTGACATTTATCCGTCCGACGCAAAATGCCAAAACGAAACTAATAGTTCTTCGGGATTCAAATCCCTTTGGACTAAAAAAAAAAAAAAAAAAATATGAACTGTTTCAGATTTTAAATTATGTCCAAAGGGGCGTTTTTTAACATTTTGTATGTTACCTTTCTTTATTAAATATCATGTTCCTCGCACTTAAACCATAAGATCCAGTGCAACAGCAATATCGCAAAATAGTTTTAAAACGAGTATATCTTTAGAATTTCCGATAAAGAGACTCACGCGCTGGAGATAAAAATGTTTTTCTGCACAACGTTGCCATTGCTCGCTTTGAAATCCTTGAGTTTGTTAATCAAAAATTCGTCAAAGTTTTAAAAAATAGGAAATCGATCATAAAACAAATTTCAAATTTCAAATTTGGTCTTCCACATGCTCATATTCGTTGGAGGATTACGTTATTCAAAATTCGATGACTCTATGTACCGTTATTTTATGACAATGGGAGAAATATACATACATTTACGCAGATTTTCATTGTTTAATTTCTTCAAATATAATGCAGGATACTAACATTTTATGGCAACAGTTTGAAAAGTGAACCGACATTTATGAGTCCGACGCAAAATGCAAAAACGAAACTAATAATCCTTCGGGATTCAAATCCCTTTGGACTAAAAAAAAAAAAATCTGAAATGTTTCAGATTTTAAATTATGTCCAAAGGGGCGTTTTCTAACATTTTGTACGTTACCTTTCTTTATTAAATATCATTTTCCTCGCACTTAAACCATAAGATCCAGTGCAACAGCAATATCGCAAAATAGTTTCAAAACGAGCATATCTTTAGAATTTCCGATACAGAGACTCACGCGTTGGAGATAAAAATGTTTTTCTGCACAACGTTCCCATTGCTCGCTTTGAAATCCTTGACCTTGTTAATCAAAAATTCGTCAAAGTTTTAAAAAACAGGAAATCGATCATAAAACAAATATCAAATTTCAAATTTGGTCTTCCACATGCTCATATTCGTTGGAGGATTACGTTATTCAAAATTCGATGACTGCTATGTACCGTTATTTTATGACATTGCAAGAAATATACATACATTTACGCAGATTTTCATGATTTAATTTCTTCAAATATAATGCAGGACTCTAACATTTTATGGCAACAGTTTGAAAAGTGAACCGACATTTATCCGTCCGACGCAAAATGCCAAAACGAAACTAATAGTCCTTCGGGATTCAAATCTCTTTGGACTAAAAAAAAAAAAAATCTGAAATGTTTCAGATTTTAAATTACGTCCAAAGGGGCGTTTTTTAACATTTTGTATGTTACTTTCTTTATTAAATATCATGTTCCTCGCACTTAAAACATAAGATCCAGTGCAACAGCAATATCGCAAAATAATTTTAAAACGAACATATCTTTAGAATTTCCGATACAGAGACTCACGCGCTGGAGATAAAAATGTTTTTTCTGCACAACGTTGCCATTGCTCGCTTTGAAATCCTTAAGTTTGTTAATTAAAAATTCGTCAAAGTTTTAAAAAATAGGAAATCGATCATAAAACAAATTTCAAATTTCAAATTTGGTCTTCCACATGCTCATATTCGTTGGAGGATTACGTTATTCAAAATTCGATGACTCTATGTACCGTTATTTTATGACATTGCGAAAAATATACATACATTTACGCAGATTTTCATTGTTTAATTTCTTCAAATATAATGCAGGACTCTAAAATTTTATGGCAACAGTTTGAAAAGTGAACCGACATTTATGAGTCCGACGCAAAATGCAAAAACGAAACTAATAATCCTTCGGGATTCAAATCCCTTTGGACTAAAAAAAAAAAAAATCTGAAATGATTCAGATTTTAAATTATGTCCAAAGGGGCGTTTTCTAACATTTTGTGTGTTACATTTCTTTATTAAATATCATGTTCCTCGCACTTAAACCATAAGATCCAGTGCAACAGCAATATCGCAAAATAGTTTTAAAACGAGCATATCTTTAGAATTTCCGATACAGAGACTCACGCACTGGAGATAAAAATGTTTTTTCTGCACAACGTTGCCATTGCTCGCTTTGAAATCCTTGACCTTGTTAATCAAAAATTCGTCAAAGTTTTAAAAAATAGGAAATCGATCATAAAACAAATTTCAAATTTCAAATTTGGTCTTCCACATGCTCATATTCGTTGGCGGATTACGTTATTCAAAATTCGATGACTCTATGTACCGTTGTTTTATGACAATACGAGAAATATACATACATTTATGCAGATTTTTCATTATTTAATTTCTTCAAATATAATGCAGGACTCTAACATTTTATGGCAACAGTTTGAAAAGTGAACCGACATTTATCCGTCCGACGCAAAATGCGAAAAAGAAACTAATAGTCCTTCGGGATTCAAATCTCTTTGGACTAAAAAAAAAAAAATTTGAAATGTTTCAGATTTTAAATTACGTCCAAAGGGGCGCGTTTTAACATTTTGTATGTTACTTTCTTTATTAAATATCATGTTCCTCGCACTTAAAACATAAGATTCAGTGCAACAGCAATATTGCAAAATAGTTTTAAAACGAGCATATCTTTAGAATTTCCGATACAGAGACTCACGCGCTGGAGATAAAAATGTTTTTTCTGCACAACGTTGCCATTGCTCGCTTTGAAATCCTTGAGCTTTTTAATCAAAAATTCGTCAAAGTTTTAAAAAATAGGAAATCGATCATAAAACAAATTTCAAATTTGGTCTTCCACATGCTCATATTCGTTGGAGGATTACGTTATTCAAAATTCGATGACTCTATGTACCGTTGTTTTATCACAATACGAGAAATATACATACATTTATGCAGATTTTTCATTATTTAATTTCTTCAAATATAATGCAGGACTCTAACATTTTGTGGCAACAGTTTGAAAAGTGAACCGACATTTATGAGTCCGACGCAAAACGACAAATCGAAACTAATAGTCCTTCGGGATTCAAATCCCTTTGGACTAAAAAAAAAAAAAAAAATCTGAAATGTTTCAGATTTTAAATTATGTCCAAAGGGGCGTTTTCTAACATTTTGTACGTTACCTTTCTTTATTAAATATCATTTTCCTCGCACTTAAACCATAAGATCCAGTGCAACAGCAATATCGCAAAATAGTTTTAAAACGAGCATATCTTTAGAATTTCCGATACAGAGACTCACGCGTTGGAGATAAAAATGTTTTTCTGCACAACGTTGCCATTGCTCGCTTTGAAATCTTTGAGTTTGTTAATCAAAAATTCGTCAAAGTTTTAAAAAATAGGAAATCGATCATAAAACAAATTTCAAATTTCAAATTTGGTCTTCCACATGCTCATATTCGTTGGAGGATTACGTTATTCAAAATTCGATGACTCTATGTACCGTTATTTTATGACAATGCGAGAAATATACATACATTTACGCAGATTTTCATTATTTAATTTCTTCAAATATAATGCAGGACTCTAACATTTTATGACAACAGTTTGAAAAGTGAACCGACATTTATGAGTCCGACGCAAAATGCCAAAACGAAACTAATAGTCCTTCGGGATTCAAATCTCTTTGGACTAAAAAAAAAAAAAAATCTGAAATGTTTCAGATTTTAAATTACGTCCAAACGGGCGTTTTTTTAACATTTTGTGTGTTACATTTCTTTATTAAATATCATGTTCCTCGCACTTAAACCATAAGATCCAGTGCAACAGCAATATCGCAAAATAATTTTAAAACGAACATATCTTTAGAATTTCCGATACAGAGACTCACGCGCTGGAGATAAAAATGTTATTTCTGCACAACGTTGCTATTGCCCGCTTTGAAATCCTTAAGTTTGTTAATTAAAAATTCGTCAAAGTTTTAAAAAATAGGAAATCGATCATAAAACAAATTTCAAATTTCAAATTTGGTCTTCCACATGCTCATATTCGTTGGAGGATTACGTTATTCAAAATTCGATGACTCTATGTACCGTTATTTTATGACATTGCGAGAAATATACATACATTTACGCAGATTTTCATTGTTTAATTTCTTCAAATATAATGCAGGACTCTAACATTTTATGGCAACAGTTTGAAAAGTGAACTGACATTTATCCGTCCGACGCAAAATGCCAAAACGAAACTAATAGTTCTTCGGGATTCAAATCCCTTTGGACTAAAAAAAAAAAAAAAAAAAAAAAAAATATGAACTGTTTCAGATTTTAAATTATGTCCAAAGGGGCGTTTTTTAACATTTTGTATGTTACCTTTCTTTATTAAATATCATGTTCCTCGCACTTAAACCATAAGATCCAGTGCAACAGCAATATCGCAAAATAGTTTTAAAACGAGTATATCTTTAGAATTTCCGATACAGAGACTCACGCGCTGGAGATAAAAATGTTTTTCTGCACAACGTTGCCATTGCTCGCTTTGAAATCCTTGAGTTTGTTAATCAAAAATTCGTCAAAGTTTTAAAAAATAGGAAATCGATCATAAAACAAATTTCAAATTTCAAATTTGGTCTTCCACATGCTCATATTCGTTGGAGGATTACGTTATTCAAAATTCGATGACTCTATGTACCGTTATTTTATGACAATGCGAGAAATATACATACATTTACGCAGATTTTCATTATTTAATTTCATCAAATATAATGCAGGCCTCTAACATTTTATGGCAACAGTTTGAAAAGTTAACCGACATTTATGAGTCCGACGCAAAATGCCAAAACGAAACTAATAGTCCTTCGGGATTCAAATCTCTTTGGACTAAAAAAAAAAAAAAAATCTGAAATGTTTCAGATTTTAAATTACGTCCAAAGGGGCGTTTTTTAACATTTTGTATGTTACTTTCTTTATTAAATATCATGTTCCTCGCACTTAAAACATAAGATTCAGTGCAACAGCAATATCGCAAAATAATTTTAAAACGAGCATATCTTTAGAATTTCCGAGACAGAGACTCACGCGCTGGAGATAAAAATGTTATTTCTGCACAACGTTGCTATTGCCCGCTTTGAAATCCTTAAGTTTGTTAATCAAAAATTCGTCAAAGTTTTAAAAAATAGGAAATCGATCATAAAACAAATTTCAAATTTCAAATTTGGTCTTCCACATGCTCATATTCGTTGGAGGATTACGTTATTCAAAATTCGATGACTCTATGTACCGTTATTTTATGACAATGGGAGAAATATACATACATTTACGCAGATTTTCATTGTTTAATTTCTTCAAATATAATGCAGGATACTAACATTTTATGGCAACAGTTTGAAAAGTGAACCGACATTTATGAGTCCGACGCAAAATGCAAAAACGAAACTAATAATCCTTCGGGATTCAAATCCCTTTGGACTAAAAAAAAAAAAAAAAAAAAAAATATGAACTGTTTCAGATTTTAAATTATGTCCAAAGGGGCGTTTTTTAACATTTTGTAAGTTACCTTTCTTTATTAAATATCATGTTCCTCGCACTTAAACCATAAGATCCAGTGCAACAGCAATATCGCAAAATAGTTTTAAAACGAGTATATCTTTAGAATTTCCGATACAGAGACTCACGCGCTGGAGATAAAAATGTTTTTCTGCACAACGTTGCCATTGCTCGCTTTGAAATCCTTGAGTTTGTTAATCAAAAATTCGTCAAAGTTTTAAAAAATAGGAAATCGATCATAAAACAAATTTCAAATTTCAAATTTGGTCTTCCACATGCTCATATTCGTTGGAGGATTACGTTATTCAAAATTCGATGACTCTATGTACCGTTATTTTATGACAATGGGAGAAATATACATACATTTACGCAGATTTTCATTGTTTAATTTCTTCAAATATAATGCAGGATACTAACATTTTATGGCAACAGTTTGAAAAGTGAACCGACATTTATGAGTCCGACGCAAAATGCCAAAACGAAACTAATAGTCCTTCGGGATTCAAATCTCTTTGGACTAAAAAAAAAAAAAATCTGAAATGTTTCAGATTTTAAATTACGTCCAAAGGGGCGTTTTTTAACATTTTGTATGTTACTTTCTTTATTAAATATCATGTTCCTCGCACTTAAAACATAAGATCCAGTGCAACAGCAATATCGCAAAATAATTTTAAAACGAACATATCTTTAGAATTTCCGATACAGAGACTCACGCGCTGGAGATAAAAATGTTTTTTCTGCACAACGTTGCCATTGCTCGCTTTGAAATCCTTAAGTTTGTTAATTAAAAATTCGTCAAAGTTTTAAAAAATAGGAAATCGATCATAAAACAAATTTCAAATTTCAAATTTGGTCTTCCACATGCTCATATTCGTTGGAGGATTACGTTATTCAAAATTCGATGACTCTATGTACCGTTATTTTATGACATTGCGAGAAATATACATACATTTACGCAGATTTTCATTGTTTAATTTCTTCAAATATAGTGCAGGACTCTAACATTTTATGGCAACAGTTTGAAAAGTGAACTGACATTTATCCGTCCGACGCAAAATGCCAAAACGAAACTAATAGTTCTTCGGGATTCAAATCCCTTTGGACTAAAAAAAAAAAAAAAAAATATGAACTGTTTCAGATTTTAAATTATGTCCAAAGGGGCGTTTTTTAACATTTTGTATGTTACCTTTCTTTATTAAATATCATGTTCCTCGCACTTAAACCATAAGATCCAGTGCAACAGCAATATCGCAAAATAGTTTTAAAACGAGTATATCTTTAGAATTTCCGATAAAGAGACTCACGCGCTGGAGATAAAAATGTTTTTCTGCACAACGTTGCCATTGCTCGCTTTGAAATCCTTGAGTTTGTTAATCAAAAATTCGTCAAAGTTTTAAAAAATAGGAAATCGATCATAAAACAAATTTCAAATTTCAAATTTGGTCTTCCACATGCTCATATTCGTTGGAGGATTACGTTATTCAAAATTCGATGACTCTATGTACCGTTATTTTATGACAATGGGAGAAATATACATACATTTACGCAGATTTTCATTGTTTAATTTCTTCAAATATAATGCAGGATACTAACATTTTATGGCAACAGTTTGAAAAGTGAACCGACATTTATGAGTCCGACGCAAAATGCAAAAACGAAACTAATAATCCTTCGGGATTCAAATCCCTTTGGACTAAAAAAAAAAAAATCTGAAATGTTTCAGATTTTAAATTATGTCCAAAGGGGCGTTTTCTAACATTTTGTACGTTACCTTTCTTTATTAAATATCATTTTCCTCGCACTTAAACCATAAGATCCAGTGCAACAGCAATATCGCAAAATAGTTTCAAAACGAGCATATCTTTAGAATTTCCGATACAGAGACTCACGCGTTGGAGATAAAAATGTTTTTCTGCACAACGTTCCCATTGCTCGCTTTGAAATCCTTGACCTTGTTAATCAAAAATTCGTCAAAGTTTTAAAAAACAGGAAATCGATCATAAAACAAATATCAAATTTCAAATTTGGTCTTCCACATGCTCATATTCGTTGGAGGATTACGTTATTCAAAATTCGATGACTGCTATGTACCGTTATTTTATGACATTGCAAGAAATATACATACATTTACGCAGATTTTCATGATTTAATTTCTTCAAATATAATGCAGGACTCTAACATTTTATGGCAACAGTTTGAAAAGTGAACCGACATTTATCCGTCCGACGCAAAATGCCAAAACGAAACTAATAGTCCTTCGGGATTCAAATCTCTTTGGACTAAAAAAAAAAAAAATCTGAAATGTTTCAGATTTTAAATTACGTCCAAAGGGGCGTTTTTTAACATTTTGTATGTTACTTTCTTTATTAAATATCATGTTCCTCGCACTTAAAACATAAGATCCAGTGCAACAGCAATATCGCAAAATAATTTTAAAACGAACATATCTTTAGAATTTCCGATACAGAGACTCACGCGCTGGAGATAAAAATGTTTTTTCTGCACAACGTTGCCATTGCTCGCTTTGAAATCCTTAAGTTTGTTAATTAAAAATTCGTCAAAGTTTTAAAAAATAGGAAATCGATCATAAAACAAATTTCAAATTTCAAATTTGGTCTTCCACATGCTCATATTCGTTGGAGGATTACGTTATTCAAAATTCGATGACTCTATGTACCGTTATTTTATGACATTGCGAAAAATATACATACATTTACGCAGATTTTCATTGTTTAATTTCTTCAAATATAATGCAGGACTCTAAAATTTTATGGCAACAGTTTGAAAAGTGAACCGACATTTATGAGTCCGACGCAAAATGCAAAAACGAAACTAATAATCCTTCGGGATTCAAATCCCTTTGGACTAAAAAAAAAAAAAATCTGAAATGATTCAGATTTTAAATTATGTCCAAAGGGGCGTTTTCTAACATTTTGTGTGTTACATTTCTTTATTAAATATCATGTTCCTCGCACTTAAACCATAAGATCCAGTGCAACAGCAATATCGCAAAATAGTTTTAAAACGAGCATATCTTTAGAATTTCCGATACAGAGACTCACGCACTGGAGATAAAAATGTTTTTTCTGCACAACGTTGCCATTGCTCGCTTTGAAATCCTTGACCTTGTTAATCAAAAATTCGTCAAAGTTTTAAAAAATAGGAAATCGATCATAAAACAAATTTCAAATTTCAAATTTGGTCTTCCACATGCTCATATTCGTTGGCGGATTACGTTATTCAAAATTCGATGACTCTATGTACCGTTGTTTTATGACAATACGAGAAATATACATACATTTATGCAGATTTTTCATTATTTAATTTCTTCAAATATAATGCAGGACTCTAACATTTTATGGCAACAGTTTGAAAAGTGAACCGACATTTATCCGTCCGACGCAAAATGCGAAAAAGAAACTAATAGTCCTTCGGGATTCAAATCTCTTTGGACTAAAAAAAAAAAAATTTGAAATGTTTCAGATTTTAAATTACGTCCAAAGGGGCGCGTTTTAACATTTTGTATGTTACTTTCTTTATTAAATATCATGTTCCTCGCACTTAAAACATAAGATTCAGTGCAACAGCAATATTGCAAAATAGTTTTAAAACGAGCATATCTTTAGAATTTCCGATACAGAGACTCACGCGCTGGAGATAAAAATGTTTTTTCTGCACAACGTTGCCATTGCTCGCTTTGAAATCCTTGAGCTTTTTAATCAAAAATTCGTCAAAGTTTTAAAAAATAGGAAATCGATCATAAAACAAATTTCAAATTTGGTCTTCCACATGCTCATATTCGTTGGAGGATTACGTTATTCAAAATTCGATGACTCTATGTACCGTTGTTTTATCACAATACGAGAAATATACATACATTTATGCAGATTTTTCATTATTTAATTTCTTCAAATATAATGCAGGACTCTAACATTTTGTGGCAACAGTTTGAAAAGTGAACCGACATTTATGAGTCCGACGCAAAACGACAAATCGAAACTAATAGTCCTTCGGGATTCAAATCCCTTTGGACTAAAAAAAAAAAAAAAATCTGAAATGTTTCAGATTTTAAATTATGTCCAAAGGGGCGTTTTCTAACATTTTGTACGTTACCTTTCTTTATTAAATATCATTTTCCTCGCACTTAAACCATAAGATCCAGTGCAACAGCAATATCGCAAAATAGTTTTAAAACGAGCATATCTTTAGAATTTCCGATACAGAGACTCACGCGTTGGAGATAAAAATGTTTTTCTGCACAACGTTGCCATTGCTCGCTTTGAAATCTTTGAGTTTGTTAATCAAAAATTCGTCAAAGTTTTAAAAAATAGGAAATCGATCATAAAACAAATTTCAAATTTCAAATTTGGTCTTCCACATGCTCATATTCGTTGGAGGATTACGTTATTCAAAATTCGATGACTCTATGTACCGTTATTTTATGACAATGCGAGAAATATACATACATTTACGCAGATTTTCATTATTTAATTTCTTCAAATATAATGCAGGACTCTAACATTTTATGACAACAGTTTGAAAAGTGAACCGACATTTATGAGTCCGACGCAAAATGCCAAAACGAAACTAATAGTCCTTCGGGATTCAAATCTCTTTGGACTAAAAAAAAAAAAAAATCTGAAATGTTTCAGATTTTAAATTACGTCCAAACGGGCGTTTTTTTAACATTTTGTGTGTTACATTTCTTTATTAAATATCATGTTCCTCGCACTTAAACCATAAGATCCAGTGCAACAGCAATATCGCAAAATAATTTTAAAACGAACATATCTTTAGAATTTCCGATACAGAGACTCACGCGCTGGAGATAAAAATGTTATTTCTGCACAACGTTGCTATTGCCCGCTTTGAAATCCTTAAGTTTGTTAATTAAAAATTCGTCAAAGTTTTAAAAAATAGGAAATCGATCATAAAACAAATTTCAAATTTCAAATTTGGTCTTCCACATGCTCATATTCGTTGGAGGATTACGTTATTCAAAATTCGATGACTCTATGTACCGTTATTTTATGACATTGCGAGAAATATACATACATTTACGCAGATTTTCATTGTTTAATTTCTTCAAATATAATGCAGGACTCTAACATTTTATGGCAACAGTTTGAAAAGTGAACTGACATTTATCCGTCCGACGCAAAATGCCAAAACGAAACTAATAGTTCTTCGGGATTCAAATCCCTTTGGACTAAAAAAAAAAAAAAAAAAAAAAATATGAACTGTTTCAGATTTTAAATTATGTCCAAAGGGGCGTTTTTTAACATTTTGTATGTTACCTTTCTTTATTAAATATCATGTTCCTCGCACTTAAACCATAAGATCCAGTGCAACAGCAATATCGCAAAATAGTTTTAAAACGAGTATATCTTTAGAATTTCCGATACAGAGACTCACGCGCTGGAGATAAAAATGTTTTTCTGCACAACGTTGCCATTGCTCGCTTTGAAATCCTTGAGTTTGTTAATCAAAAATTCGTCAAAGTTTTAAAAAATAGGAAATCGATCATAAAACAAATTTCAAATTTCAAATTTGGTCTTCCACATGCTCATATTCGTTGGAGGATTACGTTATTCAAAATTCGATGACTCTATGTACCGTTATTTTATGACAATGCGAGAAATATACATACATTTACGCAGATTTTCATTATTTAATTTCATCAAATATAATGCAGGCCTCTAACATTTTATGGCAACAGTTTGAAAAGTTAACCGACATTTATGAGTCCGACGCAAAATGCCAAAACGAAACTAATAGTCCTTCGGGATTCAAATCTCTTTGGACTAAAAAAAAAAAAAAAATCTGAAATGTTTCAGATTTTAAATTACGTCCAAAGGGGCGTTTTTTAACATTTTGTATGTTACTTTCTTTATTAAATATCATGTTCCTCGCACTTAAAACATAAGATTCAGTGCAACAGCAATATCGCAAAATAATTTTAAAACGAGCATATCTTTAGAATTTCCGATACAGAGACTCACGCGCTGGAGATAAAAATGTTATTTCTGCACAACGTTGCTATTGCCCGCTTTGAAATCCTTAAGTTTGTTAATTAAAAATTCGTCAAAGTTTTAAAAAATAGGAAATCGATCATAAAACAAATTTCAAATTTGGTCTTCCACATGCTCATATTCGTTGGCGGATTACGTTATTCAAAATTCGATGACTCTATGTACCGTTGTTTTATGACAATACGAGAAATATACATACATTTATGCAGATTTTTCATTATTTAATTTCTTCAAATATAATGCAGGACTCTAACATTTTATGGCAACAGTTTGAAAAGTGAACCGACATTTATCCGTCCGACGCAAAATGCGAAAAAGAAACTAATAGTCCTTCGGGATTCAAATCTCTTTGGACTAAAAAAAAAAAAATTTGAAATGTTTCAGATTTTAAATTACGTCCAAAGGGGCGCGTTTTAACATTTTGTATGTTACTTTCTTTATTAAATATCATGTTCCTCGCACTTAAAACATAAGATTCAGTGCAACAGCAATATTGCAAAATAGTTTTAAAACGAGCATATCTTTAGAATTTCCGATACAGAGACTCACGCGCTGGAGATAAAAATGTTTTTTCTGCACAACGTTGCCATTGCTCGCTTTGAAATCCTTGAGCTTTTTAATCAAAAATTCGTCAAAGTTTTAAAAAATAGGAAATCGATCATAAAACAAATTTCAAATTTGGTCTTCCACATGCTCATATTCGTTGGAGGATTACGTTATTCAAAATTCGATGACTCTATGTACCGTTGTTTTATCACAATACGAGAAATATACATACATTTATGCAGATTTTTCATTATTTAATTTCTTCAAATATAATGCAGGACTCTAACATTTTGTGGCAACAGTTTGAAAAGTGAACCGACATTTATGAGTCCGACGCAAAACGACAAATCGAAACTAATAGTCCTTCGGGATTCAAATCCCTTTGGACTAAAAAAAAAAAAAAAATCTGAAATGTTTCAGATTTTAAATTATGTCCAAAGGGGCGTTTTCTAACATTTTGTACGTTACCTTTCTTTATTAAATATCATTTTCCTCGCACTTAAACCATAAGATCCAGTGCAACAGCAATATCGCAAAATAGTTTTAAAACGAGCATATCTTTAGAATTTCCGATACAGAGACTCACGCGTTGGAGATAAAAATGTTTTTCTGCACAACGTTGCCATTGCTCGCTTTGAAATCTTTGAGTTTGTTAATCAAAAATTCGTCAAAGTTTTAAAAAATAGGAAATCGATCATAAAACAAATTTCAAATTTCAAATTTGGTCTTCCACATGCTCATATTCGTTGGAGGATTACGTTATTCAAAATTCGATGACTCTATGTACCGTTATTTTATGACAATGCGAGAAATATACATACATTTACGCAGATTTTCATTATTTAATTTCTTCAAATATAATGCAGGACTCTAACATTTTATGACAACAGTTTGAAAAGTGAACCGACATTTATGAGTCCGACGCAAAATGCCAAAACGAAACTAATAGTCCTTCGGGATTCAAATCTCTTTGGACTAAAAAAAAAAAAAAAATCTGAAATGTTTCAGATTTTAAATTACGTCCAAACGGGCGTTTTTTTAACATTTTGTGTGTTACATTTCTTTATTAAATATCATGTTCCTCGCACTTAAACCATAAGATCCAGTGCAACAGCAATATCGCAAAATAATTTTAAAACGAACATATCTTTAGAATTTCCGATACAGAGACTCACGCGCTGGAGATAAAAATGTTATTTCTGCACAACGTTGCTATTGCCCGCTTTGAAATCCTTAAGTTTGTTAATTAAAAATTCGTCAAAGTTTTAAAAAATAGGAAATCGATCATAAAACAAATTTCAAATTTCAAATTTGGTCTTCCACATGCTCATATTCGTTGGAGGATTACGTTATTCAAAATTCGATGACTCTATGTACCGTTATTTTATGACATTGCGAGAAATATACATACATTTACGCAGATTTTCATTGTTTAATTTCTTCAAATATAATGCAGGACTCTAACATTTTATGGCAACAGTTTGAAAAGTGAACTGACATTTATCCGTCCGACGCAAAATGCCAAAACGAAACTAATAGTTCTTCGGGATTCAAATCCCTTTGGACTAAAAAAAAAAAAAAAAAAAAAAAAATATGAACTGTTTCAGATTTTAAATTATGTCCAAAGGGGCGTTTTTTAACATTTTGTATGTTACCTTTCTTTATTAAATATCATGTTCCTCGCACTTAAACCATAAGATCCAGTGCAACAGCAATATCGCAAAATAGTTTTAAAACGAGTATATCTTTAGAATTTCCGATACAGAGACTCACGCGCTGGAGATAAAAATGTTTTTCTGCACAACGTTGCCATTGCTCGCTTTGAAATCCTTGAGTTTGTTAATCAAAAATTCGTCAAAGTTTTAAAAAATAGGAAATCGATCATAAAACAAATTTCAAATTTCAAATTTGGTCTTCCACATGCTCATATTCGTTGGAGGATTACGTTATTCAAAATTCGATGACTCTATGTACCGTTATTTTATGACAATGCGAGAAATATACATACATTTACGCAGATTTTCATTATTTAATTTCATCAAATATAATGCAGGCCTCTAACATTTTATGGCAACAGTTTGAAAAGTTAACCGACATTTATGAGTCCGACGCAAAATGCCAAAACGAAACTAATAGTCCTTCGGGATTCAAATCTCTTTGGACTAAAAAAAAAAAAAAAATCTGAAATGTTTCAGATTTTAAATTACGTCCAAAGGGGCGTTTTTTAACATTTTGTATGTTACTTTCTTTATTAAATATCATGTTCCTCGCACTTAAAACATAAGATTCAGTGCAACAGCAATATCGCAAAATAATTTTAAAACGAGCATATCTTTAGAATTTCCGATACAGAGACTCACGCGCTGGAGATAAAAATGTTATTTCTGCACAACGTTGCTATTGCCCGCTTTGAAATCCTTAAGTTTGTTAATTAAAAATTCGTCAAAGTTTTAAAAAATAGGAAATCGATCATAAAACAAATTTCAAATTTGGTCTTCCACATGCTCATATTCGTTGGAGGATTACGTTATTCAAAATTCGATGACTCTATGTACCGTTGTTTTATCACAATACGAGAAATATACATACATTTATGCAGATTTTTCATTATTTAATTTCTTCAAATATAATGCAGGACTCTAACATTTTGTGGCAACAGTTTGAAAAGTGAACCGACATTTATGAGTCCGACGCAAAACGACAAATCGAAACTAATAGTCCTTCGGGATTCAAATCCCTTTGGACTAAAAAAAAAAAAAAAAATCTGAAATGTTTCAGATTTTAAATTATGTCCAAAGGGGCGTTTTCTAACATTTTGTGTGTTACATTTCTTTATTAAATATCATGTTCCTCGCACTTAAAACATAAGATCCAGTGCAACAGCAATATCGCAAAATAATTTTAAAACGAACATATCTTTAGAATTTCCGATACAGAGACTCACGCGCTGGAGATAAAAATGTTTTTCTGCACAACGTTGCCATTGCTCGCTTTGAAATCTTTGAGTTTGTTAATCAAAAATTCGTCAAAGTTTTAAAAAATAGGAAATCGATCATAAAACAAATTTCAAATTTCAAATTTGGTCTTCCACATGCTCATATTCGTTGGAGGATTACGTTATTCAAAATTCGATGACTCTATGTACCGTTATTTTATGACAATGCGAGAAATATACATACATTTACGCAGATTTTCATTATTTAATTTCTTCAAATATAATGCAGGACTCTAACATTTTATGACAACAGTTTGAAAAGTGAACCGACATTTATGAGTCCGACGCAAAATGCCAAAACGAAACTAATAGTCCTTCGGGATTCAAATCTCTTTGGACTAAAAAAAAAAAAAAAATCTGAAATGTTTCAGATTTTAAATTACGTCCAAACGGGCGTTTTTTTAACATTTTGTGTGTTACATTTCTTTATTAAATATCATGTTCCTCGCACTTAAACCATAAGATCCAGTGCAACAGCAATATCGCAAAATAATTTTAAAACGAACATATCTTTAGAATTTCCGATACAGAGACTCACGCGCTGGAGATAAAAATGTTATTTCTGCACAACGTTGCTATTGCCCGCTTTGAAATCCTTAAGTTTGTTAATTAAAAATTCGTCAAAGTTTTAAAAAATAGGAAATCGATCATAAAACAAATTTCAAATTTCAAATTTGGTCTTCCACATGCTCATATTCGTTGGAGGATTACGTTATTCAAAATTCGATGACTCTATGTACCGTTATTTTATGACATTGCGAGAAATATACATACATTTACGCAGATTTTCATTGTTTAATTTCTTCAAATATAATGCAGGACTCTAACATTTTATGGCAACAGTTTGAAAAGTGAACTGACATTTATCCGTCCGACGCAAAATGCCAAAACGAAACTAATAGTTCTTCGGGATTCAAATCCCTTTGGACTAAAAAAAAAAAAAAAAAAAAAAAATATGAACTGTTTCAGATTTTAAATTATGTCCAAAGGGGCGTTTTTTAACATTTTGTATGTTACCTTTCTTTATTAAATATCATGTTCCTCGCACTTAAACCATAAGATCCAGTGCAACAGCAATATCGCAAAATAGTTTTAAAACGAGTATATCTTTAGAATTTCCGATACAGAGACTCACGCGCTGGAGATAAAAATGTTTTTCTGCACAACGTTGCCATTGCTCGCTTTGAAATCCTTGAGTTTGTTAATCAAAAATTCGTCAAAGTTTTAAAAAATAGGAAATCGATCATAAAACAAATTTCAAATTTCAAATTTGGTCTTCCACATGCTCATATTCGTTGGAGGATTACGTTATTCAAAATTCGATGACTCTATGTACCGTTATTTTATGACAATGCGAGAAATATACATACATTTACGCAGATTTTCATTATTTAATTTCATCAAATATAATGCAGGCCTCTAACATTTTATGGCAACAGTTTGAAAAGTTAACCGACATTTATGAGTCCGACGCAAAATGCCAAAACGAAACTAATAGTCCTTCGGGATTCAAATCTCTTTGGACTAAAAAAAAAAAAAAAATCTGAAATGTTTCAGATTTTAAATTACGTCCAAAGGGGCGTTTTTTAACATTTTGTATGTTACTTTCTTTATTAAATATCATGTTCCTCGCACTTAAAACATAAGATTCAGTGCAACAGCAATATCGCAAAATAATTTTAAAACGAGCATATCGTTAGAATTTCCGATACAGAGACTCACGCGCTGGAGATAAAAATGTTTTTTCTGCACAACGTTCCCATTGCTCGCTTTGAAATCCTTGAGCTTGTTAATCAAAAATTCGTCAAAGTTTTAAAAAACAGGAAATCGATCATAAAACAAATATCAAATTTCAAATTTGGTCTTCCACATGCTCATATTCGTTGGAGGATTACGTTATTTAAAATTCGATGACTGCTATGTACCGTTATTTTATGACATTGCGAGAAATATACATACATTTACGCAGATTTTCATGATTTAATTTCTTCAAATATAATGCAGGACTCTAACATTTTATGGCAACAGTTTGAAAAGTGAACCGACATTTATCCGTCCGGCGCAAAATGCCAAAACGAAACTAATAGTCCTTCGGGATTCAAATCTCTTTGGACTAAAAAAAAAAAAAATCTGAAATGTTTCAGATTTTAAATTACGTCCAAAGGGGCGTTTTTTAACATTTTGTATGTTACTTTCTTTATTAAATATCATGTTCCTCGCACTTAAAACATAAGATCCAGTGCAACAGCAATATCGCAAAATAATTTTAAAACGAACATATCTTTAGAATTTCCGATACAGAGACTCACGCGCTGGAGATAAAAATGTTTTTCTGCACAACGTTGCCATTGCTCGCTTTGAAATCTTTGAGTTTGTTAATCAAAAATTCGTCAAAGTTTTAAAAAATAGGAAATCGATCATAAAACAAATTTCAAATTTCAAATTTGGTCTTCCACATGCTCATATTCGTTGGAGGATTACGTTATTCAAAATTCGATGACTCTATGTACCGTTATTTTATGACAATGCGAGAAATATACATACATTTACGCAGATTTTCATTATTTAATTTCTTCAAATATAATGCAGGACTCTAACATTTTATGACAACAGTTTGAAAAGTGAACCGACATTTATGAGTCCGACGCAAAATGCCAAAACGAAACTAATAGTCCTTCGGGATTCAAATCTCTTTGGACTAAAAAAAAAAAAATCTGAAATGTTTCAGATTTTAAATTACGTCCAAACGGGCGTTTTTTTAACATTTTGTGTGTTACCTTTCTTTATTAAATATCATGTTCCTCGCACTTAAACCATAAGATCCAGTGCAACAGCAATATCGCAAAATAATTTTAAAACGAACATATCTTTAGAATTTCCGATACAGAGACTCACGCGCTGGAGATAAAAATGTTTTTCTGCACAACGTTGCCATTGCCCGCTTTGAAATCCTTAAGTTTGTTAATTAAAAATTCGTCAAAGTTTTAAAAAATAGGAAATCGATCATAAAACAAATTTCAAATTTCAAATTTGGTCTTCCACATGCTCATATTCGTTGGAGGATTACGTTATTCAAAATTCGATGACTCTATGTACCGTTATTTTATGACATTGCGAGAAATATACATACATTTACGCAGATTTTCATTGTTTAATTTCTTCAAATATAATGCAGGACTCTAACATTTTATGGCAACAGTTTGAAAAGTGAACTGACATTTATCCGTCCGACGCAAAATGCCAAAACGAAACTAATAGTTCTTCGGGATTCAAATCCCTTTGGACTAAAAAAAAAAAAAAATATGAACTGTTTCAGATTTTAAATTATGTCCAAAGGGGCGTTTTTTAACATTTTGTATGTTACCTTTCTTTATTAAATATCATGTTCCTCGCACTTAAACCATAAGATCCAGTGCAACAGCAATATCGCAAAATAGTTTTAAAACGAGTATATCTTTAGAATTTCCGATACAGAGACTCACGCGCTGGAGATAAAAATGTTTTTCTGCACAACGTTGCCATTGCTCGCTTTGAAATCCTTGAGTTTGTTAATCAAAAATTCGTCAAAGTTTTAAAAAATAGGAAATCGATCATAAAACAAATTTCAAATTTCAAATTTGGTCTTCCACATGCTCATATTCGTTGGAGGATTACGTTATTCAAAATTCGATGACTCTATGTACCGTTATTTTATGACAATGCGAGAAATATACATACATTTACGCAGATTTTCATTATTTAATTTCTTCAAATATAATGCAGGACTCTAACATTTTATGGCAACAGTTTGAAAAGTGAACCGACATTTATGAGTCCGACGCAAAATGCCAAAACGAAACTAATAGTCCTTCGGGATTCAAATCTCTTTGGACTAAAAAAAAAAAAAAATCTGAAATGTTTCAGATTTTAAATTACGTCCAAACGGGCGTTTTTTTAACATTTTGTGTGTTACCTTTCTTTATTAAATATCATGTTCCTCGCACTTAAACCATAAGATCCAGTGCAACAGCAATATCGCAAAATAATTTTAAAACGAACATATCTTTAGAATTTCCGATACAGAGACTCACGCGCTGGAGATAAAAATGTTATTTCTGCACAACGTTGCCATTGCCCGCTTTGAAATCCTTAAGTTTGTTAATTAAAAATTCGTCAAAGTTTTAAAAAATAGGAAATCGATCATAAAACAAATTTCAAATTTCAAATTTGGTCTTCCACATGCTCATATTCGTTGGAGGATTACGTTATTCAAAATTCGATGACTCTATGTACCGTTATTTTATGACATTGCGAGAAATATACATACATTTACGCAGATTTTCATTGTTTAATTTCTTCAAATATAATGCAGGACTCTAACATTTTATGGCAACAGTTTGAAAAGTGAACTGACATTTATCCGTCCGACGCAAAATGCCAAAACGAAACTAATAGTTCTTCGGGATTCAAATCCCTTTGGACTAAAAAAAAAAAAAAAAAAAATATGAACTGTTTCAGATTTTAAATTATGTCCAAAGGGGCGTTTTTTAACATTTTGTATGTTACCTTTCTTTATTAAATATCATGTTCCTCGCACTTAAACCATAAGATCCAGTGCAACAGCAATATCGCAAAATAGTTTTAAAACGAGCATATCTTTAGAATTTCCGATACAGAGACTCACGCGTTGGAGATAAAAATGTTTTTCTGCACAACGTTGCCATTGCTCGCTTTGAAATCTTTGAGTTTGTTAATCAAAAATTCGTCAAAGTTTTAAAAAATAGGAAATCGATCATAAAACAAATTTCAAATTTCAAATTTGGTCTTCCACATGCTCATATTCGTTGGAGGATTACGTTATTCAAAATTCGATGACTCTATGTACCGTTATTTTATGACAATGCGAGAAATATACATACATTTACGCAGATTTTCATTATTTAATTTCTTCAAATATAATGCAGGACTCTAACATTTTATGACAACAGTTTGAAAAGTGAACCGACATTTATGAGTCCGACGCAAAATGCCAAAACGAAACTAATAGTCCTTCGGGATTCAAATCTCTTTGGACTAAAAAAAAAAAAAATCTGAAATGTTTCAGATTTTAAATTACGTCCAAACGGGCGTTTTTTTAACATTTTGTGTGTTACCTTTCTTTATTAAATATCATGTTCCTCGCACTTAAACCATAAGATCCAGTGCAACAGCAATATCGCAAAATAATTTTAAAACGAACATATCTTTAGAATTTCCGATACAGAGACTCACGCGCTGGAGATAAAAATGTTATTTCTGCACAACGTTGCCATTGCCCGCTTTGAAATCCTTAAGTTTGTTAATTAAAAATTCGTCAAAGTTTTAAAAAATAGGAAATCGATCATAAAACAAATTTCAAATTTCAAATTTGGTCTTCCACATGCTCATATTCGTTGGAGGATTACGTTATTCAAAATTCGATGACTCTATGTACCGTTATTTTATGACATTGCGAGAAATATACATACATTTACGCAGATTTTCATTGTTTAATTTCTTCAAATATAATGCAGGACTCTAACATTTTATGGCAACAGTTTGAAAAGTGAACTGACATTTATCCGTCCGACGCAAAATGCCAAAACGAAACTAATAGTTCTTCGGGATTCAAATCCCTTTGGACTAAAAAAAAAAAAAAAAAAAATATGAACTGTTTCAGATTTTAAATTATGTCCAAAGGGGCGTTTTTTAACATTTTGTATGTTACCTTTCTTTATTAAATATCATGTTCCTCGCACTTAAACCATAAGATCCAGTGCAACAGCAATATCGCAAAATAGTTTTAAAACGAGTATATCTTTAGAATTTCCGATACAGAGACTCACGCGCTGGAGATAAAAAAGTTTTTCTGCACAACGTTGCCATTGCTCGCTTTGAAATCCTTGAGTTTGTTAATCAAAAATTCGTCAAAGTTTTAAAAAATAGGAAATCGATCATAAAACAAATTTCAAATTTCAAATTTGGTCTTCCACATGCTCATATTCGTTGGAGGATTACGTTATTCAAAATTCGATGACTCTATGTACCGTTATTTTATGACAATGCGAGAAATATACATACATTTACGCAGATTTTCATTATTTAATTTCTTCAAATATAATGCAGGACTCTAACATTTTATGGCAACAGTTTGAAAAGTGAACCGACATTTATGAGTCCGACGCAAAATGCCAAAACGAAACTAATAGTTCTTCGGGATTCAAATCCCTTTGGACTAAAAAAAAAAAAAAAAAAATATGAACTGTTTCAGATTTTAAATTATGTCCAAAGGGGCGTTTTTTAACATTTTGTAAGTTACCTTTCTTTATTAAATATCATGTTCCTCGCACTTAAACCATAAGATCCAGTGCAACAGCAATATCGCAAAATAGTTTTAAAACGAGTATATCTTTAGAATTTCCGATACAGAGACTCACGCGCTGGAGATAAAAATGTTTTTCTGCACAACGTTGCCATTGCTCGCTTTGAAATCCTTGAGTTTGTTAATCAAAAATTCGTCAAAGTTTTAAAAAATAGGAAATCGATCATAAAACAAATTTCAAATTTCAAATTTGGTCTTCCACATGCTCATATTCGTTGGAGGATTACGTTATTCAAAATTCGATGACTCTATGTACCGTTATTTTATGACAATGGGAGAAATATACATACATTTACGCAGATTTTCATTGTTTAATTTCTTCAAATATAATGCAGGATACTAACATTTTATGGCAACAGTTTGAAAAGTGAACCGACATTTATGAGTCCGACGCAAAATGCCAAAACGAAACTAATAGTCCTTCGGGATTCAAATCTCTTTGGACTAAAAAAAAAAAAAATCTGAAATGTTTCAGATTTTAAATTACGTCCAAAGGGGCGTTTTTTAACTTTTTGTATGTTACTTTCTTTATTAAATATCATGTTCCTCGCACTTAAAACATAAGATCCAGTGCAACAGCAATATCGCAAAATAATTTTAAAACGAACATATCTTTAGAATTTCCGATACAGAGACTCACGCGCTGGAGATAAAAATGTTTTTTCTGCACAACGTTGCCATTGCTCGCTTTGAAATCCTTAAGTTTGTTAATTAAAAATTCGTCAAAGTTTTAAAAAATAGGAAATCGATCATAAAACAAATTTCAAATTTCAAATTTGGTCTTCCACATGCTCATATTCGTTGGAGGATTACGTTATTCAAAATTCGATGACTCTATGTACCGTTATTTTATGACATTGCGAGAAATATACATACATTTACGCAGATTTTCATTGTTTAATTTCTTCAAATATAGTGCAGGACTCTAACATTTTATGGCAACAGTTTGAAAAGTGAATTGACATTTATCCGTCCGACGCAAAATGCCAAAACGAAACTAATAGTTCTTCGGGATTCAAATCCCTTTGGACTAAAAAAAAAAAAAAAAAAAAATATGAACTGTTTCAGATTTTAAATTATGTCCAAAGGGGCGTTTTTTAACATTTTGTATGTTACCTTTCTTTATTAAATATCATGTTCCTCGCACTTAAACCATAAGATCCAGTGCAACAGCAATATCGCAAAATAGTTTTAAAACGAGTATATCTTTAGAATTTCCGATAAAGAGACTCACGCGCTGGAGATAAAAATGTTTTTCTGCACAACGTTGCCATTGCTCGCTTTGAAATCCTTGAGTTTGTTAATCAAAAATTCGTCAAAGTTTTAAAAAATAGGAAATCGATCATAAAACAAATTTCAAATTTCAAATTTGGTCTTCCACATGCTCATATTCGTTGGAGGATTACGTTATTCAAAATTCGATGACTCTATGTACCGTTATTTTATGACAATGGGAGAAATATACATACATTTACGCAGATTTTCATTGTTTAATTTCTTCAAATATAATGCAGGATACTAACATTTTATGGCAACAGTTTGAAAAGTGAACCGACATTTATGAGTCCGACGCAAAATGCAAAAACGAAACTAATAATCCTTCGGGATTCAAATCCCTTTGGACTAAAAAAAAAAAAAATCTGAAATGTTTCAGATTTTAAATTATGTCCAAAGGGGCGTTTTCTAACATTTTGTACGTTACCTTTCTTTATTAAATATCATTTTCCTCGCACTTAAACCATAAGATCCAGTGCAACAGCAATATCGCAAAATAGTTTCAAAACGAGCATATCTTTAGAATTTCCGATACAGAGACTCACGCGTTGGAGATAAAAATGTTTTTCTGCACAACGTTGCCATTGCTCGCTTTGAAATCTTTGAGTTTGTTAATCAAAAATTCGTCAAAGTTTTAAAAAATAGGAAATCGATCATAAAACAAATTTCAAATTTCAAATTTGGTCTTCCACATGCTCATATTCGTTGGAGGATTACGTTATTCAAAATTCGATGACTCTATGTACCGTTATTTTATGACAATGCGAGAAATATACATACATTTACGCAGATTTTCAGTATTTAATTTCTTCAAATATAATGCAGGACTCTAACATTTTATGGCAACAGTTTGAAAAGTGAACCGACATTTATGAGTCCGACGCAAAATGCCAAAACGAAACTAATAGTCCTTCGGGATTCAAATCTCTTTGGACTAAAAAAAAAAAAAAAATCTGAAATGTTTCAGATTTTAAATTACGTCCAAAGGGGCGTTTTTTAACATTTTGTATGTTACTTTCTTTATTAAATATCATGTTCGTCGCACTTAAAACATAAGATTCAGTGCAACAGCAATATCGCAAAATAATTTTAAAACGAGCATATCTTTAGAATTTCCGATACAGAGACTCACGCGCTGGAGATAAAAATGTTTTTTCTGCACAACGTTCCCATTGCTCGCTTTGAAATCCTTGACCTTGTTAATCAAAAATTCGTCAAAGTTTTAAAAAACAGGAAATCGATCATAAAACAAATATCAAATTTCAAATTTGGTCTTCCACATGCTCATATTCGTTGGAGGATTACGTTATTCAAAATTCGATGACTGCTATGTACCGTTATTTTATGACATTGCAAGAAATATACATACATTTACGCAGATTTTCATGATTTAATTTCTTCAAATATAATGCAGGACTCTAACATTTTATGGCAACAGTTTGAAAAGTGAACCGACATTTATCCGTCCGACGCAAAATGCCAAAACGAAACTAATAGTCCTTCGGGATTCAAATCTCTTTGGACTAAAAAAAAAAAAAATCTGAAATGTTTCAGATTTTAAATTACGTCCAAAGGGGCGTTTTTTAACATTTTGTATGTTACTTTCTTTATTAAATATCATGTTCCTCGCACTTAAAACATAAGATCCAGTGCAACAGCAATATCGCAAAATAATTTTAAAACGAACATATCTTTAGAATTTCCGATACAGAGACTCACGCGCTGGAGATAAAAATGTTTTTTCTGCACAACGTTGCCATTGCTCGCTTTGAAATCCTTAAGTTTGTTAATTAAAAATTCGTCAAAGTTTTAAAAAATAGGAAATCGATCATAAAACAAATTTCAAATTTCAAATTTGGTCTTCCACATGCTCATATTCGTTGGAGGATTACGTTATTCAAAATTCGATGACTCTATGTACCGTTATTTTATGACATTGCGAGAAATATACATACATTTACGCAGATTTTCATTGTTTAATTTCTTCAAATATAATGCAGGACTCTAACATTTTATGGCAACAGTTTGAAAAGTGAACCGACATTTATGAGTCCGACGCAAAATGCCAAAACGAAACTAATAGTCCTTCGGGATTCAAATCTCTTTGGACTAAAAAAAAAAAAAATCTGAAATGTTTCAGATTTTAAATTACGTCCAAACGGGCGTTTTTTTAACATTTTGTGTGTTACCTTTCTTTATTAAATATCATGTTCCTCGCACTTAAACCATAAGATCCAGTGCAACAGCAATATCGCAAAATAATTTTAAAACGAACATATCTTTAGAATTTCCGATACAGAGACTCACGCGCTGGAGATAAAAATGTTATTTCTGCACAACGTTGCCATTGCCCGCTTTGAAATCCTTAAGTTTGTTAATTAAAAATTCGTCAAAGTTTTAAAAAATAGGAAATCGATCATAAAACAAATTTCAAATTTCAAATTTGGTCTTCCACATGCTCATATTCGTTGGAGGATTACGTTATTCAAAATTCGATGACTCTATGTACCGTTATTTTATGACATTGCGAGAAATATACATACATTTACGCAGATTTTCATTGTTTAATTTCTTCAAATATAATGCAGGACTCTAACATTTTATGGCAACAGTTTGAAAAGTGAACTGACATTTATCCGTCCGACGCAAAATGCCAAAACGAAACTAATAGTTCTTCGGGATTCAAATCCCTTTGGACTAAAAAAAAAAAAAAAAAAAAATATGAACTGTTTCAGATTTTAAATTATGTCCAAAGGGGCGTTTTTTAACATTTTGTATGTTACCTTTCTTTATTAAATATCATGTTCCTCACACTTAAACCATAAGATCCAGTGCAACAGCAATATCGCAAAATAGTTTTAAAACGAGCATATCTTTAGAATTTCCGATACAGAGACTCACGCGTTGGAGATAAAAATGTTTTTCTGCACAACGTTGCCATTGCTCGCTTTGAAATCCTTGAGTTTGTTAATCAAAAATTCGTCAAAGTTTTAAAAAATAGGAAATCGATCATAAAACAAATTTCAAATTTCAAATTTGGTCTTCCACATGCTCATATTCGTTGGAGGATTACGTTATTCAAAATTCGATGACTCTATGTACCGTTATTTTATGACAATGGGAGAAATATACATACATTTACGCAGATTTTCATTGTTTAATTTCTTCAAATATAATGCAGGATACTAACATTTTATGGCAACAGTTTGAAAAGTGAACCGACATTTATGAGTCCGACGCAAAATGCCAAAACGAAACTAATAGTCCTTCGGGATTCAAATCTCTTTGGACTAAAAAAAAAAAAAATCTGAAATGTTTCAGATTTTAAATTACGTCCAAAGGGGCGTTTTTTAACTTTTTGTATGTTACTTTCTTTATTAAATATCATGTTCCTCGCACTTAAAACATAAGATCCAGTGCAACAGCAATATCGCAAAATAATTTTAAAACGAACATATCTTTAGAATTTCCGATACAGAGACTCACGCGCTGGAGATAAAAATGTTTTTTCTGCACAACGTTGCCATTGCTCGCTTTGAAATCCTTAAGTTTGTTAATTAAAAATTCGTCAAAGTTTTAAAAAATAGGAAATCGATCATAAAACAAATTTCAAATTTCAAATTTGGTCTTCCACATGCTCATATTCGTTGGAGGATTACGTTATTCAAAATTCGATGACTCTATGTACCGTTATTTTATGACATTGCGAGAAATATACATACATTTACGCAGATTTTCATTGTTTAATTTCTTCAAATATAGTGCAGGACTCTAACATTTTATGGCAACAGTTTGAAAAGTGAACTGACATTTATCCGTCCGACGCAAAATGCCAAAACGAAACTAATAGTTCTTCGGGATTCAAATCCCTTTGGACTAAAAAAAAAAAAAAAAAAAAAAATATGAACTGTTTCAGATTTTAAATTATGTCCAAAGGGGCGTTTTTTAACATTTTGTATGTTACCTTTCTTTATTAAATATCATGTTCCTCGCACTTAAACCATAAGATCCAGTGCAACAGCAATATCGCAAAATAGTTTTAAAACGAGTATATCTTTAGAATTTCCGATAAAGAGACTCACGCGCTGGAGATAAAAATGTTTTTCTGCACAACGTTGCCATTGCTCGCTTTGAAATCCTTGAGTTTGTTAATCAAAAATTCGTCAAAGTTTTAAAAAATAGGAAATCGATCATAAAACAAATTTCAAATTTCAAATTTGGTCTTCCACATGCTCATATTCGTTGGAGGATTACGTTATTCAAAATTCGATGACTCTATGTACCGTTATTTTATGACAATGGGAGAAATATACATACATTTACGCAGATTTTCATTGTTTAATTTCTTCAAATATAATGCAGGATACTAACATTTTATGGCAACAGTTTGAAAAGTGAACCGACATTTATGAGTCCGACGCAAAATGCAAAAACGAAACTAATAATCCTTCGGGATTCAAATCCCTTTGGACTAAAAAAAAAAAAATCTGAAATGTTTCAGATTTTAAATTATGTCCAAAGGGGCGTTTTCTAACATTTTGTACGTTACCTTTCTTTATTAAATATCATTTTCCTCGCACTTAAACCATAAGATCCAGTGCAACAGCAATATCGCAAAATAGTTTCAAAACGAGCATATCTTTAGAATTTCCGATACAGAGACTCACGCGTTGGAGATAAAAATGTTTTTCTGCACAACGTTGCCATTGCTCGCTTTGAAATCTTTGAGTTTGTTAATCAAAAATTCGTCAAAGTTTTAAAAAATAGGAAATCGATCATAAAACAAATTTCAAATTTCAAATTTGGTCTTCCACATGCTCATATTCGTTGGAGGATTACGTTATTCAAAATTCGATGACTCTATGTACCGTTATTTTATGACAATGCGAGAAATATACATACATTTACGCAGATTTTCAGTATTTAATTTCTTCAAATATAATGCAGGACTCTAACATTTTATGGCAACAGTTTGAAAAGTGAACCGACATTTATGAGTCCGACGCAAAATGCCAAAACGAAACTAATAGTCCTTCGGGATTCAAATCTCTTTGGACTAAAAAAAAAAAAAAAATCTGAAATGTTTCAGATTTTAAATTACGTCCAAAGGGGCGTTTTTTAACATTTTGTATGTTACTTTCTTTATTAAATATCATGTTCGTCGCACTTAAAACATAAGATTCAGTGCAACAGCAATATCGCAAAATAATTTTAAAACGAGCATATCTTTAGAATTTCCGATACAGAGACTCACGCGCTGGAGATAAAAATGTTTTTTCTGCACAACGTTCCCATTGCTCGCTTTGAAATCCTTGACCTTGTTAATCAAAAATTCGTCAAAGTTTTAAAAAACAGGAAATCGATCATAAAACAAATATCAAATTTCAAATTTGGTCTTCCACATGCTCATATTCGTTGGAGGATTACGTTATTCAAAATTCGATGACTGCTATGTACCGTTATTTTATGACATTGCAAGAAATATACATACATTTACGCAGATTTTCATGATTTAATTTCTTCAAATATAATGCAGGACTCTAACATTTTATGGCAACAGTTTGAAAAGTGAACCGACATTTATCCGTCCGACGCAAAATGCCAAAACGAAACTAATAGTCCTTCGGGATTCAAATCTCTTTGGACTAAAAAAAAAAAAATCTGAAATGTTTCAGATTTTAAATTACGTCCAAAGGGGCGTTTTTTAACATTTTGTATGTTACTTTCTTTATTAAATATCATGTTCCTCGCACTTAAAACATAAGATCCAGTGCAACAGCAATATCGCAAAATAATTTTAAAACGAACATATCTTTAGAATTTCCGATACAGAGACTCACGCGCTGGAGATAAAAATGTTTTTTCTGCACAACGTTGCCATTGCTCGCTTTGAAATCCTTAAGTTTGTTAATTAAAAATTCGTCAAAGTTTTAAAAAATAGGAAATCGATCATAAAACAAATTTCAAATTTCAAATTTGGTCTTCCACATGCTCATATTCGTTGGAGGATTACGTTATTCAAAATTCGATGACTCTATGTACCGTTATTTTATGACATTGCGAGAAATATACATACATTTACGCAGATTTTCATTGTTTAATTTCTTCAAATATAATGCAGGACTCTAACATTTTATGGCAACAGTTTGAAAAGTGAACCGACATTTATGAGTCCGACGCAAAATGCCAAAACGAAACTAATAGTCCTTCGGGATTCAAATCTCTTTGGACTAAAAAAAAAAAAAATCTGAAATGTTTCAGATTTTAAATTACGTCCAAACGGGCGTTTTTTTAACATTTTGTGTGTTACCTTTCTTTATTAAATATCATGTTCCTCGCACTTAAACCATAAGATCCAGTGCAACAGCAATATCGCAAAATAATTTTAAAACGAACATATCTTTAGAATTTCCGATACAGAGACTCACGCGCTGGAGATAAAAATGTTATTTCTGCACAACGTTGCCATTGCCCGCTTTGAAATCCTTAAGTTTGTTAATTAAAAATTCGTCAAAGTTTTAAAAAATAGGAAATCGATCATAAAACAAATTTCAAATTTCAAATTTGGTCTTCCACATGCTCATATTCGTTGGAGGATTACGTTATTCAAAATTCGATGACTCTATGTACCGTTATTTTATGACATTGCGAGAAATATACATACATTTACGCAGATTTTCATTGTTTAATTTCTTCAAATATAATGCAGGACTCTAACATTTTATGGCAACAGTTTGAAAAGTGAACTGACATTTATCCGTCCGACGCAAAATGCCAAAACGAAACTAATAGTTCTTCGGGATTCAAATCCCTTTGGACTAAAAAAAAAAAAAAAAAAAATATGAACTGTTTCAGATTTTAAATTATGTCCAAAGGGGCGTTTTTTAACATTTTGTATGTTACCTTTCTTTATTAAATATCATGTTCCTCACACTTAAACCATAAGATCCAGTGCAACAGCAATATCGCAAAATAGTTTTAAAACGAGCATATCTTTAGAATTTCCGATACAGAGACTCACGCGTTGGAGATAAAAATGTTTTTCTGCACAACGTTGCCATTGCTCGCTTTGAAATCTTTGAGTTTGTTAATCAAAAATTCGTCAAAGTTTTAAAAAATAGGAAATCGATCATAAAACAAATTTCAAATTTCAAATTTGGTCTTCCACATGCTCATATTCGTTGGAGGATTACGTTATTCAAAATTCGATGACTCTATGTACCGTTATTTTATGACAATGCGAGAAATATACATACATTTACGCAGATTTTCATTATTTAATTTCTTCAAATATAATGCAGGACTCTAACATTTTATGACAACAGTTTGAAAAGTGAACCGACATTTATGAGTCCGACGCAAAATGCCAAAACGAAACTAATAGTCCTTCGGGATTCAAATCTCTTTGACTAAAAAAAAAAAAAAAAATCTGAAATGTTTCAGATTTTAAATTACGTCCAAACGGGCGTTTTTTTAACATTTTGTGTGTTACCTTTCTTTATTAAATATCATGTTCCTCGCACTTAAACCATAAGATCCAGTGCAACAGCAATATCGCAAAATAATTTTAAAACGAACATATCTTTAGAATTTCCGATACAGAGACTCACGCGCTGGAGATAAAAATGTTATTTCTGCACAACGTTGCCATTGCCCGCTTTGAAATCCTTAAGTTTGTTAATTAAAAATTCGTCAAAGTTTTAAAAAATAGGAAATCGATCATAAAACAAATTTCAAATTTCAAATTTGGTCTTCCACATGCTCATATTCGTTGGAGGATTACGTTATTCAAAATTCGATGACTCTATGTACCGTTATTTTATGACATTGCGAGAAATATACATACATTTACGCAGATTTTCATTGTTTAATTTCTTCAAATATAATGCAGGACTCTAACATTTTATGGCAACAGTTTGAAAAGTGAACTGACATTTATCCGTCCGACGCAAAATGCCAAAACGAAACTAATAGTTCTTCGGGATTCAAATCCCTTTGGACTAAAAAAAAAAAAAAAAAAAATATGAACTGTTTCAGATTTTAAATTATGTCCAAAGGGGCGTTTTTTAACATTTTGTATGTTACCTTTCTTTATTAAATATCATGTTCCTCACACTTAAACCATAAGATCCAGTGCAACAGCAATATCGCAAAATAGTTTTAAAACGAGCATATCTTTAGAATTTCCGATACAGAGACTCACGCGTTGGAGATAAAAATGTTTTTCTGCACAACGTTGCCATTGCTCGCTTTGAAATCTTTGAGTTTGTTAATCAAAAATTCGTCAAAGTTTTAAAAAATAGGAAATCGATCATAAAACAAATTTCAAATTTCAAATTTGGTCTTCCACATGCTCATATTCGTTGGAGGATTACGTTATTCAAAATTCGATGACTCTATGTACCGTTATTTTATGACAATGCGAGAAATATACATACATTTACGCAGATTTTCATTATTTAATTTCTTCAAATATAATGCAGGACTCTAACATTTTATGACAACAGTTTGAAAAGTGAACCGACATTTATGAGTCCGACGCAAAATGCCAAAACGAAACTAATAGTCCTTCGGGATTCAAATCTCTTTGGACTAAAAAAAAAAAAAATCTGAAATGTTTCAGATTTTAAATTACGTCCAAACGGGCGTTTTTTTAACATTTTGTGTGTTACCTTTCTTTATTAAATATCATGTTCCTCGCACTTAAACCATAAGATCCAGTGCAACAGCAATATCGCAAAATAATTTTAAAACGAACATATCTTTAGAATTTCCGATACAGAGACTCACGCGCTGGAGATAAAAATGTTTTTTCTGCACAACGTTGCCATTGCTCGCTTTGAAATCCTTAAGTTTGTTAATTAAAAATTCGTCAAAGTTTTAAAAAATAGGAAATCGATCATAAAACAAATTTCAAATTTCAAATTTGGTCTTCCACATGCTCATATTCGTTGGAGGATTACGTTATTCAAAATTCGATGACTCTATGTACCGTTATTTTATGACATTGCGAGAAATATACATACATTTACGCAGATTTTCATTGTTTAATTTCTTCAAATATAGTGCAGGACTCTAACATTTTATGGCAACAGTTTGAAAAGTGAACTGACATTTATCCGTCCGACGCAAAATGCCAAAACGAAACTAATAGTTCTTCGGGATTCAAATCCCTTTGGACTAAAAAAAAAAAAAAAAAAAAATATGAACTGTTTCAGATTTTAAATTATGTCCAAAGGGGCGTTTTTTAACATTTTGTAAGTTACCTTTCTTTATTAAATATCATGTTCCTCGCACTTAAACCATAAGATCCAGTGCAACAGCAATATCGCAAAATAGTTTTAAAACGAGTATATCTTTAGAATTTCCGATACAGAGACTCACGCGCTGGAGATAAAAATGTTTTTCTGCACAACGTTGCCATTGCTCGCTTTGAAATCCTTGAGTTTGTTAATCAAAAATTCGTCAAAGTTTTAAAAAATAGGAAATCGATCATAAAACAAATTTCAAATTTCAAATTTGGTCTTCCACATGCTCATATTCGTTGGAGGATTACGTTATTTAAAATTCGATGACTCTATGTACCGTTATTTTATGACAATGGGAGAAATATACATACATTTACGCAGATTTTCATTGTTTAATTTCTTCAAATATAATGCAGGATACTAACATTTTATGGCAACAGTTTGAAAAGTGAACCGACATTTATGAGTCCGACGCAAAATGCCAAAACGAAACTAATAGTCCTTCGGGATTCAAATCTCTTTGGACTAAAAAAAAAAAAAATCTGAAATGTTTCAGATTTTAAATTACGTCCAAAGGGGCGTTTTTTAACATTTTGTATGTTACTTTCTTTATTAAATATCATGTTCCTCGCACTTAAAACATAAGATCCAGTGCAACAGCAATATCGCAAAATAATTTTAAAACGAACATATCTTTAGAATTTCCGATACAGAGACTCACGCGCTGGAGATAAAAATGTTTTTTCTGCACAACGTTGCCATTGCTCGCTTTGAAATCCTTAAGTTTGTTAATTAAAAATTCGTCAAAGTTTTAAAAAATAGGAAATCGATCATAAAACAAATTTCAAATTTCAAATTTGGTCTTCCACATGCTCATATTCGTTGGAGGATTACGTTATTCAAAATTCGATGACTCTATGTACCGTTATTTTATGACATTGCGAGAAATATACATACATTTACGCAGATTTTCATTGTTTAATTTCTTCAAATATAGTGCAGGACTCTAACATTTTATGGCAACAGTTTGAAAAGTGAACTGACATTTATCCGTCCGACGCAAAATGCCAAAACGAAACTAATAGTTCTTCGGGATTCAAATCCCTTTGGACTAAAAAAAAAAAAAAAAAATATGAACTGTTTCAGATTTTAAATTATGTCCAAAGGGGCGTTTTTTAACATTTTGTATGTTACCTTTCTTTATTAAATATCATGTTCCTCGCACTTAAACCATAAGATCCAGTGCAACAGCAATATCGCAAAATAGTCTTAAAACGAGTATATCTTTAGAATTTCCGATAAAGAGACTCACGCGCTGGAGATAAAAATGTTTTTCTGCACAACGTTGCCATTGCTCGCTTTGAAATCCTTGAGTTTGTTAATCAAAAATTCGTCAAAGTTTTAAAAAATAGGAAATCGATCATAAAACAAATTTCAAATTTCAAATTTGGTCTTCCACATGCTCATATTCGTTGGAGGATTACGTTATTCAAAATTCGATGACTCTATGTACCGTTATTTTATGACAATGGGAGAAATATACATACATTTACGCAGATTTTCATTGTTTAATTTCTTCAAATATAATGCAGGATACTAACATTTTATGGCAACAGTTTGAAAAGTGAACCGACATTTATGAGTCCGACGCAAAATGCAAAAACGAAACTAATAATCCTTCGGGATTCAAATCCCTTTGGACTAAAAAAAAAAAAATCTGAAATGCTTCAGATTTTAAATTATGTCCAAAGGGGCGTTTTCTAACATTTTGTACGTTACCTTTCTTTATTAAATATCATTTTCCTCGCACTTAAACCATAAGATCCAGTGCAACAGCAATATCGCAAAATAGTTTCAAAACGAGCATATCTTTAGAATTTCCGATACAGAGACTCACGCGTTGGAGATAAAAATGTTTTTCTGCACAACGTTGCCATTGCTCGCTTTGAAATCTTTGAGTTTGTTAATCAAAAATTCGTCAAAGTTTTAAAAAATAGGAAATCGATCATAAAACAAATTTCAAATTTCAAATTTGGTCTTCCACATGCTCATATTCGTTGGAGGATTACGTTATTCAAAATTCGATGACTCTATGTACCGTTATTTTATGACAATGCGAGAAATATACATACATTTACGCAGATTTTCAGTATTTAATTTCTTCAAATATAATGCAGGACTCTAACATTTTATGGCAACAGTTTGAAAAGTGAACCGACATTTATGAGTCCGACGCAAAATGCCAAAACGAAACTAATAGTCCTTCGGGATTCAAATCTCTTTGGACTAAAAAAAAAAAAAAATCTGAAATGTTTCAGATTTTAAATTACGTCCAAAGGGGCGTTTTTTAACATTTTGTATGTTACTTTCTTTATTAAATATCATGTTCGTCGCACTTAAAACATAAGATTCAGTGCAACAGCAATATCGCAAAATAATTTTAAAACGAGCATATCTTTAGAATTTCCGATACAGAGACTCACGCGCTGGAGATAAAAATGTTTTTTCTGCACAACGTTCCCATTGCTCGCTTTGAAATCCTTGACCTTGTTAATCAAAAATTCGTCAAAGTTTTAAAAAACAGGAAATCGATCATAAAACAAATATCAAATTTCAAATTTGGTCTTCCACATGCTCATATTCGTTGGAGGATTACGTTATTCAAAATTCGATGACTGCTATGTACCGTTATTTTATGACATTGCAAGAAATATACATACATTTACGCAGATTTTCATGATTTAATTTCTTCAGATATAATGCAGGACTCTAACATTTTATGGCAACAGTTTGAAAAGTGAACCGACATTTATCCGTTCGACGCAAAATGCCAAAACGAAACTAATAGTCCTTCGGGATTCAAATCTCTTTGGACTAAAAAAAAAAAAATCTGAAATGTTTCAGATTTTAAATTACGTCCAAAGGGGCGTTTTTTAACATTTTGTATGTTACTTTCTTTATTAAATATCATGTTCCTCGCACTTAAAACATAAGATCCAGTGCAACAGCAATATCGCAAAATAATTTTAAAACGAACATATCTTTAGAATTTCCGATACAGAGACTCACGCGCTGGAGATAAAAATGTTTTTTCTGCACAACGTTGCCATTGCTCGCTTTGAAATCCTTAAGTTTGTTAATTAAAAATTCGTCAAAGTTTTAAAAAATAGGAAATCGATCATAAAACAAATTTCAAATTTCAAATTTGGTCTTCCACATGCTCATATTCGTTGGAGGATTACGTTATTCAAAATTCGATGACTCTATGTACCGTTATTTTATGACATTGCGAGAAATATACATACATTTACGCAGATTTTCAGTATTTAATTTCTTCAAATATAATGCAGGACTCTAACATTTTATGACAACAGTTTGAAAAGTGAACCGACATTTATGAGTCCGACGCAAAATGCCAAAACGAAACTAATAGTCCTTCGGGATTCAAATCTCTTTGGACTAAAAAAAAAAAAAATCTGAAATGTTTCAGATTTTAAATTACGTCCAAACGGGCGTTTTTTTAACATTTTGTGTGTTACCTTTCTTTATTAAATATCATGTTCCTCGCACTTAAACCATAAGATCCAGTGCAACAGCAATATCGCAAAATAATTTTAAAACGAACATATCTTTAGAATTTCCGATACAGAGACTCACGCGCTGGAGATAAAAATGTTATTTCTGCACAACGTTGCCATTGCCCGCTTTGAAATCCTTAAGTTTGTTAATTAAAAATTCGTCAAAGTTTTAAAAAATAGGAAATCGATCATAAAACAAATTTCAAATTTCAAATTTGGTCTTCCACATGCTCATATTCGTTGGAGGATTACGTTATTCAAAATTCGATGACTCTATGTACCGTTATTTTATGACATTGCGAGAAATATACATACATTTACGCAGATTTTCATTGTTTAATTTCTTCAAATATAATGCAGGACTCTAACATTTTATGGCAACAGTTTGAAAAGTGAACTGACATTTATCCGTCCGACGCAAAATGCCAAAACGAAACTAATAGTTCTTCGGGATTCAAATCCCTTTGGACTAAAAAAAAAAAAAAAAAATATGAACTGTTTCAGATTTTAAATTATGTCCAAAGGGGCGTTTTTTAACATTTTGTATGTTACCTTTCTTTATTAAATATCATGTTCCTCGCACTTAAACCATAAGATCCAGTGCAACAGCAATATCGCAAAATAGTTTTAAAACGAGTATATCTTTAGAATTTCCGATAAAGAGACTCACGCGCTGGAGATAAAAATGTTTTTCTGCACAACGTTGCCATTGCTCGCTTTGAAATCCTTGAGTTTGTTAATCAAAAATTCGTCAAAGTTTTAAAAAATAGGAAATCGATCATAAAACAAATTTCAAATTTCAAATTTGGTCTTCCACATGCTCATATTCGTTGGAGGATTACGTTATTCAAAATTCGATGACTCTATGTACCGTTATTTTATGACAATGGGAGAAATATACATACATTTACGCAGATTTTCATTGTTTAATTTCTTCAAATATAATGCAGGATACTAACATTTTATGGCAACAGTTTGAAAAGTGAACCGACATTTATGAGTCCGACGCAAAATGCAAAAACGAAACTAATAATCCTTCGGGATTCAAATCCCTTTGGACTAAAAAAAAAAAAATCTGAAATGTTTCAGATTTTAAATTATGTCCAAAGGGGCGTTTTCTAACATTTTGTACGTTACCTTTCTTTATTAAATATCATTTTCCTCGCACTTAAACCATAAGATCCAGTGCAACAGCAATATCGCAAAATAGTTTCAAAACGAGCATATCTTTAGAATTTCCGATACAGAGACTCACGCGTTGGAGATAAAAATGTTTTTCTGCACAACGTTGCCATTGCTCGCTTTGAAATCTTTGAGTTTGTTAATCAAAAATTCGTCAAAGTTTTAAAAAATAGGAAATCGATCATAAAACAAATTTCAAATTTCAAATTTGGTCTTCCACATGCTCATATTCGTTGGAGGATTACGTTATTCAAAATTCGATGACTCTATGTACCGTTATTTTATGACATTGCAAGAAATATACATACATTTACGCAGATTTTCATGATTTAATTTCTTCAGATATAATGCAGGACTCTAACATTTTATGGCAACAGTTTGAAAAGTGAACCGACATTTATCCGTTCGACGCAAAATGCCAAAACGAAACTAATAGTCCTTCGGGATTCAAATCTCTTTGGACTAAAAAAAAAAAAAATCTGAAATGTTTCAGATTTTAAATTACGTCCAAAGGGGCGTTTTTTAACATTTTGTATGTTACTTTCTTTATTAAATATCATGTTCCTCGCACTTAAAACATAAGATCCAGTGCAACAGCAATATCGCAAAATAATTTTAAAACGAACATATCTTTAGAATTTCCGATACAGAGACTCACGCGCTGGAGATAAAAATGTTTTTTCTGCACAACGTTGCCATTGCTCGCTTTGAAATCCTTAAGTTTGTTAATTAAAAATTCGTCAAAGTTTTAAAAAATAGGAAATCGATCATAAAACAAATTTCAAATTTCAAATTTGGTCTTCCACATGCTCATATTCGTTGGAGGATTACGTTATTCAAAATTCGATGACTCTATGTACCGTTATTTTATGACATTGCGAGAAATATACATACATTTACGCAGATTTTCATTGTTTAATTTCTTCAAACATAATGCAGGACTCTAACATTTTATGGCAACAGTTTGAAAAGTGAACTGACATTTATCCGTCCGACGCAAAATGCCAAAACGAAACTAATAGTTCTTCGGGATTCAAATCCCTTTGGACTAAAAAAAAAAAAAAAAAAAATATGAACTGTTTCAGATTTTAAACTATGTCCAAAGGGGCGTTTTTTAACATTTTGTATGTTACCTTTCTTTATTAAATATCATGTTCCTCGCACTTAAACCATAAGATCCAGTGCAACAGCAATATCGCAAAATAATTTTAAAACCAGCATATCTTTAGAATTTCCGATACAGAGACTCACGCGTTGGAGATAAAAATGTTTTTCTGCACAACGTTGCCATTGCTCGCTTTGAAATCCTTGAGTTTGTTAATCAAAAATTCGTCAAAGTTTTAAAAAATAGGAAATCGATCATAAAACAAATTTCAAATTTTAAATTTGGTCTTCCACATGCTCATATTCGTTGGAGGATTACGTTATTCAAAATTCGATGACTCTATGTACCGTTATTTTATGACAATGCGAGAAATATACATACATTTACGCAGATTTTCATTATTTAATTTCTTCAAATATAATGCAGAACTCTAACATTTTATGGCAACAATTTGAAAAGTGAACGGACATTTATCCGTCCGACGCAAAATGCCAAAACGAAACTAATAGTGCTTCGGGATTCAAATCCCTTTGGACTAAAAAAAAAAAAAAATATATATGAACTTTTTCAGATTTTAAATTACGTCCAAAGGGGCGTTTTTTAACATTTTGTAAGTTACCTTTCTTTATTAAATATCATGTTCCTCGCACTTAAAACATAAGATCCAGTGCAACAGCAATATCGCAAAATAATTTTAAAACGAACATATCTTTAGAATTTCCGATACAGAGACTCACGCGCTGGAGATAAAAATGTTTTTTCTGCACAACGTTGCCATTGCTCGCTTTGAAATCCTTAAGTTTGTTAATTAAAAATTCGTCAAAGTTTTAAAAAATAGGAAATCGATCATAAAACAAATTTCAAATTTCAAATTTGGTCTTCCACATGCTCATATTCGTTGGAGGATTACGTTATTCAAAATTCGATGACTCTATGTACCGTTATTTTATGACAATGCGAGAAATATACATACATTTACGCAGATTTTCATTATTTAATTTCTTCAAATATAATGCAGGACTCTAACATTTTATGACAACAGTTTGAAAAGTGAACCGACATTTATGAGTCCGACGCAAAATGCCAAAACGAAACTAATAGTCCTTCGGGATTCAAATCTCTTTGGACTAAAAAAAAAAAAAATCTGAAATGTTTCAGATTTTAAATTACGTCCAAACGGGCGTTTTTTTAACATTTTGTGTGTTACCTTTCTTTATTAAATATCATGTTCCTCGCACTTAAACCATAAGATCCAGTGCAACAGCAATATCGCAAAATAATTTTAAAACGAACATATCTTTAGAATTTCCGATACAGAGACTCACGCGCTGGAGATAAAAATGTTATTTCTGCACAACGTTGCCATTGCCCGCTTTGAAATCCTTAAGTTTGTTAATTAAAAATTCGTAAAAGTTTTAAAAAATAGGAAATCGATCATAAAACAAATTTCAAATTTCAAATTTGGTCTTCCACATGCTCATATTCGTTGGAGGATTACGTTATTCAAAATTCGATGACTCTATGTACCGTTATTTTATGACATTGCGAGAAATATACATACATTTACGCAGATTTTCATTGTTTAATTTCTTCAAATATAATGCAGGACTCTAACATTTTATGGCAACAGTTTGAAAAGTGAACTGACATTTATCCGTCCGACGCAAAATGCCAAAACGAAACTAATAGTTCTTCGGGATTCAAATCCCTTTGGACTAAAAAAAAAAAAAAAAAATATGAACTGTTTCAGATTTTAAATTATGTCCAAAGGGGCGTTTTTTAACATTTTGTATGTTACCTTTCTTTATTAAATATCATGTTCCTCGCACTTAAACCATAAGATCCAGTGCAACAGCAATATCGCAAAATAGTTTTAAAACGAGTATATCTTTAGAATTTCCGATACAGAGACTCACGCGCTGGAGATAAAAAAGTTTTTCTGCACAACGTTGCCATTGCTCGCTTTGAAATCCTTGAGTTTGTTAATCAAAAATTCGTCAAAGTTTTAAAAAATAGGAAATCGATCATAAAACAAATTTCAAATTTCAAATTTGGTCTTCCACATGCTCATATTCGTTGGAGGATTACGTTATTCAAAATTCGATGACTCTATGTACCGTTATTTTATGACAATGCGAGAAATATACATACATTTACGCAGATTTTCATTATTTAATTTCTTCAAATATAATGCAGGACTCTAACATTTTATGGCAACAGTTTGAAAAGTGAACCGACATTTATGAGTCCGACGCAAAATGCCAAAACGAAACTAATAGTCCTTCGGAATTCAAATCTCTTTGGACTAAAAAAAAAAAAAATCTGAAATGTTTCAGATTTTAAATTACGTCCAAAGGGGCGTTTTTTAACATTTTGTATGTTACTTTCTTTATTAAATATCATGTTCCTCGCACTTAAAACATAAGATCCAGTGCAACAGCAATATCGCAAAATAATTTTAAAACGAACATATCTTTAGAATTTCCGATACAGAGACTCACGCGCTGGAGATAAAAATGTTTTTTCTGCACAACGTTGCCATTGCTCGCTTTGAAATCCTTAAGTTTGTTAATTAAAAATTCGTCAAAGTTTTAAAAAATAGGAAATCGATCATAAAACAAATTTCAAATTTCAAATTTGGTCTTCCACATGCTCATATTCGTTGGAGGATTACGTTATTCAAAATTCGATGACTCTATGTACCGTTATTTTATGACATTGCGAGAAATATACATACATTTACGCAGATTTTCATTGTTTAATTTCTTCAAATATAGTGCAGGACTCTAACATTTTATGGCAACAGTTTGAAAAGTGAACTGACATTTATCCGTCCGACGCAAAATGCCAAAACGAAACTAATAGTTCTTCGGGATTCAAATCCCTTTGGACTAAAAAAAAAAAAAAAAAAAATATGAACTGTTTCAGATTTTAAATTATGTCCAAAGGGGCGTTTTTTAACATTTTGTAAGTTACCTTTCTTTATTAAATATCATGTTCCTCGCACTTAAACCATAAGATCCAGTGCAACAGCAATATCGCAAAATAGTTTTAAAACGAGTATATCTTTAGAATTTCCGATACAGAGACTCACGCGCTGGAGATAAAAATGTTTTTCTGCACAACGTTGCCATTGCTCGCTTTGAAATCCTTGAGTTTGTTAATCAAAAATTCGTCAAAGTTTTAAAAAATAGGAAATCGATCATAAAACAAATTTCAAATTTCAAATTTGGTCTTCCACATGCTCATATTCGTTGGAGGATTACGTTATTCAAAATTCGATGACTCTATGTACCGTTATTTTATGACAATGGGAGAAATATACATACATTTACGCAGATTTTCATTGTTTAATTTCTTCAAATATAATGCAGGATACTAACATTTTATGGCAACAGTTTGAAAAGTGAACCGACATTTATGAGTCCGACGCAAAATGCCAAAACGAAACTAATAGTCCTTCGGGATTCAAATCTCTTTGGACTAAAAAAAAAAAAAATCTGAAATGTTTCAGATTTTAAATTACGTCCAAAGGGGCGTTTTTTAACATTTTGTATGTTACTTTCTTTATTAAATATCATGTTCCTCGCACTTAAAACATAAGATCCAGTGCAACAGCAATATCGCAAAATAATTTTAAAACGAACATATCTTTAGAATTTCCGATACAGAGACTCACGCGCTGGAGATAAAAATGTTTTTTCTGCACAACGTTGCCATTGCTCGCATTGAAATCCTTAAGTTTGTTAATTAAAAATTCGTCAAAGTTTTAAAAAATAGGAAATCGATCATAAAACAAATTTCAAATTTCAAATTTGGTCTTCCACATGCTCATATTCGTTGGAGGATTACGTTATTCAAAATTCGATGACTCTATGTACCGTTATTTTATGACATTGCGAGAAATATACATACATTTACGCAGATTTTCATTGTTTAATTTCTTCAAATATAGTGCAGGACTCTAACATTTTATGGCAACAGTTTGAAAAGTGAACTGACATTTATCCGTCCGACGCAAAATGCCAAAACGAAACTAATAGTTCTTCGGGATTCAAATCCCTTTGGACTAAAAAAAAAAAAAAAAATATGAACTGTTTCAGATTTTAAATTATGTCCAAAGGGGCGTTTTTTAACATTTTGTATGTTACCTTTCTTTATTAAATATCATGTTCCTCGCACTTAAACCATAAGATCCAGTGCAACAGCAATATCGCAAAATAGTTTTAAAACGAGTATATCTTTAGAATTTCCGATAAAGAGACTCACGCGCTGGAGATAAAAATGTTTTTCTGCACAACGTTGCCATTGCTCGCTTTGAAATCCTTGAGTTTGTTAATCAAAAATTCGTCAAAGTTTTAAAAAATAGGAAATCGATCATAAAACAAATTTCAAATTTCAAATTTGGTCTTCCACATGCTCATATTCGTTGGAGGATTACGTTATTCAAAATTCGATGACTCTATGTACCGTTATTTTATGACAATGGGAGAAATATACATACATTTACGCAGATTTTCATTGTTTAATTTCTTCAAATATAATGCAGGATACTAACATTTTATGGCAACAGTTTGAAAAGTGAACCGACATTTATGAGTCCGACGCAAAATGCAAAAACGAAACTAATAATCCTTCGGGATTCAAATCCCTTTGGACTAAAAAAAAAAAAATCTGAAATGTTTCAGATTTTAAATTATGTCCAAAGGGGCGTTTTCTAACATTTTGTACGTTACCTTTCTTTATTAAATATCATTTTCCTCGCACTTAAACCATAAGATCCAGTGCAACAGCAATATCGCAAAATAATTTTAAAACGAGCATATCTTTAGAATTTCCGATACAGAGACTCACGCGCTGGAGATAAAAATGTTTTTTCTGCACAACGTTCCCATTGCTCGCTTTGAAATCCTTGACCTTGTTAATCAAAAATTCGTCAAAGTTTTAAAAAACAGGAAATCGATCATAAAACAAATATCAAATTTCAAATTTGGTCTTCCACATGCTCATATTCGTTGGAGGATTACGTTATTCAAAATTCGATGACTGCTATGTACCGTTATTTTATGACATTGCAAGAAATATACATACATTTACGCAGATTTTCATGATTTAATTTCTTCAGATATAATGCAGGACTCTAACATTTTATGGCAACAGTTTGAAAAGTGAACCGACATTTATCCGTTCGACGCAAAATGCCAAAACGAAACTAATAGTCCTTCGGGATTCAAATCTCTTTGGACTAAAAAAAAAAAAAATCTGAAATGTTTCAGATTTTAAATTACGTCCAAAGGGGCGTTTTTTAACATTTTGTATGTTACTTTCTTTATTAAATATCATGTTCCTCGCACTTAAAACATAAGATCCAGTGCAACAGCAATATCGCAAAATAATTTTAAAACGAACATATCTTTAGAATTTCCGATACAGAGACTCACGCGCTGGAGATAAAAATGTTTTTTCTGCACAACGTTGCCATTGCTCGCTTTGAAATCCTTAAGTTTGTTAATTAAAAATTCGTCAAAGTTTTAAAAAATAGGAAATCGATCATAAAACAAATTTCAAATTTCAAATTTGGTCTTCCACATGCTCATATTCGTTGGAGGATTACGTTATTCAAAATTCGATGACTCTATGTACCGTTATTTTATGACATTGCGAGAAATATACATACATTTACGCAGATTTTCATTGTTTAATTTCTTCAAACATAATGCAGGACTCTAACATTTTATGGCAACAGTTTGAAAAGTGAACTGACATTTATCCGTCCGACGCAAAATGCCAAAACGAAACTAATAGTTCTTCGGGATTCAAATCCCTTTGGACTAAAAAAAAAAAAAAAAAATATGAACTGTTTCAGATTTTAAACTATGTCCAAAGGGGCGTTTTTTAACATTTTGTATGTTACCTTTCTTTATTAAATATCATGTTCCTCGCACTTAAACCATAAGATCCAGTGCTACAGCAATATCGCAAAATAGTTTTAAAACGAGTATATCTTTAGAATTTCCGATACAGAGACTCACGCGCTGGAGATAAAAATGTTTTTCTGCACAACGTTGCCATTGCTCGCTTTGAAATCCTTGAGTTTGTTAATCAAAAATTCGTCAAAGTTTTAAAAAATAGGAAATCGATCATAAAACAAATTTCAAATTTCAAATTTGGTCTTCCACATGCTCATATTCGTTGGAGGATTACGTTATTCAAAATTCGATGACTCTATGTACCGTTATTTTATGACAATGGGAGAAATATACATACATTTACGCAGATTTTCATTGTTTAATTTCTTCAAATATAATGCAGGACTCTAACATTTTATGGCAACAGTTTTAAAAGTGAACCGACATTTATGAGTCCGACGCAAAATGCCAAAACGAAACTAATAATCCTTCGGGATTCAAATCCCTTTGGACTAAAAAAAAAAAAAAATTGAAATGTTTCAGATTTTAAATTACGTCCAAAGGGGCGTTTATTTAACATTTTGTGTGTTCCCTTTCTTTATTAAATATCATGTGCCTCGCAGTTAAACCATAAGATCCAGTGCAACAGCAATATCGCAAAATAATTTTAAAACCAGCATATCTTTAGAATTTCCTATACAGAGACTCACGCGTTGGAGATAAAAATGTTTTTCTGCACAACGTTGCCATTGCTCGCTTTGAAATCCTTGAGTTTGTTAATCAAAAATTCGTCAAAGTTTTAAAAAATAGGAAATCGATCATAAAACAAATTTCAAATTTTAAATTTGGTCTTCCACATGCTCATATTCGTTGGAGGATTACGTTATTCAAAATTCGATGACTCTATGTACCGTTATTTAATGACAATGCGAGAAATATACATACATTTACGCAGATTTTCATTATTTAATTTCTTCAAATATAATGCAGGACTCTAACATTTTATGGCAACAGTTTGAAAAGTGAACTGACATTTATCCGTCCGACGCAAAATGCCAAAACGAAACTAATAGTTCTTCGGGATTCAAATCCCTTTGGACTAAAAAAAAAAAAAAAAAAATATGAACTTTTTCAGATTTTAAATTATGTCCAAAGGGGCGTTTTTTAACATTTTGTATGTTACTTTCTTTATTAAATATCATGTTCCTCGCACTTAAAACATAAGATTCAGTGCAACAGCAATATCGCAAAATAATTTTAAAACGAGCATATCTTTAGAATTTCCGATACAGAGACTCACGCGCTGGAGATAAAAATGTTTTTTCTGCACAACGTTCCCATTGCTCGCTTTGAAATTCTTGAGCTTGTTAATCAAAAATTCGTCAAAGTTTTAAAAAACAGGAAATCGATCATAAAACAAATATCAAATTTCAAATTTGGTCTTCCACATGCTCATATTCGTTGGAGGATTACGTTATTCAAAATTCGATGACTCTATGTACCTTTATTTTATGACAATGGGAGAAATATACATACATTTACGCAGATTTTCATTGTTTAATTTCTTCAAATATAATGCAGGATACTAACATTTTATGGCAACAGTTTGAAAAGTGAACCGACATTTATGAGTCCGACGCAAAATGCAAAAACGAAACTAATAATCCTTCGGGATTCAAATCCCTTTGGACTAAAAAAAAAAAATCTGAAATGTTTCAGATTTTAAATTATGTCCAAAGGGGCGTTTTCTAACATTTTGTACGTTACCTTTCTTTATTAAATATCATTTTCCTCGCACTTAAACCATAAGATCCAGTGCAACAGCAATATCGCAAAATAGTTTCAAAACGAGCATATCTTTAGAATTTCCGATACAGAGACTCACGCGTTGGAGATAAAAATGTTTTTCTGCACAACGTTGCCATTGCTCGCTTTGAAATCTTTGAGTTTGTTAATCAAAAATTCGTCAAAGTTTTAAAAAATAGGAAATCGATCATAAAACAAATTTCAAATTTCAAATTTGGTCTTCCACATGCTCATATTCGTTGGAGGATTACGTTATTCAAAATTCGATGACTGCTATGTACCGTTATTTTATGACAATGTGAGAAATATACATACATTTACGCAGATTTTCATTATTTAATTTCTTCAAATATAATGCAGGACTCTAACATGTTATGGCAACAGTTTGAAAAGTGAACCGACATTTATGAGTCCGACACAAAATGCCAAAACGAGACTAATAATCCTTCGGGATTCAAATCCCTTTGGACTAAAAAAAAAAAAAAAATCTCAAATGTTTCAGATTTTAAATTATGTCCAAAGGGGAGTTTTTTAACATTTTGTATATTACCTTTCTTTATTAAATATCATGTTCCTCGCACTTAAAACATAAGATTCAGTGCAACAGCAATATCGCAAAATAGTTTTAAAACGAGCATATCTTTAGAATTTCCGATACAGAGACTCACGCGCTGGAGATAAAAATGTTTTTCTGCACAACGTTGCCATTGCTCACTTGGAAATCCTTGAGTTTGTTAATCAAAAATTCGTCAAAAATTTAAAAAATAGGAAATCGATCATAAAACAAATTTCAAATTTCAAATTTGGTCTTCCACATGCTCATATTCGTTGGAGGATTACGTTATTCAAAATTCGATGACTCTATGTACCTTTATTTTATGACAATGGGAGAAATATACATATATTTACGCAGATTTTCATTGTTTAATTTCTTCAAATATAATGCAGGATACTAACATTTTATGGCAACAATTTGAAAAGTGAACTGACATTTATCCGTCCGACGCAAAATGCCAAAACGAAACTAATAGTTCTTCGGGATTCAAATCCCTTTGGACTAAAAAAAAAAAAAAAAAAATATGAACTCTTTCAGATTTTAAATTATGTCCAAAGGGGCGTTTTTTAACATTTTGTATGTTACCTTTCTTTATTAAATATCATGTTCCTCGCACTTAAACCATAAGATCCAGTGCAACAGCAATACCGCAAAATAGTTTTAAAACGAGTATATCTTTAGAATTTCCGATACAGAGACTCACGCGCTGGAGATAAAAATGTTTTTCTGCACAACGTTGCCATTGCTCGCTTTGAAATCCTTGAGTTTGTTAATCAAAAATTCGTCAAAGTTTTAAAAAATAGGAAATCGATCATAAAACAAATTTCAAATTTCAAATTTGGTCTTTCACATGCTCATATTCGTTGGAGGATTACGTTATTCAAAATTCGATGACTCTATGTACCTTTATTTTATGACAATGGGAGAAATATACATACATTTACGCAGATTTTCATTGTTTAATTTCTTCAAATATAATGCAGGATACTAACATTTTATGGCAACAGTTTGAAAAGTGAACCGACATTAATGAGTCCGACGCAAAATGCAAAAACGAAACTAATAATCCTTCGGGATTCAAATCCCTTTGGACTAAAAAAAAAAAATCTGAAATGTTTCAGATTTTAAATTATGTCCAAAGGGGCGTTTTCTAACATTTTGTACGTTACCTTTCTTTATTAAATATCATTTTCCTCGCACTTAAACCATAAGATCCAGTGCAACAGCAATATCGCAAAATAGTTTTAAAACGAGCATATCTTTAGAATTTACGATACAGAGACTCACGCGTTGGAGATAAAAATGTTTTTCTGCACAACGTTGCCATTGCTCGCTTTGAAATCTTTGAGTTTGTTAATCAAAAATTCGTCAAAGTTTTAAAAAATAGGAAATCGATCATAAAACAAATTTCAAATTTCAAATTTGGTCTTCCACATGCTCATATTCGTTGGAGGATTACGTTATTCAAAATTCGATGACTCTATGTACCGTTATTTTATGACAATGCGAGAAATATACATACATTTACGCAGATTTTCATTATTTAATTTCTTCAAATATAATGCAGGACTCTAACATTTTATGGCAACAGTTTGAAAAGTGAACCGACATTTATGAGTCCGACGCAAAATGCCAAAACGAAACTAATAGTCCTTCGGGACTCAAATCTCTTGGGACTAAAAAAAGAAAAAATCTGAAATGTTTCAGATTTCAAATTACGTCCAAAGGGGCGTTTTTTAACATTTTGTATGTTACTTTCTTTATTAAATATCATGTTCCTCGCACTTAAAACATAAGATTCAGTGCAACAGCAATATCGCAAAATAATTTTAAAACAAGCATATCTTTCGAATTTCCGATACAGAGACTCACGCGCTGGAGATAAAAATGTTTTTTCTGCACAACGTTCCCATTGCTCGCTTTGAAATCCTTGAGCTTGTTAATCAAAAATTCGTCAAAGTTTTAAAAAATAGGAAATCGATCATAAAACAAATTTCAAATTTCAAATTTGGTCTTCCACATGCTCATATTCGTTGGAGGATTACGTTATTCAAAATTCGATGACTCTATGTACCGTTATTTTATGACAATGTGAGAAATATACATACATTTACGCAGATTTTCATTATTTAATTTCTTCAAATATAATGCAGGACTCTAACATGTTATGGCAACAGTTTGAAAAGTGAACCGACATTTATGAGTCCGACACAAAATGCCAAAACGAGACTAATAATCCTTCGGGATTCAAATCCCTTTGGACTAAAAAAAAAAAAAAAAAATCTCAAATGTTTCAGATTTTAAATTATGTCCAAAGGGGAGTTTTTTAACATTTTGTATATTACCTTTCTTTATTAAATATCATGTTCCTCGCACTTAAAACATAAGATTCAGTGCAACAGCAATATCGCAAAATAGTTTTAAAACGAGCATATCTTTAGAATTTCCGATACAGAGACTCACGCGCTGGAGATAAAAATGTTTTTCTGCACAACGTTGCCATTGCTCGCTTTGAAATCTTTGAGTTTGTTAATCAAAAATTCGTCAAAGTTTTAAAAAATAGGAAATCGATCATAAAACAAATTTCAAATTTCAAATTTGGTCTTCCACATGCTCATATTCGTTGGAGGATTACGTTATTCAAAATTCGATGACTCTATGTACCGTTATTTTATGACAATGCGAGAAATATACATACATTTACGCAGATTTTCATTATTTAATTTCTTCAAATATAATGCAGGACTCTAACATTTTATGGCAACAGTTTGAAAAGTGAACCGACATTTATGAGTCCGACGCAAAATGCCAAAACGAAACTAATAGTCCTTCGGGATTCAAATCTCTTGGGACTAAAAAAAAAAAAAATCTGAAATGTTTCAGATTTCAAATTACGTCCAAAGTGGCGTTTTTTAACATTTTGTATGTTACTTTCTTTATTAAATATCATGTTCCTCGCACTTAAAACATAAGATTCAGTGCAACAGCAATATCGCAAAATAATTTTAAAACAAGCATATCTTTCGAATTTCCGATACAGAGACTCACGCGCTGGAGATAAAAATGTTTTTTCTGCACAACGTTCCCATTGCTCGCTTTGAAATCCTTGAGCTTGTTAATCAAAAATTCGTCAAAGGTTTAAAAAACAGGAAATCGATCATAAAACAAATATCAAATTTCAAATTTGGTCTTCCACATGCTCATATTCGTTGGAGGATTACGTTATTCAAAATTCGATGACTGCTATGTACCGTTATTTTATGACATTGCGAGAAATATACATACATTTACGCAGATTTTCATGATTTAATTTCTTCAAATATAATGCAGGACTCTAACATTTTATGGCAACAGTTTGAAAAGTGAACCGACATTTATCCGTCCGACGCAAAATGCCAAAACGAAACTAATAGTTCTTCGGGATTCAAATCCCTTTGGACTAAAAAAAAAAAAAAAAAAATATGAACTGTTTCAGATTTTAAACTATGTCCAAAGGGGCGTTTTTTAACATTTTGTATGTTACCTTTCTTTATTAAATATCATGTTCCTCGCACTTAAACCATAAGATCCAGTGCTACAGCAATATCGCAAAATAGTTTTAAAACGAGTATATCTTTAGAATTTCCGATACAGAGACTCACGCGCTGGAGATAAAAATGTTTTTCTGCACAACGTTGCCATTGCTCGCTTTGAAATCCTTGAGTTTGTTAATCAAAAATTCGTCAAAGTTTTAAAAAATAGGAAATCGATCATAAAACAAATTTCAAATTTCAAATTTGGTCTTCCACATGCTCATATTCGTTGGAGGATTACGTTATTCAAAATTCGATGACTCTATGTACCGTTATTTTATGACAATGGGAGAAATATACATACATTTACGCAGATTTTCATTGTTTAATTTCTTCAAATATAATGCAGGACTCTAACATTTTATGGCAACAGTTTTAAAAGTGAACCGACATTTATGAGTCCGACGCAAAATGCCAAAACGAAACTAATAATCCTTCGGGATTCAAATCCCTTTGGACTAAAAAAAAAAAAATTGAAATGTTTCAGATTTTAAATTACGTCCAAAGGGGCGTTTATTTAACATTTTGTGTGTTCCCTTTCTTTATTAAATATCATGTGCCTCGCACTTAAACCATAAGATCCAGTGCAACAGCAATATCGCAAAATAATTTTAAAACCGGCATATCTTTAGAATTTCCGATACAGAGACTCACGCGTTGGAGATAAAAATGTTTTTCTGCACAACGTTGCCATTGCTCGCTTTGAAATCCTTGAGTTTGTTAATCAAAAATTCGTCAAAGTTTTAAAAAATAGGAAATCGATCATAAAACAAATTTCAAATTTTAAATTTGGTCTTCCAGATGCTCATATTCGTTGGAGGATTACGTTATTCAAAATTCGATGACTCTATGTACCGTTATTTTATGACAATGCGAGAAATATACATACATTTACGCAGATTTTCATTATTTAATTTCTTCAAATATAATGCAGAACTCTAACATTTTATGGCAACAATTTGAAAAGTGAACTGACATTTATCCGTCCGACGCAAAATGCCAAAACGAAACTAATAGTTCTTCGGGATTCAAATCCCTTTGGACTAAAAAAAAAAAAAAAAAAAAAATATGAACTCTTTCAGATTTTAAATTATGTCCAAAGGGGCGTTTTTTAACATTTTGTATGTTACTTTCTTTATTAAATATCATGTTCCTCGCACTTAAAACATAAGATTCAGTGCAACAGCAATATCGCAAAATAATTTTAAAACGAGCATATCTTTAGAATTTCCGATACAGAGACTCACGCGCTGGAGATAAAAATGTTTTTTCTGCACAACGTTCCCATTGCTCGCTTTGAAATCCTTGAGCTTGTTAATCAAAAATTCGTCAAAGTTTTAAAAAAGAGGAAATCGATCATAAAACAAATATCAAATTTCAAATTTGGTCTTCCACATGCTCATATTCGTTGGAGGATTACGTTATTCAAAATTCGATGACTGCTATGTACCGTTATTTTATGACATTGCGAGAAATATACATACATTTACGCAGATTTTCATGATTTAATTTCTTCAAATATAATGCAGGACTCTAACATTTTATGGCAACAGTTTGAAAAGTGAACCGACATTTATCCGTCCGACGCAAAATGCCAAAACGAAACTAATAGTCCTTCGGGATTCAAATCTCTTTGGACTAAAAAAAAAAAAAAATCTGAAATGTTTCAGATTTTAAATTACGTCCAAAGGGGCGTTTTTTAACATTTAGTGTGTTACCTTTCTTTATTAAATATCATGTTCCTCGCACTTAAACCATAAGATCCAGTGCAACAGCAATATCGCAAAATAGTTTTAAAACGAGCATATCTTTAGAATTTCCGATACAGAGACTAACGCGCTGGAGATAAAAATGTTTTTTCTGCACAACGTTGCCACTGCTCGCTTTGAAATCCTTGAGTTTGTTAATCAAAAATTCGTCAAAGTTTTAAAAAATAGGAAATCGATAATAAAACAAATTTCAAATTTCAAATTTGGTTTTCCACATGCTCATATTCGTTGGAGGATTACGTTATTCAAAATTCGATGACTCTATGTACCGTTATTTTATGACAATGTGAGAAATATACATACATTTACGCAGATTTTCATTATTTAATTTCTTCAAATATAATGCAGGACTCTAACATGTTATGGCAACAGTTTGAAAAGTGAACCGACATTTATGAGTCCGACACAAAATGCCAAAACGAGACTAATAATCCTTCGGGATTCAAATCCCTTTGGACTAAAAAAAAAAAAAAAAATCTCAAATGTTTCAGATTTTAAATTATGTCAAAAGGGGAGTTTTTTAACATTTTGTATATTACCTTTCTTTATTAAATATCATGTTCCTCGCACTTAAAACATAAGATTCAGTGCAACAGCAATATCGCAAAATAGTTTTAAAACGAGCATATCTTTAGAATTTCCGATACAGAGACTCACGCGCTGGAGATAAAAATGTTTTTCTGCACAACGTTGCCATTGCTCACTTGGAAATCCTTGAGTTTGTTAATCAAAAATTCGTCAAAAATTTAAAAAATAGGAAATCGATCATAAAACAAATTTCAAATTTCAAATTTGGTCTTCCACATGCTCATATTCGTTGGAGGATTACGTTATTCAAAATTCGATGACTCTATGTACCTTTATTTTATGACAATGGGAGAAATATACATATATTTACGCAGATTTTCATTGTTTAATTTCTTCAAATATAATGCAGGATACTAACATTTTATGGCAACAATTTGAAAAGTGAACTGACATTTATCCGTCCGACGCAAAATGCCAAAACGAAACTAATAGTTCTTCGGGATTCAAATCCCTTTGGACTAAAAAAAAAAAAAAAAAAAAATATGAACTCTTTCAGATTTTAAATTATGTCCAAAGGGGCGTTTTTTAACATTTTGTATGTTACCTTTCTTTATTAAATATCATGTTCCTCGCACTTAAACCATAAGATCCAGTGCAACAGCAATACCGCAAAATAGTTTTAAAACGAGTATATCTTTAGAATTTCCGATACAGAGACTCACGCGCTGGAGATAAAAATGTTTTTCTGCACAACGTTGCCATTGCTCGCTTTGAAATCCTTGAGTTTGTTAATCAAAAATTCGTCAAAGTTTTAAAAAATAGGAAATCGATCATAAAACAAATTTCAAATTTCAAATTTGGTCTTTCACATGCTCATATTCGTTGGAGGATTACGTTATTCAAAATTCGATGACTCTATGTACCTTTATTTTATGACAATGGGAGAAATATACATACATTTACGCAGATTTTCATTGTTTAATTTCTTCAAATATAATGCAGGATACTAACATTTTATGGCAACAGTTTGAAAAGTGAACCGACATTAATGAGTCCGACGCAAAATGCAAAAACGAAACTAATAATCCTTCGGGATTCAAATCCCTTTGGACTAAAAAAAAAAAATCTGAAATGTTTCAGATTTTAAATTATGTCCAAAGGGGCGTTTTCTAACATTTTGTACGTTACCTTTCTTTATTAAATATCATTTTCCTCGCACTTAAACCATAAGATCCAGTGCAACAGCAATATCGCAAAATAGTTTTAAAACGAGCATATCTTTAGAATTTACGATACAGAGACTCACGTGTTGGAGATAAAAATGTTTTTCTGCACAACGTTGCCATTGCTCGCTTTGAAATCTTTGAGTTTGTTAATCAAAAATTCGTCAAAGTTTTAAAAAATAGGAAATCGATCATAAAACAAATTTCAAATTTCAAATTTGGTCTTCCACATGCTCATATTCGTTGGAGGATTACGTTATTCAAAATTCGATGACTCTATGTACCGTTATTTTATGACAATGCGAGAAATATACATACATTTACGCAGATTTTCATTATTTAATTTCTTCAAATATAATGCAGGACTCTAACATTTTATGGCAACAGTTTGAAAAGTGAACCGACATTTATGAGTCCGACGCAAAATGCCAAAACGAAACTAATAGTCCTTCGGGATTCAAATCTCTTGGGACTAAAAAAAGAAAAAATCTGAAATGTTTCAGATTTCAAATTACGTCCAAAGGGGCGTTTTTTAACATTTTGTATGTTACTTTCTTTATTAAATATCATGTTCCTCGCACTTAAAACATAAGATTCAGTGCAACAGCAATATCGCAAAATAATTTTAAAACAAGCATATCTTTCGAATTTCCGATACAGAGACTCACGCGCTGGAGATAAAAATGTTTTTTCTGCACAACGTTCCCATTGCTCGCTTTGAAATCCTTGAGCTTGTTAATCAAAAATTCGTCAAAGTTTTAAAAAATAGGAAATCGATCATAAAACAAATTTCAAATTTCAAATTTGGTCTTCCACATGCTCATATTCGTTGGAGGATTACGTTATTCAAAATTCGATGACTCTATGTACCGTTATTTTATGACAATGTGAGAAATATACATACATTTACGCAGATTTTCATTATTTAATTTCTTCAAATATAATGCAGGACTCTAACATGTTATGGCAACAGTTTGAAAAGTGAACCGACATTTATGAGTCCGACACAAAATGCCAAAACGAGATTAATAATCCTTCGGGATTCAAATCCCTTTGGACTAAAAAAAAAAAAAAAAAATCTCAAATGTTTCAGATTTTAAATTATGTCCAAAGGGGAGTTTTTTAACATTTTGTATATTACCTTTCTTTATTAAATATCATGTTCCTCGCACTTAAAACATAAGATTCAGTGCAACAGCAATATCGCAAAATAGTTTTAAAACGAGCATATCTTTAGAATTTCCGATACAGAGACTCACGCGCTGGAGATAAAAATGTTTTTCTGCACAACGTTGCCATTGCTCGCTTTGAAATCTTTGAGTTTGTTAATCAAAAATTCGTCAAAGTTTTAAAAAATAGGAAATCGATCATAAAACAAATTTCAAATTTCAAATTTGGTCTTCCACATGCTCATATTCGTTGGAGGATTACGTTATTCAAAATTCGATGACTCTATGTACCGTTATTTTATGACAATGCGAGAAATATACATACATTTACGCAGATTTTCATTATTTAATTTCTTCAAATATAATGCAGGACTCTAACATTTTATGGCAACAGTTTGAAAAGTGAACCGACATTTATGAGTCCGACGCAAAATGCCAAAACGAAACTAATAGTCCTTCGGGATTCAAATCTCTTGGGACTAAAAAAAAAAAAAATCTGAAATGTTTCAGATTTCAAATTACGTCCAAAGGGGCGTTTTTTAACATTTTGTATGTTACTTTCTTTATTAAATATCATGTTCCTCGCACTTAAAACATAAGATTCAGTGCAACAGCAATATCGCAAAATAATTTTAAAACAAGCATATCTTTCGAATTTCCGATACAGAGACTCACGCGCTGGAGATAAAAATGTTTTTTCTGCACAACGTTCCCATTGCTCGCTTTGAAATCCTTGAGCTTGTTAATCAAAAATTCGTCAAAGGTTTAAAAAACAGGAAATCGATCATAAAACAAATATCAAATTTCAAATTTGGTCTTCCACATGCTCATATTCGTTGGAGGATTACGTTATTCAAAATTCGATGACTGCTATGTACCGTTATTTTATGACATTGCGAGAAATATACATACATTTACGCAGATTTTCATGATTTAATTTCTTCAAATATAATGCAGGACTCTAACATTTTATGGCAACAGTTTGAAAAGTGAACCGACATTTATCCGTCCGACGCAAAATGCCAAAACGAAACTAATAGTCCTTCGGGATTCAAATCTCTTTGGACTAAAAAAAAAAAAATCTGAAATGTTTCAGATTTTAAATTACGTCCAAAGGGGCGTTTTTTAACATTTTGTGTGTTACCTTTCTTTATTAAATATCATGTTCCTCGCACTTAAACCATAAGATCCAGTGCAACAGCAATATCGCAAAATAGTTTTAAAACGAGCATATCTTTAGAATTTCCGATACAGAGACTCACGCGCTGGAGATAAAAATGTTTTTTCTGCACAACGTTGCCACTGCTCGCTTTGAAATCCTTGAGTTTGTTAATCAAAAATTCGTCAAAGTTTTAAAAAATAGGAAATCGATCATAAAACAAATTTCAAATTTCAAATTTGGTTTTCCACATGCTCATATTCGTTGGAGGATTACGTTATTCAAAATTCGATGACTCTATGTACCGTTATTTTATGACAATGTGAGAAATATACATACATTTACGCAGATTTTCATTATTTAATTTCTTCAAATATAATGCAGGACTCTAACATGTTATGGCAACAGTTTGAAAAGTGAACCGACATTTATGAGTCCGACACAAAATGCCAAAACGAGACTAATAATCCTTCGGGATTCAAATCCCTTTGGACTAAAAAAAAAAAAAAAAAATCTCAAATGTTTCAGATTTTAAATTATGTCCAAAGGGGAGTTTTTTAACATTTTGTATATTACCTTTCTTTATTAAATATCATGTTCCTCGCACTTAAAACATAAGATTCAGTGCAACAGCAATATCGCAAAATAGTTTTAAAACGAGCATATCTTTAGAATTTCCGATACAGAGACTCACGCGCTGGAGATAAAAATGTTTTTCTGCACAACGTTGCCATTGCTCACTTGGAAATCCTTAAGTTTGTTAATTAAAAATTCGTCAAAGTTTTAAAAAATAGGAAATCGATGATAAAACAAATTTCAAATTTGGTCTTCCACATGCTCATATTTGTTGGAGGATTACGTTATTCAAAATTCGATGACTCTATGTACCGTTATTTTATGACAATCTGAGAAATATACATACATTTACGCAAATTTTCATTATTTAATTTCTTCAAATATAATGCAGGACTCTAACATTTTATGGCGACAGTTTGAAAAGTGAACCGACATTTATCCGTCCGACGCAAAATGCCAAAACGAAACTAATAGTCCTTCGGGATTCAAATCTCTTTGGACTAAAAAAAAAAAAATTCTGAAATGTTTCAGATTTTCAATTACGTACAAATGGCGTTTTTTAACATTTTGTATGTTACTTTCTTTATTAAATATCATGTTCCTCGCACTTAAAACATAAGATTCAGTGCAACAGCAATATCGCAAAATAGTTTTAAAACGAGCATATCTTTAGAATTTCCGATACAGAGACTCACGCGCTGGAGATAAAAATGTTTTTCTGCACAACGTTGCCATTGCTCGCTTTGAAATCCTTAAGTTTGTTAATTAAAAATTCGTCAAAGTTTTATAAAATAGGAAATCGATCATAAAACAAATTTCAAATTTCAAATTTGGTCTTCCACATGCTCATATTCGTTGGAGGATTACATTATTCAAAATTCGATGACTCTATGTACCGTTATTTTATGACAATGCGAGAAATATACATACATTTACGCAGATTTTCATTATTTAATTTCTTCAAATATAATGCAGGACAAATATAATGCAAGACATTTTATGGCAACAGTTTGAAAAGTGAACCGACATTTATGAGTCCGACGCAAAATGCCAAAACGAAACTAATAATCCTTCGGGATTCAAATTCCTTTGGACTAAAAAAAAAAAAAAATTTGAAATGTTTCAGATTTTAAATTATGTCCAAAGGGAAGTTTTTTAACATTTTGTATATTGCCTTTCTTTATTAAATATCATGTTCCTCGCACTTAAAACATAAGATTCAGTGCAACAGCAATATCGCAAAATAGTTTTAAAACGAGCATATCTTTAGAATTTCCGATACAGAGACTCACGCGCTGGAGATAAAAATGTTTTTTCTGCACAACGTTGCCATTGCTCGCTTTGAAATCATTGAGTTTGTTAATCAAAAATTCGTCAAAGTTTTAAAAAATAAGAAATCGATCATAAAACAAATTTCAAATTTCAAATTTGGTCTTCCACATGCTCATATTCGTTGGAGGATTACGTTATTCAAAATTCGATGACTCTATGTACCGTTATTTTATGACAATGCGAGAAATATACATACATTTACGCAGATTTTCATTATTTAATTTCTTTAAATATAATGCAGGACTCTAACATTTTATGGCAACAATTTGAAAAGTGAACCGACATTTATCCGTCCGACGCAAAATGCCAAAACGAAACTAATAGTCCTTCGGGATTCAAATCCCTTTGGACTAAAAAAAAAAAAAAAAAAAAAAAAAAAAAAAAAAAAAAAAAAACTGAAATGTTTCAGATTTTAAATTACGTCCAAAGGGGCGTTTTTTAACATTTTGTGTGTTACCTTTCTTTATTAAATATCATGTTCCTCGCACTTAAACCATAAGATCCAGTGCAACAGCAATATCGCAAAATAGTTTTAAAACGAGCATATCTTTAGAATTTCCGATACAGAGACTCACGCGCTGGAGATAAAAATGTTTTTCTGCACAACGTTGCCATTGCTCGCTTTCAAATCCTTGAGTTTGTTAATCAAAAATTCGTCAAAGTTTTAAAAAATAGGAAATCGATCATAAAACAAATTTCAAATTTCAAATTTGGTTTTCCACATGCTCATATTCGTTGGAGGATTACGTTATTCAAAATTCGATGACTCTATGTACCGTTGTTTTATCACAATACGAGAAATATACATACATTTATGCAGATTTTTCATTATTTAATTTCTTCAAATATAATGCAGGACTCTAACATGTTATTGCAACAATTTGAAAAGTGAACCGACATTTATGAGTCCGACGCAAAATGCCAAAACGAGTCTAATAATCCTTCGGGATTCAAATCCCTTTGGACTAAAAAAAAAAAAAAAAAAAATCTGAAATATTTCAGATTTTAAATTATGTCCAAAGGGGCGTTTTTTAACATTTTGTATATTACCTTTCTTTATTAAATATCATGTACCTCGCACTTAAAACATAAGATTCAGTGCAACAGCAATATCGCAAAATAGTTTTAAAACGAGCATATCTTTAGAATTTCCGATACAGAGACTCACGCGCTGGAGATAAAAATGTTTTTCTGCACAACGTTGCCATTGCTCGCTTGGAAATCCTTAAGTTTGTTAATTAAAAATTCGTCAAAGTTTTAAAAAATAGGAAGTCGATCATAAAACAAATATCAAATTTCAAATTTGGTCTTCCACGTGCTCATATTCGTTGGAGGATTACGTTATTCAAAATTCGATGACTGCTATGTACCGTTATTTTATGACATTGCGAGAAATATACATACATTTACGCAGATTTTCATTATTTAATTTCTTCAAATATAATGCAGGACAAATATAATGCAAGACATTTTATGGCAACAGTTTGAAAAGTGAACCGACATTTATGAGTCCGACGCAAAATGCCAAAACGAAACTAATAGTCCTTCGGGATTCAAATCTCTTTGGACTAAAAAAAAAAAAAAAATCTGAAATGTTTCAGATTTTCAATTACGTCCAAATGGCGTTTTTTAACATTTTGTATGTTACTTTCTTTATTAAATATCATGTTCCTCGCACTTAAAACATAAGATTCAGTGCAACAGCAATATCGCAAAATAGTTTTAAAACGAGCATATCTTTAGAATTTCCGATACAGAGACTCACGCGCTGGAGATAAAAATGTTTTTCTGCACAACGTTGCCATTGCTCGCTTTGAAATCCTTAAGTTTGTTAATTAAAAATTCGTCAAAGTTTTATAAAATAGGAAATCGATCATAAAACAAATTTCAAATTTCAAATTTGGTCTTCCACATGCTCATATTCGTTGGAGGATTACATTATTCAAAATTCGATGACTCTATGTACCGTTATTTTATGACAATGCGAGAAATATACATACATTTACGCAGATTTTCATTATTTAATTTCTTCAAATATAATGCAGGACAAATATAATGCAAGACATTTTATGGTAACAGTTTGAAAAGTGAACCGACATTTATGAGTCCGACGCAAAATGCCAAAACGAAACTAATAATCCTTCGGGATTCAAATTCCTTTGGACTAAAAAAAAAAAAAAATTTAAAATGTTTCAGATTTTAAATTATGTCCAAAGGGGAGTTTTTTAACATTTTGTGTGTTACCTTTCTTTATTAAATATCATGTTCCTCGCACTTAAACCATAAGATCCAGTGCAACAGCAATATCGCAAAATAGTTTTAAAACGAGCATATCTTTAGAATTTCCGATACAGAGACTCACGCGCTGGAGATAAAAATGTTTTTCTGCACAACGTTGCCATTGCTCGCTTGGAAATCCTTAAGTTTGTTAATTAAAAATTCGTCAAAGTTTTAAAAAATAGGAAGTCGATCATAAAACAAATATCAAATTTCAAATTTGGTCTTCCACGTGCTCATATTCGTTGGAGGATTACGTTATTCAAAATTCGATGACTGCTATGTACCGTTATTTTATGACATTGCGAGAAATATACATACATTTAAGCAGATTTTCATTATTTAATTTCTTCAAATATAATGCAGGACAAATATAATGCAAGACATTTTATGGCAACAGTTTGAAAAGTGAACCGACATTTATGAGTCCGACGCAAAATGCCAAAACGAAACTAATAGTCCTTCGGGATTCAAATCTCTTTGGACTAAAAAAAAAAAAAAAAAATCTGAAATGTTTCAGATTTTCAATTACGTCCAAATGGCGTTTTTTAACATTTTGTATGTTACTTTCTTTATTAAATATCATGTTCCTCGCACTTAAAACATAAGATTCAGTGCAACAGCAATATCGCAAAATAGTTTTAAAACGAGCATATCTTTAGAATTTCCGATACAGAGACTCACGCGCTGGAGATAAAAATGTTTTTCTGCACAACGTTGCCATTGCTCGCTTTGAAATCCTTAAGTTTGTTAATTAAAAATTCGTCAAAGTTTTATAAAATAGGAAATCGATCATAAAACAAATTTCAAATTTCAAATTTGGTCTTCCACATGCTCATATTCGTTGGAGGATTACATTATTCAAAATTCGATGACTCTATGTACCGTTACTTTATGACAATGCGAGAAATATACATACATTTACGCAGATTTTCATTATTTAATTTCTTCAAATATAATGCAGGACAAATATAATGCAAGACATTTTATGGTAACAGTTTGAAAAGTGAACCGACATTTATGAGTCCGACGCAAAATGCCAAAACGAAACTAATAATCCTTCGGGATTCAAATTCCTTTGGACTAAAAAAAAAAAAAATTTGAAATGTTTCAGATTTTAAATTATGTCCAAAGGGGAGTTTTTTAACATTTTGTATATTGCCTTTCTTTATTAAATATCATGTTCCTCGCACTTAAAACATAAGATTCAGTGCAACAGCAATATCGCAAAATAGTTTTAAAACGAGCATATCTTTAGAATTTCCGATACAGAGACTCACGCGCTGGAGATAAAAATGTTTTTTCTGCACAACGTTGCCATTGCTCGCTTTGAAATCATTGAGTTTGTTAATCAAAAATTCGTCAAAGTTTTAAAAAATAAGAAATCGATCATAAAACAAATTTCAAATTTCAAATTTGGTCTTCCACATGCTCATATTCGTTGGAGGATTACGTTATTCAAAATTCGATGACTCTATGTACCGTTATTTTATGACAATGCGAGAAATATACATACATTTACGCAGATTTTCATTATTTAATTTCTTTAAATATAATGCAGGACTCTAACATTTTATGGCAACAATTTGAAAAGTGAACCGACATTTATCCGTCCGACGCAAAATGCCAAAACGAAACTAATAGTCCTTCGGGATTCAAATCCCTTTGGACTAAAAAAAAAAAAAAAAAAAAAAAAAAAAAACTGAAATGTTTCAGATTTTAAATTACGTCCAAAGGGGCGTTTTTTAACATATTGTGTGTTACCTTTCTTTATTAAATATCATGTTCCTCGCACTTAAACCATAAGATCCAGTGCAACAGCAATATTGCAAAATAGTTTTAAAACGAGCATATCTTTAGAATTTCCGATACAGAGACTCACGCGCTGGAGATAAAAATGTTTTTCTGCACAACGTTGCCATTGCTCGCTTTCAAATCCTTGAGTTTGTTAATCAAAAATTCGTCAAAGTTTTAAAAAATAGGAAATCGATCATAAAACAAATTTCAAATTTCAAATTTGGTTTTCCACATGCTCATATTCGTTGGAGGATTACGTTATTCAAAATTCGATGACTCTATGTACCGTTGTTTTATGACAATACGAGAAATATACATACATTTATGCAGATTTTTCATTATTTAATTTCTTCAAATATAATGCAGGACTCTAACCATTTGTGGCAACACTTTGAAAAGTGAACCGACAATTATGAGTCCGATGCAAAATGCCAAAACGAAACTAATAGTCCTTCGGGATTCAAATCTCTTGGGACTAAAAAAAGAAAAAATCTGAAATGTTTCAGATTTCAAATTACGTCCAAAGGGGCGTTTTTTAACATTTTGTATGTTACTTTCTTTATTAAATATCATGTTCCTCGCACTTAAAACATAAGATTCAGTGCAACAGCAATATCGCAAAATAATTTTAAAACAAGCATATCTTTCGAATTTCCGATACAGAGACTCACGCGCTGGAGATAAAAATGTTTTTTATGCACAACGTTCCCATTGCTCGCTTTGAAATCCTTGAGCTTGTTAATCAAAAATTCGTCAAAGTTTTAAAAAATAGGAAATCGATCATAAAACAAATTTCAAATTTCAAATTTGGTCTTCCACATGCTCATATTCGTTGGAGGATTACGGTATTCAAAATTCGATGACTCTATGTACCGTTATTTTATGACAATGTGAGAAATATACATACATTTACGCAGATTTTCATTATTTAATTTCTTCAAATATAATGCAGGACTCTAACATGTTATGGCAACAGTTTGAAAAGTGAACCGACATTTATGAGTCCGACACAAAATGCCAAAACGAGACTAATAATCCTTCGGGATTCAAATCCCTTTGGACTAAAAAAAAAAAAAAAAAAATCTCAAATGTTTCAGATTTTAAATTATGTCCAAAGGGGAGTTTTTTAACATTTTGTATATTACCTTTCTTTATTAAATATCATGTTCCTCGCACTTAAAACATAAGATTCAGTGCAACAGCAATATCGCAAAATAGTTTTAAAACGAGCATATCTTTAGAATTTCCGATACAGAGACTCACGCGCTGGAGATAAAAATGTTTTTCTGCACAACGTTGCCATTGCTCGCTTTGAAATCTTTGAGTTTGTTAATCAAAAATTCGTCAAAGTTTTAAAAAATAGGAAATCGATCATAAAACAAATTTCAAATTTCAAATTTGGTCTTCCACATGCTCATATTCGTTGGAGGATTACGTTATTCAAAATTCGATGACTCTATGTACCGTTATTTTATGACAATGCGAGAAATATACATACATTTACGCAGATTTTCATTATTTAATTTCTTCAAATATAATGCAGGACTCTAACATTTTATGGCAACAGTTTGAAAAGTGAACCGACATTTATGAGTCCGACGCAAAATGCCAAAACGAAACTAATAGTCCTTCGGGATTCAAATCTCTTGGGACTAAAAAAAAAAAAAATCTGAAATGTTTCAGATTTCAAATTACGTCCAAAGGGGCGTTTTTTAACATTTTGTATGTTACTTTCTTTATTAAATATCATGTTCCTCGCACTTAAAACATAAGATTCAGTGCAACAGCAATATCGCAAAATAATTTTAAAACAAGCATATCTTTCGAATTTCCGATACAGAGACTCACGCGCTGGAGATAAAAATGTTTTTTCTGCACAACGTTCCCATTGCTCGCTTTGAAATCCTTGAGCTTGTTAATCAAAAATTCGTCAAAGGTTTAAAAAACAGGAAATCGATCATAAAACAAATATCAAATTTCAAATTTGGTCTTCCACATGCTCATATTCGTTGGAGGATTACGTTATTCAAAATTCGATGACTGCTATGTACCGTTATTTTATGACATTGCGAGAAATATACATACATTTACGCAGATTTTCATGATTTAATTTCTTCAAATATAATGCAGGACTCTAACATTTTATGGCAACAGTTTGAAAAGTGAACCGACATTTATCCGTCCGACGCAAAATGCCAAAACGAAACTAATAGTCCTTCGGGATTCAAATCTCTTTGGACTAAAAAAAAAAAAATCTGAAATGTTTCAGATTTTAAATTACGTCCAAAGGGGCGTTTTTTAACATTTTGTGTGTTACCTTTCTTTATTAAATATCATGTTCCTCGCACTTAAACCATAAGATCCAGTGCAACAGCAATATCGCAAAATAGTTTTAAAACGAGCATATCTTTAGAATTTCCGATACAGAGACTCACGCGCTGGAGATAAAAATGTTTTTTCTGCACAACGTTGCCACTGCTCGCTTTGAAATCCTTGAGTTTGTTAATCAAAAATTCGTCAAAGTTTTAAAAAATAGGAAATCGATCATAAAACAAATTTCAAATTTCAAATTTGGTTTTCCACATGCTCATATTCGTTGGAGGATTACGTTATTCAAAATTCGATGACTCTATGTACCGTTATTTTATGACAATGTGAGAAATATACATACATTTACGCAGATTTTCATTATTTAATTTCTTCAAATATAATGCAGGACTCTAACATGTTATGGCAACAGTTTGAAAAGTGAACCGACATTTATGAGTCCGACACAAAATGCCAAAACGAGACTAATAATCCTTCGGGATTCAAATCCCTTTGGACTAAAAAAAAAAAAAAAAAAATCTCAAATGTTTCAGATTTTAAATTATGTCCAAAGGGGAGTTTTTTAACATTTTGTATATTACCTTTCTTTATTAAATATCATGTTCCTCGCACTTAAAACATAAGATTCAGTGCAACAGCAATATCGCAAAATAGTTTTAAAACGAGCATATCTTTAGAATTTCCGATACAGAGACTCACGCGCTGGAGATAAAAATGTTTTTCTGCACAACGTTGCCATTGCTCACTTGGAAATCCTTAAGTTTGTTAATTAAAAATTCGTCAAAGTTTTAAAAAATAGGAAATCGATGATAAAACAAATTTCAAATTTGGTCTTCCACATGCTCATATTTGTTGGAGGATTACGTTATTCAAAATTCGATGACTCTATGTACCGTTATTTTATGACAATCTGAGAAATATACATACATTTACGCAAATTTTCATTATTTAATTTCTTCAAATATAATGCAGGACTCTAACATTTTATGGCGACAGTTTGAAAAGTGAACCGACATTTATCCGTCCGACGCAAAATGCCAAAACGAAACTAATAGTCCTTCGGGATTCAAATCTCTTTGGACTAAAAAAAAAAAAATTCTGAAATGTTTCAGATTTTCAATTACGTACAAATGGCGTTTTTTAACATTTTGTATGTTACTTTCTTTATTAAATATCATGTTCCTCGCACTTAAAACATAAGATTCAGTGCAACAGCAATATCGCAAAATAGTTTTAAAACGAGCATATCTTTAGAATTTCCGATACAGAGACTCACGCGCTGGAGATAAAAATGTTTTTCTGCACAACGTTGCCATTGCTCGCTTTGAAATCCTTAAGTTTGTTAATTAAAAATTCGTCAAAGTTTTATAAAATAGGAAATCGATCATAAAACAAATTTCAAATTTCAAATTTGGTCTTCCACATGCTCATATTCGTTGGAGGATTACATTATTCAAAATTCGATGACTCTATGTACCGTTATTTTATGACAATGCGAGAAATATACATACATTTACGCAGATTTTCATTATTTAATTTCTTCAAATATAATGCAGGACAAATATAATGCAAGACATTTTATGGCAACAGTTTGAAAAGTGAACCGACATTTATGAGTCCGACGCAAAATGCCAAAACGAAACTAATAATCCTTCGGGATTCAAATTCCTTTGGACTAAAAAAAAAAAAAAATTTGAAATGTTTCAGATTTTAAATTATGTCCAAAGGGAAGTTTTTTAACATTTTGTATATTGCCTTTCTTTATTAAATATCATGTTCCTCGCACTTAAAACATAAGATTCAGTGCAACAGCAATATCGCAAAATAGTTTTAAAACGAGCATATCTTTAGAATTTCCGATACAGAGACTCACGCGCTGGAGATAAAAATGTTTTTTCTGCACAACGTTGCCATTGCTCGCTTTGAAATCATTGAGTTTGTTAATCAAAAATTCGTCAAAGTTTTAAAAAATAAGAAATCGATCATAAAACAAATTTCAAATTTCAAATTTGGTCTTCCACATGCTCATATTCGTTGGAGGATTACGTTATTCAAAATTCGATGACTCTATGTACCGTTATTTTATGACAATGCGAGAAATATACATACATTTACGCAGATTTTCATTATTTAATTTCTTTAAATATAATGCAGGACTCTAACATTTTATGGCAACAATTTGAAAAGTGAACCGACATTTATCCGTCCGACGCAAAATGCCAAAACGAAACTAATAGTCCTTCGGGATTCAAATCCCTTTGGACTAAAAAAAAAAAAAAAAAAAAAAAAAAAAAAAAAAAAAAAAAACTGAAATGTTTCAGATTTTAAATTACGTCCAAAGGGGCGTTTTTTAACATTTTGTGTGTTACCTTTCTTTATTAAATATCATGTTCCTCGCACTTAAACCATAAGATCCAGTGCAACAGCAATATCGCAAAATAGTTTTAAAACGAGCATATCTTTAGAATTTCCGATACAGAGACTCACGCGCTGGAGATAAAAATGTTTTTCTGCACAACGTTGCCATTGCTCGCTTTCAAATCCTTGAGTTTGTTAATCAAAAATTCGTCAAAGTTTTAAAAAATAGGAAATCGATCATAAAACAAATTTCAAATTTCAAATTTGGTTTTCCACATGCTCATATTCGTTGGAGGATTACGTTATTCAAAATTCGATGACTCTATGTACCGTTGTTTTATCACAATACGAGAAATATACATACATTTATGCAGATTTTTCATTATTTAATTTCTTCAAATATAATGCAGGACTCTAACATGTTATTGCAACAATTTGAAAAGTGAACCGACATTTATGAGTCCGACGCAAAATGCCAAAACGAGTCTAATAATCCTTCGGGATTCAAATCCCTTTGGACTAAAAAAAAAAAAAAAAAAAAATCTGAAATATTTCAGATTTTAAATTATGTCCAAAGGGGCGTTTTTTAACATTTTGTATATTACCTTTCTTTATTAAATATCATGTACCTCGCACTTAAAACATAAGATTCAGTGCAACAGCAATATCGCAAAATAGTTTTAAAACGAGCATATCTTTAGAATTTCCGATACAGAGACTCACGCGCTGGAGATAAAAATGTTTTTCTGCACAACGTTGCCATTGCTCGCTTGGAAATCCTTAAGTTTGTTAATTAAAAATTCGTCAAAGTTTTAAAAAATAGGAAGTCGATCATAAAACAAATATCAAATTTCAAATTTGGTCTTCCACGTGCTCATATTCGTTGGAGGATTACGTTATTCAAAATTCGATGACTGCTATGTACCGTTATTTTATGACATTGCGAGAAATATACATACATTTACGCAGATTTTCATTATTTAATTTCTTCAAATATAATGCAGGACAAATATAATGCAAGACATTTTATGGCAACAGTTTGAAAAGTGAACCGACATTTATGAGTCCGACGCAAAATGCCAAAACGAAACTAATAGTCCTTCGGGATTCAAATCTCTTTGGACTAAAAAAAAAAAAAAAATCTGAAATGTTTCAGATTTTCAATTACGTCCAAATGGCGTTTTTTAACATTTTGTATGTTACTTTCTTTATTAAATATCATGTTCCTCGCACTTAAAACATAAGATTCAGTGCAACAGCAATATCGCAAAATAGTTTTAAAACGAGCATATCTTTAGAATTTCCGATACAGAGACTCACGCGCTGGAGATAAAAATGTTTTTCTGCACAACGTTGCCATTGCTCGCTTTGAAATCTTTGAGTTTGTTAATCAAAAATTCGTCAAAGTTTTAAAAAATAGGAAATCGATCATAAAACAAATTTCAAATTTCAAATTTGGTCTTCCACATGCTCATATTCGTTGGAGGATTACGTTATTCAAAATTCGATGACTCTATGTACCGTTATTTTATGACAATGCGAGAAATATACATACATTTACGCAGATTTTCATTATTTAATTTCTTCAAATATAATGCAGGACTCTAACATTTTATGGCAACAGTTTGAAAAGTGAACCGACATTTATGAGTCCGACGCAAAATGCCAAAACGAAACTAATAGTCCTTCGGGATTCAAATCTCTTGGGACTAAAAAAAAAAAAAATCTGAAATGTTTCAGATTTCAAATTACGTCCAAAGGGGCGTTTTTTAACATTTTGTATGTTACTTTCTTTATTAAATATCATGTTCCTCGCACTTAAAACATAAGATTCAGTGCAACAGCAATATCGCAAAATAATTTTAAAACAAGCATATCTTTCGAATTTCCGATACAGAGACTCACGCGCTGGAGATAAAAATGTTTTTTCTGCACAACGTTCCCATTGCTCGCTTTGAAATCCTTGAGCTTGTTAATCAAAAATTCGTCAAAGGTTTAAAAAACAGGAAATCGATCATAAAACAAATATCAAATTTCAAATTTGGTCTTCCACATGCTCATATTCGTTGGAGGATTACGTTATTCAAAATTCGATGACTGCTATGTACCGTTATTTTATGACATTGCGAGAAATATACATACATTTACGCAGATTTTCATGATTTAATTTCTTCAAATATAATGCAGGACTCTAACATTTTATGGCAACAGTTTGAAAAGTGAACCGACATTTATCCGTCCGACGCAAAATGCCAAAACGAAACTAATAGTCCTTCGGGATTCAAATCTCTTTGGACTAAAAAAAAAAAAATCTGAAATGTTTCAGATTTTAAATTACGTCCAAAGGGGCGTTTTTTAACATTTTGTGTGTTACCTTTCTTTATTAAATATCATGTTCCTCGCACTTAAACCATAAGATCCAGTGCAACAGCAATATCGCAAAATAGTTTTAAAACGAGCATATCTTTAGAATTTCCGATACAGAGACTCACGCGCTGGAGATAAAAATGTTTTTTCTGCACAACGTTGCCACTGCTCGCTTTGAAATCCTTGAGTTTGTTAATCAAAAATTCGTCAAAGTTTTAAAAAATAGGAAATCGATCATAAAACAAATTTCAAATTTCAAATTTGGTTTTCCACATGCTCATATTCGTTGGAGGATTACGTTATTCAAAATTCGATGACTCTATGTACCGTTATTTTATGACAATGTGAGAAATATACATACATTTACGCAGATTTTCATTATTTAATTTCTTCAAATATAATGCAGGACTCTAACATGTTATGGCAACAGTTTGAAAAGTGAACCGACATTTATGAGTCCGACACAAAATGCCAAAACGAGACTAATAATCCTTCGGGATTCAAATCCCTTTGGACTAAAAAAAAAAAAAAAAAATCTCAAATGTTTCAGATTTTAAATTATGTCCAAAGGGGAGTTTTTTAACATTTTGTATATTACCTTTCTTTATTAAATATCATGTTCCTCGCACTTAAAACATAAGATTCAGTGCAACAGCAATATCGCAAAATAGTTTTAAAACGAGCATATCTTTAGAATTTCCGATACAGAGACTCACGCGCTGGAGATAAAAATGTTTTTCTGCACAACGTTGCCATTGCTCACTTGGAAATCCTTAAGTTTGTTAATTAAAAATTCGTCAAAGTTTTAAAAAATAGGAAATCGATGATAAAACAAATTTCAAATTTGGTCTTCCACATGCTCATATTTGTTGGAGGATTACGTTATTCAAAATTCGATGACTCTATGTACCGTTATTTTATGACAATCTGAGAAATATACATACATTTACGCAAATTTTCATTATTTAATTTCTTCAAATATAATGCAGGACTCTAACATTTTATGGCGACAGTTTGAAAAGTGAACCGACATTTATCCGTCCGACGCAAAATGCCAAAACGAAACTAATAGTCCTTCGGGATTCAAATCTCTTTGGACTAAAAAAAAAAAAATTCTGAAATGTTTCAGATTTTCAATTACGTACAAATGGCGTTTTTTAACATTTTGTATGTTACTTTCTTTATTAAATATCATGTTCCTCGCACTTAAAACATAAGATTCAGTGCAACAGCAATATCGCAAAATAGTTTTAAAACGAGCATATCTTTAGAATTTCCGATACAGAGACTCACGCGCTGGAGATAAAAATGTTTTTCTGCACAACGTTGCCATTGCTCGCTTTGAAATCCTTAAGTTTGTTAATTAAAAATTCGTCAAAGTTTTATAAAATAGGAAATCGATCATAAAACAAATTTCAAATTTCAAATTTGGTCTTCCACATGCTCATATTCGTTGGAGGATTACATTATTCAAAATTCGATGACTCTATGTACCGTTATTTTATGACAATGCGAGAAATATACATACATTTACGCAGATTTTCATTATTTAATTTCTTCAAATATAATGCAGGACAAATATAATGCAAGACATTTTATGGCAACAGTTTGAAAAGTGAACCGACATTTATGAGTCCGACGCAAAATGCCAAAACGAAACTAATAATCCTTCGGGATTCAAATTCCTTTGGACTAAAAAAAAAAAAAAATTTGAAATGTTTCAGATTTTAAATTATGTCCAAAGGGAAGTTTTTTAACATTTTGTATATTGCCTTTCTTTATTAAATATCATGTTCCTCGCACTTAAAACATAAGATTCAGTGCAACAGCAATATCGCAAAATAGTTTTAAAACGAGCATATCTTTAGAATTTCCGATACAGAGACTCACGCGCTGGAGATAAAAATGTTTTTTCTGCACAACGTTGCCATTGCTCGCTTTGAAATCATTGAGTTTGTTAATCAAAAATTCGTCAAAGTTTTAAAAAATAAGAAATCGATCATAAAACAAATTTCAAATTTCAAATTTGGTCTTCCACATGCTCATATTCGTTGGAGGATTACGTTATTCAAAATTCGATGACTCTATGTACCGTTATTTTATGACAATGCGAGAAATATACATACATTTACGCAGATTTTCATTATTTAATTTCTTTAAATATAATGCAGGACTCTAACATTTTATGGCAACAATTTGAAAAGTGAACCGACATTTATCCGTCCGACGCAAAATGCCAAAACGAAACTAATAGTCCTTCGGGATTCAAATCCCTTTGGACTAAAAAAAAAAAAAAAAAAAAAAAAAAAAAAACTGAAATGTTTCAGATTTTAAATTACGTCCAAAGGGGCGTTTTTTAACATTTTGTGTGTTACCTTTCTTTATTAAATATCATGTTCCTCGCACTTAAACCATAAGATCCAGTGCAACAGCAATATCGCAAAATAGTTTTAAAACGAGCATATCTTTAGAATTTCCGATACAGAGACTCACGCGCTGGAGATAAAAATGTTTTTCTGCACAACGTTGCCATTGCTCGCTTTCAAATCCTTGAGTTTGTTAATCAAAAATTCGTCAAAGTTTTAAAAAATAGGAAATCGATCATAAAACAAATTTCAAATTTCAAATTTGGTTTTCCACATGCTCATATTCGTTGGAGGATTACGTTATTCAAAATTCGATGACTCTATGTACCGTTGTTTTATCACAATACGAGAAATATACATACATTTATGCAGATTTTTCATTATTTAATTTCTTCAAATATAATGCAGGACTCTAACATGTTATTGCAACAATTTGAAAAGTGAACCGACATTTATGAGTCCGACGCAAAATGCCAAAACGAGTCTAATAATCCTTCGGGATTCAAATCCCTTTGGACTAAAAAAAAAAAAAAAAAAAAATCTGAAATATTTCAGATTTTAAATTATGTCCAAAGGGGCGTTTTTTAACATTTTGTATATTACCTTTCTTTATTAAATATCATGTACCTCGCACTTAAAACATAAGATTCAGTGCAACAGCAATATCGCAAAATAGTTTTAAAACGAGCATATCTTTAGAATTTCCGATACAGAGACTCACGCGCTGGAGATAAAAATGTTTTTCTGCACAACGTTGCCATTGCTCGCTTGGAAATCCTTAAGTTTGTTAATTAAAAATTCGTCAAAGTTTTAAAAAATAGGAAGTCGATCATAAAACAAATATCAAATTTCAAATTTGGTCTTCCACGTGCTCATATTCGTTGGAGGATTACGTTATTCAAAATTCGATGACTGCTATGTACCGTTATTTTATGACATTGCGAGAAATATACATACATTTACGCAGATTTTCATTATTTAATTTCTTCAAATATAATGCAGGACAAATATAATGCAAGACATTTTATGGCAACAGTTTGAAAAGTGAACCGACATTTATGAGTCCGACGCAAAATGCCAAAACGAAACTAATAGTCCTTCGGGATTCAAATCTCTTTGGACTAAAAAAAAAAAAAAAATCTGAAATGTTTCAGATTTTCAATTACGTCCAAATGGCGTTTTTTAACATTTTGTATGTTACTTTCTTTATTAAATATCATGTTCCTCGCACTTAAAACATAAGATTCAGTGCAACAGCAATATCGCAAAATAGTTTTAAAACGAGCATATCTTTAGAATTTCCGATACAGAGACTCACGCGCTGGAGATAAAAATGTTTTTCTGCACAACGTTGCCATTGCTCGCTTTGAAATCCTTAAGTTTGTTAATTAAAAATTCGTCAAAGTTTTATAAAATAGGAAATCGATCATAAAACAAATTTCAAATTTCAAATTTGGTCTTCCACATGCTCATATTCGTTGGAGGATTACATTATTCAAAATTCGATGACTCTATGTACCGTTATTTTATGACAATGCGAGAAATATACATACATTTACGCAGATTTTCATTATTTAATTTCTTCAAATATAATGCAGGACAAATATAATGCAAGACATTTTATGGTAACAGTTTGAAAAGTGAACCGACATTTATGAGTCCGACGCAAAATGCCAAAACGAAACTAATAATCCTTCGGGATTCAAATTCCTTTGGACTAAAAAAAAAAAAAAATTTAAAATGTTTCAGATTTTAAATTATGTCCAAAGGGGAGTTTTTTAACATTTTGTATATTGCCTTTCTTTATTAAATATCATGTTCCTCGCACTTAAAACATAAGATTCAGTGCAACAGCAATATCGCAAAATAGTTTTAAAACGAGCATATCTTTAGAATTTCCGATACAGAGACTCACGCGCTGGAGATAAAAATGTTTTTTCTGCACAACGTTGCCATTGCTCGCTTTGAAATCATTGAGTTTGTTAATCAAAAATTCGTCAAAGTTTTAAAAAATAAGAAATCGATCATAAAATAAATTTCAAATTTCAAATTTGGTCTTCCACATGCTCATATTCGTTGGAGGATTACGTTATTCAAAATTCGATGACTCTATGTACCGTTATTTTATGACAATGCGAGAAATATACATACATTTACGCAGATTTTCATTATTTAATTTCTTTAAATATAATGCAGGACTCTAACATTTTATGGCAACAATTTGAAAAGTGAACCGACATTTATCCGTCCGACGCAAAATGCCAAAACGAAACTAATAGTCCTTCGGGATTCAAATCCCTTTGGACTAAAAAAAAAAAAAAAAAAAAAAAAAAAAAAAAAAAAAAAAACTGAAATGTTTCAGATTTTAAATTACGTCCAAAGGGGCGTTTTTTAACATTTTGTGTGTTACCTTTCTTTATTAAATATCATGTTCCTCGCACTTAAACCATAAGATCCAGTGCAACAGCAATATCGCAAAATAGTTTTAAAACGAGCATATCTTTAGAATTTCCGATACAGAGACTCACGCGCTGGAGATAAAAATGTTTTTCTGCACAACGTTGCCATTGCTCGCTTGGAAATCCTTAAGTTTGTTAATTAAAAATTCGTCAAAGTTTTAAAAAATAGGAAGTCGATCATAAAACAAATATCAAATTTCAAATTTGGTCTTCCACGTGCTCATATTCGTTGGAGGATTACGTTATTCAAAATTCGATGACTGCTATGTACCGTTATTTTATGACATTGCGAGAAATATACATACATTTAAGCAGATTTTCATTATTTAATTTCTTCAAATATAATGCAGGACAAATATAATGCAAGACATTTTATGGCAACAGTTTGAAAAGTGAACCGACATTTATGAGTCCGACGCAAAATGCCAAAACGAAACTAATAGTCCTTCGGGATTCAAATCTCTTTGGACTAAAAAAAAAAAAAAAAATCTGAAATGTTTCAGATTTTCAATTACGTCCAAATGGCGTTTTTTAACATTTTGTATGTTACTTTCTTTATTAAATATCATGTTCCTCGCACTTAAAACATAAGATTCAGTGCAACAGCAATATCGCAAAATAGTTTTAAAACGAGCATATCTTTAGAATTTCCGATACAGAGACTCACGCGCTGGAGATAAAAATGTTTTTCTGCACAACGTTGCCATTGCTCGCTTTGAAATCCTTAAGTTTGTTAATTAAAAATTCGTCAAAGTTTTATAAAATAGGAAATCGATCATAAAACAAATTTCAAATTTCAAATTTGGTCTTCCACATGCTCATATTCGTTGGAGGATTACATTATTCAAAATTCGATGACTCTATGTACCGTTATTTTATGACAATGCGAGAAATATACATACATTTACGCAGATTTTCATTATTTAATTTCTTCAAATATAATGCAGGACAAATATAATGCAAGACATTTTATGGTAACAGTTTGAAAAGTGAACCGACATTTATGAGTCCGACGCAAAATGCCAAAACGAAACTAATAATCCTTCGGGATTCAAATTCCTTTGGACTAAAAAAAAAAAAAATTTGAAATGTTTCAGATTTTAAATTATGTCCAAAGGGGAGTTTTTTAACATTTTGTATATTGCCTTTCTTTATTAAATATCATGTTCCTCGCACTTAAAACATAAGATTCAGTGCAACAGCAATATCGCAAAATAGTTTTAAAACGAGCATATCTTTAGAATTTCCGATACAGAGACTCACGCGCTGGAGATAAAAATGTTTTTTCTGCACAACGTTGCCATTGCTCGCTTTGAAATCATTGAGTTTGTTAATCAAAAATTCGTCAAAGTTTTAAAAAATAAGAAATCGATCATAAAACAAATTTCAAATTTCAAATTTGGTTTTCCACATGCTCATATTCGTTGGAGGATTACGTTATTCAAAATTCGATGACTCTATGTACCGTTGTTTTATGACAATACGAGAAATATACATACATTTATGCAGATTTTTCATTATTTAATTTCTTCAAATATAATGCAGGACTCTAACCATTTGTGGCAACACTTTGAAAAGTGAACCGACAATTATGAGTCCGATGCAAAATGCCAAAACGAAACTAATAGTCCTTCGGGATTCAAATCTCTTTGGACTAAAAAAAAAAAAAAAAAAAAATCTGAAATATTTCAGATTTTAAATTATGTCCAAAGGGGCGTTTTTTAACATTTTGTATGTTACTTTCTTTATTAAATATCATGTTCCTCGCACTTAAAACATAAGATTCAGTGCAACAGCAATATCGCAAAATAGTTTTAAAACGAGCATATCTTTAGAATTTCCGATACAGAGACTCACGCGCTGGAGATAAAAATGTTTTTCTGCACAACGTTGCCATTGCTCGCTTTCAAATCCTTGAGTTTGTTAATCAAAAATTCGTCAAAGTTTTAAAAAATAGGAAATCGATGATAAAACAAATTTCAAATTTGGTCTTCCACATGCTCATATTCGTTGGAGGATTACGTTATTCAAAATTCGATGACTCTATGTACCGTTATTTTATGACAATCTGAGAAATATACATACATTTACGCAGATTTTCATTATTTAATTTCTTCAAATATAATGCAAGACTCTAACATGTTATTGCAACAATTTGAAAAGTGAACCGACATTTATGAGTCCGACGCAAAATGCCAAAACGAGTCTAATAATCCTTCGGGATTCAAATCCCTTTGGACTAAAAAAAAAAAAAAAAAAAAATCTGAAATATTTCAGATTTTAAATTATGTCCAAAGGGGCGTTTTTTAACATTTTGTATATTACCTTTCTTTATTAAATATCATGTTCCTCGCACTTAAAACATAAGATTCAGTGCAACAGCAATATCGCAAAATAGTTTTAAAACGAGCATATCTTTAGAATTTCCGATACAGAGACTCACGCGCTGGAGATAAAAATGTTTTTCTGCACAACGTTGCCATTGCTCGCTTTCAAATCCTTGAGTTTGTTAATCAAAAATTCGTCAAAGTTTTAAAAAATAGGAAATCGATGATAAAACAAATTTCAAATTTGGTCTTCCACATGCTCATATTCGTTGGAGGATTACGTTATTCAAAATTCGATGACTCTATGTACCGTTATTTTATGACAATCTGAGAAATATACATACATTTACGCAGATTTTCATTATTTAATTTCTTCAAATATAATGCAAGACTCTAACATGTTATTGCAACAATTTGAAAAGTGAACCGACATTTATGAGTCCGACGCAAAATGCCAAAACGAGTCTAATAATCCTTCGGGATTCAAATCCCTTTGGACTAAAAAAAAAAAAAAAAAAAAATCTGAAATATTTCAGATTTTAAATTATGTCCAAAGGGGCGTTTTTTAACATTTTGTATATTACCTTTCTTTATTAAATATCATGTTCCTCGCACTTAAAACATAAGATTCAGTGCAACAGCAATATCGCAAAATAGTTTTAAAACGAGCATATCTTTAGAATTTCCGATACAGAGACTCACGCGCTGGAGATAAAAATGTTTTTCTGCACAACGTTGCCATTGCTCGCTTGGAAATCCTTAAGTTTGTTAATTAAAAATTCGTCAAAGTTTTAAAAAATAGGAAGTCGATCATAAAACAAATATCAAATTTCAAATTTGGTCTTCCACGTGCTCATATTCGTTGGAGGATTACGTTATTCAAAATTCGATGACTGCTATGTACCGTTATTTTATGACATTGCGAGAAATATACATACATTTACGCAGATTTTCATTATTTAATTTCTTCAAATATAATGCAGGACTCTAACATTTTATGGCAACAGTTTGAAAAGTGAACCGACATTTATCCGTCCGACGCAAAATGCCAAAACGAAACTAATAGTCCTTCGGGATTCAAATCTCTTTGGACTAAAAAAAAAAAAAATCTGAAATGTTTCAGATTTTAAATTACGTCCAAAGGGGCGTTTTTTAACATTTTGTATGTTACTTTCTTTATTAAATATCATGTTCCTCGCACTTAAAACATAAGATTCAGTGCAACAGCAATATCGCAAAATAGTTTTAAAACGAGCATATCTTTAGAATTTCCGATACAGAGACTCACGCGCTGGAGATAAAAATGTTTTTCTGCACAACGTTGCCATTGCTCGCTTTGAAATCCTTAAGTTTGTTAATTAAAAATTCGTCAAAGTTTTAAAAAATAGGAAATCGATCATAAAACAAATTTAAAATTTCAAATTTGGTCTTCCACATGCTCATATTCGTTGGAGGATTACGTTATTCAAAATTCGATGACTCTATGTACCGTTATTTTATGACAATGCGAGAAATATACATACATTTACGCAGATTTTCATTATTTAATTTCTTCAAATATAATGCAGGACTCTAACATTTTATGGCAACAGTTTGAAAAGGGAACCGACATTTATGATTCCGACGCAAAATGCCAAAACGAAACTAATAATCCTTCGGGATTCAAATCCCTTTGGACTAAAAAAAAATTTGAAATGTTTCAGATTTTAAATTACGTCCAAAGGGGCGTTTTTTTAACATTTTGTGTGTTACCTTTCTTTATTAAATATCATGTTCCTCGCACTTAAACCATAAGATCCAGTGCAACAGCAATATCCCAAAATAATTTTAAAACGAGCATATCTTTAGAATTTCCGATACAGAGACTCACGTGCTCGAGATAAAAATGTGTTTTCTGCACAACGTTGCCATTGCTCGCTTTGAAATCATTGAGTTTGTTAATCAAAAATTCGTCAAAGTTTTAAAAAATAAGAAATCGATCATAAAACAAATTTCAAATTTCAAATTTGGTCTTCCACATGCTCATATTCGTTGGAGGATTACGTTATTCAAAATTCGATGACTCTATGTACCGTTATTTTATGACAATGCGAGAAATATACATACATTTACGCAGATTTTCATTATTTAATTTCTTTAAATATAATGCAGGACTCTAACATTTTATAGCAACAGTTTGAAAAGTGAACCGACATTTATCCGTCCGACGCAAAATGCCAAAACGAAACTAATAGTCCTTCGGGATTCAAATCCCTTTGGACTAAAAAAAAAAAAAAAAAAAAAAAAAAAAAAAAAAAAATCTGAAATGTTTCTGATTTTAAATTACGTCCAAAGGGGCGTTTTTTAACATTTTGTGTGTTACCTTTCTTTATTAAATATCATGTTCCTCGCACTTAAACCATAAGATCCAGTGCAACAGCAATATCGCAAAATAGTTTTAAAACGAGCATATCTTTAGAATTTCCGATACAGAGACTCACGCGCTGGAGATAAAAATGTTTTTCTGCACAACGTTGCCATTGCTCGCTTTCAAATCCTTGAGTTTGTTAATCAAAAATTCGACAAAGTTTTAAAAAATAGGAAATCGATCATAAAACAAATTTCAAATTTCAAATTTGGTTTTCCACATGCTCATATTCGTTGGAGGATTACGTTATTCAAAATTCAATGACTCTATGTACCGTTGTTTTATCACAATACGAGAAATATACATACATTTATGCAGATTTTTCATTATTTAATTTCTTCAAATATAATGCAGGACTCTAACCATTTGTGGCAACACTTTGAAAAGTGAACCGACAATTATGAGTCCGACGCAAAATGCCAAAACGAAACTAATAGTCCTTCGGGATTCAAATCGCTTTGGACTAAAAAAAAAAAAAAAAAAAAAATCTGAAATATTTCAGATTTTAAATTATGTCCAAAGGTGCGTTTTTTTAACATTTTGTATATTACCTTTCTTTATTAAATATCATGTTCCTCGCACTTAAAACATAAGATTCAGTGCAACAGCAATATCGCAAAATAGTTTTAAAACGAGCATATCTTTAGAATTTCCGATACAGAGACTCACGCGCTGGAGATAAAAATGTTTTTCTGCACAACGTTGCCATTGCTCGCTTGGAAATCCTTAAGTTTGTTAATCAAAAATTCGTCAAAGTTTTAAAAAATAGGAAATCGATGATAAAACAAATTTCAAATTTGGTCTTCCACATGCTCATATTCGTTGGAGGATTACGTTATTCAAAATTCGATGACTCTATGTACCGTTATTTTATGACAATCTGAGAAATATACATACATTTACGCAGATTTTCATTATTTAATTTCTTCAAATATAATGCAGGACTCTAACATGTTATTGCAACAGTTTGAAAAGTGAACTGACATTTATGAGTCCGACGCAAAATGCCAAAACGAGTCTAATAATCCTTCGGGATTCAAATCCCTTTGGACTAAAAAAAAAAAAAAAAAAAAAAAATCTGAAATAATTCAGATTTTAAATTATGTCCAAAGGGGCGTTTTTTAACATTTTGTATATTACCTTTCTTTATTAAATATCATGTTCCTCGCACTTAAAACATAATATTCAGTGCAACAGCAATATCGCAAAATAGTTTTAAAACGAGCATATGTTTAGAATTTCCGATACAGAGACTCACGCGCTGGAGATAAAAATGTTTTTCTGCACAACGTTGCCATTGCTCGCTTGGAAATCCTTAAGTTTGTTAATTAAAAATTCGTCAAAGTTTTAAAAAATAGGAAATCGATCATAAAACAAATATCAAATTTCAAATTTGGTCTTCCACGTGCTCATATTCGTTGGAGGATTACGTTATTCAAAATTCGATGACTGCTATGTACCGTTATTTTATGACATTGCGAGAAATATACATACATTTACGCAGATTTTCATTATTTAATTTCTTCAAATATAATGCAGGACTCTAACATTTTATGGCAACAGTTTGAAAAGTGAACCGACATTTATCCGTCCGACGCAAAATGCCAAAACGAAACTAATAGTCCTTCGGGATTCAAATCTCTTTGGACTAAAAAAAAAAAAAAATCTGAAATGTTTCAGATTTTAAATTACGTCCAAAGGGGCGTTTTTTAACATTTTGTATGTTACTTTCTTTATTAAATATCATGTTCCTCGCACTTAAAACATAAGATTCAGTGCAACAGCAATATCGCAAAATAGTTTTAAAACGAGCATATCTTTAGAATTTCCGATACAGAGACTCACGCGCTGGTGATAAAAATGTTTTTCTGCACAACGTTGCCATTGCTCGCTTTGAAATCCTTAAGTTTGTTAATTAAAAATTCGTCAAAGTTTTAAAAAATAGGAAATCGATCATAAAACAAATATCAAATTTCAAATTTGGTCTTCCACGTGCTCATATTCGTTGGAGGATTACGTTATTCAAAATTCGATGACTGCTATGTACCGTTATTTTATGACATTGCGAGAAATATACATACATTTACGCAGATTTTCATTATTTAATTTCTTCAAATATAATGCAGGACTCTAACATTTTATGGCAACAGTTTGAAAAGTGAACCAACATTTATCCGTCCGACGCAAAATGCCAAAACGAAACTAATAGTCCTTCGGGATTCAAATCCCTTTGGACTAAAAAAAAAAAAAAAAAAAAAAAAAAAAAAAAAAAAAAAAAAAAATTCTGAAATGTTTCTGATTTTAAATTACGTCCAAAGGGGCGTTTTTTAACATTTTGTGTGTTACCTTTCTTTATTAAATATCATGTTCCTCGCACTTAAACCATAAGATCCAGTGCAACAGCAATATCGCAAAATAGTTTTAAAAGGAGCATATCTTTAGAATTTCCGATACAGAGACTCACGCGCTGGAGATAAAAATGTTTTTTCTGCACAAAGTTGCCATTGCTCGCTTTGAAATCCTTGAGTTTATTAATCAAAAATTCGTCAAAATTTTAAAAAATAGGAAATCGATCATAAAACAAATTTCAAATTTGGTCTTCCACATGCTCATATTTGTTGGAGGATTACGTTATTCAAAATTTGATGACTCTATGTACCGTTGTTTTATCACAATACGAGAAGTATACATACATTTATGCAGATTTTTCATTATTTAATTTCTTCAAATATAATGCAGGACTCTAACCTTTTGTGGCAACACTTTGAAAAGTGAACCGACAATTATGAGTCCGACGCAAAATGCCAAAACGAAACTAATAGTCCTTCGGGATTCAAATCCCTTTGGACTAAAAACGAGTAAAGACTCGTTTCGATTCGTACCTTTGACATTTGGAGCTCCAAAATTAAAAAAAAAAAAAAAAAAAAAAAAAAAAAAAAAACCTGAAATGTTTCAGATTTTAAATTACGTCCAAAGGGGCGTTTTTTAACATTTTGTATGTTACTTTCTTTATTAAATATCATGTTCCTCGCACTTAAAACATAAGATTCAGTGCAACAGCAATATCGCAAAATAGTTTTAAAACGAGCATATCTTTAGAATTTCCGATACAGAGACTCACGCGCTGGAGATAAAAATGTTTTTCTGCACAACGTTGCCATTGCTCGCTTGGAAATCCTTAAGTTTGTTAATCAAAAATTCGTCAAAGTTTTAAAAAATAGGAAATCGATGATAAAACAAATTTCAAATTTGGTCTTCCACATGCTCATATTCGTTGGAGGATTACGTTATTCAAAATTCGATGACTCTATGTACCGTTATTTTATGACAATCTGAGAAATATACATACATTTACGCAGATTTTCATTATTTAATTTCTTCAAATATAATGCAGGACTCTAACATGTTATTGCAACAGTTTGAAAAGTGAACTGACATTTATGAGTCCGACGCAAAATGCCAAAACGAGTCTAATAATCCTTCGGGATTCAAATCCCTTTGGACTAAAAAAAAAAAAAAAAAAAAAAAATCTGAAATATTTCAGATTTTAAATTATGTCCAAAGGGGCGTTTTTTAACATTTTGTATATTACCTTTCTTTATTAAATATCATGTTCCTCGCACTTAAAACATAATATTCAGTGCAACAGCAATATCGCAAAATAGTTTTAAAACGAGCATATGTTTAGAATTTCCGATACAGAGACTCACGCGCTGGAGATAAAAATGTTTTTCTGCACAACGTTGCCATTGCTCGCTTGGAAATCCTTAAGTTTGTTAATTAAAAATTCGTCAAAGTTTTAAAAAATAGGAAATCGATCATAAAACAAATATCAAATTTCAAATTTGGTCTTCCACGTGCTCATATTCGTTGGAGGATTACGTTATTCAAAATTCGATGACTGCTATGTACCGTTATTTTATGACATTGCGAGAAATATACATACATTTACGCAGATTTTCATTATTTAATTTCTTCAAATATAATGCAGGACTCTAACATTTTATGGCAACAGTTTGAAAAGTGAACCGACATTTATCCGTCCGACGCAAAATGCCAAAACGAAACTAATAGTCCTTCGGGATTCAAATCTCTTTGGACTAAAAAAAAAAAAAAATCTGAAATGTTTCAGATTTTAAATTACGTCCAAAGGGGCGTTTTTTAACATTTTGTATGTTACTTTCTTTATTAAATATCATGTTCCTCGCACTTAAAACATAAGATTCAGTGCAACAGCAATATCGCAAAATAGTTTTAAAACGAGCATATCTTTAGAATTTCCGATACAGAGACTCACGCGCTGGTGATAAAAATGTTTTTCTGCACAACGTTGCCATTGCTCGCTTTGAAATCCTTAAGTTTGTTAATTAAAAATTCGTCAAAGTTTTAAAAAATAGGAAATCGATCATAAAACAAATATCAAATTTCAAATTTGGTCTTCCACGTGCTCATATTCGTTGGAGGATTACGTTATTCAAAATTCGATGACTGCTATGTACCGTTATTTTATGACATTGCGAGAAATATACATACATTTACGCAGATTTTCATTATTTAATTTCTTCAAATATAATGCAGGACTCTAACATTTTATGGCAACAGTTTGAAAAGTGAACCAACATTTATCCGTCCGACGCAAAATGCCAAAACGAAACTAATAGTCCTTCGGGATTCAAATCCCTTTGGACTAAAAAAAAAAAAAAAAAAAAAAAAAAAAAAAAAAATTCTGAAATGTTTCTGATTTTAAATTACGTCCAAAGGGGCGTTTTTTAACATTTTGTGTGTTACCATTCTTTATTAAATATCATGTTCCTCGCACTTAAACCATAAGATCCAGTGCAACAGCAATATCGCAAAATAGTTTTAAAAGGAGCATATCTTTAGAATTTCCGATACAGAGACTCACGCGCTGGAGATAAAAATGTTTTTTCTGCACAAAGTTGCCATTGCTCGCTTTGAAATCCTTGAGTTTATTAATCAAAAATTCGTCAAAATTTTAAAAAATAGGAAATCGATCATAAAACAAATTTCAAATTTGGTCTTCCACATGCTCATATTTGTTGGAGGATTACGTTATTCAAAATTTGATGACTCTATGTACCGTTGTTTTATCACAATACGAGAAGTATACATACATTTATGCAGATTTTTCATTATTTAATTTCTTCAAATATAATGCAGGACTCTAACCTTTTGTGGCAACACTTTGAAAAGTGAACCGACAATTATGAGTCCGACGCAAAATGCCAAAACGAAACTAATAGTCCTTCGGGATTCAAATCCCTTTGGACTAAAAACGAGTAAAGACTCGTTTCGATTCGTACCTTTGACATTTGGAGCTCCAAAATTAAAAAAAAAAAAAAAAAAAAAAAAAAAAAAAAAAAAAAACCTGAAATGTTTCAGATTTTAAATTACGTCCAAAGGGGCGTTTTTTAACATTTTGTATGTTACTTTCTTTATTAAATATCATGTTCCTCGCACTTAAAACATAAGATTCAGTGCAACAGCAATATCGCAAAATAGTTTTAAAACGAGCATATCTTTAGAATTTCCGATAAAGAGACTCACGCGCTGGAGATACAAATGTTTTTCTGCACAACGTTGCCATTGCTCGCTTTCAAATCCTTGAGTTTGTTAATCAAAAATTCGTCAAAGTTTTAAAAAATAGGAAATCGATGATAAAACAAATTTCAAATTTGGTCTTCCACATGCTCATATTCGTTGGAAGATTACGTTATTCAAAATTCGATGACTCTATGTACCGTTATTTTATGACAATCTGAGAAATATACATACATTTACGCAGATTTTCATTATTTAATTTCTTCAAATATAATGCAGGACTCTAACATGTTATTGCAACAGTTTGAAAAGTGAACTGACATTTATGAGTCCGACGCAAAATGCCAAAACGAGTCTAATAATCCTTCGGGATTCAAATCCCTTTGGACTAAAAAAAAAAAAAAAAAAAAAATCTGAAATATTTCAGATTTTAAATTATGTCCAAAGGTGCGTTTTTTTAACATTTTGTATATTACCTTTCTTTATTAAATATCATGTTCCTCGCACTTAAAACATAAGATTCAGTGCAACAGCAATATCGCAAAATAGTTTTAAAACGAGCATATCTTTAGAATTTCCGATACAGAGACTCACGCGCTGGAGATAAAAATGTTTTTCTGCACAACGTTGCCATTGCTCGCTTGGAAATCCTTAAGTTTGTTAATCAAAAATTCGTCAAAGTTTTAAAAAATAGGAAATCGATGATAAAACAAATTTCAAATTTGGTCTTCCACATGCTCATATTCGTTGGAGGATTACGTTATTCAAAATTCGATGACTCTATGTACCGTTATTTTATGACAATCTGAGAAATATACATACATTTACGCAGATTTTCATTATTTAATTTCTTCAAATATAATGCAGGACTCTAACATGTTATTGCAACAGTTTGAAAAGTGAACCGACAATTATGAGTCCGACGCAAAATGCCAAAACGAAACTAATAGTCCTTCGGGATTCAAATCCCTTTGGACTAAAAAAAAAAAAAAAAAAAAAATCTGAAATATTTCAGATTTTAAATTATGTCCAAAGGTGCGTTTTTTTAACATTTTGTATATTACCTTTCTTTATTAAATATCATGTTCCTCGCACTTAAAACATAAGATTCAGTGCAACAGCAATATCGCAAAATAGTTTTAAAACGAGCATATCTTTAGAATTTCCGATACAGAGACTCACGCGCTGGAGATAAAAATGTTTTTCTGCACAACGTTGCCATTGCTCGCTTGGAAATCCTTAAGTTTGTTAATCAAAAATTCGTCAAAGTTTTAAAAAATAGGAAATCGATGATAAAACAAATTTCAAATTTGGTCTTCCACATGCTCATATTCGTTGGAGGATTACGTTATTCAAAATTCGATGACTCTATGTACCGTTATTTTATGACAATCTGAGAAATATACATACATTTACGCAGATTTTCATTATTTAATTTCTTCAAATATAATGCAGGACTCTAACATGTTATTGCAACAGTTTGAAAAGTGAACTGACATTTATGAGTCCGACGCAAAATGCCAAAACGAGTCTAATAATCCTTCGGGATTCAAATCCCTTTGGACTAAAAAAAAAAAAAAAAAAAAAAAAATCTGAAATATTTCAGATTTTAAATTATGTCCAAAGGGGCGTTTTTTAACATTTTGTATATTACCTTTCTTTATTAAATATCATGTTCCTCGCACTTAAAACATAATATTCAGTGCAACAGCAATATCGCAAAATAGTTTTAAAACGAGCATATGTTTAGAATTTCCGATACAGAGACTCACGCGCTGGAGATAAAAATGTTTTTCTGCACAACGTTGCCATTGCTCGCTTGGAAATCCTTAAGTTTGTTAATTAAAAATTCGTCAAAGTTTTAAAAAATAGGAAATCGATCATAAAACAAATATCAAATTTCAAATTTGGTCTTCCACGTGCTCATATTCGTTGGAGGATTACGTTATTCAAAATTCGATGACTGCTATGTACCGTTATTTTATGACATTGCGAGAAATATACATACATTTACGCAGATTTTCATTATTTAATTTCTTCAAATATAATGCAGGACTCTAACATTTTATGGCAACAGTTTGAAAAGTGAACCGACATTTATCCGTCCGACGCAAAATGCCAAAACGAAACTAATAGTCCTTCGGGATTCAAATCTCTTTGGACTAAAAAAAAAAAAAATCTGAAATGTTTCAGATTTTAAATTACGTCCAAAGGGGCGTTTTTTAACATTTTGTATGTTACTTTCTTTATTAAATATCATGTTCCTCGCACTTAAAACATAAGATTCAGTGCAACAGCAATATCGCAAAATAGTTTTAAAACGAGCATATCTTTAGAATTTCCGATACAGAGACTCACGCGCTGGTGATAAAAATGTTTTTCTGCACAACGTTGCCATTGCTCGCTTTGAAATCCTTAAGTTTGTTAATTAAAAATTCGTCAAAGTTTTAAAAAATAGGAAATCGATCATAAAACAAATATCAAATTTCAAATTTGGTCTTCCACGTGCTCATATTCGTTGGAGGATTACGTTATTCAAAATTCGATGACTGCTATGTACCGTTATTTTATGACATTGCGAGAAATATACATACATTTACGCAGATTTTCATTATTTAATTTCTTCAAATATAATGCAGGACTCTAACATTTTATGGCAACAGTTTGAAAAGTGAACCAACATTTATCCGTCCGACGCAAAATGCCAAAACGAAACTAATAGTCCTTCGGGATTCAAATCCCTTTGGACTAAAAAAAAAAAAAAAAAAAAAAAAAAAAAAAAAAAAAAAAAATTCTGAAATGTTTCTGATTTTAAATTACGTCCAAAGGGGCGTTTTTTAACATTTTGTGTGTTACCTTTCTTTATTAAATATCATGTTCCTCGCACTTAAACCATAAGATCCAGTGCAACAGCAATATCGCAAAATAGTTTTAAAAGGAGCATATCTTTAGAATTTCCGATACAGAGACTCACGCGCTGGAGATAAAAATGTTTTTTCTGCACAAAGTTGCCATTGCTCGCTTTGAAATCCTTGAGTTTATTAATCAAAAATTCGTCAAAATTTTAAAAAATAGGAAATCGATCATAAAACAAATTTCAAATTTGGTCTTCCACATGCTCATATTTGTTGGAGGATTACGTTATTCAAAATTTGATGACTCTATGTACCGTTGTTTTATCACAATACGAGAAGTATACATACATTTATGCAGATTTTTCATTATTTAATTTCTTCAAATATAATGCAGGACTCTAACCTTTTGTGGCAACACTTTGAAAAGTGAACCGACAATTATGAGTCCGACGCAAAATGCCAAAACGAAACTAATAGTCCTTCGGGATTCAAATCCCTTTGGACTAAAAACGAGTAAAGACTCGTTTCGATTCGTACCTTTGACATTTGGAGCTCCAAAATTAAAAAAAAAAAAAAAAAAAAAAAAAAAAAAAACCTGAAATGTTTCAGATTTTAAATTACGTCCAAAGGGGCGTTTTTTAACATTTTGTATGTTACTTTCTTTATTAAATATCATGTTCCTCGCACTTAAAACATAAGATTCAGTGCAACAGCAATATCGCAAAATAGTTTTAAAACGAGCATATCTTTAGAATTTCCGATAAAGAGACTCACGCGCTGGAGATACAAATGTTTTTCTGCACAACGTTGCCATTGCTCGCTTTCAAATCCTTGAGTTTGTTAATCAAAAATTCGTCAAAGTTTTAAAAAATAGGAAATCGATGATAAAACAAATTTCAAATTTGGTCTTCCACATGCTCATATTCGTTGGAAGATTACGTTATTCAAAATTCGATGACTCTATGTACCGTTATTTTATGACAATCTGAGAAATATACATACATTTACGCAGATTTTCATTATTTAATTTCTTCAAATATAATGCAGGACTTTAACATTTTATGGCAACAGTTTGAAAAGTGAACCGACATTTATCCGTCCGACGCAAAATGCCAAACCGAAACTAATAGTCCTTCGGGATTCAAATCTCTTTGGACTAAAAAAAAAAAAAAATCTGAAATGTTTCAGATTTTCAATTACGTCCAAAGGGGCGTTTTTTAACATTTTGTATGTTACTTTCTTTATTAAATATCATGTTCCTCGCACTTAAAACATAAGATTCAGTGCAACAGCAATATCGCAAAATAGTTTTAAAACGAGCATATCTTTAGAATTTCCGATACAGAGACTCACGCGCTGGAGATAAAAATGTTTTTCTGCACAACGTTGCCATTGCTCGCTTTGAAATCCTTAAGTTTGTTAATTAAAAATTCGTCAAAATTTTAAAAAATAGGAAATCGATCATAAAACAAATTTCAAATTTCAAATTTGGTCTTCCACATGCTCATATTCGTTGGAGGATTACGTTATTCAAAATTCGATGACTCTATGTACCGTTTATTTATGACAATGCGAGAAATATACATACATTTACGCAGATTTTCATTATTTAATTTCTTCAAATATAATGCAGGACTCTAACATTTTATGGCAACAGTTTGAAAAGTGAACCGACATTTATGAGTCCGACGCAAGATGCCAAAACGAAACTAATAATCCTTCGGGATTCAAATCCCTTTGGACTAAAAAAAAAAAAAATTTGAAATGTTTCAGATTTTAAATTACGTCCAAAGGGGCGTTTTTTTAACATTTTGTGTGTTACCTTTCTTTATTAAATATCATGTTCCTCGCACTTAAACCATAAGATCCAGTGCAACAGCAATATCCCAAAATAATTTTAAAACGAGCATATCTTTAGAATTTCCGATACAGAGACTCACGTGCTTTAGATAAAAATGTTTTTTCTGCACAACGTTGCCATTGCTCGCTTTGAAATCATTGAGTTTGTTAATCAAAAATTCGTCAAAGTTTTAAAAAATAAGAAATCGATCATAAAACAAATTTCAAATTTCAAATTTGGTCTTCCACATGCTCGTATTCGTTGGAGGATTACGTTATTCAAAATTCGATGACTCTATGTACCGTTATTTTATGACAATGAGAGAAATATACATACATTTACGCAGATTTTCATTATTTAATTTCTTTAAATATAATGCAGGACTCTAACATTTTATGGCAACAGTTTGAAAAGTGAACCGACAATTATGAGTCCGACGCAAAATGCCAAAACGAAACTAATAGTCCTTCGGGATTCAAATCCCTTTGGACTAAAAACGAGGAAAGACTCGTTTCGATTCGTACCTTTGACATTTGGAGCTCAAAAAAAAAAAAAAAAAAAAAAAAAAAAAAAAAAAAAAAAACCTGAAATGTTTCAGATTTTAAATTACGTCCAAAGGGGCGTTTTTTAACATTTTGTATGTTACTTTCTTTATTAAATATCATGTTCCTCGCACTTAAACCATAAGATCCAGTGCAACAGCAATATCGCAAAATAGTTTTAAAAGGAGCATATCTTTAGAATTTCCGATACAGAGACTCACGCGCTGGAGATAAAAATGTTTTTTCTGCACAACCTTGCCATTGCTCGCTTTGAAATCCTTGAGTTTATTAATCAAAAATTCGTCAAAGTTTTAAAAAATAGGAAATCGATCATAAAACAAATTTCAAATTTGGTCTTCCACATGCTCATATTTGTTGGAGGATTACGTTATTCAAAATTTGATGACTCTATGTACCGTTGTTTTATCACAATACGAGAAATATACATACATTTATGCAGATTTTTCATTATTTAAATTCTTCAAATATAATGCAGGACTCTAACCTTTTGTGGCAACACTTTGAAAAGTGAACCGACAATTATGAGTCCGACGCAAAATGCCAAAACGAAACTAATAGTCCTTCGGGATTCAAATCCCTTTGGACTAAAAACGAGGAAAGACTCGTTTCGATTCGTACCTTTGACATTTGGAGCTCAAAAAAAAAAAAAAAAAAAAAAAAAAAAAAACTGAAATGTTTCAGATTTTAAATTACGTCCAAAGGGGCGTTTTTTAACATTTTGTATGTTACTTTCTTTATTAAATATCATGTTCCTCGCACTTAAAACATAAGATTCAGTGCAACAGCAATATCGCAAAATAGTTTTAAAACGAGCATATCTTTAGAATTTCCGATACAGAGACTCACGCGCTGGAGATAAAAATGTTTTTCTGCACAACGTTGCCATTGCTCGATTTCAAATCCTTGAGTTTGTTAATCAAAAATTCGTCAAAGTTTTAAAAAATAGGAAATCGATGATAAAACAAATTTCAAATTTGGTCTTCCACATGCTCATATTCGTTGGAGGATTACGTTATTCAAAATTCGATGACTCTATGTACCGTTATTTTATGACAATCTGAGAAATATACATACATTTACGCAGATTTTCATTATTTAATTTCTTCAAATATAATGCAGGACTCTAACATGTTATTGCAACAGTTTGAAAAGTGAACCGACATTTATGAGTCCGACGCAAAATGCCAAAACGAGTCTAATAATCCTTCGGGATTCAAATCCCTTTGGACTAAAAAAAAAAAAAAAAAATCTGAAATATTTCAGATTTTAAATTATGTCCAAAAAGGCGTTTTTTAACATTTTGTATATTACCTTTCTTTATTAAATATCATGTTCCTCGCACTTAAAACATAAGATTCAGTGCAACAGCAATATCGCAAAATAGTTTTAAAACGAGCATATCTTTGGAATTTCCGATACAGAGACTCACGCGCTGGAGATAAAAATGTTTTTTCTGCACAACGTTGCCATTGCTCGCTTTGAAATCCTTGAGTTTTTTAATCAAAAATTCGTCAAAGTTTTAAAAAATAGGAAATCGATCATAAAACAAATTTCAAATTTCAAATTTGGTCTTCCACATGCTCATATTCGTTGGAGGATTACGTTATTCAAAATTCGATGACTCTATGTACCGTTATTTTCTGACAATGCGAGAAATATACATGCATTTACGCAGATTTTCATTATTTAATTTCTTCAAATATAATGCAGGACTCTAACATTTTATGGCAACAGTTTGAAAAGTGAACCGACATTTATGAGTCCGACGCAAAATGCCAAAACGAAACTAATAATCCTTCGGGATTCAAATCCCTTTGGACTAAAAAAAAAAAAAAAAAAAATTGAAATGTTTCAGATTTTAAATTACGTCCAAAGGGGCGTTTTTTTAACATTTTGTGTGTTACCTTTCTTTATTAAATATCATGTTCCTCGCACTTAAACCATAAGATCCAATGCAACAGCAATATCGCAAAATAATTTTAAAACGAGCATATCTTTAGAATTTCTGATACAGAGACTCACGCGCTGGAGATAAAAATGTTTTTTCTGCACAAGGTTGCCATTGCTCGCTTTGAAATCCTTGAGTTTATTAATCAAAAATTCGTCAAAGTTTTAAAAAATAGGAAATCGATCATAAAACAAATTTCAAATTTGGTCTTCCACATGCTCATATTTGTTGGAGGATTACGTTATTCAAAATTTGATGACTCTATGTACCGTTGTTTTATCACAATACGAGAAATATACATACATTTATGCAGATTTTTCATTATTTAATTTCTTCAAATATAATGCAGGACTCTAACCTTTTGTGGCAACACTTTGAAAAGTGAACCGACAATTATGAGTCCGACGCAAAATGCCAAAACGAAACTAATAGTCCTTCGGGATTCAAATCCCTTTGGACTAAAAACGAGTAAAGACTCGTTTCGATTCGTACCTTTGACATTTGGAGCTCCAAAATTAAAAAAAAAAAAAAAAAAAAAAAAAAAAAAAAACCTGAAATGTTTCAGATTTTAAATTACGTCCAAAGGGGCGTTTTTTAACATTTTGTATGTTACTTTCTTTATTAAATATCATGTTCCTCGCACTTAAAACATAAGATTCAGTGCAACAGCAATATCGCAAAATAGTTTTAAAACGAGCATATCTTTAGAATTTCCGATAAAGAGACTCACGCGCTGGAGATACAAATGTTTTTCTGCACAACGTTGCCATTGCTCGCTTTCAAATCCTTGAGTTTGTTAATCAAAAATTCGTCAAAGTTTTAAAAAATAGGAAATCGATGATAAAACAAATTTCAAATTTGGTCTTCCACATGCTCATATTCGTTGGAAGATTACGTTATTCAAAATTCGATGACTCTATGTACCGTTATTTTATGACAATCTGAGAAATATACATACATTTACGCAGATTTTCATTATTTAATTTCTTCAAATATAATGCAGGACTTTAACATTTTATGGCAACAGTTTGAAAAGTGAACCGACATTTATCCGTCCGACGCAAAATGCCAAACCGAAACTAATAGTCCTTCGGGATTCAAATCTCTTTGGACTAAAAAAAAAAAAAAATCTGAAATGTTTCAGATTTTCAATTACGTCCAAAGGGGCGTTTTTTAACATTTTGTATGTTACTTTCTTTATTAAATATCATGTTCCTCGCACTTAAAACATAAGATTCAGTGCAACAGCAATATCGCAAAATAGTTTTAAAACGAGCATATCTTTAGAATTTCCGATACAGAGACTCACGCGCTGGAGATAAAAATGTTTTTCTGCACAACGTTGCCATTGCTCGCTTTGAAATCCTTAAGTTTGTTAATTAAAAATTCGTCAAAATTTTAAAAAATAGGAAATCGATCATAAAACAAATTTCAAATTTCAAATTTGGTCTTCCACATGCTCATATTCGTTGGAGGATTACGTTATTCAAAATTCGATGACTCTATGTACCGTTTATTTATGACAATGCGAGAAATATACATACATTTACGCAGATTTTCATTATTTAATTTCTTCAAATATAATGCAGGACTCTAACATTTTATGGCAACAGTTTGAAAAGTGAACCGACATTTATGAGTCCGACGCAAGATGCAAAAACGAAACTAATAATCCTTCGGGATTCAAATCCCTTTGGACTAAAAAAAAAAAAAAATTTGAAATGTTTCAGATTTTAAATTACGTCCAAAGGGGCGTTTTTTTAACATTTTGTGTGTTACCTTTCTTTATTAAATATCATGTTCCTCGCACTTAAACCATAAGATCCAGTGCAACAGCAATATCCCAAAATAATTTTAAAACGAGCATATCTTTAGAATTTCCGATACAGAGACTCACGTGCTTTAGATAAAAATGTTTTTTCTGCACAACGTTGCCATTGCTCGCTTTGAAATCATTGAGTTTGTTAATCAAAAATTCGTCAAAGTTTTAAAAAATAAGAAATCGATCATAAAACAAATTTCAAATTTCAAATTTGGTCTTCCACATGCTCGTATTCGTTGGAGGATTACGTTATTCAAAATTCGATGACTCTATGTACCGTTATTTTATGACAATGAGAGAAATATACATACATTTACGCAGATTTTCATTATTTAATTTCTTTAAATATAATGCAGGACTCTAACATTTTATGGCAACAGTTTGAAAAGTGAACCGACAATTATGAGTCCGACGCAAAATGCCAAAACGAAACTAATAGTCCTTCGGGATTCAAATCCCTTTGGACTAAAAACGAGGAAAGACTCGTTTCGATTCGTACCTTTGACATTTGGAGCTCAAAAAAAAAAAAAAAAAAAAAAAAAAAAAAAACCTGAAATGTTTCAGATTTTAAATTACGTCCAAAGGGGCGTTTTTTAACATTTTGTATGTTACTTTCTTTATTAAATATCATGTTCCTCGCACTTAAACCATAAGATCCAGTGCAACAGCAATATCGCAAAATAGTTTTAAAAGGAGCATATCTTTAGAATTTCCGATACAGAGACTCACGCGCTGGAGATAAAAATGTTTTTTCTGCACAACCTTGCCATTGCTCGCTTTGAAATCCTTGAGTTTATTAATCAAAAATTCGTCAAAGTTTTAAAAAATAGGAAATCGATCATAAAACAAATTTCAAATTTGGTCTTCCACATGCTCATATTTGTTGGAGGATTACGTTATTCAAAATTTGATGACTCTATGTACCGTTGTTTTATCACAATACGAGAAATATACATACATTTATGCAGATTTTTCATTATTTAAATTCTTCAAATATAATGCAGGACTCTAACCTTTTGTGGCAACACTTTGAAAAGTGAACCGACAATTATGAGTCCGACGCAAAATGCCAAAACGAAACTAATAGTCCTTCGGGATTCAAATCCCTTTGGACTAAAAACGAGGAAAGACTCGTTTCGATTCGTACCTTTGACATTTGGAGCTCAAAAAAAAAAAAAAAAAAAAAAAAAAAAAAAAACTGAAATGTTTCAGATTTTAAATTACGTCCAAAGGGGCGTTTTTTAACATTTTGTATGTTACTTTCTTTATTAAATATCATGTTCCTCGCACTTAAAACATAAGATTCAGTGCAACAGCAATATCGCAAAATAGTTTTATAACGAGCATATCTTTAGAATTTCCGATACAGAGACTCACGCGCTGGAGATAAAAATGTTTTTCTGCACAACGTTGCCATTGCTCGATTTCAAATCCTTGAGTTTGTTAATCAAAAATTCGTCAAAGTTTTAAAAAATAGGAAATCGATGATAAAACAAATTTCAAATTTGGTCTTCCACATGCTCATATTCGTTGGAGGATTACGTTATTCAAAATTCGATGACTCTATGTACCGTTATTTTATGACAATCTGAGAAATATACATACATTTACGCAGATTTTCATTATTTAATTTCTTCAAATATAATGCAGGACTCTAACATGTTATTGCAACAGTTTGAAAAGTGAACCGACATTTATGAGTCCGACGCAAAATGCCAAAACGAGTCTAATAATCCTTCGGGATTCAAATCCCTTTGGACTAAAAAAAAAAAAAAAAAAATCTGAAATATTTCAGATTTTAAATTATGTCCAAAAAGGCGTTTTTTAACATTTTGTATATTACCTTTCTTTATTAAATATCATGTTCCTCGCACTTAAAACATAAGATTCAGTGCAACAGCAATATCGCAAAATAGTTTTAAAACGAGCATATCTTTGGAATTTCCGATACAGAGACTCACGCGCTGGAGATAAAAATGTTTTTTCTGCACAACGTTGCCATTGCTCGCTTTGAAATCCTTGAGTTTTTTAATCAAAAATTCGTCAAAGTTTTAAAAAATAGGAAATCGATCATAAAACAAATTTCAAATTTCAAATTTGGTCTTCCACATGCTCATATTCGTTGGAGGATTACGTTATTCAAAATTCGATGACTCTATGTACCGTTATTTTCTGACAATGCGAGAAATATACATGCATTTACGCAGATTTTCATTATTTAATTTCTTCAAATATAATGCAGGACTCTAACATTTTATGGCAACAGTTTGAAAAGTGAACCGACATTTATGAGTCCGACGCAAAATGCCAAAACGAAACTAATAATCCTTCGGGATTCAAATCCCTTTGGACTAAAAAAAAAAAAAAAAAAAAAATTGAAATGTTTCAGATTTTAAATTACGTCCAAAGGGGCGTTTTTTTAACATTTTGTGTGTTACCTTTCTTTATTAAATATCATGTTCCTCGCACTTAAACCATAAGATCCAATGCAACAGCAATATCGCAAAATAGTTTTAAAAGGAGCATATCTTTAGAATTTCCGATACAGAGACTCACGCGCTGGAGATAAAAATCTTTTTTCTGCACAACGTTGCCATTGCTCGCTTTGAAATCCTTGAGTTTTTTAATCAAAAATTCGTCAAAGTTTTAAAAAATAGGAAATCGATCATAAAAGAAATTTCAAATTTGGTCTTCCACATGCTCATATTTGTTGGAGGATTACGTTATTCAAAATTTGATGACTCTATGTACCGTTGTTTTATCGCAATACGAGAAATATACATACATTTATGCAGATTTTTCTTTATTTAATTTCTTCAAATATAATGCAGGACTCTAACCTTTTGTGGCAACACTTTGAAAAGTGAACCGACAGTTATGAGTCCGACGCAAAATGCCAAAACGAAACTAATAGTCCTTCGGGATTCAAATCCCTTTGGACTAAAAACGAGTAAAGACTCGTTTCGATTCGTACCTTTGACATTTGAAGCTCCAAAATTAAAAAAAAAAAAAAAAAAAAAAAAAAAAAAAAAAAAAAAAAAAAAAACCTGAAATGTTTCAGATTTTAAATTATGTCCAAAGGGGCGTTTTTTAACATTTTGTATATTACCTTTCTTTATTAAATATCATGTTCTCGCACTTAAACCATAAGATCCAGTGCAACAGCAATATCGCAAAATAGTTTTAAAACGAGCATAGCTTTAGAATTTCCGATACAGAGACTCACGCGCTGGAGATAAAAATGTTTTTTCTGCACAACGTTGCCATTGCTCGCTTTGGAATCCTTGAGTTTGTTAATAAAAAATTCGTCAAAGTTTTAAAAATAGGAAATCGATCATAAAACAAATTTCAAATTTCAAATTTGGTCTTCCACATGCTCTTATTCGTTGGCGGATTACGTTATTCAAAATTCGATGACTCTATGTACCGTTGTTTTCTCACAATACGAGAAATATACATACATTTATGCAGAGTTTTCATTATTTAATTTCTTCAAATATAATGCAGGACTCTAACATTTTATGGGAACAGTTTGAAAAGTGAACCGACATTTATGAGTCCGACGCAAAATGCAAAAACGAAACTAATAATCCTTCGGGATTCAAATCCCTTTGGACTAAAAAAAAAAAAAAAATCTGAAATGTTTCAGATTTTAAATTACGTCCAAAGGGGCGTTTTTTAACATTTTGTATGTTACTTTCTTTATTAAATATCATGTTCCTCGCACTTAAAACATAAGATCCAGTGCAACAGCAATATCGCAAAATAATTTTAAAACGAGCATATCTTTAGAATTTCCGATACAGAGACTCACGCGCTGGAGATAAAAATGTTTTTTCTGCACAAGGTTGCCATTGCTCGCTTTGAAATCCTTGAGTTTATTAATCAAAAATTCGTCAAAGTTTTAAAAAATAGGAAATCGATCATAAAACAAATTTCAAATTTGGTCTTCCACATGCTCATATTTGTTGGAGGATTACGTTATTCAAAATTTGATGACTCTATGTACCGTTGTTTTATCACAATACGAGAAATATACATACATTTATGCAGATTTTTCATTATTTAATTTCTTCAAATATAATGCAGGACTCTAACCTTTTGTGGCAACACTTTGAAAAGTGAACCGACAATTATGAGTCCGACGCAAAATGCCAAAACGAAACTAATAGTCCTTCGGGATTCAAATCCCTTTGGACTAAAAACGAGTAAAGACTCGTTTCGATTCGTACCTTTGACATTTGGAGCTCCAAAATTAAAAAAAAAAAAAAAAAAAAAAAAAAAAAAAAAACCTGAAATGTTTCAGATTTTAAATTACGTCCAAAGGGGCGTTTTTTAACATTTTGTATGTTACTTTCTTTATTAAATATCATGTTCCTCGCACTTAAAACATAAGATTCAGTGCAACAGCAATATCGCAAAATAGTTTTAAAACGAGCATATCTTTAGAATTTCCGATACAGAGACTCACGGGCTGGAGATAAAAATGTTTTTTCTGCACAACGTTGCCATTGCTCGCTTTCAAATCCTTGAGTTTGTTAATCAAAAATTCGTCAAAGTTTTAAAAAATAGGAAATCGATGATAAAACAAATTTCAAATTTGGTCTTCCACATGCTCATATTCGTTGGAGGATTACGTTATTCAAAATTCGATGACTCTATGTACCGTTTATTTATGACAATGCGAGAAATATACATACATTTACGCAGATTTTCATTATTTAATTTCTTCAAATATAATGCAGGACTTTAACATTTTATGGCAACAGTTTGAAAAGTGAACCGACATTTATCCGTCCGACGCAAAATGCCAAAACGAAACTAATAGTCCTTCGGGATTCAAATCTCTTTGGACTAAAAAAAAATCTGAAATGTTTCAGATTTTCAATTACGTCCAAAGGGGCGTTTTTTAACATTTTGTATGTTACTTTCTTTATTAAATATCATGTTCCTCGCACTTAAAACATAAGATTCAGTGCAACAGCAATATCGCAAAATAGTTTTAAAACGAGCATATCTTTAGAATTTCCGATACAGAGACTCACGCGCTGGAGATAAAAATGTTTTTCTGCACAACGTTGCCATTGCTCGCTTTGAAATCCTTAAGTTTGTTAATTAAAAATTCGTCAAAATTTTAAAAAATAGGAAATCGATCATAAAACAAATTTCAAATTTCAAATTTGGTCTTCCACATGCTCATATTCGTTGGAGGATTACGTTATTCAAAATTCGATGACTCTATGTACCGTTTATTTATGACAATGCGAGAAATATACATACATTTACGCAGATTTTCATTATTTAATTTCTTCAAATATAATGCAGGACTCTAACATTTTATGGCAACAGTTTGAAAAGTGAACCGACATTTATGAGTCCGACGCAAGATGCCAAAACGAAACTAATAATCCTTCGGGATTCAAATCCCTTTGGACTAAAAAAAAAAAAATTTGAAATGTTTCAGATTTTAAATTACGTCCAAAGGGGCGTTTTTTTAACATTTTGTGTGTTACCTTTCTTTATTAAATATCATGTTCCTCGCACTTAAACCATAAGATCCAGTGCAACAGCAATATCCCAAAATAATTTTAAAACGAGCATATCTTTAGAATTTCCGATACAGAGACTCACGTGCTTTAGATAAAAATGTTTTTTCTGCACAACGTTGCCATTGCTCGCTTTGAAATCATTGAGTTTGTTAATCAAAAATTCGTCAAAGTTTTAAAAAATAAGAAATCGATCATAAAACAAATTTCAAATTTCAAATTTGGTCTTCCACATGCTCATATTCGTTGGAGGATTACGTTATTCAAAATTCGATGACTCTATGTACCGTTATTTTATGACAATGCGAGAAATATACATACATTTACGGAGATTTTCATTATTTAATTTCTTTAAATATAATGCAGGACTCTAACATGTTATTGCAACAGTTTGAAAAGTGAACCGACATTTATCCGTCCGACGCAAAATGCCAAAACGAAACTAATAGTCCTTCGGGATTCAAATCCCTTTGGACTAAAAATGAGGAAAGACTCGTTTCGATTCGTACCTTTGACATTTGGAGCTCCAAAATAAAATTTAAAAAAAAAAAAAAAAAAAAAAAAAAAACCTGAAATGTTTCAGATTTTAAATTACGTCCAAAGGGGCGTTTTTTAACATTTTGTATGTTACTTTCTTTATTAAATATCATGTTCCTCGCACTTAAAACATAAGATTCAGTGCAACAGCAATATCGCAAAATAGTTTTAAAACGAGCATATCTTTAGAATTTCCGATACAGAGACTCACGCGCTGGAGATAAAAATGTTTTTCTGCACAACGTTGCCATTGCTCGCTTTCAAATCCTTGAGTTTGTTAATCAAAAATTCGTCAAAGTTTTAAAAAATAGGAAATCGATGATAAAACAAATTTCAAATTTGGTCTTCCACATGCTCATATTCGTTGGAGGATTACGTTATTCAAAATTCGATGACTCTATGTACCGTTATTTTATGACAATCTGAGAAATATACATACATTTACGCAGATTTTCATTATTTAATTTCTTCAAATATAATGCAGGACTCTAACATGTTATTGCAACAGTTTGAAAAGTGAACCGACATTTATGAGTGCGACGCAAAATGCCAAAACGAGTCTAATAATCCTTCGGGATTCAAATCCCTTTGGACTTAAAAAAAAAAAAAAAATCTGAAATATTTCAGATTTTAAATTATGTCCAAAGAGGCGTTTTTTAACATTTTGTATATTACCTTTCTTTATTAAATATCATGTTCCGCGCACTTAAAACATAAGATTCAGTGCAACAGCAATATCGCAAAATAGTTTTAAAACGAGCATATCTTTAGAATTTCCGATACAGAGACTCACGCGCTGGAGATAAAAATGTTTTTCTGCACAACGTTGCCATTGCTCGCTTTCAAATCCTTGAGTTTGTTAATCAAAAATTCGTCAAAGTTTTAAAAAATAGGAAATCGATGATAAAACAAATTTCAAATTTGGTCTTCCACATGCTCATATTCGTTGGAGGATTACGTTATTCAAAATTCGATGACTCTATGTACCGTTATTTTATGACAATCTGAGAAATATACATACATTTACGCAGATTTTCATTATTTAATTTCTTCAAATATAATGCAGGACTCTAACATGTTATTGCAACAGTTTGAAAAGTGAACCGACATTTATGAGTGCGACGCAAAATGCCAAAACGAGTCTAATAATCCTTCGGGATTCAAATCCCTTTGGACTAAAAAAAAAAAAAAAAAATCTGAAATATTTCAGATTTTAAATTATGTCCAAAGAGGCGTTTTTTAACATTTTGTATATTACCTTTCTTTATTAAATATCATGTTCCGCGCACTTAAAACATAAGATTCAGTGCAACAGCAATATCGCAAAATAGTTTTAAAACGAGCATATCTTTAGAATTTCCGATACAGAGACTCACGCGCTGGAGATAAATATGTTTTTCTGCACAACGTTGCCATTGCTCGCTTTGAAATCCTTAAGTTTGTTAATTAAAAATTCGTCAAAGTTTTAAAAAATAGGAAATCGATCATAAAACAAATTTCAAATTTCAAATTTGGTCTTCCACATGCTCATATTCGTTGGAGGATTACGTTATTCAAAATTCGATGACTCTATGTACCGTTATTTTCTGACAATGCGAGAAATATACATGCATTTACGCAGATTTTCATTATTTAATTTCTTCAAATATAATGCAGGACTCTAACATGTTATTGCAACAGTTTGAAAAGTGAACCGACATTTATGAGTGCGACGCAAAATGCCAAAACGAGTCTAATAATCCTTCGGGATTCAAATCCCTTTGGACTAAAAAAAAAAAAAAAATCTGAAATATTTCAGATTTTAAATTATGTCCAAAGAGGCGTTTTTTAACATTTTGTATATTACCTTTCTTTATTAAATATCATGTTCCGCGCACTTAAAACATAAGATTCAGTGCAACAGCAATATCGCAAAATAGTTTTAAAACGAGCATATCTTTAGAATTTCCGATACAGAGACTCACGCGCTGGAGATAAATATGTTTTTCTGCACAACGTTGCCATTGCTCGCTTTGAAATCCTTAAGTTTGTTAATTAAAAATTCGTCAAAGTTTTAAAAAATAGGAAATCGATCATAAAACAAATTTCAAATTTCAAATTTGGTCTTCCACATGCTCATATTCGTTGGAGGATTACGTTATTCAAAATTCGATGACTCTATGTACCGTTATTTTCTGACAATGCGAGAAATATACATGCATTTACGCAGATTTTCATTATTTAATTTCTTCAAATATAATGCAGGACTCTAACATTTTATGGCAACAGTTTGAAAAGTGAACCGACATTTATGAGTCCGACGCAAAATGCCAAAACGAGTCTAATAATCCTTCGGGATTCAAATCCCTTTGATATAAAAAAAAAAAAAAAATCTGAAATGTTTCAGATTTTAAATTACGTCCAAAGGGGCGTTTTTTTAACATTTTGTGTGTTACCTTTCTTTATTAAATATCATGTTCCTCGCACTTAAACCATAAGATCCAATGCAACAGCAATATCGCAAAATAGTTTTAAAAGGAGCATATCTTTAGAATTTCCGATACAGAGACTCACGCGCTGGAGATAAAAATGTTTTTTCTGCACAACGTTGCCAATGCTCGCTTTGAAATCCTTGAGTTTTTTAATCAAAAATTCGTCAAAGTTTTAAAAAATAGGAAATCGATCATAAAACAAATTTCAAATTTGGTCTTCCACATGCTCATATTTGTTGGAGGATTACGTTATTCAAAATTTGATGACTCTATGTACCGTTGTTTTATCGCAATACGAGAAATATACATACATTTATGCAGATTTTTCATTATTTAATTTCTTCAAATATAATGCAGGACTCTAACTTTTTGTGGCAACACTTTGAAAAGTGAACCGACAATTATGAGTCCGACGCAAAATGCCAAAACGAAACTAATAGTCCTTCGGGATTCAAATCCCTTTGGACTAAAAACGAGTAAAGACTCGTTTCGATTCGTACCTTTGACATTTGAAGCTCCAAAATTTAAAAAAAAAAAAAAAAAAAAAAAAAAAAAAAAAAAAAAAAAACCCTGAAATGTTTCAGATTTTAAATTATGTCCAAAGGGGCGTTTTTTAACATTTTGTATATTACCTTTCTTTATTAAATATCATGTTCTCGCACTTAAACCATAAGATCCAGTGCAACAGCAATATCGCAAAATAGTTTTAAAACGAGCATAGCTTTAGAATTTCCGATACAGAGACTCACGCGCTGGAGATAAAAATGTTTTTTCTGCACAACGTTGCCATTGCTCGCTTTGAAATCCTTGAGTTTGTTAATCAAAAATTCGTCAAAGTTTTAAAAATAGGAAATCGATCATAAAACAAATTTCAAATTTCAAATTTGGTCTTCCACATGCTCTTATTCGTTGGCGGATTACGTTATTCAAAATTCGATGACTCTATGTACCGTTGTTTTCTCACAATACGAGAAATATACATACATTTATGCAGAGTTTTCATTATTTAATTTCTTCAAATATAATGCAGGACTCTAACATTTTATGGCAACAGTTTGAAAAGTGAACCGACATTTATGAGTCCGACGCAAAATGCAAAAACGAAACTAATAATCCTTCGGGATTCAAATCCCTTTGGACTAAAAAAAAAAAAAAAATCTGAAATGTTTCAGATTTTAAATTACGTCCAAAGGGGCGTTTTTTTAACATTTTGTATGTTACTTTCTTTATTAAATATCATGTTCCTCGCACTTAAAACATAAGATCCAGTGTAACAGCAATATCGCAAAATAATTTTAAAACGAGCATATCTTTAGAATTTCCGATACAGAGACTCACGCGCTGGAGATAAAAATGTTTTTTCTGCACAAGGTTGCCATTGCTCGCTTTGAAATCCTTGAGTTTATTAATCAAAAATTCGTCAAAGTTTTAAAAAATAGGAAATCGATCATAAAACAAATTTCAAATTTGGTCTTCCACATGCTCATATTTGTTGGAGGATTACGTTATTCAAAATTTGATGACTCTATGTACCGTTGTTTTATCACAATACGAGAAATATACATACATTTATGCAGATTTTTCATTATTTAATTTCTTCAAATATAATGCAGGACTCTAACCTTTTGTGGCAACACTTTGAAAAGTGAACCGACAATTATGAGTCCGACGCAAAATGCCAAAACGAAACTAATAGTCCTTCGGGATTCAAATCCCTTTGGACTAAAAACGAGTAAAGACTCGTTTCGATTCGTACCTTTGACATTTGAAGCTCCAAAATTAAAAAAAAAAAAAAAAAAAAAAAAAAAAAAAAAAAAACCTGAAATGTTTCAGATTTTAAATTATGTCCAAAGGGGCGTTTTTTAACATTTTGTATATTACCTTTCTTTATTAAATATCATGTTCTCGCACTTAAACCATAAGATCCAGTGCAACAGCAATATCGCAAAATAGTTTTAAAACGAGCATAGCTTTAGAATTTCCGATACAGAGACTCACGCGCTGGAGATAAAAATGTTTTTTCTGCACAACGTTGCCATTGCTCGCTTTGAAATCCTTGAGTTTGTTAATCAAAAATTCGTCAAAGTTTTAAAAATAGGAAATCGATCATAAAACAAATTTCAAATTTCAAATTTGGTCTTCCACATGCTCTTATTCGTTGGCGGATTACGTTATTCAAAATTCGATGACTCTATGTACCGTTGTTTTCTCACAATACGAGAAATATACATACATTTATGCAGAGTTTTCATTATTTAATTTCTTCAAATATAATGCAGGACTCTAACATTTTATGGCAACAGTTTGAAAAGTGAACCGACATTTATGAGTCCGACGCAAAATGCAAAAACGAAACTAATAATCCTTCGGGATTCAAATCCCTTTGGACTAAAAAAAAAAAAAAATCTGAAATGTTTCAGATTTTAAATTACGTCCAAAGGGGCGTTTTTTTAACATTTTGTATGTTACTTTCTTTATTAAATATCATGTTCCTCGCACTTAAAACATAAGATCCAGTGCAACAGCAATATCGCAAAATAATTTTAAAACGAGCATATCTTTAGAATTTCCGATACAGAGACTCACGCGCTGGAGATAAAAATGTTTTTTCTGCACAAGGTTGCCATTGCTCGCTTTGAAATCCTTGAGTTTATTAATCAAAAATTCGTCAAAGTTTTAAAAAATAGGAAATCGATCATAAAACAAATTTCAAATTTGGTCTTCCACATGCTCATATTTGTTGGAGGATTACGTTATTCAAAATTTGATGACTCTATGTACCGTTGTTTTATCACAATACGAGAAATATACATACATTTATGCAGATTTTTCATTATTTAATTTCTTCAAATATAATGCAGGACTCTAACCTTTTGTGGCAACACTTTGAAAAGTGAACCGACAATTATGAGTCCGACGCAAAATGCCAAAACGAAACTAATAGTCCTTCGGGATTCAAATCCCTTTGGACTAAAAACGAGTAAAGACTCGTTTCGATTCGTACCTTTGACATTTGGAGCTCCAAAATTTAAAAAAAAAAAAAAAAAAAAAAAAAAAAAAAAAAAAAAAAAAAAAAAACCTGAAATGTTTCAGATTTTAAATTACGTCCAAAGGGGCGTTTTTTAACATTTTGTATGTTACTTTCTTTATTAAATATCATGTTCCTCGCACTTAAAACATAAGATTCAGTGCAACAGCAATATCGCAAAATAGTTTTAAAACGAGCATATCTTTAGAATTTCCGATACAGTGACTCACGCGCTGGAGATAAAAATGTTTTTTCTGCACAACGTTGCCATTGCTTGCTTTCAAATCCTTGAGTTTGTTAATCAAAAATTCGTCAAAGTTTTAAAAAATAGGAAATCGATGATAAAACAAATTTCAAATTTGCTTTTCCACATGCTCATATTCGTTGGAGGATTACGTTATTCAAAATTCGATGACTCTTTGTACCGTTATTTTATGACAATCTGAGAAATATACATATATTTACGCAGATTTTCATTATTTAATTTCTTCAAATATAATGCAGGACTCTAACATGTTATTGCAACAGTTTGAAAAGTGAACCGACATTTATGAGTCCGACGCAAAATGCCAAAGCAAGTCTAATAATCCTTCGGGATTCAAATCCCTTTGGACTAAAAAAAAAAAAAAAAAAAAATCTGAAATATTTCAGATTTTAAATTATGTCCAAAGGGGCGTTTTTTAACATTTTGTATATTACCTTTCTTTATTAAATATCATGTTCTCGCACTTAAACCATAAGATCCAGTGCAACAGCAATATCGCAAAATAGTTTTAAAACGAGCATAGATTTAGAATTTCCGATACAGAGACTCACGCGCTGGAGATAAAAATGTTTTTTCTGCGCAACGTTGCCATTGCTCGCTTTGAAATCCTTGAGTTTGTTAATCAAAAATTCGTCAAAGTTTTAAAAATAGGAAATCGATCATAAAACAAATTTCAAATTTCAAATTTGGTCTTCCACATGCTTTTATTCGTTGGCGGATTACGTTATTCAAAATTCGATGACTCTATGTACCGTTATTTTCTCACAATACGAGAAATATACATACATTTATGCAGAGTTTTCATTATTTAATTTCTTCAAATATAATGCAGGACTCTAACATTTTATGGCAACAGTTTGAAAAGTGAACCGACATTTATGAGTCCGACGCAAAATGCAAAAACGAAACTAATAATCCTTCGGGATTCAAATCCCTTTGGACTAAAAAAAAAAAAAAAATCTGAAATGTTTCAGATTTTAAATTACGTCCAAAGGGGCGTTTTTTAACATTTTGTATGTTACTTTCTTTATTAAATATCATGTTCCTCGCACTTAAAACATAAGATCCAGTGCAACAGCAATATCGCAAAATAATTTTAAAACGAGCATATCTTTAGAATTTCCGATACAGAGACTCACGCGCTGGAGATAAAAATGTTTTTTCTGCACAACGTTGCCATTGCTCGCTTTGAAATCCTTGAGTTTGTTAATCAAAAATTCGTCGAAGTTTTAAAAAATAGGAAATCGATCATAAAACAAATTTCAAATTTGCTTTTCCACATGCTCATATTCGTTGGAGGATTACGTTATTCAAAATTCGATGACTCTTTGTACCGTTATTTTATGACAATCTGAGAAATATACATATATTTACGCAGATTTTCATTATTTAATTTCTTCAAATATAATGCAGGATTCTAACATGTTATTGCAACAGTTTGAAAAGTGAACCGACATTTATGAGTCCGACGCAAAATGCCAAAGCAAGTCTAATAATCCTTCGGGATTCAAATCCCTTTGGACTAAAAAAAAAAAAAAAAAAAAATCTGAAATATTTCAGATTTTAAATTATGTCCAAAGGGGCGTTTTTTAACATTTTGTATATTACCTTTCTTTATTAAATATCATGTTCTCGCACTTAAACCATAAGATCCAGTGCAACAGCAATATCGCAAAATAGTTTTAAAACGAGCATAGATTTAGAATTTCCGATACAGAGACTCACGCGCTGGAGATAAAAATGTTTTTTCTGCGCAACGTTGCCATTGCTCGCTTTGAAATCCTTGAGTTTGTTAATCAAAAATTCGTCAAAGTTTTAAAAATAGGAAATCGATCATAAAACAAATTTCAAATTTCAAATTTGGTCTTCCACATGCTTTTATTCGTTGGCGGATTACGTTATTCAAAATTCGATGACTCTATGTACCGTTATTTTCTCACAATACGAGAAATATACATACATTTATGCAGAGTTTTCATTATTTAATTTCTTCAAATATAATGCAGGACTCTAACATTTTATGGCAACAGTTTGAAAAGTGAACCGACATTTATGAGTCCGACGCAAAATGCAAAAACGAAACTAATAATCCTTCGGGATTCAAATCCCTTTGGACTAAAAAAAAAAAAAAAATCTGAAATGTTTCAGATTTTAAATTACGTCCAAAGGGGCGTTTTTTAACATTTTGTATGTTACTTTCTTTATTAAATATCATGTTCCTCGCACTTAAAACATAAGATCCAGTGCAACAGCAATATCGCAAAATAATTTTAAAACGAGCATATCTTTAGAATTTCCGATACAGAGACTCACGCGCTGGAGATAAAAATGTTTTTTCTGCACAACGTTGCCATTGCTCGCTTTGAAATCCTTGAGTTTGTTAATCAAAAATTCGTCGAAGTTTTAAAAAATAGGAAATCGATCATAAAACAAATTTCAAATTTCAAATTTGGTCTTCCACATGCTCATATTCGTTGGCGGATTACGTTATTCAAAATTCGATGACTCTATGTACCGTTGTTTTCTCACAATACGAGAAATATACATACATTTATGCAGATTTTTCATTATTTAATTTCTTCAAATATAATGCAGGACTCTAACATTTTATGGCAACAGTTTGAAAAGTGAACCGACATTTATGAGTCCGACGCAAAATGCAAAAACGAAACTAATAATCCTTCGGGATTCAAATCCCTTTGGACTAAAAAAAAAAAAAAAAAAAAACATGAAATGTTTCAGATTTTAAATTACGTCCAAAGGGCGTTTTTTAACATTTTGTATGTTACATTCTTTATTAAATATCATGTTCCTCGCACTTAAAACATAAGATTCAGTGCAACAGCAATATCGCAAAATAGTTTTAAAACGAGCATATCTTTAGAATTTCCGATACAGAGACTCACGCGCTGGAGATAAATATGTTTTTCTGCACAACGTTGCCATTGCTCGCTTTGAAATCCTTAAGTTTGTTAATTAAAAATTCGTCAAAGTTTTAAAAAATAGGAAATCGATCATAAAACAAATTTCAAATTTCAAATTTGGTCTTCCACATGCTCATATTCGTTGGAGGATTACGTTATTCAAAATTCGATGACTCTATGTACCGTTATTTTCTGACAATGCGAGAAATATACATGCATTTACGCAGATTTTCATTATTTAATTTCTTCAAATATAATGCAGGACTCTAACATTTTATGGCAACAGTTTGAAAAGTGAACCGACATTTATGAGTCCGACGCAAAATGCCAAAACGAAACTAATAATCCTTCGGGATTCAAATCCCTTTGGACTAAAAAAAAAAAAAAAAAAAATTGAAATGTTTCAGATTTTAAATTACGTCCAAAGGGGCGTTTTTTTAACATTTTGTGTGTTACCTTTCTTTATTAAATATCATGTTCCTCGCACTTAAACCATAAGATCCAATGCAACAGCAATATCGCAAAATAGTTTTAAAAGGAGCATATCTTTAGAATTTCCGATACAGAGACTCACGCGCTGGAGATAAAAATGTTTTTTCTGCACAACGTTGCCATTGCTCGCTTTGAAATCCTTGAGTTTTTTAATCAAAAATTCGTCAAAGTTTTAAAAAATAGGAAATCGATCATAAAACAAATTTCAAATTTGGTCTTCCACATGCTCATATTTGTTGGAGGATTACGTTATTCAAAATTTGATGACTCTATGTACCGTTGTTTTATCGCAATACGAGAAATATACATACATTTATGCAGATTTTTCATTATTTAATTTCTTCAAATATAATGCAGAACTCTAACCTTTTGTGGCAACACTTTGAAAAGTGAACCGACAATTATGAGTCCGACGCAAAATGCCAAAACGAAACTAATAGTCCTTCGGGATTCAAATCCCTTTGGACTAAAAACGAGTAAAGACTCGTTTCGATTCGTACCTTTGACATTTGGAGCTCCAAAATTAAAAAAAAAAAAAAAAAAAAAAAAAAAAAAAAAAAAAAAAAAAAAAAAACCTGAAATGTTTCAGATTTTAAATTATGTCCAAAGGGGCGTTTTTTAACATTTTGTATATTACCTTTCTTTATTAAATATCATGTTCTCGCACTTAAACCATAAGATCCAGTGCAACAGCAATATCGCAAAATAGTTTTAAAACGAGCATAGCTTTAGAATTTCGGATACAGAGACTCACGCGCTGGAGATAAAAATGTTTTTTCTGCACAACGTTGCCATTGCTCGCTTTGAAATCCTTGAGTTTGTTAATCAAAAATTCGTCAAAGTTTTAAAAATAGGAAATCGATCATAAAACAAATTTCAAATTACAAATTTGGTCTTCCACATGCTCTTATTCGTTGGCGGATTACGTTATTCAAAATTCGATGACTCTATGTACCGTTGTTTTCTCACAATACGAGAAATATACATACATTTATGCAGAGTTTTCATTATTTAATTTCTTCAAATATAATGCAGGACTCTAACATTTTATGGCAACAGTTTGAAAAGTGAACCGACATTTATGAGTCCGACGCAAAATGCAAAAACGAAACTAATAATCCTTCGGGATTCAAATCCCTTTGGACTAAAAAAAAAAAAAATCTGAAATGTTTCAGATTTTAAATTACGTCCAAAGGGGCGTTTTTTAACATTTTGTATGTTACTTTCTTTATTAAATATCATGTTCCTCGCACTTAAAACATAAGATCCAGTGCAACAGCAATATCGCAAAATAATTTTAAAACGAGCATATCTTTAGAATTTCCGATACAGAGACTCACGCGCTGGAGATAAAAATGTTTTTTCTGCACAAGGTTGCCATTGCTCGCTTTGAAATCCTTGAGTTTATTAATCAAAAATTCGTCAAAGTTTTAAAAAATAGGAAATCGATCATAAAACAAATGTCAAATTTGGTCTTCCACATGCTCATATTTGTTGGAGGATTACGTTATTCAAAATTTGATGACTCTATGTACCGTTGTTTTATCACAATACGAGAAATATACATACATTTATGCAGATTTTTCATTATTTAATTTCTTCAAATATAATGCAGGACTCTAACCTTTTGTGGCAACACTTTGAAAAGTGAACCGACAATTATGAGTCCGACGCAAAATGCCAAAACGAAACTAATAGTCCTTCGGGATTCAAATCCCTTTGGACTAAAAACGAGTAAAGACTCGTTTCGATTCGTACCTTTGACATTTGGAGCTCCAAAATTAAAAAAAAAAAAAAAAAAAAAAAAAAAAAAAAAAACCTGAAATGTTTCAGATTTTAAATTACGTCCAAAGGGGCGTTTTTTAACATTTTGTATGTTACTTTCTTTATTAAATATCATGTTCCTCGCACTTAAAACATAAGATTCAGTGCAACAGCAATATCGCAAAATAGTTTTAAAACGAGCATATCTTTAGAATTTCCGATACAGTGACTCACGCGCTGGAGATAAAAATGTTTTTTCTGCACAACGTTGCCATTGCTCGCTTTGAAATCCTTGAGTTTGTTAATCAAAAATTCGTCAAAGTTTTAAAAATAGGAAATCGATCATAAAACAAATTTCAAATTTCAAATTTGGTCTTCCACATGCTCTTATTCGTTGGCGGATTACGTTATTCAAAATTCGATGACTCTATGTACCGTTGTTTTCTCACAATACGAGAAATATACATACATTTATGCAGAGTTTTCATTATTTAATTTCTTCAAATATAATGCAGGACTCTAACATTTTATGGCAACAGTTTGAAAAGTGAACCGACATTTATGAGTCCGACGCAAAATGCAAAAACGAAACTAATAATCCTTCGGGATTCAAATCCCTTTGGACTAAAAAAAAAAAAATCTGAAATGTTTCAGATTTTAAATTACGTCCAAAGGGGCGTTTTTTAACATTTTGTATGTTACTTTCTTTATTAAATATCATGTTCCTCGCACTTAAAACATAAGATCCAGTGCAACAGCAATATCGCAAAATAATTTTAAAACGAGCATATCTTTAGAATTTCCGATACAGAGACTCACGCGCTGGAGATAAAAATATTTTTTCTGCACAAGGTTGCCATTGCTCGCTTTGAAATCCTTGAGTTTATTAATCAAAAATTCGTCAAAGTTTTAAAAAATAGGAAATCGATCATAAAACAAATGTCAAATTTGGTCTTCCACATGCTCATATTTGTTGGAGGATTACGTTATTCAAAATTTGATGACTCTATGTACCGTTGTTTTATCACAATACGAGAAATATACATACATTTATGCAGATTTTTCATTATTTAATTTCTTCAAATATAATGCAGGACTCTAACCTTTTGTGGCAACACTTTGAAAAGTGAACCGACAATTATGAGTCCGACGCAAAATGCCAAAACGAAACTAATAGTCCTTCGGGATTCAAATCCCTTTGGACTAAAAACGAGTAAAGACTCGTTTCGATTCGTACCTTTGACATTTGGAGCTCCAAAATTAAAAAAAAAAAAAAAAAAAAAAAAAAAAAACCTGAAATGTTTCAGATTTTAAATTACGTCCAAAGGGGCGTTTTTTAACATTTTGTATGTTACTTTCTTTATTAAATATCATGTTCCTCGCACTTAAAACATAAGATTCAGTGCAACAGCAATATCGCAAAATAGTTTTAAAACGAGCATATCTTTAGAATTTCCGATACAGTGACTCACGCGCTGGAGATAAAAATGTTTTTTCTGCACAACGTTGCCATTGCTCGCTTTCAAATCCTTGAGGTTGTTAATCAAAAATTCGTCAAAGTTTTAAAAAATAGGAAATCGATGATAAAACAAATTTCAAATTTGCTTTTCCACATGCTCATATTCGTTGGAGGATTACGTTATTCAAAATTCGATGACTCTTTGTACCGTTATTTTATGACAATCTGAGAAATATACATATATTTACGCAGATTTTCATTATTTAATTTTTTCAAATATAATGCAGGACTCTAACATGTTATTGCAACAGTTTGAAAAGTGAACCGACATTTATGAGTCCGACGCAAAATGCCAAAGCAAGTCTAATAATCCTTCGGGATTCAAATCCCTTTGGACTAAAAAAAAAAAAAAAAAAATCTGAAATATTTCAGATTTTAAATTATGTCCAAAGGGGCGTTTTTTAACATTTTGTATATTACCTTTCTTTATTAAATATCATGTTCTCGCACTTAAACCATAAGATCCAGTGCAACAGCAATATCGCAAAATAGTTTTAAAACGAGCATAGATTTAGAATTTCCGATACAGAGACTCACGCGCTGGAGATAAAAATGTTTTTTCTGCACAACGTTGCCATTGCTCGCTTTGAAATCCTTGAGTTTGTTAATCAAAAATTCGTCAAAGTTTTAAAAATAGGAAATCGATCATAAAACAAATTTCAAATTTCAAATTTGGTCTTCCACATGCTTTTATTCGTTGGCGGATTACGTTATTCAAAATTCGATGACTCTATGTACCGTTATTTTCTCACAATACGAGAAATATACATACATTTATGCAGAGTTTTCATTATTTAATTTCTTCAGATATAATGCAGGACTCTAACATTTTATGGCAACAGTTTGAAAAGTGAACCGACATTTATGAGTCCGACGCAAAATGCAAAAACGAAACTAATAATCCTTCGGGATTCAAATCCCTTTGGACTAAAAAAAAAAAAAAAAAAACCTGAAATGTTTCAGATTTTAAATTACGTCCAAAGGGGCGTTTTTTAACATTTTGTATGTTACATTCTTTATTAAATATCATGTTCCTCGCACTTAAAACATAAGATTCAGTGCAACAGCAATATCGCAAAATAGTTTTAAAACGAGCATATCTTTAGAATTTCCGATACAGAGACTCACGCGTTGGAGATAAAAATGTTTTTCTGCACAACGTTGCCATTGCTCGCTTTGAAATCTTTGAGTTTGTTAATCAAAAATTCGTCAAAGTTTTAAAAAATAGGAAATCGATCATAAAACAAATTTCAAATTTCAAATTTGGTCTTCCACATGCTCATATTCGTTGGAGGATTACGTTATTCAAAATTCGATGACTCTATGTACCGTTATTTTATGACATTGCGAGAAATATACATACATTTACGCAGATTTTCATTGTTTAATTTATTCAAATATAATGCAGGACTCTAACATTTTATGGCAACAGTTTGAAAAGTGAACCGACATTTATGAGTCCGACGCAAAATGCAAAAACGAAACTAATAATCCTTCGGGATTCAAATCCCTTTGGACTAAAAAAAAAAAAAAAAAAAAAAAAAATCTGAAATTTTTCAGATTTTAACTTACGTCCAAAGGGGCGTTTTTTAAAATTTTGTGTGTTACCTTTCTTTATTAAATATCATGTTCCTCGCACTTAAACCGTAAGATCCAGTTCAACAGCAATATCGCAAAATAATTTTAAAACGAGCATATCTTTAGAATTTCCGATACAGAGACTCACGCGCTGGAGATAAAAATGTTTTTTCTGCACAACGTTGCCATTGCTCGCTTTGAAATCCTTGAGCTTTTTAATCAGAAATTCGTCAAAGTTTTAAAAAATAGGAAATAGATCATAAAACAAATTTCAAATTTGGTCTTCCACATGCTCATATTCGTTGGAGGATTACGTTATTCAAAATTCGATGACTCTATGTACCGTTGTTTTATCACAATACGAGAAATATACATACATTTACGCAGATTTTCATTATTTAATTTCTTCAAATATAATGCAGGACTCTAACATGTTTTTGCAACAGTTTGAAAAGTGAACCGACATTTATGAGTCCGACGCAAAATGCCAAAACGAGTCTAATAATCCTTCGGGATTCAAATCCCTTTGGACTAAAAAAAAAAAAAAAATCTTAAATATTTCAGATTTTAAATTATGTCCAAAGGGGCGTTTTTTAACATTTTGTATATTACCTTTCTTTATTAAATATCATGTTCTCGCACTTAAACCATAAGATCCAGTGCAACAGCAATATCGCAAAATAGTTTTAAAACGAGGATAGCTTTAGAATTTCCGATACAGAGACTCACGCGCTGGAGATAAAAATGTTTTTTCTGCACAACGTTGCCATTGCTCGCTTTGAAATCCTTAAGTTTGTTAATTAAAAATTCGTCAAAGTTTTAAAAAATAGGAAATCGGTCATAAAACAAATTTCAAATTTCAAATTTGGTCTTCCACATGCTCATATTCGTTGGAGGATTACGTTATTCAAAATTCGATGACTGCTATGTACCGTTGTTTTATCACAATACGAGAAATATACATACATTTATGCAGATTTTTCATTATTTAATTTCTTCAAATATAATGCAGGACTCTAACCTTTTGTGGCAACACTTTGAAAAGTGAACCGACAATTATGAGTCCGACGCAAAATGCCAAAACGAAACTAATAGTCCTTCGGGATTCAAATCCCTTTGGACTAAAAACGAGTAAAGACTCGTTTCGATTCGTACCTTTGACATTTGGAGCTCCAAAATTAAAAAAAAAAAAAAAAAAAAAAAAAAAAAAAAAAAACCTGAAATGTTTCAGATTTTAAATTACGTCCAAAGGGGCGTTTTTTAACATTTTGTATGTTACTTTCTTTATTAAATATCATGTTCTCGCACTTAAACCATAAGATCCAGTGCAACAGCAATATCGCAAAATAGTTTTAAAACGAGCATAGCTTTAGAATTTCCGATAAAGAGACTCACGCGCTGGAGATAAAAATGTTTTTTCTGCACAACGTTGCCATTGCTCGCTTTGAAATCCTTGAGTTTGTTAATCAAAAATTCGACAAAGTTTTAAAAATAGGAAATCGATCATAAAACAAATTTCAAATTTCAAATTTGGTCTTCCACATGCTCTTATTCGTTGGCGGATTACGTTATTCAAAATTCGATGACTCTATGTACCGTTGTTTTCTCACAATACGAGAAATATACATACATTTATGCAGAGTTTTCATTATTTAATTTCTTCAAATATAATGCAGGACTCTAACATTTTATGGCAACAGTTTGAAAAGTGAACCGACATTTATGAGTCCGACGCAAAATGCAAAAACGAAACTAATAATCCTTCGGGATTCAAATCCCTTTGGACTAAAAAAAAAAAAAATCTGAAATGTTTCAGATTTTAAATTACGTCCAAAGGGGCGTTTTTTAACATTTTGTATGTTACTTTCTTTATTAAATATCATGTTCCTCGCACTTAAAACATAAGATCCAGTGCAACAGCAATATCGCAAAATAATTTTAAAGAGAGCATATCTTTAGAATTTCCGATACAGAGACTCACGCGCTGGAGATAAAAATGTTTTTTCTGCACAACGTTGCCATTGCTCGCTTTGAAATCCTTGAGTTTGTTAATCAAAAATTCGTCGAAGTTTTAAAAAATAGGAAATCGATCATAAAACAAATTTCAAATTTCAAATTTGGTCTTCCACATGCTCATATTCGTTGGCGGATTACGTTATTCAAAATTCGATGACTCTATGTACCGTTGTTTTCTCACAATACGAGAAATATACATACATTTATGCAGATTTTTCATTATTTAATTTCTTCAAATATAATGCAGGACTCTAACATTTTATGGCAAGAGTTTGAAAAGTGAACCGACATTTATGAGTCCGACGCAAAATGCAAAAACGAAACTAATAATCCTTCGGGATTCAAATCCCTTTGGACTAAAAAAAAAAAAAAAAAAACCTGAAATGTTTCAGATTTTAAATTACGTCCAAAGGGGCGTTTTTTAACATTTTGTATGTTACATTCTTTATTAAATATCATGTTCCTCGCACTTAAAACATAAGATTCAGTGCAACAGCAATATCGCAAAATAGTTTTAAAACGAGCATATCTTTAGAATTTCCGATACAGAGACTCACGCGTTGGAGATAAAAATGTTTTTCTGCACAACGTTGCCATTGCTCGCTTTGAAATCTTTGAGTTTGTTAATCAAAAATTCGTCAAAGTTTTAAAAAATAGGAAATCGATCATAAAACAAATTTCAAATTTCAAATTTGGTCTTCCACATGCTCATATTCGTTGGAGGATTACGTTATTCAAAATTCGATGACTCTATGTACCGTTATTTTATGACATTTCGAGAAATATACATACATTTACGCAGATTTTCATTGTTTAATTTATTCAAATATAATGCAGGACTCTAACATTTTATGGCAACAGTTTGAAAAGTGAACCGACATTTATGAGTCCGACGCAAAATGCAAAAACGAAACTAATAATCCTTCGGGATTCAAATCCCTTTGGACTAAAAAAAAAAAAAAAAAAAAAAAAAAAAAAAATCTGAAATTTTTTAGATTTTAACTTACGTCCAAAGGGGCGTTTTTAAAATTTTGTGTGTTACCTTTCTTTATTAAATATCATGTTCCTCGCACTTAAACCGTAAGATCCAGTTCAACAGCAATATCGCAAAATAATTTTAAAACGAGCATATCTTTAGAATTTCCGATACAGAGACTCACGCGCTGGAGATAAAAATGTTTTTTCTGCACAACGTTGCCATTGCTCGCTTTGAAATCCTTGAGCTTTTTAATCAGAAATTCGTCAAAGTTTTAAAAAATAGGAAATCGATCATAAAACAAATTTCAAATTTGGTCTTCCACATGCTCATATTCGTTGGAGGATTACGTTATTCAAAATTCGATGACTCTATGTACCGTTGTTTTATCACAATACGAGAAATATACATACATTTATGCAGATTTTTCATTATTTAATTTCTTCAAATATAATGCAGGACTCTAACATTTTGTGGCAACAGTTTGAAAAGTGAACCGACATTTATGAGTCCGACGCAAAACGCCAAAACGAAACTAATAGTCCTTCGGGATTCAAATCCCTTTGGACTAAAAAAAAAATATCTGAAATGTTTCAGATTTTAAATTATGTCCAAAGGGGCGTTTTTTAACATTTTGTACGTTACCTTTCTTTATTAAATATCATTTTCCTCGCACTTAAACCATAAGATCCAGTGCAACAGCAATATCGCAAAATAGTTTTAAAACGAGCATATCTTTAGAATTTCCGATACAGAGACTCACGCGTTGGAGATAAAAATGTTTTTCTGCACAACGTTGCCATTGCTCGCTTTGAAATCTTTGAGTTTGTTAATCAAAAATTCGTCAAAGTTTTAAAAAATAGGAAATCGATCATAAAACAAATTTCAAATTTCAAATTTGGTCTTCCACATGCTCATATTCGTTGGAGGATTACGTTATTCAAAATTCGATGACTCTATGTACCATTATTTTATGACAATGCGAGAAATATACATACATTTACGCAGATTTTTCATTATTTAATTTCTTTAAATATAATGCAGGACTCTAACATTTTATGGCAACAGTTTGAAAAGTGAACCGACATTTATCCGTCCGACGCAAAATGCCAAAACGAAACTAATAGTCCTTCGGGATTCAAATCCCTTTGAACTAAAAAAAAAAAAAAAAAAAAATCTGAAATGTTTCTGATTTTAAATTACGTCCAAAGGGGCGTTTTTTAACATTTTGTGTGTTACCTTTCTTTATTAAATATCATGTTCCTCGCACTTAAACCATAAGATCCAGTGCAACAGCAATATCGCAAAATAGTTTTAAAAGGAGCATATCTTTAGAATTTCCGATACAGAGACTCACGCGCTGGAGATAAAAATGTTTTTTCTGCACAACGTTGCCATTGCTCGCTTTGAAATCCTTGAGTTTATTAATCAAAAATTCGTCAAAGTTTTAAAAAATAGGAAATCGATCATAAAACAAATTTCAAATTTGGTCTTCCACATGCTCATATTTGTTGGAGGATTACGTTATTCAAAATTCGATGACTCTTTGTACCGTTATTTTATGACAATCTGAGAAATATACATATATTTACGCAGATTTTCATTATTTAATTTCTTCAAATATAATGCAGGACTCTAACATGTTATTGCAACAGTTTGAAAAGTGAACCGACATTTATGAGTCCGACGCAAAATGCCAAAACGAGTCTAATAATCCTTCGGGATTCAAATCCCTTTGGACTAAAAAAAAAAAAAAAAATCTGAAATATTTCAGATTTTAAATTATGTCCAAAGGGGCGTTTTTTAACATTTTGTATATTACCTTTCTTTATTAAATATCATGTTCTCGCACTTAAACCATAAGATCCAGTGCAACAGCAATATCGCAAAATAGTTTTAAAACGAGCATAGATTTAGAATTTCCGATACAGAGACTCACGCGCTGGAGATAAAAATGTTTTTTCTGCACAACGTTGCCATTGCTCGCTTTGAAATCCTTGAGTTTGTTAATCAAAAATTCGTCAAAGTTTTAAAAATAGGAAATCGATCATAAAACAAATTTCAAATTTCAAATTTGGTCTTCCACATGCTCTTATTCGTTGGCGGATAACGTTATTCAAAATTCGATGACTCTATGTACCGTTGTTTTCTCACAATACGAGAAATATACATACATTTATGCAGAGTTTTCATTATTTAATTTCTTCAAATATAATGCAGGACTCTAACATTTTATGGCAACAGTTTGAAAAGTGAACCGACATTTATGAGTCCGACGCAAAATGCAAAAACGAAACTAATAATCCTTCGGGATTCAAATCCCTTTGGACTAAAAAAAAAAAAAATCTGAAATGTTTCAGATTTTAAATTACGTCCAAAGGGGCGTTTTTTAACATTTTGTATGTTACTTTCTTTATTAAATATCATGTTCCTCGCACTTAAAACATAAGATCCAGTGCAACAGCAATATCGCAAAATAATTTTAAAACGAGCATATCTTTAGAATTTCCGATACAGAGACTCACGCGCTGGAGATAAAAATGTTTTTTCTGCACAACGTTGCCATTGCTCGCTTTGAAATCCTTGAGTTTGTTAATCAAAAATTCGTCGAAGTTTTAAAAAATAGGAAATCGATCATAAAACAAATTTCAAATTTCAAATTTGGTCTTCCACATGCTCATATTCGTTGGCGGATTACGATATTCAAAATTCGATGACTCTATGTACCGTTGTTTTCTCACAATACGAGAAATATACATACATTTATGCAGATTTTTCATTATTTAATTTCTTCAAATATAATGCAGGACTCTAACATTTTATGGCAACAGTTTGAAAAGTGAACCGACATTTATGAGTCCGACGCAAAATGCAAAAACGAAACTAATAATCCTTCGGGATTCAAATCCCTTTGGACTAAAAAAAAAAAAAAAAAAAAAACCTGAAATGTTTCAGATTTTAAATTACGTCCAAAGGGGCGTTTTTTAACATTTTGTATGTTACATTCTTTATTAAATATCATGTTCCTCGCACTTAAAACATAAGATTCAGTGCAACAGCAATATCGCAAAATAGTTTTAAAACGAGCATATCTTTAGAATTTCCGATACAGAGACTCACGCGTTGGAGATAAAAATGTTTTTCTGCACAACGTTGCCATTGCTCGCTTTGAAATCTTTGAGTTTGTTAATCAAAAATTCGTCAAAGTTTTAAAAAATAGGAAATCGATCATAAAACAAATTTCAAATTTCAAATTTGGTCTTCCACATGCTCATATTCGTTGGAGGATTACGTTATTCAAAATTCGATGACTCTATGTACCGTTATTTTATGACATTGCGAGAAATATACATACATTTACGCAGATTTTCATTGTTTAATTTATTCAAATATAATGCAGGACTCTAACATTTTATGGCAACAGTTTGAAAAGTGAACCGACATTTATGAGTCCGACGCAAAATGCAAAAACGAAACTAATAATCCTTCGGGATTCAAATCCCTTTGGACTAAAAAAAAAAAAAAAAAAAAAAAAAAAAAAAAAACATCTGAAATTTTTCTGATTTTAACTTACGTCCAAAGGGGCGTTTTTTAAAATTTTGTGTGTTACCTTTCTTTATTAAATATCATGTTCCTCGCACTTAAACCGTAAGATCCAGTTCAACAGCAATATCGCAAAATAATTTTAAAACGAGCATATCTTTAGAATTTCCGATACAGAGACTCACGCGCTGGAGATAAAAATGTTTTTTCTGCACAACGTTGCCATTGCTCGCTTTGAAATCCTTGAGCTTTTTAATCAGAAATTCGTCAAAGTTTTAAAAAATAGGAAATCGATCATAAAACAAATATCAAATTTGGTCTTCCACATGCTCATATTCGTTGGAGGATTACGTTATTCAAAATTCGATGACTGCTATGTACCGTTGTTTTATCACAATACGAGAAATATACATACATTTATGCAGATTTTTCATTATTTAATTTCTTCAAATATAATGCAGGACTCTAACCTTTTGTGGCAACACTTTGAAAAGTGAACCGACAATTATGAGTCCGACGCAAAATGCCAAAACGAAACTAATAGTCCTTCGGGATTCAAATCCCTTTGGACTAAAAACGAGTAAAGACTCGTTTCGATTCGTACCTTTGACATTTGGAGCTCCAAAATTAAAAAAAAAAAAAAAAAAAAAAAAAAAAAAAAAACCTGAAATGTTTCAGATTTTAAATTACGTCCAAAGGGGCGTTTTTTAACATTTTGTATGTTACTTTCTTTATTAAATATCATGTTCTCGCACTTAAACCATAAGATCCAGTGCAACAGCAATATCGCAAAATAGTTTTAAAACGAGCATAGCTTTAGAATTTCCGATAAAGAGACTCACGCGCTGGAGATAAAAATGTTTTTTCTGCACAACGTTGCCATTGCTCGCTTTGAAATCCTTGAGTTTGTTAATCAAAAATTCGACAAAGTTTTAAAAATAGGAAATCGATCATAAAACAAATTTCAAATTTCAAATTTGGTCTTCCACATGCTCTTATTCGTTGGCGGATTACGTTATTCAAAATTCGATGACTCTATGTACCGTTGTTTTCTCACAATACGAGAAATATACATACATTTATGCAGAGTTTTCATTATTTAATTTCTTCAAATATAATGCAGGACTCTAACATTTTATGGCAACAGTTTGAAAAGTGAACCGACATTTATGAGTCCGACGCAAAATGCAAAAACGAAACTAATAATCCTTCGGGATTCAAATCCCTTTGGACTAAAAAAAAAAAAAATCTGAAATGTTTCAGATTTTAAATTACGTCCAAAGGGGCGTTTTTTAACATTTTGTTAACTTTCTTTATTAAATATCATGTTCCTCGCACTTAAAACATAAGATCCAGTGCAACAGCAATATCGCAAAATAATTTTAAAACGAGCATATCTTTAGAATTTCCGATACAGAGACTCACGCGCTGGAGATAAAAATGTTTTTTCTGCACAACGTTGCCATTGCTCGCTTTGAAATCCTTGAGTTTGTTAATCAAAAATTCGTCGAAGTTTTAAAAAATAGGAAATCGATCATAAAACAAATTTCAAATTTCAAATTTGGTCTTCCACATGCTCATATTCGTTGGCGGATTACGTTATTCAAAATTCGATGACTCTATGTACCGTTGTTTTCTCACAATACGAGAAATATACATACATTTATGCAGATTTTTCATTATTTAATTTCTTCAAATATAATGCAGGACTCTAACATTTTATGGCAACAGTTTGAAAAGTGAACCGACATTTATGAGTCCGACGCAAAATGCAAAAACGAAACTAATAATCCTTCGGGATTCAAATCCCTTTGGACTAAAAAAAAAAAAAAAAAAACCTGAAATGTTTCAGATTTTAAATTACGTCCAAAGGGGCGTTTTTTAACATTTTGTATGTTACATTCTTTATTAAATATCATGTTCCTCGCACTTAAAACATAAGATTCAGTGCAACAGCAATATCGCAAAATAGTTTTAAAACGAGCATATCTTTAGAATTTCCGATACAGAGACTCACGCGTTGGAGATAAAAATGTTTTTCTGCACAACGTTGCCATTGCTCGCTTTGAAATCTTTGAGTTTGTTAATCAAAAATTCGTCAAAGTTTTAAAAAATAGGAAATCGATCATAAAACAAATTTCAAATTTCAAATTTGGTCTTCCACATGCTCATATTCGTTGGAGGATTACGTTATTCAAAATTCGATGACTCTATGTACCGTTATTTTATGACATTGCGAGAAATATACATACATTTACGCAGATTTTCATTGTTTAATTTATTCAAATATAATGCAGGACTCTAACATTTTATGGCAACAGTTTGAAAAGTGAACCGACATTTATGAGTCCGACGCAAAATGCAAAAACGAAACTAATAATCCTTCGGGATTCAAATCCCTTTGGACTAAAAAAAAAAAAAAAAAAAAAAAAAAAAAAAAAAAAAAAAAAATCTGAAATTTTTTAGATTTTAACTTACGTCCAAAGGGGCGTTTTTAAAATTTTGTGTGTTACCTTTCTTTATTAAATATCATGTTCCTCGCACTTAAACCGTAAGATCCAGTTCAACAGCAATATCGCAAAATAATTTTAAAACGAGCATATCTTTAGAATTTCCGATACAGAGACTCACGCGCTGGAGATAAAAATGTTTTTTCTGCACAACGTTGCCATTGCTCGCTTTGAAATCCTTGAGCTTTTTAATCAGAAATTCGTCAAAGTTTTAAAAAATAGGAAATCGATCATAAAACAAATTTCAAATTTGGTCTTCCACATGCTCATATTCGTTGGAGGATTACGTTATTCAAAATTCGATGACTCTATGTACCGTTGTTTTATCACAATACGAGAAATATACATACATTTATGCAGATTTTTCATTATTTAATTTCTTCAAATATAATGCAGGACTCTAACATTTTGTGGCAACAGTTTGAAAAGTGAACCGACATTTATGAGTCCGACGCAAAACGCCAAAACGAAACTAATAGTCCTTCGGGATTCAAATCCCTTTGGACTAAAAAAAAAAAAATCTGAAATGTTTCAGATTTTAAATTATGTCCAAAGGGGCGTTTTTTAACATTTTGTACGTTACCTTTCTTTATTAAATATCATTTTCCTCGCACTTAAACCATAAGATCCAGTGCAACAGCAATATCGCAAAATAGTTTTAAAACGAGCATATCTTTAGAATTTCCGATACAGAGACTCACGCGTTGGAGATAAAAATGTTTTTCTGCACAACGTTGCCATTGCTCGCTTTGAAATCTTTGAGTTTGTTAATCAAAAATTCGTCAAAGTTTTAAAAAATAGGAAATCGATCATAAAACAAATTTCAAATTTCAAATTTGGTCTTCCACATGCTCATATTCGTTGGAGGATTACGTTATTCAAAATTCGATGACTCTATGTACCGTTATTTTATGACATTGCGAGAAATATACATACATTTACGCAGATTTTCATTGTTTAATTTATTCAAATATAATGCAGGACTCTAACATTTTATGGCAACAGTTTGAAAAGTGAACCGACATTTATGAGTCCGACGCAAAATGCAAAAACGAAACTAATAATCCTTCGGGATTCAAATCCCTTTGGACTAAAAAAAAAAAAAAAAAAAAAATCTGAAATTTTTTAGATTTTAACTTACGTCCAAAGGGGCGTTTTTTAAAATTTTGTGTGTTACCTTTCTTTATTAAATATCATGTTCCTCGCACTTAAACCGTAAGATCCAGTTCAACAGCAATATCGCAAAATAATTTTAAAACGAGCATATCTTTAGAATTTCCGATACAGAGACTCACGCGCTGGAGATAAAAATGTTTTTTCTGCACAACGTTGCCATTGCTCGCTTTGAAATCCTTGAGCTTTTTAATCAGAAATTCGTCAAAGTTTTAAAAAATAGGAAATCGATCATAAAACAAATTTCAAATTTGGTCTTCCACATGCTCATATTCGTTGGAGGATTACGTTATTCAAAATTCGATGACTCTATGTACCGTTGTTTTATCACAATACGAGAAATATACATACATTTATGCAGATTTTTCATTATTTAATTTCTTCAAATATAATGCAGGACTCTAACATTTTGTGGCAACAGTTTGAAAAGTGAACCGACATTTATGAGTCCGACGCAAAACGCCAAAACGAAACTAATAGTCCTTCGGGATTCAAATCCCTTTGGACTAAAAAAAAAAAATCTGAAATGTTTCAGATTTTAAATTATGTCCAAAGGGGCGTTTTTTAACATTTTGTACGTTACCTTTCTTTATTAAATATCATTTTCCTCGCACTTAAACCATAAGATCCAGTGCAACAGCAATATCGCAAAATAGTTTTAAAACGAGCATATCTTTAGAATTTCCGATACAGAGACTCACGCGTTGGAGATAAAAATGTTTTTCTGCACAACGTTGCCATTGCTCGCTTTGAAATCTTTGAGTTTGTTAATCAAAAATTCGTCAAAGTTTTAAAAAATAGGAAATCGATCATAAAACAAATTTCAAATTTCAAATTTGGTCTTCCACATGCTCATATTCGTTGGAGGATTACGTTATTCAAAATTCGATGACTCTATGTACCGTTATTTTATGACATTGCGAGAAATATACATACATTTACGCAGATTTTCATTGTTTAATTTATTCAAATATAATGCAGGACTCTAACATTTTATGGCAACAGTTTGAAAAGTGAACCGACATTTATGAGTCCGACGCAAAATGCAAAAACGAAACCAATAATCCTTCGGGATTCAAATCCCTTTGGACTAAAAAAAAAAAAAAAAAAAAAAAAAAAAAAAAAAAAAAAAAAAAAAATCTGAAATTTTTTAGATTTTAACTTACGTCCAAAGGGGCGTTTTTTAAAATTTTGTGTGTTACCTTTCTTTATTAAATATCATGTTCCTCGCACTTAAACCGTAAGATCCAGTTCAACAGCAATATCGCAAAATAATTTTAAAACGAGCATATCTTTAGAATTTCCGATACAGAGACTCACGCGCTGGAGATAAAAATGTTTTTTCTGCACAACGTTGCCATTGCTCGCTTTGAAATCCTTGAGCTTTTTAATCAGAAATTCGTCAAAGTTTTAAAAAATAGGAAATCGATCATAAAACAAATTTCAAATTTGGTCTTCCACATGCTCATATTCGTTGGAGGATTACGTTATTCAAAATTCGATGACTCTATGTACCGTTGTTTTATCACAATACGAGAAATATACATACATTTATGCAGATTTTTCATTATTTAATTTCTTCAAATATAATGCAGGACTCTAACATTTTGTGGCAACAGTTTGAAAAGTGAACCGACATTTATGAGTCCGACGCAAAACGCCAAAACGAAACTAATAGTCCTTCGGGATTCAAATCCCTTTGGACTAAAAAAAAAAAATCTGAAATGTTTCAGATTTTAAATTATGTCCAGAGGGGCGTTTTTTAACATTTTGTACGTTACCTTTCTTTATTAAATATCATTTTCCTCGCACTTAAACCATAAGATCCAGTGCAACAGCAATATCGCAAAATAGTTTTAAAACGAGCATATCTTTAGAATTTCCGATACAGAGACTCACGCGTTGGAGATAAAAATGTTTTTCTGCACAACGTTGCCATTGCTCGCTTTGAAATCTTTGAGTTTGTTAATCAAAAATTCGTCAAAGTTTTAAAAAATAGGAAATCGATCATAAAACAAATTTCAAATTTCAAATTTGGTCTTCCACATGCTCATATTCGTTGGAGGATTACGTTATTCAAAATTCGATGACTCTATGTACCATTATTTTATGACAATGCGAGAAATGTACATACATTTACGCAGATTTTCATTATTTAATTTCTTTAAATATAATGCAGGACTCTAACATTTTATGGCAACAGTTTGAAAAGTGAACCGACATTTATCCGTCCGACGCAAAATGCCAAAACGAAACTAATAGTCCTTCGGGATTCAAATCCCTTTGAACTAAAAAAAAAAAAAAAAAAAAAAAAAATCTGAAATGTTTCTGATTTTAAATTACGTCCAAAGGGGCGTTTTTTAACATTTTGTGTGTTACCTTTCTTTATTAAATATCATGTTCCTCGCACTTAAACCATAAGATCCAGTGCAACAGCAATATCGCAAAATAGTTTTAAAAGGAGCATATCTTTAGAATTTCCGATACAGAGACTCACGCGCTGGAGATAAAAATGTTTTTTCTGCACAACGTTGCCATTGCTCGCTTTGAAATCCTTGAGTTTATTAATCAAAAATTCGTCAAAGTTTTAAAAAATAGGAAATCGATCATAAAACAAATTTCAAATTTGGTCTTCCACATGCTCATATTTGTTGGAGGATTACGTTATTCAAAATTTGATGACTCTATGTACCGTTGTTTTATCACAATACGAGAAATATACATACATTTATGCAGATTTTTCATTATTTAATTTCTTCAAATATAATGCAGGACTCTAACCTTTTGTGGCAACACTTTGAAAAGTGAACCGACAATTATGAGTCCGACGCAAAATGCCAAAACGAAACTAATAGTCCTTCGGGATTCAAATCCCTTTGGACTAAAAACGAGTAAAGACTCGTTTCGATTCGTACCTTTGACATTTGGTGCTCCAAAATTAAAAAAAAAAAAAAAAAAAAAAACCTGAAATGTTTCAGATTTTAAATTAAGTCCAAAGGGGCGTTTTTTAACATTTTGTATGTTACTTTCTTTATTAAATATCATGTTCCTCGCACTTAAAACATAAGATTCAGTGCAACAGCAATATCGCAAAATAGTTTTAAAACGAGCATATCTTTAGAATTTCCGATACAGAGACTCACGCGCTGGAGATAAAAATGTTTTTTCTGCACAACGTTGCCATTGCTCGCTTTGAAATCGTTGAGTTTGTTAATCAAAAATTCGTCGAAGTTTTAAAAAATAGGAAATCGGTCATAAAACAAATTTCAAATTTCAAATTTGGTCTTCCACATGCTCATATTCGTTGGCGGATTACGTTATTCAAAATTCGATGACTCTATGTACCGTTGTTTTCTCACAATACGAGAAATATACATACATTTATGCAGATTTTTCATTATTTAATTTCTTCAAATATAATGCAGGACTCTAACATTTTATGGCAACAGTTTGAAAAGTGAACCGACATTTATCCGTCCGACGCAAAATGCAAAAACGAAACTAATAATCCTTCGGGATTCAAATCCCTTTGGACTAAAAAAAAAAAAAAAAAAACCTGAAATGTTTCAGATTTTAAATTACGTCCAAAGGGGCGTTTTTTAACATTTTGTATGTTACATTCTTTATTAAATATCATGTTCCTCGCACTTAAAACATAAGATTCAGTGCAACAGCAATATCGCAAAATAGTTTTAAAACGAGCATATCTTTAGAATTTCCGATACAGAGACTCACGCGTTGGAGATAAAAATGTTTTTCTGCACAACGTTGCCATTGCTCGCTTTGAAATCTTTGAGTTTGTTAATCAAAAATTCGTCAAAGTTTTAAAAAATAGGAAATCGATCATAAAACAAATTTCAAATTTCAAATTTGGTCTTCCACATGCTCATATTCGTTGGAGGATTACGTTATTCAAAATTCGATGACTCTATGTACCGTTATTTTATGACATTGCGAGAAATATACATACATTTACGCAGATTTTCATTGTTTAATTTATTCAAATATAATGCAGGACTCTAACATTTTATGGCAACAGTTTGAAAAGTGAACCGACATTTATGAGTCCGACGCAAAATGCAAAAACGAAACTAATAATCCTTCGGGATTCAAATCCCTTTGGACTAAAAAAAAAAAAAAAAAAAAAAAATCTGAAATTTTTCAGATTTTAACTTACGTCCAAAGGGGCGTTTTTTAAAATTTTGTGTGTTACCTTTCTTTATTAAATATCATGTTCTTCGCACTTAAACCGTAAGATCCAGTTCAACAGCAATATCGCAAAATAATTTTAAAACGAGCATATCTTTAGAATTTCCGATACAGAGACTCACGCGTTGGAGATAAAAATGTTTTTCTGCACAACGTTGCCATTGCTCGCTTTGAAATCTTTGAGTTTGTTAATCAAAAATTCGTCAAAGTTTTAAAAAATAGGAAATCGATCATAAAACAAATTTCAAATTTCAAATTTGGTCTTCCACATGCTCATATTCGTTGGAGGATTACGTTATTCAAAATTCGATGACTCTATGTACCGTTATTTTCTGACAATGCGAGAAATATACATGCATTTACGCAGATTTTCATTATTTAATTTCTTCAAATATAATGCAGGACTCTAACATTTTATGGCAACAGTTTGAAAAGTGAACCGACATTTATGAGTCCGACGCAAAATGCCAAAACGAAACTAATAGTCCTTCGGGATTCAAATCCCTTTGAACTAAAAAAAAAAAAAAAAAAAAAAAAAAAAAAAAAAAAAAAAAAATCTGAAATGTTTCTGATTTTAAATTACGTCCAAAGGGGCGTTTTTTAACATTTTGTGTGTTACCTTTCTTTATTAAATATCATGTTCCTCGCACTTAAACCATAAGATCCAGTGCAACAGCAATATCGCAAAATAGTTTTAAAAGGAGCATATCTTTAGAATTTCCGATACAGAGACTCACGCGCTGGAGATAAAAATGTTTTTTCTGCACAACGTTGCCATTGCTCGCTTTGAAATCTTTGAGTTTGTTAATCAAAAATTCGTCAAAGTTTTAAAAAATAGGAAATCGATCATAAAACAAATTTCAAATTTCAAATTTGGTCTTCCACATGCTCATATTTGTTGGAGGATTACGTTATTCAAAATTTGATGACTCTATGTACCGTTGTTTTATCACAATACGAGAAATATACATACATTTATGCAGATTTTTCATTATTTAATTTCTTCAAATATAATGCAGGACTCTAACCTTTTGTGGCAACACTTTGAAAAGTGAACCGACAATTATGAGTCCGACGCAAAATGCCAAAACGAAACTAATAGTCCTTCGGGATTCAAATCCCTTTGGACTAAAAACGAGTAAAGACTCGTTTCGATTCGTACCTTTGACATTTGGTGCTCCAAAATTTAAAAAAAAAAAAAAAAAAAAAAAAAAAAAAAACCTGAAATGTTTCAGATTTTAAATTAAGTCCAAAGGGGCGTTTTTTAACATTTTGTATGTTACTTTCTTTATTAAATATCATGTTCCTCGCACTTAAAACATAAGATTCAGTGCAACAGCAATATCGCAAAATAGTTTTAAAACGAGCATATCTTTAGAATTTCCGATACAGAGACTCACGCGCTGGAGATAAAAATGTTTTTTCTGCACAACGTTGCCATTGCTCGCTTTGAAATCGTTGAGTTTGTTAATCAAAAATTCGTCGAAGTTTTAAAAAATAGGAAATCGGTCATAAAACAAATTTCAAATTTCAAATTTGGTCTTCCACATGCTCATATTCGTTGGCGGATTACGTTATTCAAAATTCGATGACTCTATGTACCGTTGTTTTCTCACAATACGAGAAATATACATACATTTATGCAGATTTTTCATTATTTAATTTCTTCAAATATAATGCAGGACTCTAACATTTTATGGCAACAGTTTGAAAAGTGAACCGACATTTATCCGTCCGACGCAAAATGCAAAAACGAAACTAATAATCCTTCGGGATTCAAATCCCTTTGGACTAAAAAAAAAAAAAAAAAAACCTGAAATGTTTCAGATTTTAAATTACGTCCAAAGGGGCGTTTTTTAACATTTTGTATGTTACATTCTTTATTAAATATCATGTTCCTCGCACTTAAAACATAAGATTCAGTGCAACAGCAATATCGCAAAATAGTTTTAAAACGAGCATATCTTTAGAATTTCCGATACAGAGACTCACGCGTTGGAGATAAAAATGTTTTTCTGCACAACGTTGCCATTGCTCGCTTTGAAATCTTTGAGTTTGTTAATCAAAAATTCGTCAAAGTTTTAAAAAATAGGAAATCGATCATAAAACAAATTTCAAATTTCAAATTTGGTCTTCCACATGCTCATATTCGTTGGAGGATTACGTTATTCAAAATTCGATGACTCTATGTACCGTTATTTTATGACATTGCGAGAAATATACATACATTTACGCAGATTTTCATTGTTTAATTTATTCAAATATAATGCAGGACTCTAACATTTTATGGCAACAGTTTGAAAAGTGAACCGACATTTATGAGTCCGACGCAAAATGCAAAAACGAAACTAATAATCCTTCGGGATTCAAATCCCTTTGGACTAAAAAAAAAAAAAAAAAAAAAAAATCTGAAATTTTTCAGATTTTAACTTACGTCCAAAGGGGCGTTTTTTAAAATTTTGTGTGTTACCTTTCTTTATTAAATATCATGTTCCTCGCACTTAAACCGTAAGATCCAGTTCAACAGCAATATCGCAAAATAATTTTAAAACGAGCATATCTTTAGAATTTCCGATACAGAGACTCACGCGCTGGAGATAAAAATGTTTTTTCTGCACAACGTTGCCATTGCTCGCTTTGAAATCCTTGAGTTTATTAATCAAAAATTCGTCAAAGTTTTAAAAAATAGGAAATCGATCATAAAACAAATTTCAAATTTGGTCTTCCACATGCTCATATTTGTTGGAGGATTACGTTATTCAAAATTTGATGACTCTATGTACCGTTGTTTTATCACAATACGAGAAATATACATACATTTATGCAGATTTTTCATTATTTAATTTCTTCAAATATAATGCAGGACTCTAACATTTTATGGCAACAGTTTGAAAAGTGAACCGACATTTATGAGTCCGACGCAAAATGCAAAAACGAAACTAATAATCCTTCGGGATTCAAATCCCTTTGGACTAAAAAAAAAAAAAAAAAAAAACCTGAAATGTTTCAGATTTTAAATTACGTCCAAAGGGGCGTTTTTTAACATTTTGTATGTTACATTCTTTATTAAATATCATGTTCCTCGCACTTAAAACATAAGATTTAGTGCAACAGCAATATCGCAAAATAGTTTTAAAACGAGCATATCTTTAGAATTTCCGATACAGAGACTCACGCGTTGGAGATAAAAATGTTTTTCTGCACAACGTTGCCATTGCTCGCTTTGAAATCTTTGAGTTTGTTAATCAAAAATTCGTCAAAGTTTTAAAAAATAGGAAATCGATCATAAAACAAATTTCAAATTTCAAATTTGGTCTTCCACATGCTCATATTCGTTGGAGGATTACGTTATTCAAAATTCGATGACTCTATGTACCGTTATTTTATGACATTGCGAGAAATATACATACATTTACGCAGATTTTCATTGTTTAATTTATTCAAATATAATGCAGGACTCTAACATTTTATGGCAACAGTTTGAAAAGTGAACCGACATTTATGAGTCCGACGCAAAATGCAAAAACGAAACTAATAATCCTTCGGGATTCAAATCCCTTTGGACTAAAAAAAAAAAAAAAAAAAAAAAAAAAAAAAAATCTGAAATTTTTCTGATTTTAACTTACGTCCAAAGGGGCGTTTTTTAAAATTTTGTGTGTTACCTTTCTTTATTAAATATCATGTTCCTCGCACTTAAACCGTAAGATCCAGTTCAACAGCAATATCGCAAAATAATTTTAAAACGAGCATATCTTTAGAATTTCCGATACAGAGACTCACGCGCTGGAGATAAAAATGTTTTTTCTGCACAACGTTGCCATTGCTCGCTTTGAAATCCTTGAGCTTTTTAATCAGAAATTCGTCAAAGTTTTAAAAAATAGGAAATCGATCATAAAACAAATTTCAAATTTGGTCTTCCACATGCTCATATTCGTTGGAGGATTACGTTATTCAAAATTCGATGACTCTATGTACCGTTGTTTTATCACAATACGAGAAATATACATACATTTATGCAGATTTTTCATTATTTAATTTCTTCAAATATAATGCAGGACTCTAACATTTTGTGGCAACAGTTTGAAAAGTGAACCGACATTTATGAGTCCGACGCAAAACGCCAAAACGAAACTAATAGTCCTTCGGGATTCAAATCCCTTTGGACTAAAAAAAAAAAAAATCTGAAATGTTTCAGATTTTAAATTATGTCCAAAGGGGCGTTTTTTAACATTTTGTACGTTACCTTTCTTTATTAAATATCATTTTCCTCGCACTTAAACCATAAGATCCAGTGCAACAGCAATATCGCAAAATAGTTTTAAAACGAGCATATCTTTAGAATTTCCGATACAGAGACTCACGCGTTGGAGATAAAAATGTTTTTCTGCACAACGTGTCCATTGCTCGCTTTGAAATCTTTGAGTTTGTTAATCAAAAATTCGTCAAAGTTTTAAAAAATAGGAAATCGATCATAAAACAAATTTCAAATTTCAAATTTGGTCTTCCACATGCTCATATTCGTTGGAGGATTACGTTATTCAAAATTCGATGACTCTATGTACCGTTATTTTATGACAATGCGAGAAATATACATACATTTACGCAGATTTTCATTATTTAATTTCTTTAAATATAATGCAGGACTCTAACATTTTATGGCAACAGTTTGAAAAGTGAACCGACATTTATCCGTCCGACGCAAAATGCCAAGACGAAACTAATAGTCCTTCGGGATTCAAATCCCTTTGAACTAAAAAAAAAAAAAAAAAAAAAAAAAAAAAAAAAAAAAAAAATCTGAAATGTTTCTGATTTTAAATTACGTCCAAAGGGGCGTTTTTTAACATTTTGTGTGTTACCTTTCTTTATTAAATATCATGTTCCTCGCACTTAAACCATAAGATCCAGTGCAACAGCAATATCGCAAAATAGTTTTAAAAGGAGCATATCTTTAGAATTTCCGATACAGAGACTCACGCGCTGGAGATAAAAATGTTTTTTCTGCACAACGTTGCCATTGCTCGCTTTGAAATCCTTGAGTTTATTAATCAAAAATTCGTCAAAGTTTTAAAAAATAGGAAATCGATCATAAAACAAATTTCAAATTTGGTCTTCCACATGCTCATATTTGTTGGAGGATTACGTTATTCAAAATTTGATGACTCTATGTACCGTTGTTTTATCACAATACGAGAAATATACATACATTTATGCAGATTTTTCATTATTTAATTTCTTCAAATATAATGCAGGACTCTAACCTTTTGTGGCAACACTTTGAAAAGTGAACCGACAATTATGAGTCCGACGCAAAATGCCAAAACGAAACTAATAGTCCTTCGGGATTCAAATCCCTTTGGACTAAAAACGAGTAAAGACTCGTTTCGATTCGTACCTTTGACATTTGGTGCTCCAAAATTAAAAAAAAAAAAAAAAAAAAAAAAAAAAAAACCTGAAATGTTTCAGATTTTAAATTAAGTCCAAAGGGGCGTTTTTTAACATTTTGTATGTTACTTTCTTTATTAAATATCATGTTCCTCGCACTTAAAACATAAGATTCAGTGCAACAGCAATATCGCAAAATAGTTTTAAAACGAGCATATCTTTAGAATTTCCGATACAGAGACTCACGCGCTGGAGATAAAAATGTTTTTTCTGCACAACGTTGCCATTGCTCGCTTTGAAATCGTTGAGTTTGTTAATCAAAAATTCGTCGAAGTTTTAAAAAATAGGAAATCGGTCATAAAACAAATTTCAAATTTCAAATTTGGTCTTCCACATGCTCATATTCGTTGGCGGATTACGTTATTCAAAATTCGATGACTCTATGTACCGTTGTTTTCTCACAATACGAGAAATATACATACATTTATGCAGATTTTTCATTATTTAATTTCTTCAAATATAATGCAGGACTCTAACATTTTATGGCAACAGTTTGAAAAGTGAACCGACATTTATCCGTCCGACGCAAAATGCAAAAACGAAACTAATAATCCTTCGGGATTCAAATCCCTTTGGACTAAAAAAAAAAAAAAAAAAAACCTGAAATGTTTCAGATTTTAAATTACGTCCAAAGGGGCGTTTTTTAACATTTTGTATGTTACATTCTTTATTAAATATCATGTTCCTCGCACTTAAAACATAAGATTCAGTGCAACAGCAATATCGCAAAATAGTTTTAAAACGAGCATATCTTTAGAATTTCCGATACAGAGACTCACGCGTTGGAGATAAAAATGTTTTTCTGCACAACGTTGCCATTGCTCGCTTTGAAATCTTTGAGTTTGTTAATCAAAAATTCGTCAAAGTTTTAAAAAATAGGAAATCGATCATAAAACAAATTTCAAATTTCAAATTTGGTCTTCCACATGCTCATATTCGTTGGAGGATTACGTTATTCAAAATTCGATGACTCTATGTACCGTTATTTTATGACATTGCGAGAAATATACATACATTTACGCAGATTTTCATTGTTTAATTTATTCAAATATAATGCAGGACTCTAACATTTTATGGCAACAGTTTGAAAAGTGAACCGACATTTATGAGTCCGACGCAAAATGCAAAAACGAAACTAATAATCCTTCGGGATTCAAATCCCTTTGGACTAAAAAAAAAAAAAAAAAAAAAAAAATCTGAAATTTTTCAGATTTTAACTTACGTCCAAAGGGGCGTTTTTTAAAATTTTGTGTGTTACCTTTCTTTATTAAATATCATGTTCCTCGCACTTAAACCGTAAGATCCAGTTCAACAGCAATATCGCAAAATAATTTTAAAACGAGCATATCTTTAGAATTTCCGATACAGAGACTCAC